>NC_142586.1:53649724-54274724 GCF_965207765.1 Zootoca vivipara
TCCTTCCTTCCGTCCTTCCGTCCGTCCTTCCCATCTTTCTTTCTTCCTCTCCCTCATTCTTATTCTTTCTTTCCCTCTACTTCCTTCCTTCTTTCTCCCTTTCCGTCTTCTCTCCCTCTTTCTTTTTCTTTCCTTCTTTATTCCCTTCCTTATTTCCTACTCTTCTTTCTCTCCCCTCTTTCCTTCCTTCCTCTCTCCCTCCCACTCCCTCTTTTCTTCCTTCCTTCCTTCCTCCCTCCCCTCCCCTCCCCTCCCTCTCCCTCTCCCTCTCCTCAGAAACATAGGATGCTGCTTTATACTTCTGGCCCTTAAACCCTGGAACCAGGAGAGCAGCTCCAGTGAGTCAACCTCAGCCAGTCCCTTTGGTGAAGGGTGGTGGCTCACTGGCAGAACATCTGTTCTGCATGCAGAAGGACCCCAGCATCTCCAGGTACTAGTAGCTCTGCAAAGGTCCTGCATGAAACCCTAGCGAGCCTCCACCACCCAGTGCAGTTACCAAAAATCATTTTTCAATAAATTGTACAATAATTGTACATTTGAATATCTACTTGCCATTATTCTGACTATGTTTCTGCTTTCAGAGCTAGTTATTACTTACATTATTACAAAAAACAGTAATAATTGAATGCAGTGACAATAATTTATGATAATAAAGAGTGGACACATAGTCCTACAGATACAACCGGCCCTTTGAGGGTGACCAAACTGCTGATGCGGCCCCCGATGAATTTGAGTTTGACACCCCTGCTGTAGATAATACTTAACACATATAAGAAGATAATGTTTGTAAACATCAAGGCCTGTGCTGCCTGATAAATAATTCTACTGAAATAGTAAAGGACTGTTCAAGGATTGCTGTAAATGTCAGCATCTTTCCTCTCATGACATTCCTCAAATTGACTTTTGTTCACAGGAGAAATCACAAATGCACTACATTTAAAGATGGCATGAACCATTTTAATAATAATAATAATTTAAAATTCATTCCACCAGAAAAAATAAACAGAATTTTGTAAGCAAGCAAACAAACAAACAAACAAATTATATAGGAAATACAGTAGATCATTTCATTCACATAAAATTCAAGATCATATGTTTCAAAACACACTCACAGTTAAACCTGCAAAGTTTACAGCCCTTGTAGCTTTGTGTTGTTGGTCAAGCTGAAACTATAAACTAAATATGAAAAATACACAGTTGTCTAGGTCATTTCACTTGCCAGGATTTAGAGAAAGTATAAAGGAAGCAATAAATGCAAGCTCTTATTCTTTCTAAATCATGGATTTTATAGCCTGCCGGCATTTGGCCACTTACAGAGTAAGTTTATATGGGGTGATGTCTACATCCTTTGCTTCTGTCACATTCCTATCTCAATAAATGCATCCAATCTTAAATTAATATATGGCTCCCCTTAAGCTCTTTGTAACACTATATCTATCAAATAGATTGAATAAGTAAGTTAAATAACATAAACTCTTAGCTTTTTCTTTTTCTTTTTGTCTAGGTACAAACATAATTTTCTGTAGCCTTAGATTACATTCATACAACCTTTTAAACATATTTCCTGTCTCTTACTTCTCTGGGCAGTGAAGCTTGGCTATCTTTGCAAGGCACAATGAGTTAAAAGGTCCTGTTGAGCATAATTGTGTGTGTGCATGTGTATGAAGTTTTTAATAGCACAAAATCTGCCAAAATCAATTCATTCTAAATTTGGGGGTGATAAAGCCTATTGTTTAGAGGAAACATTCAAGACACATCACCAGACACCAGATGGTAGCACAGCCTGCTGTCAGTTTCAAAATTCCTAGCCAGCGCTTGACACAAAGTAGCATGGTGAGATTAGCATGCCTTATTCATTGGGTAGGAATACTGACAACTTTTTTAAAAAAGTAGTTTTTAAATGCTGTTTTAATTTAAAATGCAAATAAATGTCATCGTCCCCCCCCCAAATTGTAAAATAAAGTTTTCCCAACATCAACACCTTTTGAAAAGTTGCAAATTTAGTTGTTAACAGACAGAGCTTAAACTTGGACGCATCATAGGGATATGCAAAACTTTCACTTTCATAGATTTGTTTCCAGTTCCCCACATGCTGGTGGAGTAACTATAGCAATGAAACTCTTCCAAAGTTTTAATCTGTGTGCACATCTGAATCATTATTGTACATACATGCTTCGTGGGGAATTCTTTGTAGCAACTGGATGTGGTTAATATTTCAGCATGTCCAGTTGAGAAAGAAACAAGCACAGAAAATTTCACTATTGCATGAGAACTTGTTCATTCAGTTATCACACATTGGCAGAGCCAAACCAGCCCTCCTGCCAGGGCATTCACACAACTCTCACCTCCCCAACATACCCCCCTCCCCCTCCCAGTAAGTTGTAGTACCTCTGATTATAGGAGGCTATTGAGGCAGCTCCCCCTCAACCAGCAAGCCACTCCTGGTAGCTACCAGGACCTTCATTGATTAACGCTTCAGGATTTGAAGTGGAATTGAAACATGTCCTCTCTGAAGCCCACAGGCGGATGCAAAGGGTTTGGAGAACACTGCTTCCCTCAAATTTCTATTGTAAATTGTGGTTATATGGGGTTTAAATATTTAGCTTAGTATAATACGGCATACTACATTTCAAATCCAGTCCAAGAATATGGCATTGTATTATCATTAGCATTGTAAAACAACTTACTTTAAGAAGATGGTTTTCATTAAATTAAATTGGTTCATTAATGGAACCTAATTCATTGGAATGCAATTTTGCACTGACAATTTTGCTAGTGTGTTTTTGTGTAAACTTCTATGGGACCAGAAAAGCAGCAGGTATTGTAGCAAAAAGATAGTCATCTCTAGAAATACTATGTTAGGCATTAGCATAATTTAGTAATATAATTTTGCAATAATGAAAGGAAAGTCAGCCAAATATCTTTTTTCTAGAACATCATGTAGGCCAAATGGTACAAATGCATGTTTCTGTATACAAGAGAGATCTAAATTAATACTGGAAAGTAGCTGTGTGTGTGTGTGTGTTTAACTCCGTTGCTTTTTAAAATGTCATATGTTTTCCTTGGGGAAAGAAAGTAAAAAGGCTTCCAGGGATAAATATATTAGCAACCTTGAAGTAATTGTGTGCATGGACAAGTTAGATGGCTCACCTGAGTTTGGTTTTTAAAAGCAAACAATATATTAAAGTAATGTATTATGGAGGTGGCAAGTAACAGGGTTGCAAAAATGCATTTATTTTATTTTTATTTTGCTTTAAGATGGCATAGGACTGTATGAAAGAAATAAAAAAGTACTCTCAACCCTTTCCTATCTTGGCTTGTAAGTTCAATGGATGGGCCCAGTTATTAGTGGTGCAGATGCTTCCATGTGGCAGGGAATTGTGCTGTCTGCTTTGAAGGGGAAAGTGGTACATCTTCTCAAGAAGACCTCCCTGTCACTCAGAAGTGTGTGACAACTACTGCCCACACTCTGGAATTGCACTGCCAATCCTGACAGATGTTGCATAAACCCACCCCAAACATCCAAACACTAAGCATGAACAAACATCTGTAAAAGGAACTCAAAATGCACAGATCCTCTACAGCAGGGGTAGTCAACATGATACCTTTTGATAGACTGCAACTCTCATCACCCCTGACCATGCTGACTGAGACTAGTGGGACTTGAAATCCAACATCTGGAGGGCAGGATGTTGCTTTCCCTGCTTTACAGGACCTGAAATCCTGCACAGTCTCATTTGACATTTTGAACTAGAAACAACTTCTAGAGGAAATACCACTACGTTTGTATTCCAGCAGAGCATTATGAACTGCACACATTCATACACCAAGCTAGGTAATTACAATTTCTGCTGTCATCATTGTCTACAAGTTAAGGACTGAGGTACTAATGTTCCAACAACCAAGATACTCTCATACATTCTGCGTACATGTCGCAAACCAGTCTTTTCTTAGCAGTGCTACATAGAGTTATATCATGCTATTTCAAACTTGCAGATTGTAGCATTTAACAGGGATATCACATTTATGTCTAAGTGCTCTCTCTCTTTCTCTTTGAAGGAGTTTATCAGTAATATTGTAAACAGCTCTCTGGGGACTTCATTTTTATTTTCCTCCTCTGGAAAATAATAGGAAGCAATCATCTTTTCCACCAAGTGGCATTGTATTAAGCATCAAGTTCAGCAGTCCCCTTGGGGGGTTGCTGAAACCAGTTGCCAAAATTAGTGTGTCTATATATTGGCATGTGGTTACACGTAGTTATGGTAAAATGCATTTCGTATGTCCAATGCTCCTTGGATGCAATTGCTTTCATGGGATAGTTTATGGACCCAGTGGCAAGGTCATTTAAAAAGAATCAGCAGCACTTAGTGCTGAATGCCAAAAGAAAATAAAACCTTGAATACACCAAGCATTTATCTAATGAAGTAAATAAGCGTGTTTGCATGAATAAGTTATTGCTCTGTCTCCTTGTTAATCTGTTTGACAGCAGGAAACCAAGGTGATGTATTAGTGCTGTAGTTCTCCTTCTGTTTTAATGTCATGTACTAATCTCCTTTGTATCAGATCAGAAACGTTTGACACAGTATTTTCTGATAACTTCATTTCTCTTATGGTCACTAGTAAATTTGTATGAAAGGCTGTAATAATTTAATTGAACACAGGTGCTTATAGAAAGTGATGTATAACCCCCAGGTGGAGACTTTTGATTCATTTATTTTTTAACCAAAAGCTTCATTAGAAAAATGAACAATGGAATCTAAAATTTCATTCAGTTTATCTATGGCAAGAAGTATGAGGGTCTGAGATCTGTTCAGATGTGTTTTAATTCCTTTACCACAAAGGATTTGGCAAGCATTTTCCCCCCTCACACCTTTGTGGTCAATTTTTGTGGTCTTTTTTGGCAAACAATTTCTTTCAGACTTTGTGGTCAGTTACCTTAAATATTTATTGGAATACTGGACAAGATCAAAGGCTATCTGGATCTTATTAGAATGTGTTTCTAAATAACTGACTCAGTGAATTTCCCCAGAGACAGGGATGGGGCACTTGCAGCCTTCAGGCCAAAATAGCCCTAATTTGGCCTGTGAGGCTGTTTTCCCTGAGCCACCAATATCACATGTAGACTACCCTGTTTCTCATATTTTAAGACATACCCATAAAATAAGCCATAGCAGGATTTTTAAGCATTCAAGGAATATAAGCCATATCCCGAAAATAAGACATAGTGATAGGCGCAGCAGCAATGGCGGCCGCGGCAGGAGGAGGAGGAAAAAAATAAGACATCCCTTGAAAATAAGCCATAGTGTGTTTTTTTGAGGAAAAAATAAATATAAGACATGTCTTATAATATGAGAAACACGGTGTGAGGGACAGGGGATATCGCGAAGTCCCTCCCCTCCTGAGTTCAAGCCCATCCCCGAGCACAGGGGAAAGCAGAGAGAGTTCCGATTCCAGTGGGGAAGCAGGAAGTCGTGTCCGAGGCTCAGGCAAGGTAGCGGAGCCAGGGTCCCAGGTGGGACAGGAAGGTGCAAATAAGGGGGGGAGACCCATCCCCCCAACTCCGGAATTACGCAGAAAGCGGAGAGGAAAGAGGATGGGTCTACCCAGGCTTTTGTGTTGGAGAAAGACGCGCCAAAAGCCATTCGGAGGTTCTGAACCCGACTGAACACTTAGCTCCGTGTAAATAGCAATGACTTCAGCACTGTAAATACGCAGCACCAATAAAAGAATAAAATGCAGAGCTGTGTAGAGTCGTTACTCTGAAGTAGCCCGCTCCGGCCACTGTGACAGCAACCTCCGAATCTTTTTTTGGGCTACTTTGGAGTTGCCGGGATGAGTGCGTCAGAGGCGGAGAAATGGCGGCAGATCGCGGAGAAAGCCCAACAGGACCTGCAGCAACTGGCGCTGCAGGCACAGGGGGAATTAAAGGCAGCTAAAGAAGAAACCAAGAAGGTCCAGGAGGACCGGCTACAACTGGCGGAACAGGTGAGAGCGCTTCAGGAAAAAGAACAGCAATTAAGGGCGGTGGCGGTAGAGCTCCAAAACAAGTTGGATGCCGAGAAAAACAAGGCGGGAGGGGCCCCCCAACTCCAAGTGCTGCCAGGAAGGAGAGCGGGGACCCTAGTAAGCAAGTTCAATGGAGACCCGAGGGAATATCATGGCTTTGAGACTGAGATCGTGTATGCTCTTGAGCTGCACCATGATGAGTTCCCTGATGATGAGCACAGGGTAGCGTTTATTGTGGAACACCTTACAGGGGCGGCCAGGGAGTGGCTAAGACCGTTAATCGCGACAAAAAATCCTTGCATGAAGAATGTCAAACTATTTCTAGAGGCTTTAAAAACTATGTATGCGTCCGATAGCCATATGGACCAGACCAAGGAGGAACTGCATAATTTAAGGCAAAGAACAATGACAGTTCGCGAATATTGGGCGAGATTCACCATGCTAGTGCACAGACTGGGGTGGGAACTGCACTCGCCTCCGATGGAAGCGGCGTTCTACCTGGGGTTGAATGAGGATGTGAAAGATGAGCTCTCGAGAGGTCCAAAGCCCAGTAATATGGATCAGCTGAGCAAAGCGGCTCTGGCGGTGGGGGTGAGACAGGAATCCCGGTGGAACGACAAGCAAGCAACGCGCGCAAAGCGGGCTTGGTTCCCACGGTCGCAGGAGAAGCCACTCCCCCAACAACCCTTCCAAGCCACGCCTGGGGCCAGCCAGGACCAGGAACCCATGCAAATTGATAGCGCGCGTGCGCGGGGGCTTTTCAAACCCCAGCGGCGACAAGACGCAAGGAGGGAAGGGGCGGGAATTGCTTTCTCTGCAACTCCCCCCAGCATCTCGTCAGAGACTGCCCACATCGCAGAGAGTGGCAAGGAAAGGCGGGAACGGTTGTGCCCTCCCCCACTGACGCAGCACCACAGCAGGGAAACGGGAAAGCCTGGTTGCAGGAGACAAGGGGCAGCAGCCAGGCGCAGTCAGCAGACAACAGCCCCAGCCCGCCCACCCGCACAGCGCGGAGCAGAGCCAGCCCACCCCTCCCAGAGCAGGAGTGGTTCTAGAAGTGACGCTAACGCTCCCAAATGGCTATCCCCTGACGGTCCTCGCCTTAATTGACAGTGGTGCATCAGCCAACTTCTTCTCGAGAAACTTTGCAGAAGAGCACCAGATCCAGCTTCTGCAGCTGGACTTTCCCCTGCACGTAGCCACCATTGACGGCAGGGAGTTGCTGGGAGGGGCCATCACTCATCAACCCCCCCCATGAGAATGACGGTGGGAAGGCACTCAGAGACACTGGCATTCAACGTCACCACCATCTCAGACCCCCCCATCGTCTTGGGCATGAGCTGGCTGGCGCGCCACGACCCCTCCATCAGTTGGCACCAGAGATGCATCACGTTTGGGTCGGACTTTTGTCTGGAACATTGCATGCAGCACCAACCAGGGGAGGGGCCTCCAATAGCCACGGTGGCCACCATGCACGTCAAAGGGGGTGAGGCGATACCCAAACCATACTGGGACCTGCAGGAGGTCTTCAGCGAAGCGGAGTCCGACCACCTGCCCCCACACAGGTCTTTTGACTGCCAGATCAACCTGGTGCCAGGGGCAACGATACCCCCAGCCAAGCTGTACGCCATGTCAGATCAGGAACTGGAGGATCTGCGTGCGTTTATAGACAAGAACCTCAAGAGGGGGTTCATCAGAGAAAGCAAGGCAGCAGGGGGCAGCCCGGTCTTCTGGGTGGACAAGAAAGACACGCAACAGCGCCGTCTTGTGGTGGATTTTAGACGGCTCAATTCAGTGACAGTGCCAGTGGCTTTCCCCATGCCCAGAGTGGACGATCTCCTGACAGCGGCACGCAGGGGCAAGATTTTCACCAAGCTGGACCTGAGGGGGGCGTACAACTTGATCAGGATCCGGGAAGGCGATGAGTGGAAAACCACGATGTTCACGCCTCTGGGCTCTTTCGAATATCTGGTGATGCCCTTCGGGTTGCAAGGGGGCTCAGCATGCTTCCAGGCCTTCATGCACCACGTCCTGGGGTCCCTCCTCTTCAAGAACTGCTTGGTCTTCCTGGATGACATCCTTATCTATTCCAATGACCCAGTGCAACATGTGAAGGATGTCAGGGAGGTGTTGCAGCGCCTGAAAGAGAACCACCTGTATGTGAAGCTGGAGAAGTGCAAGTTTCACACCAGGGAAGTAGACTTCCTGGGCTACAAACTGTCAGACAAGGGGCTGGCGATGGACAAGGACAAGGTGCAGGCCATCCTGGACTGGCACAGCCCCAGGACGCGCAAGGATGCCCAACGCCTCCTAGGCTTCGCCAACTTCTACAGGAAATTCATCAAGAACTTCTCGCGTGTTACGGCTCCCATCACGGACTGCCTGAGAGGCAAGCAGAAGTTCAGGTGGACACCAGAGGCGCAAGCAGCGTTCGAAAGCCTCAAGAGGGTGTTCGCTTCAGACCAAAACCTGTTCCACGTGGTGCAGGATGCGCCCCTACGCGTGGAAACAGACGCTTCAGACAGGGCTTTGGGAGCGATCCTGTTGCAACTGGACGCCAACAGAGAGTGGAGACCTTGTGCCTTCTTCTCCAGGAAGCTGACCCAGCCGGAGCGCAACTACACGGTGTTTGATAGAGAACTTCTTGCGATCCACGCTGCTTTCCAGCACTGGCGACACTTCCTGGTGGGCGCCAAGCACCCCATCCAGGTGTGCACGGACCACAAGAACCTGGAGTTCTGGAGAACAGCCAGGGTGCTCAACCAGCGGCAGATACGGTGGGCAGAGTTCTTCTCGAACTTCAACTTCTCCATCCACTACATCCCGGGGGAGCAGAATGTCAGGGCGGATGCCCTCTCCCGCAAACCAGAGTACATGGAGCAGGAGTTGCCACCAGCACCCAGGCACATTTTTTCCCCATCAGCATGGTCCTGCGGAGCAGCAGTGGTGAGCGAGGCAGAACTCACAGCACTGACAGCAGCTGATGAGTTTGCCACCCGCATCTTCAGAGAACTGAGAGGGGGGAGGGAGCAGGCAAAAGACTTTGCAGAACGCAGGGGGCTGCTTTTCTACAAGGGGGCACTGTACCTGCCCACCACCCAGCTTAGACGTAAGGTCCTCAAGCAGATGCACGACAACCCAACGGCGGGTCATTTTGGAAGGGACAAAACCGCTCACCTAGTCATGAGACACTTCTGGTGGCCAGGGGTGCGGGAAGATGTTAGAGACTATGTACGGGGCTGTGACACCTGCCAGCGGGCAAAGGTAGTCAGAGCAGCGCCAGCAGGATTGCTGGAGCCCTTAGCCACACCACACAGGCCGTGGGAAGTGGTGTCCATGGACTTCATCACGGACCTGCCTGCGTCCAGGGGCAAGACCGCAGTGTTGGTGGTGGTGGACCTTATGTCCAAAATGTGCCACTTTATACCGTGTGCCAGGGCGGTCTCTGCAGAAGAGACAGCCAAACTGTTTGTTGACCACGTATTCAGACTGCATGGATTACCTTTAAGGGTTATTTCGGATCGTGGCCGCCAATTTGTTTCCAGGTTCTGGAGGCGGCTCATGAACCTCCTGCAGGTGGAGGTCAGCTTATCGACGGCTAGACACCCGCAGACCAACGGACAGGCGGAGAGGGTCAACGCCATTCTGCAGCAGTACCTGAGATGCTACGTCAGCCAGAGACAAACGGACTGGGTGGATCGCCTGCCACTGGCGGAATTTGCCTACAATAATGCAGTGCACGTCTCCACAGGGGTGTCGCCCTTTAAGGCCAACTACGGGCGCGACCTCAGATCTTTCCCGGAGAGGGAGGGGGAGGAGGAGGGCCCACTGGCAGAGGATTGGGCAGAGGAACGAGAGACGGTGCACCAGCAGCTCAGAGAACACTTGGAGAGGGCCAAGGAAGCCTACAAGAAGGGGGCAGATCGCCACAGGCGACAAGGGGAGGTCATCAGGGTGGGGGGACAAGGTTTGGTTGTCCTCGGAGGGCCTTCCCATTAGAGGGAGGTGCAAAAAGCTGGCGCCCAGACGGCTGGGCCCCTTCACGGTCACGCAACAGGTCAATCCGGTGGCCTTCAGATTGGCACTACCAGAGGACATGAGGGTGCATCCAGTGTTTCACAGATCGCTGCTGTCGCCGTACAGGGAAAGCAGCAGGCTCCGAGACAGCGAACAAACCCCCGAGGGAGGGGGGGAGAGGGAAGGCAGGGAGCAACTCAATGAGGCCACGGCCATCCTTGATTCACGGAGAGGGGTGGGGGGCCTGGAGTACCTCATGGCATGGGAGGATGCTCCACCGTCACAGAATGAATGGGTCCCAGCCACTCAGATACGGGAGGAATTCTTGGTGGAAGAATTTCACGCCCTCTTTCCCCACAGACCCAAGCCCTGGCACATGGAAAGGGAGGGGGAGGGGGAGGGGGAGGGGGAGGAAGTACTGGAGAGCAGTTCACCATGGGGATGGGAAGCGGAGTTTGAGGAACCAGAGGAAGAAGTATGGGCGTCGCCGAGATCCACCCAGTCAGAGGAAGAAGCAGACTGGCAGCACATTTTTACCCCCACCAGCTCTGACGCCACGGACTTTTTGGGATTCCAGTCCTCCCAGGCGGAAGGGGGGGGCTCGCAGGACTGGGGGGAGGTGTTCACACCAACGGGCTCGGAAAGTACTGAGTTCTTAGGCTTCCAGTCGTCACCGACACCTGGGGGGGACCTGGGGAGGGGAGAAGGGGAGCTTGGGAGGGGGGTGGATGTGAGGGACAGGGGATATCGCGAAGTCCCTCCCCTCCTGAGTTCAAGCCCATCCCCGAGCACAGGGGAAAGCAGAGAGAGTTCCGATTCCAGTGGGGAAGCAGGAAGTCGTGTCCGAGGCTCAGGCAAGGTAGCGGAGCCAGGGTCCCAGGTGGGACAGGAAGGGGCAAATAAGGGGGGGAGACCCATCCCCCCAACTCCGGAATTACGCAGAAAGCGGAGAGGAAAGAGGATGGGTCTACCCAGGCTTTTGTGTTGGAGAAAGACGCGCCAAAAGCCATTCGGAGGTTCTGAACCCGACTGAACACTTAGCTCCGTGTAAATAGCAATGACTTCAGCACTGTAAATACGCAGCACCAATAAAAGAATAAAATGCAGAGCTGTGTAGAGTCGTTACTCTGAAGTAGCCCGCTCCGGCCACTGTGACACACGGTATATAAAGTGTGGAGTGGGACAGGTAAAGGATTCATTGGACGCCTGATTCTTCCAGTTATTCACCTGCAAATAGGGTTTGCATTTGGCACTTTTTAAATCTGATGCCAAACAGAAGCACTCCTGTGATCAGCTCAACTCAGGTGGAATGATTAGAGGCTCCGAGTGGAGCCAAACTGCACAACAGATTTTTTTGTCCCCCCCCCTTTTAAAACTGACTTGAATTCAGGCCAACCAAAAGGAAACACTTTACATGATGTCATATTGACAGCATGTGATTGGCAGGTGGGTGGTGTTAAACCATAACAGGACCCAGTGGCGGAACTTCATGCTCCGGCACCGGGGGAGGGCAGGGCACATCGCCCAAAGGGGCGTGGCATGCACCCTGGGGGGCGGGGTGCCACCGCCTGCATGGGTGGGGTGCCCAGTGTGGGCGGGGGGCAGCCGCAATGGAACCCCACCGGGATCGCGCTGCAAGGGGTGGGGCACTCCCCCCACTTTCCTCTTCCTCCGCCAGTGACAGGACCTTCTTGGTAGTGTCCTGTTTGTGGAATGCTCTCCCTGATGAAGTGTTATCTGTCTTCCTCATTATTAACGTTTATGAAGAACTAAACAACATCTCTGTTTACCTGGGCATCTGATGACTGAAAGACACTGTTCCTGGAAACCTTGAAATTAGTGGTATTAATTGTTATTAATGTGACAGTTTTACATAGTTTTATGAATTCCTAATGTTTTCAAAGGTTTTAGGTGGTTTTTTTAAAAAAAAAAAGTTTTGCTTTATATTTAATAGTATTTTACTCTGTTCGGTGTCTGTTGGCCTGGGCATCTTTGGGAGGAAGGGTAGGATATAAATTTAAATAAATAAATAAATATCCCAGGCTCTTTTTGTGCAGGTTTCTTCTGCATCTGAGGAGCCACTTCCTAAGTCCCTTACTGACCCTCTTCATAGTCCCGCAAAGGTTGTCCCTCTGATGCTCATACAGTGCTGAGGCTGACCTTATATACTGTTCAGCAGGATTCTCTAGTCAGTCAGCATATTTCTGCTGGAAGGTGACCTATAATTATGGTCCAGTAGGTTTGAATGGATTATCAAGTCAATGACCAATCATAAACTGGCCACTTTGGACCCTAATGCTAAATACATAAAAACAGTCTTGCATGGTGCATCTCTTACACAATGGTAACATAGCTGCCAAGTTATCCCTTTTTTACAGGGATTTTCCCTTATGCTGAATAGGCTTCCTCGCGAGAAAAGCGAAAACTTGGCAGCTATGAATGGTAAGGAACTCCGGCAGGCTATAACCTCAACAAAGGAACTAGTCTAGTTTATATTTTAATATTAGTTAGATCCAGGGGTTAGAAGGATTTCACAGGCAGCCTACTCCCATAACCCGCCCCCCCCCAAAAAAAACACCTTCATAACATAATTGTAATGAAGCATAACTATGTAGAAAAAATACCACACCTTCTGAGTCACAGATATGATACACAGATACACAGAACTTTCCATTCAGGCTGAAAATGAATAAACGAATGTCATTAGGATAGTACACATTATACCAGGGTTTCTACTCAGTAAATAGATATTTCACACAGGTATCTGGGGAAATCCCAATGGTCTGTAAAAAGGTGATTTTGGAAAAGTATTACCTGCATTGTCCCAAAACTTTGCAGCTGCTTATTTTTGTGCAAAGGAAGGCATCCCATAGGAACTGCCCTTCAGACTGAAGACAAGAATTATATGTTTAGGACCCCAGTAGTGATGGAGCTGTAAAAGAGTGTTGGCCCTGGGGAATGTGTGCTTCATACTCTCAAACTTCAGAGACCACAGTAACTTTTAAATTGCATCCTATTTTTTATTTGTACACTTCAAACAGATATGTGTGTTTCAGAGTAATGGCAATTTGCTCATTCTTAGCAAGTGTTGATCTTTTGAATTGTAATAACACTTATTTATTGATAGATTTGATTTCTTACCTGGCCTTCACCATGAAGTCGTAACAACAGTAACATGTACAGTTATAAAACAAATACAACTGTTATAACCATAACACACGAAAAGTGTAAAAACAATTAAAAACAGTTTTTTATGTAAAAGAACACCACACACAAACACACACACACACACACACACACACACACACACACACGATGCAAAGAAAATGATTCCATATATAAATGAATCAAAAATCCAATACAGATGCAGACAGGGGTCTCCACTTAAAAGCCTCATTGAAAGAACAAAGGGGGGGGGAGACAATTGAGAAGGAAAACACAATTAAAGAAGCAAGAACATTCCTAAGCGTAGGTGCCAGCACACTAACACCCCAGTTCTTATATAATAAAGAACAGACCTCCCATACATCTTCTGCAGAGCATAGTAATTGTTTAGATATAAAATAAAAAAATTCCTTCAGTAGCACCTTAAAGACCAACTAAGTTTTTATTTTGGTATGAGCTTTCGTGTGCATGCACACTTCTTCAGATACAGTGAAATGGAAGTTTCCAGGCACTTATGTAGAGAAGGGGTGGGGAGGGGTGGGGATGGGGAGGGGGGATCACTCAGAAGGGTGGTGGAAATGGGTGATTGACTGACTGATAGCTGTTGATGACCGCAAACGACTGCAAATGGTTTTGTATGAAAAAGCAAGGGTTGAGATGGCTGAAGATCGCTTATCATGTATAATGAGATAAGAACCCGATATCTCTGTTCAAACCAGGTCCCTCCATGCTTTTGAGCTTGGTGATAAGTTGCAATTCAGCAACTTCTCTTTCCAGTCTATTTCTGAAATTCTTTTGTAGTAAGACAGCTACTTTGAGATCTTGTATAGAATGTCCTGGGAGATTGAAGTGTTCTCCTACTGGTTTTTCTGTCTTCTGGTTCCTGATGTCAGATTTATGTCCATTTATCCTTTGGCGTAGGGTTTGGCCTGTTTGTCCAATATAGAGAGCTGAAGGGCACTGTTGGCATTTGATGGCATACACAATGTTAGAGGATGAGCAATTAAATAGTCCTGAGATGGTATGTTGGATGTTGTTGGGGCCAGTAATGGTGTTGTCTGGGTGTATGTGGCAGCAAAGTTGGCATCTGGGTTTATTGCAGGCTCTGGTACCAGTGTCCATGTTAAGTCTGGTGGTTGTATTATTGTGGGTGAGGAGTTGTTTAAGATTGGGTGGCTGTCTGTAGGCAATGAAAGGTCTTCCTCCCAGAGCTTGAGAAAGGGAGCGGTCATTGTCCAGGAGAGGCTGTAGATCTCTGATGATGCGTTGTACTGTTTTAGCTTGGGAGCTGTATGTGATGACTAGTGGTGTTCTGTTATTTTCTTTTTTGGGTCTGTCTTGCAGCAGGTTCTCTCTAGGTATCTGTCTGGCTCTGTTGATCTGTTGTTTAACTTCATCAGGTGGATATTTTAGTTCTAAAAAGGTTTGCTGTAGATCTCTTAGGTGAGATTCTCTGTCTGTAGAGTTGGAACAGATGCAACATCCAACATACCATCTCAGGACTATTTAATTGTTTAATATAAAATATACTCCCTTCCCTTTTCCGTCCTGTGTTAACAACCTTCACACAGGGACACAAATAGTTCCAGGGAGATTCTGAGGATTTCCTAGTGGCATGTGATGGAGTATCATTAAATTGTTACTGTTCCTTCTTATAGCAAACTCACATAGTGAGTGTCAGTAGGATCTTAGCCAAACTGGGATCATAGAGAAACTAGAAGGAGGTATCAGCATGCTTGGGGAAACTGCGAGGAGAACAATATATACTTTTCTTTCTTTCTTAAAGAAAGCAATCTTTATCACGCCTAAAAAGAGTCCAAAGAGGACCAAGCATTGTCAGTAGCCATAGAAGTCACAGAAACACAGAACTGGATGAAGCGAGGAAGAGTTGCAGACACTGCTTAGAGGACAGAGGCAGGTCCCACTTTCACTGATTATTTTAGCATACAATATGTCCTCACAATCTGCAATCATAATTTGCTTGATTGTTGTGTGTTTAAAGGTGTGTTTGGTCTACATATTGCTTGAAGTGCTGTTGGCAAGATCAGAAGATGGCTTTTTCAGTTTTGTTATCCACATTTGGAACTCCTTGCAACATAAGATCTGTTTGACCACTGCTCCTCTGGTGGCATTTTGGTGTCTCTTGAAATCTTCTTTGTCCGGACAGGCCTTTGATTTGAATGTTGATTTTCCTGGTTATCTTCAGTTTCTAGATCTTGTTGCCATTTCATTTGCATTTGTTTGCTTCTATCTTGGTATGTTTTGTGATTTTAATTTTAATATTCTTTGCTAGGTAGGTTTTATTTTCTTTTTGTTTGGTTGTAAGTCGCTTTGGGTTGCCCTTGCCCTTGCCCTTGGCAAGATAAAGTGACTGATGAATTTAATAAATAAAATAAAATAATGCTGACTGTGTCTGGTTCGAGGATCAGCCTTTCTGTTCATAGCTGAGCATAAATCTGAACCCAGATTTTTCAAATTCAGATTCAGCAATCTTGTGTCTCCTATGAAGGAAAGCTAAAATCAAAACATGGAAACTTCATTATTATCTGTTCATTTCAGACTGGTTTCACATGCCTTTATTCGTGGAATAAATACACTCTGTCTACAATGGACAGAGCCTTCTTTGAATATATAGCATTAGCATACTTTGGGCTGCTGTTGAGAAAACACACTTAATCCCTCATTATTGCCACTTCTCTAAAACAGTTTGCTACCACAAAAACATACTGCATAACTGAAGGGATGCTTTTATCTGTAAATTCTAGATTTACTGGAAGGAGGAAATGTTTTGGCAGGGAAAGCTGGTAAACAGGCTGTGAAAGCCTCCCTTGCTCATTTTTGGTTCCCAATGCTGCTGCTCCTGTCATCTCCTCTGAAGGTGGAGGAATTTGTGCTGATTGAAACCCTGTTGTAGCATGGAAGATGCTCTCACAATCTGTAAGTCTAATTTGCCTGATTCCGGCACCTGGCATTTTTAAATTCCACTGAGAAGATTGCAGCCTGTTTTCCTCCAGCTGGTTAGGTGTATCCCCCTCCCACTCTTCAAGTTTTCATATTGGTTCAGTTTTTGATATTAATAAATAATTAAAATTCAAATAAATTCATATTATAAAATGCAGCCAATGGCCACTAATATTTCAGTGTCTGCTAGAGGAAACAATACCTTAATTTCAAACAATAAGCATAGGATTACTTATAGCAATACCAGAACTCTAAATTTAGCATTCACAATTTGTGACAGCAATTGTCAATATGGCCAAAACATGTATGTTCAAAGTTCCCTCTCCTCTCAATTTCGCTCATTTGTATCTGCCCTCCACAGTAATATATATTTATTACTTAAGTTATTACATTTATATCCCACCTTTTCTTCAAGGTCACATACAAATTTCTGCCCTCTCCATTTTTATCCTCACAAGAACCATGTGAGGTAAGTTAGCTGGAAGAGGGTGACTAGCCCAGGGTCACCCAGTGAGCTTCATGACCAAGTGAGGATTTGAACCCTGGTCTCCCAGGTCCTAGTTTAGGGCCACTATACCACATTGGTTTTCAACTACCATTGATTATTGTGGAGGAGCCTCTTAATTAGACTGTGCTACTGACAGGAGTGCTAACTTGGCCCCGTGACTGTGGGTGCCTGGGGACATGGGTGCTGTGCAGCATGCCTGGCCTTAGCACTGATTGCGGGTGCCTGGCCCGTTCATGGGGAATTTTGTGGGCGTTCGGGCCCCAGGGCCCCAGGGAGTTGTCACATATGGCTAATGAGCTGTCTTTTCTTCATACTAGAGAGGTCCATAGCATCAACACCCCAAAGCGTTCTTGTTTCTCCCACCGCTGCAGCCTTGGATTCAAACAGAAATCAGCCTTGGATTCAAACAGAAATCAGCCTTGGATTCAAACAGAAATCAAACATTGTGCTCTGCCTTCCTGGCTTTCCAGCTTTGCTACTTTACTTCTAGGTTACATCACAGCCAAGCTCAACTCTCAAACTCTGACTGTCCTTCTAACTATCTAAGAGTTCAAGGAGGGGCCCCACCCATTTGCCATCTGGCCCAAAGACCCCTTTCCCTGATTACCTTAATGGCCCCCACCCAAGCATTTCCTCATCAGGAAGCTGGTCTGGCTTATAACACTTGCAAGATCCAGGGATTAAGGAACCTTGCTTAAATTCTAACACTTGCTGAATCGAGGAATAAGAAAGATCTGGCACACAGAAACTCATAATACAGTAATATATTTTAACTGTGCCAAGTCTCTGGGAAAAGAAACACCCTCCCAAGCTCAGTTGGCCGAACTATTAGAGTTACTTCCTCTGGGAGTGTAAAAGGAATATGAACTATAGTTCCATCTGGCCAGAGTGCTGTACAGACAAAGAAAAAGTGTAAATGCCACTAAAGTAGAGCAGAAAATGTTTTTTTGACTGGTGAATAAATGCTGAAGCCACAAGTTGAAGCATGAGACATTTTTGAATGAACAACACTGATCCAGTGATAACACTTTCTCAGTGTGATTTCTGTAAAAGGAATTGATTGGCATAAATGTAATGTCTTCATCAGATATTTTCTAGTGGAACAAATGGTATTTGCCCACAGTGAGTCTAATCCTAGTGAGCAGATAGGATGTCCATCAGCATCATTAAGGATGTTGAGTAGGAAGGTCTGTTGGAACATCTTTTTTTTAAGTAAGATTTATTGCCTTATCAAAGAAATAAAAATAAAAATATCACTCAGAATTTCAACACCCTTGGAGATGGGAACAAGCATTTAGCATCATAAACCCCAGGAAGCTATCAAGCTAATTATAATTTCTTAGCTCTAATCCATCTGGCTAGCATTTAGACCATAGTGTTCTGTGAGATGTGTGCTATAGCTGCTGTTCATGCAATTATGTAAGGGGTTTCGAGTCATTTCTGGTTGTTAGCTTGCACTGATTGTAGTGTGTGTGTGTGTGTGTGTGTGTGTGTGTGTAGCTCTCCAACACAATAAGCTTCATCACAGTACAGGGATGAGGAACCTATGCTCCTCTGGATGTTGCTGGACCTCCATCAGCCCCAGCTGGCATGGCCAGTTGTCAGGGATGATAGAAGCTATAATCCAACAATATCTGTAAGGCCACAGGCTTCCCATCTCTGACACAGGATGTCATCTTGCATTGTGGCCAGTTATTCAGAAGGTTACTGGGTTATCCCACTCCTGTGAAATGGCAGCTCCTGCCATGTCCTCTTTGACTGATCAACTATTTCAGAGTCAAGTTGTTGCTCAGCCTCTGTACCAAGTCGTATGCCTTTCTTCATGACTATTAAAGTGGTGGAATACTCCATTAAATGTGAAGTGTGGATGGGGCCTTAGGCTTTAGTTTGCTTATAGCAGTGTCCCACGGAGAGTGAAACTATGGAATATCCACACTTCCCATCTTCCCCAGTGCACTTGAGGGGTAGAGCACAAAACATCATTGGTGGGGATTTACCCCACCCACTACCATTAGAAACACAATAAGAAATTGTTACAGGGGAGAGACAATGAGGAACATCATAGAAAGGGATGTTTCTAGGACCAAGGTGAAACTCTCATACTCCTTTGTTATTTTTTTACCATTGACTGGAGATGTTCTTACACTTGAAATATTGAAATGCCATTTTGTTTGTTGCTATTAATTGTTTTTATTATTTCTCTTATTATGAAATTGTTCTTTAAATTGTTAATTTTGTTATAATAGTGCTTTGTTGTAAGCTGCTCTGAGTTCAAGAGAGAGAGGGGGGGGCAGGCTACATACCAATATGATGAAAAGGTGAGTTCGCCATGCTCTCATTTTAGCACTTCAGAGGTAAACCCCAAATTCGGGAGAAGAAGAGAAAACCAGAAATCTGTGGCTAATATTACAATGGCTGGGACCAACCCTGTTGGCAAGCTACAGGTAGCAGGATTACTGCAGGCCAAGTACCATCTGCTGTGTAAACTGTGGGGATTGGGTGGTACTAAATGAGTGCTTCCAGTTACTTGAAAAAAATAACCAGTATAGATATACCTCTGTCTTACCCAAAGCCACATCCATCCATCATTTAGGTGAACATCCAGACTCAAGTTCTCTGTGTCTTAATTTCCTTCTGAAATGAAAAGTATGCTTGCTTTACCCAGTTGTTGAGGATTTATGAGCAAAATGCCCATGAGCAGACAAAAATCTGTGTAAAGATAACAAAGCAATAGGTGGATAGAATCAGCTAGTGACCTGGCATATTGAAAGTTTTCATGATGCTTTCTTTCACTTGGGGAAAACTGAATTTTATTTACAACTTGTTTTGTTTTCTTCCATTCTGCTTTGATCGTTTTGTGGAATGTTCCCTCCATCCCAACATCCATTTATGTTCAAGCAGGTAATATTACAGAGGCTTATGGCTAGCGATCTGTGATAGGAATTAAATATTCATGGGAATGAAAGATTAACAGCACTGACTAGAGGCAGGTACAGAAAAGGGATGTACAGAAAAGTCTCGCTCAGCTGGGTCAGCAAGCACAATCCTCCTCATTTCTGACCCACAATAACCCTGATATGCCAGCCATATCATTGAGCAAGTCTGGGAAATTATATTACAAGAGAGGAGTGCAGCTAGAAAAAAAATCACGTATTAGCCTCTCAGAAATGACATCAAAAACTTTGTTGACACTGAGGGCGAAGTGAAGCCATGACTCATCTTCACCAGAGATGTAGGAAATAACTTTCCCTGGGTGTGTTTCTCTTTCTTGCCCAAATCTGTACTTCCTGTAAAATGGATCTCAAGAATTACAGCGCCATAGAAGGGTGGGGAGGATTGTCCACTTTTCTTGGTAAAGTTTAAAATAAAGTCTTTCCTTTGTTTTCAATTGTCATATTGATTTGAAGAACTCTAGAGGGGGCACAGATTCCCCACCTCTGGCATGGACCATCATCAGCTCCATGGCCACTTGACTGTCAGCTAGTTATTGGGTGATCCCATTCTTTTCTTTTAAATGGTCATATTGATTTGAACTTGTTGCTTAGTATTCAGCTAGACTCACTGAAGCTCCATTAACCTTAGTTACAGTTTGCTCAGTATTTTGTCACGAAGTTGTCTACACATCACCTGCCTCTCTTTTTTCTTCTTCTCTCATCTCAGAGCACTTGTTTACTTCACACATAAATCAAACCCCATAGAGTATGAGTGCTGTTAAACACATCGGCATCATAGCTGCCAAGTTTTTCCTTTTCTCGCGAGGAAGCCTATTCAGCATAAGGGAAAATCCCTGTAAAAAAGGGATAACTTGGCAGCTATGATCGGCATACACTTGTGACCTGTTTTCTAGGAATCAATTACTTCCCTTCCAATGGGTGTATTTGCAACCAAATATAACCATTTATTTATGACAGTGCTTCATACACAGAATCTGCTGAAGTCAGTTTGAGAATTTGCATGTTAAAGATGAGTGATGGAACCCACTCCCAGGTAAGAGAACATAGGATTGCAGCCCATGAACACTTATCTAGGAATAAGTCCCCAGAACTCAGTGTGAGCTACTTTTCAGTAGGCATGCACAGAGTTGTGCTGTTAGGCACTTGAATGCAGATTAAAGACAGACGTGAATGCAGATTAATGGCAGCATTCCATACCATAAATTCCCAAGAGTTGGAAAGGTTGCCTGTTCTTGATGGAGTTACACTCCTTCTGAAGGAACAGGTGGCAAGGAATACCTATACCAGCTTCAGCTGTTCATGAACCAGGATAGTTGAGATACATTACTACAGGCATAGACAACCTCGGCCCTCCAGATGTTTTGGGACTACAACTCTCATGATCCCTAGCTAACAGGACCAGTGGTCAGGGATGATGTAGTCCCCAAACATCTGGAGGGCTGAGGTTGCCTATGCCTGCACTAGTACATGCTCTGGTAACCTCATGCTTGGAGCGTTGTAATGTGCTCTCCGTGGGACTCCACTTGAAGCCAGACTGGAAGCTGCAGCTAGTACAGATTGAGGCTGTTGGGTTACTTACTGGTGCCACAAAATAGGGTTGCATTTCCAACTCCTAAGGAGACAAACCACATTCCTGTTTCTTAAGAGGCCGCATTTAAAGTGCTTACCTTGATGTATAAAGCTCTATATGGTTCAGGACTCAAATATTTGAAGGGTTGTTTTTCCCATTATCAACTGTTCTGGGTCTAAATATCTGTGGAGGGCCCCTGCTTGTGGCTCCATCAATGATTGTGATTCATTGTGTGGTGATGTGGATCAGGGACTTCTCTGTTGTGGCCCCCCTGGTTGTGGACCCTCCCTCATTGCAGATATAGCTGTCCCACATTCCTACATCAAGTAAAGATTGTGAGGTTCTTTTATTTAGACTTTTAAAATGGCTGAAGTAAAGAACTGTTTTTCCTGTTGCTGGATTGTTCTTTATGATAGTTATTATTTTTATGATTATTAGTTATTAGTTTTATGATTCTTCCATATGGCTATATTGTATGTTATTTATCTACCATACTGGGTACCTTTAGGCTGAAGGATAGGATGCAAATTAATTAATAAATAATCATCAGAAATAAGGTGCATTGAGTTCAGACAGACTTACTCCCAGGTAAGTAAGTGTAGTTGGGATTGCAGCCTAAATTTGCACACAGGATTTGTTTCATAGCCATTTGCTTCCATCCAGCATACTTAGTATTTAAATGAAAATGCAATTCTCACAGATTTTGCTGCATCCATAGTGCATTAATTGGCAGTGCACCTTCTTGACCTGAAAGGAACATAGAGTGTTCCGCCTTAGGCAGGCAAATTATACAGTCAGGTTTTGCAGCAACATGGAGCTGATGATGAGCAGATCTTTCAAATGAGTTCAGTAGAAAGTCATTGAATTACAATATGCTTAACTAATAAAGTCCACATTAGTTAGTGTAGTATTCGTATGCCCTTAAAAATGCAGAGCTAATCCCATCATTAAACTCCTTGTTGTACAGTATTTCTCTATTATATGCATGTTCAGGTTTAAACCTTTCCACACCACTGCTAAAACATTGTAATTTGAGGAATCATTATTAATATACTATTTTAATTAGCTAAATGGAGGTTTCAACAAATTAAGGAAATTAGAGATGAAACATAAGCATTAAAAAAACCACCTGTAGGAGTAGAGATAATTTGGTCATGGCAGTATAAAAACTGTCAGAGCACCAATGAATGCAGTTTCTTGGCTAAAAAATTAAGTTTCTCTGAAAACTCTACTAATGGTCACTAGTTTCTACCCTGTTCCTTGCTCTCTAGCTGCCCATTACAAATGGAAACAGTGAACACCGGGCACCCCCTTAGATTTGATGTTCTTTATTTGTACAGTGCAGAATAAGCAAGTTGTTGAAAAGAAGGTTGTCTGAATCCTTCTTTGAGGAATAATTTAGACAACCATCCAAAGGTGATGATATTGGTTGGATTTTTTTTTTACCTGAAGTGAAGTACTCAGGTAAATTAGTCCTTCCCAAATATTAATTGGCTATGTGACCCAAACAACTTTGGGAAAACAAAATAAAAAAATCCTTCCAGTAGCACCTTAGAGACCAACTAAGTTTGTCATAGGTATGAGCTTTTGTGTGCATGCACACTTCTTCAGATACACTGAAACAGAATTCACCAGACCCTTATGTATAGTCAGAGGGTGGGGAGGGGTATTACTCAGAAGGGTGGTGGGAATGGGTGATTGGCTGATAGGAGTGGTAAACCTGTTGATGACTGTTAACGACTGTAATTGGTCTTGCAGGAAAAAGCAAGGGCTGAGGTGCTAAAGAAAGCTTTATCATGTATAATGAGATAAGAATCCAGTGTCCTTATTCAGACCAGGTCTCTCCATGGTTTTAAGCTTGGTAATGAGTTGCAATTCAGCAACTTGTTTTGACTGCATCAGACCAACACAGCTACCTACCTGTAACTACTACTATGGAAGGCACCACATTGAGCCGCACTTCTGTTTCAGTGTATCTGAAGAAGTGTGCATGCACACGAGAGCTCATACCTATGACAAACTTAGTTGCTCTCTCAGGTGCTACTGGAAGGATTTTTTGTTTTGTTTTGACTGCGTCAGACCAACATGGCTACCTACCTGTAACTTTGGGTAAGTATGCTAAGTGGCAGGATGGTCAGAGTTGGCCATGGAACAAAGTGTCATGTGGAAACAAACATAAGGCCACACCAGTGTTTGCTTAGAGAGGAAACTGCAGTTCGGAGCTCAGTATCCAAACTGGTTTCTAAGTTTTTGGTTGGAATTGAGTCTGCTGAAACCATAACTGTTTAGGGAAGTACAAAGGCTATAGTCTGCAAATGACTGACTTTGTTACATTTTTCCATAATACAGTACTGTATGGCTAGCCTCCTGCTGTGCTAATTACATATTTAGCCAGAATGGCTGTTAAATTTATCTGTGCAAAGAAGATAGGTTTTCTCTTGCTACCTGTGATTTATATTTCTAGTTGCTATGGTGTCCAGGAATACCAGAATACTTTTGAAGAGGCTATCCCTTTGTAAGCCTTGATTTATTTTAAACATGATTTGGCACAATGTTGCTTTGGGATGAGGGAGTCCTGAGTATGTAGGAGGGATTATTTTTAAGCTGTTATTTTTATTACCTTCATCCAGCCTTGAAAGTATCGAGAAAATTAAAGATAAAAGTAGAATTTAAATAACTATACAACCCAAAATAATTTCTGAAAAGAACCAAGCAAAAGGATGGAGCAGTCTAAAGTCGTTTTGTCAATTATTTATTTCATCGTTACAGGTAGGTGCTGGTCTGCCGTAGTCGAAGCAAAAAATATAAAAAAATCCTTCCAATAGTACCTTAGAGACCAACTAAGTTTGTTATTGGTATGAACTTTTGTGTGCTACTGGAAGGATTTTTTATTATTATTTCATTCCTTTGGCCTTTAACTACTGTATCTATGGCCTTTGAGAAGTAGGTGGGGTGTTTTTAGTTATTTCTTTTTCTTTGTTTTAATATATCTTTGTGTGTTTTGTCTGTTTGTTTGTAAGTTGCTTTGGTTCCCTTGGGAGGTATTAAGTGACTAACAAATAACAACAACAACAACAACAACAACATTCTTAGTTACAGGTAGGTAGCCGTGTTGGTCTGAGTCGAAGCAAAATAAAAAAATTCCTTCAGTAGCACCTTAAAGACCAACTAAGTTTATATTTTGGTATGAGCTTTCGTGTGCAAGCACACTTCTTCAGATACCTGAAGATACTTCTTCAGATACCAGATACCTGGTATCTGAAGAAGTGTGCTTGCACACGAAAGCTCATACCAAAATATAAACTTAGTTGGTCTTTAAGGTGCTACTGAAGGATTTTTTTTATTTAACAACATTCTTAGTAAGGGATAAGGATTAGTAGGAGGTTAAATGGCAATTCCCTAGGAACAACATAAATGGACAAAAAGAAACGTGCAAGCTTTTCAAGAAACAGTAAGGGCAACATTTACCCAATGAAGAGGAGAAAAGGCATATGCATGCCTAGAAGCCCCTCCAGGTTGAATAAAGACTGCCAAATTACAAGTATATAGGTTCTATCTGTGTGTTGGATACCTTTTAAGGTTTAATATCTTTTTCCAAAAATGAATAGTCTCTCTCTCTCTCTCTCTCTCTCCCTCTCCCCCCCTCTCTATATATATAAGCTGTACCTGGCCACACGTTGCTGTGGCCCATACCTGTGACTCCCCCCAGCCTGTCCTGACCCATGTCCTATCCCGCCCCCTCCTCCCCCACCCCCGGCTCATCCCTGTGACTGGCCCCACCCTGTCCTGACCCATTACCTATCCCTTCCCCTCCTCCCCCCAACCCCCCACCCAGGTGAGTCCCCACCTCCACTCGGCACAGTCTGTAAAGCTGAGCTGAGCTGTTTTGGAGAGGGAAGCTTTTTTAGATGCAGTACCAATGTAGTCGTCACTAGAGGGTGCTGTTTTGCAACCTCTCCTGTTCATGTTTGTATGGTATCCCCCCAATTTTTTAACTGTGACAGGTGTGACATCTGTATAATCTACGTATATGCAAACACTCACACATCTGCAAGGAACGTTGTGTCAAAATTTGAACGCAATCGGTCAAGCCTCTAGGAAAGGAACAAGCCAAACTGTAGACAAACAGGTTCAGGTTTGGTGGCTATGTTTGTTTCACTAGACACTTTTAAAGCTATTGGTGGGGGATAATTATAAGGTGTTCACTTTCTTCCCAGTGGCTTTGTGGGTAATAACTTTATTAGGAAAACAGCACATACCAAAGAGGCTTCCCATGGTAATTACCCTGCAAAATTTCTATGTAGGAGCTAAATAGTTATGATAAATGGGGTGGGAAGAGAGTTTCAGACTTGTGTTCTGTTAAATTGCCACTAAAATTCACAGTAACCAAGTGCAAAATTGACTTGACATGAATGGGTGTGTGGGCCACTGAGGGTGGGACAGAGGGCTACTAATGTATTGGGCCTACAGCAAGCAAGGGGCCCTGACTCTGGGTTTTATTTTTTTACTATATTTGTTCTTTAAATTGTTAATTTTGTTATAATAGTGCTTTGTTGTAAGCTGATCTGAGTTCAGGTGTTTGTGTGTGGACAGGCAACATACCAGTATGATGAAAAGGTGAGTTTGCCATGCTCCCATTTTTGCACTTCAAAGGTAAACCCCAAATTCAGGAGAAGAAGAGAAAACCAGAAATCTGTGGGTTTTATTTTCTAAATTATATTTTAAGTAAGCTTCTAGCCTGTTGAACACGAATGTTTTTAACCAAAATGTGCAGGTATCATTCAGAGTAATTGCTTTGTGAGAAATGAGCCTGTCATTTGTCAGTGTTTTTAGCAAATGAGTGAAGTCAGAGCCTGATTGATGAGTAGAGTCACAGAGAAGGGACTTCATTGCCCATTTTGAAGCTGTTTTGACATCTTTCTTGGGGTTGATTTTTCACTCCAGGTTCAGGAAACAGAAGACTGCCTGGTTAATTTTGAAGGGACTGCCTTGTTCTTTTCATCTTCCATGGTAGAGAAGTAATTGTTGCCCAGAAAAAAATTAGTTGAAAAATCCAGATTTTTAGTGTAGCTCTCACTGGGCAGTAGTAACAGGTCCATCCAAAAGCAAGACGTAGCAGCAAAATATGTTCTCGATTACTCTGGTATAATCTCTCTCTCTCTCTCTCTCTCTCTCTCTCTCTCTCACACACACACACACACACACACACACACACACACACACACAGCATAAATGCTTCCCATTTTGGAGTGCACCATATGGGTTTTGTATTCTCAGAAGACAGGGAAAAGCAATGACTATGTGTCTGTCTCCAAGGTCACATGCACTTCCATAAACATTAGACTGCACCGTTTGAGAGGGATGACTACTAGAGCTGCCAAGTTATCCCTTATTTTAAGGGATTTTCCCTTATGCTGAATAGGCTTCCTCGCGAGAAAAGGGAAAACTTGGCAGCTATGCTTTTCCCCCTAGGTATATAAACATTAAAAATATTACCAAGCTAATTCAAATAAAATTCACCTTTAGTATATTCATATTCCAGGAAGCGCAGGATTTTGGTTGAGAAAGGATGGGTTACACCAGCCCTGTAAAGTAGTGTTGTTGTACAAATATTGCTGAGGGGTGTCTAAGAAAGATTGGTGTACAGTAGTCCAGTGTTGTTACCTAGTCTCTGGGAGTGGCAGTATCTGTGTTGGGGGGGGGGATGTCATGCTCCTTCTGGGGTAGTCCGTCCAACTTTGGTCCCCACCAGCAGCATTTTCCCAACAAGCAACTTTGATTTTCCCAACAAGCACCTTTGAAGAAGGTGAGAGGTTGCATAGGCTCTGGTTCGACTAGCTCCCTGCACCCTTGCAGGCAGCGCTGACCCAGGGCAGCAGCATAGGTCAACCAAGGGTGAACACCTGGATAGGCGGAAAGCCATGAACAGACTATGTTCACCACCCAGAGGTCCCCCTGGACTCAGGCATGGGCACAACCCCCTCTCGGGGGTTGAACAAACCAGTTGAGTCCATGGATTCATTTAACGGAATACCTTTCACATAGGGATGGCGAGCATTCTCCCATCCCTATCACCTGAACAAGTGCCTATCCGTCACAAACAAGGCAAAATTGAATTGTTCTTAGTCCAAAATTATTTGGAATGCTATATCAGCTGAGCACGATCGTTGATCAGTGGAGCAGCCATCTTCCTTCCCCTGGAGTCAATTCCACGGGGGCATTTTGAAAGTCATTGCTTAAAGGGAGACCCACAAACACCTTGTCTGAACTAGTAAGCCCTTTCTCTCTTTCCAAAATTGTTACAGTTTGTCCTTACTGTCTCATGAAAAGTCACTGAATATCATCCCAACTTTTGCAAGGGACAGATGATTGGCCCAGCTTTATTCCATGCCTGATTCCTGGTGTTTAAAATACACAGTGCCCTTTAATGCTTTCTCTTTCTTCAGTCAGATAAGGAAAAATAGAGGGAACAGAGACTGTCTTATGGTTTCAAAAGCTTTGTAAATTAAAGTTGCTTAAAAGGGTGTATTTTTTATTTTTTTAAAAAAAAACACAATTCTGCCTCAGTGTTCTAGCTCTAACATGCTTATATTCTCAGGAAAATGGCTGGGGGGGGGAGGTTAAATATAGCAACTCTACCTGGCACAGTAAGGGATTTTGTAAAACTGGGGTGGAGGTAATATAGTCCCCCTCATTTTCAAAGCATGATGTCCTCCTACGCATTAGACAACCTGTTCACAGCCTGCAAATTGCCAGGTGCACAGCTGTGCAAGGTAGTTTGCGTCTTTCATAACTCTGCAGCATTTTGTAGGGAGAATGCAGGGTTGCATACTTAGCCATTTTTGCTGCTTCACTTGCACGACCTCACATCCCCCTTTGTTCTGGATTACTGTATTCATAGTAAGTTGGTGGCCTAAAGTAAATACCATCATTCACTTAGCTCCCCTTTCTCTACCGTTATCTAAAATAAGTATGAAGCAATGTTGTGCTTAATTATAGCTACAGAATTTGAGATGAAGTAACAAGGGGTAGGAAGTTTTGTATCTTTTCTAACCTTCATAAAAAGAACCCATTGGGGGCAATTGCTTTGTGGGGAAGGGCTCAAAAAGCATGAAAATACTTGCATGGAAAAGAAGGCATCCCCATCACCAACACATATGAGGTTGGTTCAGCAGCAAGGCATTCCCCATGCTTTCCACACCTGGTTAAAATAAGGACCAAGCAGTGGCTTCATTTGCCCTCGGTGATGTTTGTAAAGCAAAGGCTTCCATGCTTGTTTCAACAAGCTTCCCTTTAGAAGTGCGGGCTGTACTTCTTGTTTTCTCCAGTTGCTTTCAGAATGGAAAAGTGGAGTCAAGTATTACTTGCACAGCCTGCCTTATTTTAAGGTGTGGAGGCAGGGGACTCGCCTTAAAATATAGTGTAACAGTTCTACAATATCTATTGATATGCATCAATATACACTTTTTCTTCCTTTATGCATTAAGTGTGAACAAGGCTTTTTGTATAGTATGAGAATCAGGTATGTGGCTTGAATATCTGCATTTGTTGGTTTGTATGATGCTAGTGCAGCGGGTGTGTGTTCATGAAAGATAGACTCGGGTGTCTTCACGTTCCACATTTCAGTTAAAACTAAAAGTAAAGGTAAAGGTACCCCTGACCGTAAGGTCCAGTCGCGGACGACTCTGGGGTTGCACACTCATCTCACTCTATAGGCTGAGGGAGCCGGCGTTTGTCCGCAGACAGCTTCCGGGTCATGTGGCCACCATGACTAAGCCACTTCTGGCCAACCAGAGCAGCGCACGGAAACGCCGTTTACCTTCCCGCCGGAGCGGTACCTATTTATCTACTTGCAGTTGACGTGCTTTCAAACTGCTAGGTGGGCAGGAGCTGGGACTGAACAACGGGAGCTCACCCCGTCGTGGGGATTCAAACTGCTGACCTTCCGATTGGCAAACCCTAGGCTTTGTGGTTAGGACAATAGTCTAATTATAGACTATTGTCCTATAATTATCTTTTCCATATATACAGTATATATAAAAAAGATCAGAAGCGGGCACTTTTTATGTTTTAGCCTTTCATGTGATGTTGCAATTTGGTCAAAATGAATTCAGCAACTGGCAAAGCTGTTCTACTTGTATTTGCTTAGTGCTTCATTATAGATTCATTTATGTTTTATTTAATTAGCAGGGCTCTAGTAGTCATCCCTCTCAAACGGTGCAGTCTAATGTTTATGGAAGTGCATGTGACCTTGGAGACAGACACATAGCCATTGCTTTTCCCTGTCTTCTGAGAATACAAAACCCATATGGTGCACTCCAAAATGGGAAGCATTTATGCTGCATTGATGCCAAATTAACTGTCATTACATTTGAATAAAAGGTGAACAGTGTAAGGCAGAAAGCCAATAATCATCTAGTGCCGCTTAGATTCTTTGTACAAATTGAACATCTACATTTTTAATAACAATGCAGAAGACCAAAGTATATATCTGTTAGGCTGAATATGTGAAATAAAGATATGAGGCCACAAATGAGGTTAAGTGCCACAGCTTTATTGACTATTAGCACAAGGATCTGCAATGGAAAAGGGTTTACTAACTCAGTCTGTGCAGGAATCCTAACTGGAGGAGACAGATAGACATGAGCTTCATGGCCATGTGGGATTTGAACTCCTAGTCCCTCCTCCCATTGTAACCACAATACCAAACTGGATCTTCAGCAATTGGTTGTGTTGGCTTGGGGCTGATGGGATTTGGAGTCTACTGACACCTGGATGGCTACAGGTTCCCCATCCTGGTGGATCGTGAAGTGCATTGGGACACATGGCGAGATAACATATTCATTTTTGGGATCAGCAGCTGTTAACATGCCTAGCAAAGATTAGGGCCTCCATGGACTGCGGCAGTCTACCCATAAATCTTGTTTGGCCACTGAGACACTTGTTGTTGTTCTCTGTGCCGGCTCCAGAATTTGGCGTGGGGCTCTAGCACAGCACCCTAGTGAACATTTTTCAGCAGGGTTACAAATTTGATTTCAGTTTTTCAACAGGCAGTGTTTTTCTTTTTGTTGCAGAATATTGTTGATTCCTGCTGCTTAACATCTCTAAAATGTGCCTCTTTCTCTTATGATAAATAGAAAATCTTTAGTCACTTTCACTTGGAATACTGTAATTTCTTCAAATATTTTTGAATATACCTTTTTCATGTTTATCTGTTTCTCACTTGAAACCTCTCTCTCTCTCTCTCTCTCTCTCTCTCTCTCTCTCTCTCTCTCTCTCTCTCTCTCTTTGAATCCAGTTGCTTATATTTCCCATGCTCGTTACTTTTTGACCATGCTCCCTTTTTTTGTTTGCTGTGTGACTTTGGCTTTCTTTTATATTCCCTTTGAGATGCATTTAAGCATCTGTACTCTGTTACACTCTTTCCTGGCTTTTCATAGCACTCTTTCAATATCCCCTCATACTCTTCAAAACTTATGTTATCCTTTGTGTTTCTCACCTGTATGGGTTTTCTCTCTAGACCTTAGTTTTTGGAATGCTATTCATATATCCGCTTCAATTATAAAATGCCATCTGAAAACCCATTTTCTATCTCTGTTATTTGGTTTTAACAGAGCAGCTAGATGGAACGAGTGCTTAGTGTATGTGTATGTGTATATATATATATATATATATATATATATATATATATATATATATAAGCAACAGTAGCAGCAGCAGTATGCACATATTTTTCAGTATAACCTCAGCTCTGATCAATCATTACATGTGTTCTCCTTGAGGTTTTGATCTTTTCATTTATTTATTTATCTAAATTAATTATTCATTCTAAATATTTTAAATATGTATATGTGCCTCTGGACTTAAGGTGCATTGTAAAATCTAATTTATTATTTTCATTATTTATTAATAGCAGAAGCCACTTTTTGAGTGGCATTTAGTATATGGTTTGCATTTTCACATGAGGTTTCCAAAGGACTTGATGAGCAGAATTTTGTGTGTGTGTTTGTGTCTGAATTTGTGTGTGAATATATAAAAACAATATATTTTTAAAATGGAACAGAGCATAGGCAACAGAAGTTAGGCTATCCTTGTCCAGATAGGGGTGCAGCTGCCTTCACTGCTACTTAATAGGCTCAGTAATGAACCCTCACTACTGTTCTATTGCATTCAACTGGAGTTTTCCTCCACATGCATTCAAATCATCTTCCAACTTGTCTCATTGGCCTAAACTCTGGAGTATACCAAGGAACCAAGTGGGCTCTATGAGTGGGAGATGGTGCTCAGGGATGATTGTGTCAATGGCCTGAGAGATCCACATGTTCCAGAGGTTGGCCAGGGCTTTGACAAGACTGCCAGTCATATCAGCTGGAAAATCCATGAGAGCTGTCAGGAAATTTATTGGATCCACCAGCCTCCAAAGGCAGACCATACTAATAGGTCCCCCACCTCTGCAGAGGTGGAAAGGTGCTGAAAGCCTAAATCTCAACAGGAAATGATCTGACCTTGATAAGGGACTGATGTCAATATCCCCCACTTTCAGATCACCCTCTTCCTGCTCAGTTGAACAAACAAGGTCCAGACTGTGGCCTGCCACATGCGTTGGGCCAATGACATGATAAAACAGTTCCATGGTTGTCATGGTTGTCACAGTCCTGAGCCACCCTAGAGCCAGTCAATCTAGAGCCAGTTTGGGGGGCCTCAACTCCACCTGTGGGAACAGCTCTGTCAGCTCAGGCAGGGAGACTGCTGGGCAGCAAGGTGGGCACTAAACCAGCAGAATCCCCATTCTGTCTCGATTGCCCACACACTCTAGATCTCTCCTCAACTGGACAGAAAGCTTGGAGAGAGAGAGAGAGAGAGAGAGAGAGAGAGAGAGAGAGAGAGAGAGAGAGAGAGAGATGGCATTTCTATAGACTGCAGCAACCCTCCCCAACCCTCAAAGTCTGCTCTGATGCTGCACCAAGTACCCAGGTTGGCACAACAGTGTGAAATCAACTCTACCCTGATCACTCACCCAGGTCTCAGTGATACAGACCAGCCACCTCATTCACAATCAGATCATGGGTGAGGGTTATCTTATTCAGAGCCGACCTGGCATTCAACAGCAGCAGCCACAAACCCAAGGGCTAGCAAATAGGACAACCACAGTTCCCCAGGTTGGAGGAAGGGCTGGCATGTGGCACAGTCACTAACTGCCTTGCTATGTATCCGTTGCCCGGCCTGTCCCTTCCCCACCCTGGTGTACAGCACAAACTGACTCTCTCAAAGGAAGCAAGGATACAACCCACTATGCCCCAAACAGTCCACAATACTGTTGTGAATGCCAATTGTCCCTCTTTAAGCTTGTCAGTACTACTGTCATTAAATGCAGTGTATAAGCATGTAGCAGTAATTCCTTGAAAGTATTGTGACAGTTTCTGTTTAGACCTTTTGTGTGACAAGGCTGAGAGACTACTGCTATCCAGCTATCTAACAAAGAAAAGGAATATATGATAGGGAAAATGGAAGACATTGAAGTGCATGAAATAGCAAACATCCTTTCACAATAGTACCGTGGTTCATCTTTTTACATTTTACTCACCAAAAGTAGCTAAGAAGCAAGATTTGGCTCCCTGACAACTTTTGCATTGTGAAAGTTCAAGGCATGCTGATTTGATTATTTACTCACAAGATGTGTACTGTATTAAATGTAAATTCTATAAAATCCCCTTAATGCCAACTATGTGTTAGGATAGTACAAAAGAACCACTGAAAAATATCCAGCAGATGAACAATATATCACACACACTTAAGGACCTTAAAAGCACAGGTTGTCCCTTGAAATTAGATTTGGACGGTATAATTGAAGTGCAGTGTGAGTGCATTAGCATCGTATTCAAATAGTACCTTGTAATGGTATCATGGAAAGGTTTTGCTTCTCATCCAGTCACTCTATCTCTGCACCCGTAAATCTTTTGTAGAGCTAAATTGACTTCATTGGTAAATGATTATTGCCTTCCAGAATGGGAGCTTCTCTGCCTCTAAAAATAAAGCATTACAGCTCTCTTCTAACTATGCAAATAGGCCTGCTGCTTGCAGATGTGATCTATAGTTCTGTTTTTGTCAGTGGAAAAATGGCCACAATAAGGGTGCATTTCCTGTATCTTAAAGTATTGCACATTAAATTCCAGAAATCATGAATTCTAATGGAAAAAATATCAGCCTTAATAAATTAACTCTGTACTGTACAATCAGGTAAAGAAACCATCCTAATTCTGACAGAGGCTGTCCCTGGACTGTGCACTTCAACAAAATGAAGAAAGATGGTGCATGTTGCTTGCTTCACCTTTCCGGCAAACACTGAAGTGAGCTGGCCTTGAGGGGAAAGTCACAGGTGCACTGTTTACACAGAACGTCCCAAGATTGTGACAGCACTGCTTTTAATGATAACAGCTACATTAGTTTGTTTTAGAGCGGTAAAAAAAAACCAACCCTTTTTTATCAATCAGAAAGGTTCCTATAATTTAAAAGGCAGGATAAAAGGTAGGCTAAAGGACCCCTGTCAGTCAAGTCCAGTTGTGAATGACTCTGGGGTTACGGCGCTCATCTCGCTTTACTGGCCAAGGGAGCTGGTGTTTGTCCACAGACAGTTTTTCCAGGTCCTGTGGCCAGCACGGAAATGCCGTTCATCTTCCTGCCAGAGTGGTACCTATTTATCTACTTGCACTTTGACGTGCTTTCGAACTGCTAGGTTGGCAGGAGCTGGGACTGAACAACAGGAGCGCACCCTGTTGTGGGGATTCAAACTGCTGACCTTCTGATCAGCAAACCCTAGGCTCAGTGGTTTACGGCAAAAGTTACTTGAGCCCCAGATGCCCTTGAAGATTGCCTGTTTCAATCATGCCCCTCATTGCAATCATTAAGATTTTTATTTTTTAAAAAAACACCATTTGCTGAACCTTTGTCCATGGGCATCACAGCATGCTCAGACACACACACCTTTAGTGCCCATCAAGGCCTACTGCCACTTCCAATTTTAATTCTTTGAAATTCTTACCATGGGTAGCACTGGGTCAGCAGAAAGTGTAGTCATCCACTCAGCAAACTCCCTTTACCCTGAATGCTGGGGAGAGACTTTGTTGCTTTACTGTTTTGGTTGTATGGAGTGTGTTTTGCCTGCTTTTTCTTTTGTTTGGTTGAGTGGAGGTTAGTTTAGGGAGGGGTGTTTCCTGCTTTTTGCTCTGTGTTTTGTTTGATTTAAGTGGGGGGAGGGATGTCATTTGTTTTGAGGGTGTGTCTAGGGATCACAAAATCTGTAAAATAGTTATTTTTCTGTGCACACTACATTTTCTTAGATTTCCATTTGTGTCCAAGGTCCATATTGTTCCAGTTCCAGTACCTATGCAACTAGTTTAATTTGTTTCACTTCAGTGCTTTACTAGAATCCTAGCCTAAATTTATTTTGAAAAATTATGGGCTACTGTAAAGCACTCTATGTGGGGCTGCCTAGAAGGCAGGTCTTGACGCTGCAACTAATGAAGAACACAGTGACTAGATCTGCTGACTGGGGCAGTTTACCACAAGCCACTTTTAAAAGAATTGTCCTGGCTGCCAGTATGCTACCAATTCAGGTTTAAAGTTTTGTTGCAGAGCCATTAACATCTTCAAACAAGGCCCTGGTCATTCTTCAGCACACAGAAGCCTGCATCAATAGGTCCATCTTTCAAGAATCAGGATGAGGGCCGTTTTGTTATGGTTTTCACTCCACGGAACAACCTCCCCTAAGAGATCAGACAAATGCCTAATGTTTGTGGGTGGATTTTGGTACTTCCTAAAAACTTGCAACTTCTACCAGGCCTTTGCTGTCCATTAATGTTAATGAGCTGAGTTTACTTGGAACATTATCATTAAACTGGAAATAAGAGAAGCGTCCCTCGGAATGTTTTAACTATTAATGGTTAGAGTGAGAGTTCTGTCATATTCAGTTTCAGATTTGTACTCTCCAAAAGTTAGTACTTAAAAATGTTGGCAGTCTGGAAGTGACTCTGGACACACTGAATTTTATGTGAGGCTAAAGAAGTCAATAGTGGCGATTTCTTCTTTATTACAAAAGACAGAGCCTCAGGGACTCAGGGACTCAGGGACGCAAGATGCAGCATTTAAAGGTTTACTTCTCTAGCTTGCTGGTCCAAATATAATCCAAGATAGAAGCAACAAGATCTTATCACTTTCTAATGGCTGATTTATGGCTTTAGTCTATTCCCAGTGACAACTTATAAAAGCATGCCTGTTGGTATCCAATACAAATAACTGGGGTCAGTGTGGACTACTGACTGAAATCACCTAATGAAACTCTTTGCCCTCCAATTTCAGATGTTTCCTGTTGGTGGACTGATGATGGAAACAGGCACTGTGGTTTATTGTGTCACAGATGCCTAGTGCACTTGTGTGTGGTGTATCCTGCTAGCATCTTTCTGCAAGTCCAAGGATTCTTTTATATTGTTTCAGCGTGTGCCCCACCCATAATATAACCACATTGTAGTACATCATCAAACAATTTTTTAAAGGGCTTTGGTGGCATGCAACTCAAAAAGCATTATATTTTCAGAGGAAAAAAGAACAAAAACCTAAGCCCCAGAAACTGCACCTCGTCTCAAAATAGATGTGCAAAACCATTTACTTGAGCAATATTATCTTGCGATTCCTTCTGCTATTTGCTTCGCATTTCACTAGTGCTGCATATGTTTAGTATTATAGCAACCCTGCAGCATTATAGAAAAATATTTTTCACTATCCCTATTAATAGTAGTAGGACTAGTAATAGTAATAATCACCATCCTTTTCCTAAATGTGAAAAGCTAGCGCTTACAACAACAACAACAATTTATTATTTATACCCCGCCCATCTGGCTGGGTTTCCCCAGCCACTCTGGGCAGCTTCCAGCAGGAATATTAAAATACAATAATTTATTAAACATTTAAAGCTTCCCTAAACAGGGCTGCCTTCAGATGTGCTCTAAAGGTCTGGTAGTAGTTTTTCTCTTTGACATCTGGTGGGAGGGTGTTCCACAGGGCGGGTGCCACTACCGAGAAGGCCCTCTGCCTGGTTCCCTGAAACTTGGCTTCTTGCAGGGAGGGAACCACCAGAAGGCCCTCAGCACTGGACCTCAGTGTACGGGCAGAACGATGGAGGTGGAGATGCTTCTTCAGGTATACTGGACCGAGGCCGTTTAGGGTCAGCACCAACACTTTGAATTGTGCTCGGAAATGTACTGGGAGCCAATGTAGGTCTTTCAAGACCGGTGTTATGTGGTCTCAGTGGTTGCTCCCAGTCACCAGTCTAGCTGCTGCATTCTGGATTAATTGTAGTTTCCGGGTCACCTTCAAAGGTAGCCCCACGTAGAGCGCATTGCAGTAGTCCAAGTGAGAGATAACTAGAGCATGCACCATTGGTGAGACAGCCCGCGGGCAGGTAGGGTCTCAGCTTGCATGCCAGATGGGGCTATTACCAGTATTACTCCCATATTACCAGTATTATTCCCATATCACAGAGGTGTGGCTGAAAGACAGCCCTTTCCATAAAGTTATCCATGTCCAGGGAGCTATTGGCTGTGCTGAGATTTGAACCAATGTCCATCTCTATTGCTTACACTGTTAGCCACCATTCTATACCAACTCAACACTGTTTGCTTATGGAGAAGACTGAATTAGCACAGAAGCTGAAGCAGTGGAAACAATGTCAGTGTGTGTTCTCACCAAATCCAGAGATGTGCAAATAGATTGGACCTGTTCTATAAATAAATACTGGGATGTAGATTATTCTGTTTTGTTGTTTGTCTAGCACCTTTTCAAAGCTTCTGAGGCTTATTTCAAGCATTGTCATGTGCGGGCAACAGAAATAAAACCCTCTAGTCAAATTCTTGACTAATTTTCTTGATTCTGTTCTTTGTGGAATGCAGAGTTTATTCTTTTCTAATTAAATATAGAAAAATGGAATGGTGTTTTTTAAAAGTGATATGTAGTTTTATTACACATTTCTGGGCCGTTGACCTGTAACATAAATTGGTTGCTTTTATTTCAGTTGTTGTCCCAGCCTGAATTACTTTTTCATCGCATGTTGCTTTTCTCAGCTTTCAGGCACTCAAATCTGTCTTATTACTTTCATGCCCTTTTCTCAGTAGAATCAATCGATAGAAAGTGTTTTTAGCAGTGACACATGACACCAGTTTACTGCAGTGTAGGTGCTGGATGGTATTAACCCTGTTGACCTCCTTTTACACTGTGTTTTGAGTTAAATAGTAGGTATCATTTGTTGATTCTTTAATATAGGTCCTCAAGGTGCTTGAACATGCCTAGAATTAGGCTTGAGTAATATACATGCCTTCTTGAATTCTGAAGGGACTCTTCTTCCACTTCACAATTGCTTCAGATTATGTTTAAAGACCAATACACTCCTGTGTGTAAGAGTCCTTTATTCCAAAGGAATAGCCTCCCTCCCCATTCCCAGAACTGCAGTTCTCCACAAAATAATTTGTTGTTGTTGTTGCCAAATCTGTGGATTCGCATCATAGTCATCCCAGGCTGGTTCTCATCATGCTACAAAAGGCACATTCACATATACATTTGTTTAAAACAGGCTACTAAAAAACCATTCAGTAAAGCACACCAGCACAAATATATATGTAAACTCGGTAAACTTTGCCCCAAATGCCTGGGAGAATAAAAATGTCTTCACTTGCTGACAGAAACTGACCAGAGTTTATCTCATTGATACCTCCAGCAGAAGGGAGTTTCACAGTCATGGGACCACACAGCAGGGCAAGACCAGTAGATACAGTGGATAGTATACTGCTCTCATTTGTCAGGCATGAAAGAAATAGTTATGATATATGTGTCTTGCAAGTGATTTCTGCAGTTCCTGAAAGGGACTTTTCTGTTAGCCTTACTCCTCAGCTATTGTTTCTTACCATCACACAAATATTCACTGATACCCATTAGAACTTCAACAATAGCCATTGGCGTGGTGGGACAGAGCTGCAGAGACACCCTCCTGACACTGCCATCACTACAGCTTACCTGGGTGGGACAGAGTGCTGGCAATGTCAGGAGCTATGTGGATGCATTAGCAGGTGTGCCAGATTTGTTTTACCAGTGCATCTGGGCAGCCCTAATCGTGCCACCATCTTGCCCCACCCAATTCCCATCTAGGGAAGATGTAATAGTGGTTGGAGGGCAACTCTGCAGCTCTGTCGCACCACCCTAGCTACTACTACTATTTTGTTTCTTCTGTGTAAGCGGACTGTCAAAAGCTTCTGCTTGTCCAACTGGAATTTAACTAGATAAAAAATATACATTTCTTTGTGTAGAGAAGTGGTTCTTAACCTATGATCCATGCACCCTAGGGGATCCATGATGGGCTTCAGGTCTGTGCACTAGGTACACATACACACATACACACACACACACACACACACACACACACACACACTTCCAGATTCCTTCCTGTTACTTTGCAAATTGTCTTTGTGGGGAGAAAAACTGGGGAGGGCATCCATAGCTTTCATCAAATGCTCAAAGGGGTCCATGAGTCAAAAAAAAGGTTAAGAACAAGGGGCCTAGAGTGCATGTGTTTTGTCCTCTTTCTACATAAACAAATACTGAACTGATTTGTAAGAAAAACTCAAGGATATGCTAGTACTGTACGAACAGTGGGCATATAAAGGGACATTAAATGCATGGAATATAAATTCTTTTCATTCAGGTTTAATACAGCATTAATTCTCTTTTAAAGTATTTGCTGTACATATCCCCTGGAATGATGCATAAATAACAGGGGAAATAATTATCATATGAATATTGCTTCTAAAAATATTTTCTGTAACTTCTAAGCCCTGAGTTTAGTGACCCTCCTCAGCACACACTAATTTTCCATAGTAAACACAGTTTCTCCTTCAGTTCCCTTTTCTTATGTCCTTATGAACCTTCATTTATACGATTTGTATGCCTTTTGATAAACTGATTGTATTGGCTGAGTTTTGAAGTATAAATTTTCATCTGTCTCAAATCAGCATTTCCTCCCTATTTCAACTTTACAATTCAGAAAAATATTTCAGATACACCACATTAATCAGAAATAACCTCTTCCCTCCTTGCCCACCCCCTCCATCCTAAGCTAGGAAAGTGCAGTTGATCAAAAATGCATATTAAGACCTCCTCATCTTGGAACTCTTTTGATGAGTTTTTATGCTTCTCTGATGGTTGCCAGAGGCTTTTACTGGTGTCCTCAGTGTCCCCTCTCCCCACTAATATAAGCCTTGAAGGAAGCATTATGTTGTAAAGTTGATGTCATATGTTCCCAGGACTGTTTATGGATGTGTGTTGAAAGCTAAAAATATATTTCTATGGTAAGACCCAAAGTGTATCAATTAGCCTGGAACAGTGGAACACCATCTCTTGGGGCGGGGGCAGCAGCAAGCTGCTTAGGAATAAGTTCACTGATTAATTGGAGTTCATTTTGATCCCCACCCCGCCCCCATGAACAGAGGAAAATGATTGACAAAGAAGAAGATGAATACTGTACTTGAGAAAAGAAATAAGGACGTTATATAATCCCACGGAAGGTTTCTGATCTGACTGCCTTGAGAGCCAGAAATAAAGGCTATCTCTGAGTGAAACTCCAGGGCTATGAGTTTGGTTCCTAAACTATGCATCATATTTTCTGTTCTGATGGCTACTTGCTATCAGTTCAACCATAACTGCTGAAAGTATAAGAAGATGTTTTCACACAGTGAAAGCCCAGTATGCTCTCCCATGGAGAAGAAAATAGCCATGAAATGTTCTTTTAAACTCACTTTCACTGGGGAATCAGGAGCAAAACAGTATCTCCCACAAGAAGATCAACAGTACCTTATGTCTTTCAATTTTATTTCCCATTGCTATGCAGTGTTTGTTTGTTTATTTGTTTGTTTTGCATTTTCCGACCACCTCTTACAAACATTGTCAAAGAAGGAAGAAGGTTCCATTTGCATGGTGGATGCCCCAACACAGAGACCTATCAGCCTGTGCATTGGTGGTTTTAACTAATGTATGCTGCTATAGGCCCTGCACTCACCACCTTCCTTATTTTACAGAGGATTTTGAAAAGTTCTTTCCACAACCTGATAGGCAAGTTATGTTTCTTTACATTTTTCATATTATCATTCAACTTAGCTTCAGCAAGGTGCTAGCTTCATATGTTCTCAGACCATACCACTTAAATATTATAACACACATACACTTAAATATTATAAAGATAATGTTACTGTGAAAGGTATGCTGTTCATAATCTTTTGGGACTTCTTTTAGCTAGCATCTGCTTCTTTCCTACAGGACCATTCTCAGCAATTTATTCTTGATCTTTATCTGTGGTGCTGTGGTCTAAACCACTCGGCCTCTTGGGCTTGCTAATTGGAAGGTTGGCGGTTTGAATCCCCATGACAGAGTGAGCTCCCATTACTGTGTCCCAGCTCCTGTCAACCTAGCAGTTTGAAAGCGTAAACAGCATTTCCATGTGCTTTGGCTTCTGTCGCGGTGTCCCGTTGTGCCAGAAGCGGTCCCGTTGTGCCAGAAGCGGTTTTGTCCACATGACCCGGAAAACTGTCTGTGGACAAACACCAGCTCCCTCAGCCTGAAAGCAAGATGAGAGCCACAACCCCATAGTCGCCTTTGACTGGACTTAACCGTCCAAGGGTCCTTTACCTTTTTACTTTTATGGACTGGAGGCATCAAATCAAGACAGATATAGTTTGATAAAGGTTCCTGGAGATTCTTAACGAGATTCATTTTTCACATTAGAACAAAACAACTAAACCTGCTGCATTCATCAAACTCTTTCATGATGTAAATAAGGTTCTTTGTTTAATGCTAAATTATTCCCCCACCCACACCATTTTTAGATAGATTTTGCATCTGAGCAAAATTGGTTTAAGGTCTGAACATCAGGCCTTCAGATTCTGACTTTGCTTCTGTATAACACAGAAAACAAAGGCTGAGGTTATACAGTAACAATTACTTTTCACCATGCTTACATAACCATGTTCTAACTGATATACAAACACTCATGCACTTTAGATCCATAAGAGGTATGTTTGCCTCTCTAATGATACAGGGTTTTCCTTGTGCATACAAATGTGTATATTCCAAGATATGCCAGGTTATCAGAGGTAATCGTTTAACGTAGTTGCATATCATCACTGAATGGTGCTGGCATGGGAATTTTGAGAATCTGGTATTTGGTCCTCTTTATGAGTGTCTGCATTGTATCGTAAATCCTGCATACTACAGTTGCTCTTTTACTTGGTAGTAGTAATCTGCTGCTTGTGTGTCTTTATACTAATGGCAGTCTCCACAAAGGAGGCTATTTCCTTGTTAACAGATTCTAGCAGAACGGAAAGTGTGTGTGTAACAACTTCCTATTTTGAAACTCTTGTCATATTATCCTGATGTCCATACCTACTCCACAAACTGAACCAAATTAAACCAGATCATACCAGACAAAAGTTCTAAAATAGGCTGACTTATGCAGAATATGCCAAGCACTAATCTCTTACCACATTGTCACATGTTATGATTAAAGTAATGTTTGTTTCAGCCAAATTTATGATGTAAATATAAAGCCTGCATTGGATGGAGAACTCATTCTCATTACCAACACCTCTCATCCACATTAGCAGCAACTAAAATATCACTATAACGGCTAGAGAGGTCTCTTTCGTTTCCGTCCCTGCTTTCTCCCTGTCTTTTCCTCTGCACTGCATATCTTTAATCTTGCTGCCATAGCTTGGGAAGATCCAGGGTTGATTGGATTGACACAGTTATATCAACTGCTATAGGATCTCTCTGTGAGTTCTCTGCATTGAAGTGACTCATTGAGCAGGGTAGTGGAGGCATGGAGATAGAAGCAGAATAAGTAAGGAGGATTAGATGATAGATAGATAGATAGATAGATAGATAGATAGATAGATAGATAGATAGATGATCGATAAATAGATAGATGGTAGATGTTAGATAGATAGATAGATAGATAGATAGATAGATAGATAGATAGATAGATAGATAGATAGATGATAGATATAGATGACAGATAGATAGATGATACAACAGCATGCTGGACTGCTGGGCTAATTGTATGGAAACTTGTATCATGGGCCTGTGTCCACAGTCTTTCACATACTAAGCAACGCCCCTGGGTCAGTCCTATGCAGATTAAAGTATTGCTCTAGTTTGCACATATCCAGGAAGGTGCCAGATTGGTGAAGAACTAGGGTTACAGAATAGAGTCAGGAGCCACCAGGTCCTGATGTGGAAACCTTCAGACGTGTGTACCAGCTGCATGTTGTAGCTGCTGATAGCATCTGCCTAGAGCCCTAGGCAGTTAAGTTCCCTCAGGCCTGGCTACTGGAGACTTCTAGACGTGTCCTGCTCAGTTCTATGCACTTGGCGCAGACCACAGTGTTGATTCAAATGAATAAAACTGAGGTAATGGATGGTAAAAGCAAATATGTGCCAGTAGCAAGGCCCTTGGGATATAGCCAAGATATAAAACCAAGTGCTGAGTCATGATTTTCCAGTTCATATGCTTAGCAAAGGAAACACTTTACAGAAGGACTGATAAAATGTTTTGCAGCTTAATGCCTCTTTTTTCATGCTGGTTGCACTAATTGCAGTTATAGCTAAACAATGGAGTACAATCTTTATAATTATTCAAATAAGCATATTTGCTTCTGTGAAGCAGATGTTAAAAAGGAGGCGAAAAATGTATTAGCTTTCCATGCAGTTTATTTATTTATTTTAAGATGGAAAACATCAGACTACTCATCATTGTCAAGAGATTTTAGGCTTCTTACTATTACTGTATTTGTACTTGGGCTAATTTGATTGTAAAAAGTCCAAATTAGTTTTGGGGTGTTTGAAAGAAGATGAATTACATGATAAGTTATTTATAAATAATAATAATAATAATAATAATAATAATAATAATAATAATATGGTAAAAAAAATTAAAAAATCATTCCAGCTTCAGATACACTGAATTAGTTCTAATTCAGTGTATCTGAAGAAGTGTGCATGCACACGAAAGCTCATACCAAAATAAAAACTTAGTTGGTCTTTAAGGTGCTGCTGGAAGGATTTTTTTTATTTTGTTTCGACTACGTCAGACCAACACGGCTACCTACCTGTAACTAATAATAATATGGGTGACTGTTGTTCCTGTCATTGTTTTTAAAATAAAGTTATTCTGGCAATCATAAGATCTTTAAAACTATTTATTAATGTTGACTAAAACCATTCTAAATGAACTGATCCATCTTGGGATGATACATACATGGAAGCAAGGTTCTCCATTGATGGAGCATAACAATGGGTGTTTACTCCTAATTCTACAACTAGTCCAGCAAACAAAGATGTGCTCTCCTAAACCCACATTCCCAGCATGTTCACAATCTCCATGATGTCTATGCTGGCTTGGTCACGTACAGAATGGAAGATGGCAGGATCCCCAAGGACATGCTCTATGGCAGGCATGTCCGACTCCCAAGAGACTGCAATCTACTCTCACTATAAAAAAAAACTGGCAGTGATCTACCCATAGTTTTGACCAAAGTTGTTGAGCTTTTTTGGGGAAGCCCAGTTGGAGATGCCTGCTCTATGGGAATCTAGCTCCAGGCACTAGGCCCATTGGCAGACCAACTCTGTATTACAAAGATATCCAAACATGAAATGAAGGCTGGCAACACTAACCCCACTGTGTGGGAATCTGCAATAAAACGTGTCTCACCCATATTGGTCTCTGCAGCCACAACAGGCACTGTAACTCTCCAACAGTTAGACTTTACCCCAAAGACTTTACCCTCTTGCATTATCTCCTGAGACTGATGGATGCCAACATGTACCTGTGGCTGCACACACATAGCCCATTAAAAGATTCATGCTTCTGTGCATGGAATTGGGAGATTAATTCAGTCAATGCTATTCCCTTTTCCTTTTCAGACAGTTGATTGGTGGATTTGGGATTCATTTGATCAAGAGCAAGCATTTTGTTGCCTTTCTGTAGCTCCAAGTGCAGTACAATGACCTCAAAATAAGTGCTTTTCGGGGACAGCATGCTTTAAAATAAGAGATAGTAGAAGAAAAATAACAAAGCTTTATGAAATATTAGGCAAAAATAGAACCTGAAATGGTGTATAAATAAGTTTTGTGTGTATGCCATTGACATTTCCTCTCTTTGGTCTGGAGAAGGGCTATGAATCAGGGGTAGTGAATGTGCTTTGCTTGCAAAATGTTGCATTTTGCATTTTGCAAAAGGTTACATTTCCCAGCTTCTTCAAGTAGGGCTTTGACAGGCCCTTTTCTGAAACCCTGAGGATCTGATGCCCATCAGTGTACTGCAGACAATACTGAGGTAGATGGATATAGTTTTCCCCCTATGTTAGTTTCTTTAAAGCAGGGATGCGGTACCCGTGACCCTCCAGATTTTGCACAACAATTTCTCAGCAGCCCCAGCCAGCATGGCTAGTGTTCAGGAATGATGGGAGTTGTAGTACTGTACAACAACATCAGAGAGGGTCCAGATTCCCCATCCCTGTCTTATGTAATGAGCAACTTTAGTTAAGCCAATAAACAAACAGGTAAGCAGTGCAAATCCAAAGCCTCTGGCCCACCCCAGACAGTAGTCTAGCAGTGGCATGGCCATCACTGAGGGAGAGATGAGGTAGACAAACAGTGCATATGTTCTGTATTTCCAGCCTTAGATATTGATCACTTACAGCTTTTCCTCAATTGCATGCATCTCATTTTCTAGCTAGATATTGGTGCCAAATGTTTGAGTCTCTTAAATCACAATATCTCTGTCAGGGAAGTTATAAAAATAATTACTCTAAAATGGAAAATTCACAATTCACTTAGACATTCCTAACTGCTAAGGACTTTACTGAGAGAAGAAAGAGAGGTTCTGATATTCAAAGAACCTGAAATGTATCAGATAAAGGTCTGCTGCACTTTGTACATTTTGAATGGCTGAGGGAACTGAACAGAGCAGTGCCTTAATCTTTTGAACATTGACTCTTAACTGCCCTTATGAAGAGAAAATGGATTTTGTTGTCAGAAGTCAGTAATATTTTTCAGTCGTAGGCCAATTTGATATCACATTATCACACAAAAGCCAGTTTGAAAGCTGTTGTTTTTCCTAGATATCTTTAAGACATGGGTGTCTAACCTGTGGTCCTTCGTATATTTTTAGACTCCAACTCCCATCAGCTCTGGAGAGTATGGCCAAAGGTTATAAATTAGGGCCACAGATTCCCAACCCTTGCACTAATTTGTAACATTTATCTTTAGATGTGCTATTAACTGCCCTGAGATATTATGATGATGGGTGGTATATAAATTTAATTAATAATAATCGCAATAATAAATAAAACAATCAGCAACATCAAAGAAAGCTCTGGCTTGGAGATAAATTCATCTCTCTCAGCTTCCCTAATATGATATTAATCTAGTTACAGGTAGGTAGCCGTGTTGGTCTGAGTCGAAAAAATTCCTTCAGTAGCACCTTTAACTCATTAGCAAGCTTAAAACCATGGAGCCACCTGGAATGAACAAAGACATAGGATTCTTATCTCATTATACATGATAAAGCTATCTTTAGCACCTCAGCCCTTGCTTTTTCCTGCAAGACCAATTACAGTCGTTAACAATCATCAACAGGTTTACCACGCCTATCCGCCCATCACCCATTCCCATCACCCCCACCCCCACACTCTGAATATACATAAGGGTCTGGTGGGTTCTGTTTCAGTGTATCTGATGAAGTGTGCATGCACACGAAAGCTCATACCAAAATAAAAACTTAGTTGGTCTTTAAGGTGCTACTGAAGGAATTTTTTTATGATATTAATCTGTACAAGTCTTCTGACAGTCTTCAGCCATGGCCAAGATTCACCTGGGAGCATCCCAACTAGCCTTTCACTGGCTGCTGGAGATATAGCAGCACTGTATGCACCAAGTTCTGAACCTGATTTGTGAGCAACTTTGTGAGGACATAAACAGACTGCTTTCATTTTTATTGTTTTAGGTTAGGGATGGAGAACCTGTGGCTTTCTAGATATTATTGGACTCCGGGTCCCATCATTTATGACTATTAGCCATGTTGGCTGAGGCTGATGGTAACTGGAGGCCAATAGTATCTGGAAGGTAGTCCTTGACAGTTACAGTATTTTGTTTTGTGGGATCTACCTCTTTTGCTGAATCTACTACCAGGAACCCCCACTCCCCTAATACAGAGGGATAAGATGAGGATGCTCTGTGGCAAGTATATATTTTGCATGTAGCGACATGCACACATATAGAAAACTCTGGAATTCCATAACTTAAAAAGGGGGGAAAAACCTGACACATTTTCACCACATGAGAGAATATTTATCTGCCTAAATAAATGCAAGTTTCCCTATTGAGTCATTTAAGGCTTGAAAAAAGTGTTTAACATGTCTATTATATATGTTAGAACTTCAGCATAATAATGCAGAATTATCGAGCAGTACCACAAATTCAATAAGGGAACACGCAGACCAGGCTTGTCAGAAACAATAATGATGTAGACTAGTGCAAAATCAATGATCCAGCAAGAGTTTTGATTTTCAGTTAAACGGTTTCCCTGAATTATTGTAAATCCTTCAAGAGTGGCATTTTTCAATAGGCAGCTTGAACTCACTGTAACTATTACTCTGGTTGGCAAGTCGCTGGGAACACTAAACTGAAGCACAAGGTCTATTGATCCTGGCGAGGCTTGAAATGTTAGGTCTTGCAAATCCAAACAATAAAAAGAATAAATTTGGGGTGGGAGAAATGCTCAAAAGCCAGACTCCTAACATTTCCATAATTGGAGGACAGATTTTGATATTGGGATCCTAGGAGGAACAGATTTCCTCATAATCATGTATTTTATGACTCCATGTCTAATACAGCACCACTGTTATGGAGAAACCAACAGTGAATATAGCCTTTGAGCTACTGATTTACTGAAACTTTTTGAAGGACTCTTCTGAGCTGCTGTTTGTAGTGTTGGGCTGCCAGATGTGTGGTCTACTACAGATCCCGAATCTGGGACCTGAGAGATGCCAGGAGCAGGGAGTCAGACTGATTGGCAGTCTCTAGATATGGCCAAACAGGGAAAGTAAAAGGAGATAACCTAGGCCAGCTGTAACATGCCAGAACACCTATAGGCCAATCACCTATTAAAAATATCCAGGTGAGCCTTGCTCATTAGTATCAGCAACTAGGGCAGGGATGTGCAGAAAGCAGCTTGGAGTCTATGGACAGGCCTCTGGGTGATTTGCAGTAGATCAACAAGGGTTTCTGACTCCCAATTTGTTTAAAAATAGCAGCAAAACAACTTGTTCCACTTAAATTAGGCTGCTGGAATGAAGAAAACAAAACAGAAGTGGATTTTGTGTGCAAGGAATTTTAGCTCTGATGCTGAAAGCAATCCCTAGGCTCTAAAGAATGTGCACTTTTAGATTAGTTATGACAAACCTGAAGTCTGTCCATCCCTGACTTAGGATGATCTGCTCCTGTTGTTCCTTGTGCTAGCTACACTTGGTCCTTTCCCTGCCTTGCCATTGCCTCTGTCTCTTCCATCCCAGCCCTGATACGAACTGGGCCTGGCACAACACAAGGACTACAACAGCATACTGAATTTCTAATAACATTATTTGGGTTAGTAATACTGATGAACTATTTCTGATACAATACTGACTCCGACTCAAACACAATACTTGGACTTTCTACTCAAGGAAACCCAGAAACATCAGTCAAGAAGTCAGCACACAGTGAAAGTATCAGCTCAGATGCTGGAGGCTCCTTGGTGATAGGACCAGAATCATGTCCTTTTGACTCTCCCATCACCTCTACTTTGGCAAACCTCGACAGTTCACCAACCATCTTCTCAGTTGCCATGGGAACTTTGCATTCAGGGGGCAGAGTGGTGACTTTCTCAGATGGCTCACCCTCCCCTTCTGTGTTGTTCAGCAACAATGTGGCAGAACCCTCTCCCAGTTCACTGCTCAACCTCTGATTCCTCTTCCTTTGACAGGTCTTCCCATCTCATTCCAGTAGGCACTGTGGTAGCCAGAACATAATCTAGTGACTTTCCTTTATTTGGAACTAGCAGCCTTGCACCTGGCATCATTTGGGAGATCTAAGAAAAATTATGGTAAACCAGTGCAGTTTTGAAAGTTTACACCCACCATCTTTATTCAAAATGGCATCCAGTTTTATCTATACATAGATGAATACATGCTCCTTGATCTCAGGAACCGTCATTCAGATTTGGTTATGATACCTTAAAGAGTGTCCAAATGCAAAGAAACAAACAACTTTCCAAAAAATATGGTACATGAATGGAGAGTCAGAAAGTCAAGAAAGTAAAGTAAATGCTAGCTGCTGCATGTGAGGATCATTTTGTACATTTCTCTGTATTGGTCATGGTGAGCACAATGCACATACAACTTATTCGGGTTAATCACATTTAAGTATGGCTTGAGAAGTGATGCTCATTACCTGCATGCACAATTTCAGTACTGTAATATTTAGCCAGTAAGTATATAAATGCAGTATCGTTTCTCAGCTCATTGAAATCTTTATTTTTAAGCCTGCTGCTTCACCATATGAACCTTTAAGGAGCTCTTCAATAATTGCATGTGGTTTCACAATAGTCGTGAAAAGAGTGCTGGTAATCATTTTGTGTCTCTCTCTCTGTGTGTGTTTAATCCTTAATACTTTCACTGTGCCTTTGAAATGAAAACATGGAAAGCAGCAAGTGCCTCATTAGCTGTTGTTATTTTTTTCCATATTTATTATTTATTTTGATATATAATACATGAAAAGCTTTCTGTGCTCTTATGCCACGAATGAAAAATACAGCCATAAAAAGGTCAAATCAGCTGCTACTGTTCACGTCTGAAATAGAAAGTAAATTCAGTCAAAATTCATGGGAAAACTTGGGGGAGTGCAAAAGAAATTGAATTTTCATTCAGCATTTCAAGCTTTCTCTTATATAAATATCATGAGATGACAAGGTATTAAAAGAACAAGCAAACTATGATAGTGGCACACAATACAACTAAAATTAAAAATTGTTTGAATATACCTGTTCCTTAAATATGAAAAATTGCATGTCAAGATTACTCCAGTCCTCCCTTAAAGTCCCAAGGATCTTCAAAACCCCACAGTGTCTCTTATTTTCAGAGACCACCTGGTGAGCCCATTGCTCTCACAAACCTGGATGCCCTTGCCATCATTAATACTGTTTGTTTTACGTAAATAGTCCTAATTACAGTCCCACAGGGTAGGCTCCCTGCCTCACAGAATTCCTTCTCAACTCCCTTAAGCTTGCCACTGGATGTTTCCTGGTCCCCTGATCTTCCTTGCCAACTGCCCTTCCTTCCTTCCTTCCTTCCTTCCTTCCTTCCTTCCTTCCTTCCTTCCTTCCTTCCTTCCTTCCTTCCTTCCTTCCTTCCTAATGTAGCCCTGTGGCAATAGTTGCCAGCTGTTCCTCCACATCTCTCCTTATCTCTCTATTCTCTTGTCCCTTAACTTTCTCCTTCTCTTCAGTTCTCCTTTCTTCGGTGACTCTTGTATCCCCTAGCTCTGTGTGGCCATTTGGCTCCTGCTGTGTTGTTGTTGTTGTTTAGTCGTTTAGTCGTGTCCGACTCTTCGTGACCCCATGGACCTGCTGTGTTACTGGCCCACATCTCCGCTTCTGGTCTATCCTGACCAGCTCCCAGTTGGGATACAAAATTAAAGGAGTAACAGGAAGATTGCTGTGATGCTCCCTACATGACTGATCAGTCACAAGGTAGAGAATCAAGTTACCATGTGGAGTCTAGAGCTGTCCACATGCTAGCTGAACACTTTTGCGGAGTGCCAGGAGAAGCAGGAGCCCCTTGAATTCCATGACAACAACACACTGCTCTCCCCATGCTTTTATTTTCTGCAAATCCATATATTGTTGGGGATATATCTACTTAAGCTGGGGTATATCTATTTGGCATAGGATGCTTCTCTTGGTAATGGAGCATCTGGCAACTCCACTGGTGTCACTTAGCAGTCCTTTTCTTCCAATCAAGTCTTGGCCTGCATCTGACTTACTGAAGCCAAATGGAGGAGGCAATATAAGGCAATGAGCCAGCTCCCCACTGCCTCCTCCCACAGTTGAGTTACAGCAAATGCTATGGCTACAGTTCTCTTTCAGTCCTGCTGGAGACATAGTGATCTTCTCACATTAAAGCTACGGAAGACAGCAATTAAAAGCAGATTGTCACTGTGGTTTGAATTCAGATAGCAGGAGCAAAAAGTAAAATAAACATAAACATAAACCACAATTAGTATGGTATCTGGGGTTATTTATTTCCCACCTTCTCCTCCAAGAAGCTCAAGGTTGTCCACATGGTTCTCCCCCCCCCTCATTTAAATCCCACAACAACCCTGTGAGGTAGGTTAGACTAAGAGGCAATGACTGGCTTCATAGCTCAGTGGGGATTTGAACCCTGGTTTCTCCCAGATCCAACCACTATACCACACTGGCTCTCAAAATGTATTGAGGAAGTATGATCTTGTGAACTGAGGCCTTTCCACAAAGCATCCATTGTGACATCTGGGGTTTCTCAGCTGTTGCCACCCAGTTGAGAGGACTGACCTGGTTCAGTACACCCAGTACACCCAGTGTGAAAGCCAAGGCTAATAGAGGAAAGGCTCCATACTTCTAAAATTCAGCATTATACAGCCTTTCATCAGACGTCTAGGGTAGGAATGGAAAGTGTATACTGTATAGTAGAGCTTCTGTGGCCAACAGCCCTAAGGGACAAAAGACCCTGAACTGAAAGCAAATGCAGGGCTCCCAGCCCTTATTTTTCACTTTTGTTTTGAAGTGCCCTTTCCTTTCATATTAATCAGGAGAGATGCTGCAGCCGTGACATCTCTGCCACTTGTGTCTTTCCAGGTAGGGCTCTATAGCTGTTCCCCCACAGAATAGTCGCACAGGTACTTCCTCCATGATTGCATCTATCCCTTGGGATCCAAGTCACAGATGTCTTGCAACACATTTGAATCAATCTGTCTCCAAGTGAGCGGTGGCCTCTTTCTTTCCATGTCTCCTTGGGTATTAAGGGAGCAGTCTCATTGATCTTCCCTTTGTCCTTATTTTTCTTCTGTTTGCTTTGTTCTCCTTGAATGATGATGCCAGTAAGTATTAGCTTCTTTTGAGGCAACTGGTATGCAGGTCCTGGCTAATGGTGCTATTAATATTGTCATCCCCACTGGCTAGCAAAGGTGAAACACTGCTGTACTTGTACTTTCTTGTATAGAAAGGTTGCAGAGTAGTCTATTATTCAACGTCCTTGATCCTGAGGAAAGTCCTCTACTTGATTTATTTGAAAAGGGGCAAAGGGTACCTCTGAGCTACTAACATCAGGTCCAGATCAATCCCAATGTGAAATTTCTTAGGAACCAAATCCCATATGGTCCATATGGTCTATAATGCACAGCAAACCACACTTTGAAATTTTCATGTTGTAAACCACCTTGAGCAGGGTTTGAACTGTGGAAAGACGGCATACAAATAAAATTGTGTGTGTGTGTGTGTGTGTGGTGAATGATGTGGGCAATCAATCCACTCAAGGAAATATTGAAAATTTCAGTCTATTTCAGGGACCAAATTGGCTGAAGAAAAGACTCAAAAAATATATATTATAAAGATGGGACCATTTTTAAATAATTCAGTTTTTGCTCTTTCTTAAGTCCCAAATGGGAAACAGTGTGAATCATTTATTGCATTAGCCGTATGGCCATAGCACAAGTACAGACAGGCAACTGTCGCACAACAATAAAACTACAACAAATACAATTAGAACATTAAATATAAAATCCAAGTAAATGCAACTGGTTGGGTGAAGGTGAAACAGTGTGCCTTGTGCCACACAACAAAAATTGAGTATGTAACTTAACTTATTAAGCCACACACCCCCAATCCCATTACAGTCATACCTTGTTTTGTGGCTGGGATCTGTTCTGGAGCCCTGGCCACTAGCTGGAAAGGATGCAGGGCAAAGTGCTGCGTCTGTGCACATGCGTGGATCGGTTTGTGCTTCTGCGCATGAGCAAAGTGTGATTTAGCACTTCTGTGCATGTGCGAGTGGCAAACCCGGAAGTAACCCATTCCGGTACTTCCGGGTTTGCCGTGGATGTTCGCTGGAATGGACACTAGACAAGGTGGACGTTTGCGGAGGCATTACTGTAGTGCCATCAGAGCTTAGAAATGTTTTCACTCCTCTGCATAGTCTCATAACCCTCAGATAGCTTTGTTGAATGTTGTCAAATAAACATTCTTGTCCAAAAATGCAGAGCACCAGTAACTACCACTGAATTACCACAAACTACCTTCTGTTAGTATGTAGTTATACAACATATGCCAGTGTGAAATCTTTTTCATTCATATATACGAGAATGATTTTACATTGGTATGTATCAGGAGTTTAGCACCTTGAGACCAAGAACCAAATACTTCTTTATTGAGCTCTAAGGATTCTTGTGAAGGCTGCATTACTTCTTCCCAGTCCTTACCCCTTACCAGTCTTCTTATGCATCCTCATGTGCTTTTACTTGGACAGAACATAAGAGTCTGATCTGTTGCCTCACCAATATTTTGCCCTTGGTTCCATCCACTTTTTCCTTCTATCTCCTGCCACCATCAGCATATAAGCTGTGGACGCTTCCCTGCAAGAGAATATGGTCCTACCGTGTTTCCCCTTTTTTAATACGTAGTCAGAAAGTAAGCCATGGCAGGGTTTTTAACCATTTGAGAGCTATAAGACATACCCCGAAAATAAGCCATACTTCCGCACCAGCTAGCAGGACCCAGCATGCCGGCCGCGACAGGAGGAGGAAGCCTGCCGGGTCGGGTCAGTGCCCGGAAGCGGCGGTGGCTGCTTTAGTGCCAATAAAGCGTGCAGCAGTGCCGCACGGAGCACCAGCCAGCAGGACCCAGCTCCTGCAATGCCGGCCGCGGCAGGAGGAGGAAGCCTGCGGGGTCGGGTGGGTGCCCAGAAGCGGTGGCGGCTGCAGCGCTGACAAAGCGTGAAGCAGCGCCGCACGAAGCACCAAGGGCACGAGCGGCAGGAGGAAAGAGAGAGAGGCTCGTTACTTGCGGCACTTTAAGAGAAGCAGCCAGAACCGATCTCCATATTCCGAGCCTCCCTTTTGCGCGTGCGGGCATGTTAAAGCCCCGATCACTTCACTCCCCACTTCTTCCTCGCCATCCCTCCCTTTCACGCATTGCCTTGACCCCGCAGCCCCCCTCCCTGGCCATCTTCCCCTAAGTGCAGCGCTGCTTCGTGAGCGCTGCAGCCGCACGCTCTCTGTGTGTGCTGCAGCCGCACGCTCTCTGTGTGTGCGCGTGTCTCTTTCTTTCTCTCCCTGTGCGTCCGTCTCTGTGTGTGTGTGTGTGTGTGTGTGTGTGCGCGCGCGTCTCTCTCTCTCTCCCCCCGTGCGTCTCTCTGTGTGTGTGTTTGTGCGCGTCTCTTTCTTTCTCTCCCCGTGCATCCGTCTCTCTCTGTGTGTGTGTTTGTGCGCGTCTCTTTCTTTCTCTCCCCCGTGCGTCCGTCTCTCTCTGTGTGTGTGTTTGTGCGCGTCTCTTTCTTTCTCTCCCCGTGCATCCGTCTCTCTCTGTGTGTGTGTTTGTGCGCGTCTCTTTCTTTCTCTCCCCGTGCATCCGTCTCTCTCTGTGTGTGTGTTTGTGCGCGTCTCTTTCTTTCTCTCCCCCGTGCGTCCGTCTCTCTCTGTGTGTGTGTGCGCGCGTCTCTTTCTCTCTCTCCCCCGTGCGTCTCTGTGTGTGTGTGTGTGTGTGTGTGTGTGCGCGTCTCTTTCTTTCTCTCCCTGTGCGTGTCTCTCTCTCAGTGTGTGTGTGTGTGTGTGTGTGTGTGTGTGTGTGTTTGCGCGCGCGCGCGTCTCCCCCCCCCACAGAGAAAAGGTTCCGCTTCGGCTCGTCATTCAGCCGCGCGCGCGCGCCAGGGGCATGGGCCCAAGCCTCGTCCCCCTCGCGCTTCCCTCACAAGCATCTCAGAGCGGGACGGGTCACGGCCTCCCTCCTCATTCCTCGGCCGGCGTGAGAGAGCCCAGGGAGCAGAAGGATCCCAGGTTTAACCCCCAGGTACCCCCAAGTTTGAAATTCTGGAGAGCTGCTGCCAGCCTGGTTGACAGCAAAACCTGGATAGCACAGTAGGCTAGAGTGTGGTGTTTATAATGTGCGCGGAAGAGAGCACCGAGTGTCCTGAGCCAGTGGGACCCAGTTGTACCAGCACTTAAAAAAAAAGACACCCCCTGAAAATAAGCCACCGTGTGTTTTTTTGAGGAAAAAAAGTTATAAGACGGTGTCTTAAAAAAGGGGAAACACGGTAACCCCTGCCATGTATGTCATTATTTTTATTTAAAAGTATATAAAATGAGTTTAGAATATAATTGTGCTATTTAAAAGATGGCACTTGTGTTTGCAAAACCTAGTCAGACTTCCAGTGACAGGTGCAGTTTTATAGACTAATTTGTCTCCTCTCCAAACACCTTTGAAGAAACATTTCGGCCAATACATGATTGTCTTCTGAAACCAGTGCATGGACTTTTAAAGCAATTAGGCTTAGGCTTTATTAACGTTCCAGAGAATGGATTCCTACAAAGAATAGTTCTCCTACGCATCCTCATCCCTTACGCTTTGTGAATATGAAGGCACCATTTTCCCACATCTTTTCTGTCACAATACTGTCTTGCCTGTCCATACTATATTTCAGCACAGCCTCCAGATTGCAAAAAAGGACTGGCTGTATCTATTTTGGCTTTAGTTCTTCTTAGTAGCACAACGACTGCTTTAAGTTATTGGGATTATGCAAACAAGGAGCTTTTGTGGTTGTTATCATCAAGTTGGTGCTGGAGGAGACTCTTGAGAGTCCCATGGACTGCTAGAAGATCAAACCTATCCATTCTTAAGGAAATCAGCCCTGAGTGCTCCCTGGAAGGACAGATCGTGAAGCTGAGGCTCCAATACTTTGGCCACCTCATGAGAAGAGAAGAATCCTTGGAAAAGACCCTGATGTTGGGAAAGATGGAGGGCACTAGGAGAAGGGGACGACAGAGGACGAGATGGTTGGACAGTGTTCTCGAAGCTACGAACATGAGTTTGACCAAACTGCGGGAGGCAGTGCAAGACAGGAGTGCCTGGCTGCTATGGTCCATGGGGTCACGAAGAGTCGGACACGACTAAACGACTAAACAACAACAACAATCATCAAGTATCATTTAGCATATACTGAGTCAGACAATTGCTCAGTATTGCTGTCAATGACTAGCTGGAGTTTGCCATGGTTTCAGACAATTTCTTACATATTCTTATAGTTTTAAAATATATTTCATTCTCTTCCCATTAATGCCATCAAGTTGTGCTAGCTGGGGTTGGTGGGAATTATAGTCCAAAACATTTCGAGGGCACAATATTGAGGAAAGCTGCCTAGACTGAGTTTGTTGAGAATATAACATGACATCCATTCTTATAACATGGAACCTGTTGTGAGCATATAGATCAGATATTTAATGTTTCCTTCTATGAATCAAAATAGAGAGAACTTTAGAAGAAAAATGGTGGCTAGAGCAATAATTTGTAAGAAATAAAAGATGCCAAAGAATCGATAGGAGCTGCATCAAGCTTGCTTGGCAGCCATATCATTCATATGATCCCTGAGAAAGTTGTAATTGACCTACATCAATGAATGAAGTTTTTCAAAGTATTGCTATAAAGATTAACCATCTGGGGAAGCTTCTAGAATTATATTTGGACAAAACTAAATGGAGTATGGATTTCTGAAAGTGGAGAAGAAACAAAAGACATGTCCCCTCCCCACCTGGTATATAAATACTAGGAAGATATATTTGTCCTTTCAGAGCTTTGTTAGAAATGCAACATGCTATGGCTTCCTTCCTAGTCCATGGCCATATAGAATCAGAGGACAGAGTATGGCAGGCATCCCCAAACTGCGGCCCTCCAGATCTTTTGGCCTACAATTCCCATGATCCGGAGCTAACAGGACCAGTGGCCAGGGGTGATGGGAATTGTAGTCCAAAACATCTGGAGGGCTGAAGTTTGGGGATGCCTGAAGTGTGGTAGAGCCTCAGTCTTAAGTTTAGAACATCTACGCTCTCCAGAAGCAACCCTTTTCAAAAATTGTATATTGAAAATGGGCCAAAATCGCCCATGTAACACACATTGAGTAAATACTTTTTCAATAGGTGGTGATGTTTTGTGTCCTTCAACATCACTCCTTCACTCAAGGTGGGTATTAAATTCCTCTAGTCTCTCCTATCTATTCAGTCATGGTAAGCAAGAATCAAGAACACAGATGCTTACCTGTCACTGAGATGGTAAACTTCTATTTCAGCTCTACAATTTCAGACTGCAGCTGTTTGCACAGAAAACTGATTCTCCTCTATATGGAAAACACCTACACATATACAAACACCCTACACATAGAAAATTTGATTTCAAGGAGAAGGATTCTTGCTAAGCCTTCTTCCTAACATGCTAGATTTCTGCAAAGGAGCATTCCTTTACCTCAGTTTTCATTTGCAGGTTGAAGTGGTACATCAGGACCCAAGCTTACTAACTCAGTGACAGCTAGGACTCAATCCATGGTCACTGCAGGAAAAGCATAGGGCCATATACAAAATCTGTTACGGTACATATTCCCAAAAGAAAGGGTTTGAACTAAGCAAAACTCACTCCCCATGAATGATGAACTGACTTTTCGGCAATATTAGGGGGTTGGACTGGATGGCCCTTGTGGTCTCTTCCAATTCTATGATTCTATGAATTTATTTTTGTGTTCAGCGTTACATGAATGGCATGGTTATTTTTTGTTGTGTGAATTTTGTGGATAAATGCTTTTAGTGTATTTGCTTCATTCTGAAGGATTGTTATTGTATATTTTGTCTATTGTCCTTGAAAAGCACTCCAGGAGTCCTTCTGGCAGCATGAAGCTGTAGTAATGGGAAATTATAGTGCTAAACACTGTCTCCTGTTATTATAGGTTGGAGTTAAGACTTCATCCTTTTAGCTTATTCTTGTAGGTACTTTCATTTTCCTATGCAGATGGGTGTTTATTGATGAACAGGTTAACAGCCTTTATTTCTGGGCCAACAAAGTGAGCAACCCTGCTGTATCTATATTGTATTTGCACTGTTTTCATTTACTGTTTTTCAATGTTCTAAAAGCAAGAAGGGGGAGGAGGGGGCAGTAAAAGGCGGGGGGTCATGTCTGTAATAAACAACTGGGAGAGTAAGGGAAGGTCTTGGTGAGGAAAAGAAGGCTCTGTCTGGCAGTCCTAGCCCTCCAGTGACAGAGGGGGACAGAGGATAAGGATGGATCAGGGAAGGGGGCAGTGGAATTGAATGGGGTAAATGTAGCATTTGGAGGACTGAAGGGGTATATAGGAGGTAGAGAGGGGGGAGGGAGCTTTAGAGCTTTGGTGACAAATGTAAAGAAAAAGAGAAGGAAGGGGAAGATCGAAGTGGATGGGGTTAACGAGGGCACTAGCCGTGCTCTGGAAGAGCAAGAGGGTGCATTGAGCGAAATGAAGGGGATCCCTTTTTGGTAGACTCAAACTTCTCTCTCTTCCATTCCTCAGCTGTGTTGTGCAAGAAAGAGAAATGATGTAGAGCCCTCAAATATTCCATAGCACTTTGCATAGTGTATTTCACCCCTGGTACCATGGGTTGTCTTCAACATGAAGTTCCAGACTCAGTGTACTAATCTGGAACAGATGCCACACTGTGTGCAAGATGGAATTGAGAAAAAGGAGGAGGGAGGGGAAAGGGGTTGCAAAGGTGGATGCCAAAAAGGAAGTAGGAGGGATTAGTAATGAGAGTGAAAGTAGGAGTAGAAAAGGGGCTGCAGAATAGAAGGGGATTGTGATTTCATTATTCAGCCAAAGGTGAAAAGGGTGTTTAGTAGATGCAATGTGTGGAAGGAGGAAAATGCAGGCGGTTGCCATGGGATGGTCTGTATGTAAGAGGGGGTTGCAGAAAAGGAGGGGAAGGAAAGGCATGGATGTGGGGAGAACATGAAAACAGGTGCACAGCAGGTCTGCAGAACAGAAGAGAAATGTGGCTTCAAAAATAGGGTTGGGAAGGTGAAAGGGGGATTTTAGTAGCTCCATGGGGTGGGAAGGGGAAGCTCTAGGGGGTTAATGTGGGGAAATGGCAGAGGGCTGGTGAGTGGAGCTGGCAGGGAAAACACACACATACCCCAGCATTTAAGAACTTAACAAAAACAATATGTGAAATGAATTGAACTGAATTGTTTATGAAATAACTGTCAAAAGCGAACATTGTTGGTTGGAAATTCAGTTCATTGGGTATCCAGATTCTATTATGCTAACATAAATCTCATATGCTGAGAACAAATGGGATAAGACTGATAAAGCACATTTATGTGCTTAAAAATAACCATAATTATTGTGATGTTAGACCAAGGGGTTTAGGACAAAACAGAAAATGACGTAGAAACAACTTTGATGAGGAGGAGCTGATGGTTAAAAGGTTCAGGGAAGAGTTTTAGATTCACATAAGTATTTTCTCCACTGCATCTGAAGGAGTGAAATTGTAACAATATTAACCTCTGATATTGACATACTTTAACAAATGAGCAGTGATAAAGAGGGAAAGGATAAAAGAACTTATGGAAACAATGCTGCCAAGCTCTGCTGGTTTCATTATAGACAATCAATTTTCTACTGTCCTGCTAGCCTAACATATTATTTAATGCTTCTGATACTTTACAAAACAAGTCACTTTTTTCTTCTTAGAATTATTTCATACATTTCCAAACTCTGGGTGAAACTCAGAATGTTGCACAACACAGAGAAGTGTTGTGGATTGTTTATCTACTGATCTCCAAGCTCTGATTTCCAGGTGTTAGAAACAAACAAGAAAGAAAGAAAGGGTAGTTATCACCCATTTCCCCCAGCTTCTGATCTTCTGAGGGCATCTGGCATGGAAGACAAGATTAACTTTTCTCAGGGTGCATTCAGACCTAGGAGGGTTGTGTGTGTACAGATTAGTGTGTACACAGCCATTGTTTGTTTGTTTTTCATTTCACCATAATCCACATTGAGATGGGTTGCAACTGCATACATACTAGCTAGCTATATGAATCAGGCCTGAAATGGAACAGTGAGGACAACTGTTCTCATGCAAATTAATAGACACAAACAAGAGCTGTTAAGTACCGGTACCTAATTATTGCAGTCTCTTTCTTCTTTCCCCTCTGACCTCATTGTTACAATCCCCTCCTCCTGAAACTGTGTGTGTGTGTGTGTGTGTGTGTGTGCACGTGCACGCGTGTACCTGCAACTACATGGACAGAGCAATTTAGGTCCATTCAGTATAATTTTCACTGGTGCAATCATAGATCCATTCTGGTGTGTGGGTGTGTGCGTGCATGCTTGGTTTTTCTGAAGTTTTCAAAATAACACACCAAAATCTGCATGTAAATTGTACATATTTTGTAAACAGTCTCCCCCTAACATTCAACTTATGGTGTATTTCAGTGCTTTTCAATGCATTTTCATCTGAGGTATGCATTTTTAATGCAGTTCTTACTTAAAATGCATATTTATGTGCACACTTGTTGGTAGTGAAATAGCAAAATCTGGGGAAGGTCATAATCCAACTGGAATTTGCTCTGCAAGTGAGGTTGATAATGCTAAATTGGGTTGGTCCAGTGTGAAAAGCGTCCTGAATAAATTTCTCTTTTATTCCTACTTTCAACTCAGGATAATGCTTCATGCACCTGGTGAAGTCAACTGTAGTCCATGAAAATATATCCCATACTATATGTGTTAGTCTAAGGTACCACAAGATTTATTGTTTTTGCAGCAGAATAGGATGGCTACCTACCCATCTCGAACTAGAAAAGGATTTGTGTTTCTAACACATTTTGTACCCTGATAAATATATAGCTTTAATCAGTAAAACTCTAAACTCATTCTGTGTTTGTTTTCATCAGTCTCAAAATAGCACACCCTGTTTTCTTACTTATTGAAAACAAAACAGCATTATTTTTTTCTGCACATTTTCTTCATCTCTTTTTAATATGATAGGCAGTAGCAACCCACATGGTTTTTGTTGCTGTTTCAGTGCATCAGATACTATAACAACATGAGTGCCCATAGTAAAGAAAATCCATATGGGATGCTGCAACAAGGTGAGCAAATTAGCCCAAGGTCAGTGAGGGCAAAGAATAAGAACATGGCAGGAGAAAACAAAATTATTAATTCGTATTGAGAGAGAGAGAGAGAGAGAGAGAGAGAGAGAGAAACAATACACATGCTCAGGTAATGATTTGTTTAAAAAAGAATTTGGCTGTGTGAAATCTGTTACTATGGAGAAAAAAGCACAAAAATCAAATTATCACTGATGAAGCTATTGCTACAATCCTAAATGTTTTTACTAGGGAGTAAGCCCAACTAGTCACGGTGGAACTTAAAATGTATGACTACCTGTTGGTGAATCTGGGTTTGGTGCTGTCCTTTAGCTGAAGCCCCGCACCTAGAAACCAAATGAATGTCTGGCTTTTGTTACAGCAAAATCTCTCTCCTCCCTCCGTTGTGAACTGCTCTGTCTCTTTTCTCCGCCGCCCCCCTTTTTGAACTGCTCTTTTAAAGATAAATAATACATGCTTTTGTATTGTGAAGAACTGCAGTTCTAAGTTAACTGGTATTGAAGGTGTACTGTTGCAAGGCAGACTTTAAACTTCAGGCCAAAAAAATGTTAGTATAATAATAATAACTCTTAATAGGGATCATTGCAGTGAAAAGCAGTTAAAGGAAATTAGGTATCTTTTGTTGGAGGTGTAATTTAGGAACTACAGACACTTAACTTGCAGCCTACCTAATGGCATCTATATCTTCTGGTTCTATTCATGGCAGCTGCTAATTTCTGAGAAAAAGAAAAATGCTGGCCATTCATTGAAGGTACTGCTGTTTGTCTTGAGCTTTGCACAAATTTGCAAAATAGGTTTTCAGTGAAGAATCTCTATATTTTGCTGTAAGCAACAAACCTAGGAGTGCTCTCCTTTCTGTGGTTGGTGCACAGAAGGATTCTGAACAAGGACACATTAGGTTGTTGTTGTTGTTTAGTCGTTTAGTCGTGTCCGACTCTTCGTGACCCCATGGACCATAGCACGCCAGGCACTCCTGTCTTGCACTGCCTCCCGCAGTTTGGTCAAACTCATGTTCGTAGCTTCGAGAACACTGTCCAACCATCTTGTCCTCTGTCGTCCCCTTCTCCTAGTGCCCTCAATCTTTCCCAACATCAGGGTCTTTTCCAAGGATTCTTCTCTTCTCATGAGGTGGCCAAAGTATTGGAGCCTCAGCTTCACGATCTGTCCTTCCAGGGAGCACTCAGGGCTGATTTCCTTCAGAATGGATAGGTTTGATCTTCTTGCAGTCCATGGGACTCTCAAGAGTCTCCTCCAGCACCATAATTCAAAAGCATCAATTCTTCGGCGATCAGCCTTCCTTATGGTCCAGCTCTCACTTCCATACATCATTACTGGGAAAACCATAGCTGTAACTATACGGACCTTTGTCGGCAAGGTGATGTCTCTGCTTTTTAAGATGCTGTCTAGGTTTGTCATTGCTTTTCTCTCAAGAAGCAGGCGTCTTTTAATTTCGTGACTGCTGTCACCATCTGCAGTGATCAAGGAGCCCAAGAAAGTAAAATCTCTCACTACCTCCATTTCTTCCCCTTCTATTTGCCAGGAGGTGATGGGACCAGTGGCCATGATCTTGGTTTTTTTGATGTTGAGCTTCAGACCATATTTTGCGCTCTCCTCTTTCACCCTCATTAAAAGGTTCTTTAATTCCTCCTCGCTTTCTGCCATCAAGGTTGTGTCATCTGCATATCTACACATTACACATTAGGTACCCGAGCATTAGAGTTAAACTATACAGCAATTGTGTCATGAACTGGCAGGCCTATGGGGAGGAGGAGGAGGAGGATCCCAGCATAGCTGCCAAGTTATCCCTTTTTTAAAGGGATTTTCTCTTATGCTGAATAGGCTTCCTCGCGAGAAAAGGGAAAACTTGGCAGCTATGGATCCCAGTGAGGGGTATAGCCAGGATAGGGACAGACTGGGACAAACTGGGGATGAGGAAGGAGAGGTTGGTGTAGGAAGTACTTACAGGGTGACAGAGTATGATAAGGTGATGGAGGTTAGTGCACAGGAAACAGAGCAGCAGGACCCATCACCAGAGCCAGAGGGGTGCCTGTCTCCATGAACACGGTGGGCTCTGAGGTGTAGGGAGCAGTGGGTGGGGTGCTCCAGGAGGCAGAGGCATGCAAGGGCCCACAGTCCACTTCACTAGCTTGCCAGGTGAGGCTTGCTAGCTCTGGGAGGAGGCATGTGATTCTTCAGCTGGAGTGGGCTTGGAGCAGGTGAGGCTCACATGCCTCATCAAGCCCAGGTGCTGCAATCAGCAGGCATAGTAAAAAGGACAGCAGAGTTCAGGTGCTGTGTATGCTCATGCTGAAGGACTATAGCTTCGATGCTGCAGGATCTCTCCAGAACTGTGCTTCAGTTTGGACATGTGGGTTGACCCTGGATGGGGAACTTGGCATACTGACTTGCTGCCAGGTAGGCCAGGGCTTCAGGATATATTGGTGGTGAAAGAGGGTGAACTGTGGGAGCAATTGTGATGGACACATTATGGCCTAGTCCAAATCAGTGTCCCCAATCTCCCAACCCACTGTTATTGTTAACTATGGCTAGGTAAGAGCCAGCATTTACAATTAGAGTTAGAAATAGGTTGTCCTTAATGTTGCTGAATTATAACTCTGAACTATGGAGATTGTCTTTGGAGAAGAGTGGTGTAGGGTAAATTTGCATGCAAGAGGGAAGGTAAGGGTACACTACTACACCATGACTGACAGATGAGAATGTGATTTCACTGGACACCTGTGTCCAAATGCAATAAACTGGATGGAAGTATTTGGAAGTTCATAACAGTGTACAAATTACATCCCCAGAATGCATACATTGAGAAATTAAAATGGGATTTATTTATGAAGATGAGCACCGTTTGGGCAGATGTGTGGCAAATGAAGGGTGATAGTGAATTAACTTCAGCATAAGTAGTCAGATTCTAACATTCACCCAATTTAATTAGTTAACTAAAGTCTGGAATCCTGCACAAATCTTTATGGGGGTAAGGTCCATTCAGCTCAATGGAGCTTACTTCTGAGTAGACAAATGTAGGACTACACTTTAAATAAATACCGGTAAATCTGGAAACATATATATCAATGGGGCTGAGAATAGACATTTTCGTCTGTGTGTGTTTCTTAGCCTATATTACTGTAGTCAGGAATGAAAAAGACAATGTTTTAGCTGTTTCCTACCTCATTTTAATTTGTGTGAACAGCCTTATATATTGAGATTTTAGGTGGTTGGCACCATTATTTAAACGGAATTGAGTAACTGGTTAAAAGGCATATGATTAATCAACTAAAATGTTTTAATTGATTTGTCAGCCTTAGTTTCCTGACATTTATTTAGTGATTGCATTGCACTGATACAGTATGCTTTTAGAAACTAAATTGAATTAATGAAGCAATTTGTGAATACAGTTCATGTTCTATAAACCTTTATTTACCCATGCCTCTCTATAATTTACAATAGAGATTTCCCTAGGTGAAAGCAGGCATTATTCCACAAAATGGTTGTCGTGTTTCTTTTTTTACTTTATCTAAAATATTTATAGCTTGCTTTTCTTTACCAAACATGCATCCCAACATTGGATAAGTTCTTAAAATACAAACATAAAATAACCTAAAAATAAACATCAGTAAAATCAGTAAAGCTTCATAACAGCAAATTAGCAGCAATAACTCCTCCAAAGTTCTGGAAGTTTCTGCCAAAAACGGATGATACTGTCAACCTTATTTAATATGGGAAGGAATTCCTTAATTAGGGTGCTTGTATTGGCTTGTGGGTTGAGTATGCTGCTTTATGGAAGTGTGTTGTGGGCAACTTACAACTACCCTGAGCAACACCTCAACACTTTCCACATGGGTTGCGTCAAAAAGATTTTGAGTGGCAGAACAAATGCTAGGAATGTTGGTTGGGAGACTGGATGTTCACACTCCTGTTCAATGGCATCTGTGCTGACTGTTCAATGGCATCTGTGCTGACTTGGTCATGTCCACAGAATGGAATATGACAACATCCCCAAGGATGTGCTCTACGGGGATCTGACTTCAGGCACCAGGCCCGTTGGCAGACCAACTCTGCATTACAAAAATGCCTGCAAATGTGACATGAAGGCTGCCAAGATCAAACCTGTCTTGTGGGAATTTCTTGCAGATAACTGCTGTACCTGGAGATAGTCAGGTCATGTATCCAGGGCAGCAAACATATAGGCAGTAAAACAATACAACTGAATACATCTAAATTATTTTTAGATAAGTTTTTAATGTTTGATGTTTTATAATCTGTTGGGAGCCGCCCAGAATGGCTGGGGAAACCCAGCCAGATGGGTGGGGTATAAATAATAAATTATTACTATTATATAGATTAATTTGGTCCAGTACAGCATCATACTCTCTCTCTCTGTGTGTGTGTGTGTGTATGAATATACCGTGTTTCTCATAAGACACATTTATTTTTTCCTCAAAAAAACACACTATGGCTTATTTTCAAGGGATGTCTTATTTTTTTCCTCCTCCTGCCGCGGCCGGCATTGCTGCTGCGCCTATCACTATGTCTTATTTTCAGGGTATGGCTTATATTCCTTGAATGCTTAAAAATCCTGCTATGGCTTATTTTATGGGTATGTCTTAAAATATGAGAAACAGGGTATATATATGATTACATACACACAACACACACACACATCACATATTTTGCAGGACTGTACCATGTTGGTAAAGACCGCTATCAATAAAGTGCAAATAGAACAGTTATCCCCAGTTCTGACAGTAAGTTGAGCAGCAAGAACTCATCCAATTAGGCTGAGCAAGGAAAAAAGAGCAAAACCATTAAATGAAGCCAATTGTCTGCAGGTAGGGAGGAAATATATGCTGAGCTAATTAGGCTGCAGACCTCTGGCGAACTCTGAAGTCAAGTATCACCCATTCTGGTCTGGGATATAATGAAAACTGAGAAAAGTAGCTAATTAACTCAACTGTAATAAGAACAGTTATCTCAAGAAAGGGCTATTATAGATATGTATTTGTTTTGTTGACCTCAGAGGCCTATGTAGCTTTTCTCTGGAGATAAGAAATATCTATCTTCTCTGAAAACTCAAGACACTATTCACAGGTGTTTTTTTTTTAGTGTAATGGGCCAAACAGCACTTGTTAAACCCTTTTTATGAAGGATGGTATACTAATAAAAATAATATTTTACGGGAGGGGAGTGGCACTAGCAAGAAATAGGTTGCTATTCTCTAATAGCAAGCTCTGTGCGTGAAGGGAGACAGAATTGCAGCCAAAGCCGGGCCACAGACAGTCAAGGTGAAGGTATCAGGCAGAACACCAAACTTTGTAGAAATGTAAGAAAAAATTTTTTGACAGAGGATCCTAAGGGAGCAACCTCTCCTTCCACAAGTTAACAACCCAATGAGCCAGAACACTGTCTGCAATCTTAAATCCATTTACTTAGGAGTAAGCCCATTGAGGTCAATGAGACTTACTTCTGAGTACACATGTATGGGATTGCACAGTCAGTGCTGGGTGGAATAGAAAAGGTGGAGAATGGAATAGAATGTAGATAAGATATATCATAGCTGGAAGGCTTGAATCCTGAATGTGGTACATTTCTTTTTTTTAACCAATTACCTATTTTTTTAAATCTTTATATTTTAACACATGTTCAGCTGCTAAGTTTTATAAACTAGAAAGCCCTGATTTGGGCCAATGTCTTGGTCTGTTCCCTGTCTTACATTCATGAAAAAGAAAACTCTGTTTTCAGGATCCATTGCCAAAAACAAAAGTTTGGGCAGGTACAACTGAGATAGGGCTGTTCAAGTAGGCTAAGACGAGGCAGAATAATTTGTTAATAGTGGTGAAGGGTTGATTTGGCAGATATGAGAAAGCTAAACGATGGGCATAGTTACGATAGTGAAAACCACAGCTAAAACCATTAATAGCTTTAGGTTGCTAGTCCCATTGTAAAAAGCCCAGGAGGCTTTAAATATTAAGAAATGCCAGTGCAACCAGGTTTTTGTCATTGGATAACAACCCCATATTTCTTTTCCAGACCACAATGTATTCTACCTGAAAATAATAGAGTGTTGATTATTATGCTGCTATGATTATTGTGTGGCATATAATTGCACAAAGCTAATTGACTCCTACTTGTTGGTGACATAAGTGATCATTAACGTTATTTTTTTAAAAAAAATCAAAATTACTTGATGTTTGTGTGTACCTCCTCTATAAGAGTAGTGTTTATTAGTTTTGTTTATTAGGTAGTCCTGAAAATGTACAGTTACAAAATATAAGGATTTCAATTATATTTATCATTGTGTTTGAGAAACAGCGCTTGATTTCTAAATGTAACAGCCCTGGCAGTAAATTCTCCCTGGAAGCAATACGATGTGTCATATAACCTTTCTTTTTATGATACTATGTCTCCCCTTCTGTATGACTACATCAAATATGTCGAACAGGTCTTGAACCTAGTTCCAAAACCAAACCTGGTGAGCCCTGGAACACATTTAATTCTGCTTAAAAGATCAGTACAGGATATACTGTTGCCCTAAAGATTAAAATTCTTCCCTTGGAGCAAATCATTGAAACTAGCTAGATCTTCCCATATGTTTATGCTCTTACTTTGCTCCTGTTCTCTTTAAACATTGAAAGAGCAAGCAAATGCATTTGTGTGGTACTACTGCTGTACTTGCATTCTCCCTGAAAACTGTCAGGCTAGTTTGCCAGTATTTGGGTCTTCGAAATTTGTTTCTGTGTGAAGGCTCTAATCCCTTTAAGGGTGAAAATTCAAGGTCACATAACTTTGAAGCACTTAAGAAATAAAATTACTTGTATTCAATACGAGTTAAGATTGAAAAGTATTAGAATATTACAACAATATATTAAAACAATTTAATGTTCATCATTTAGCTTTTGACTGAGGATTTTGTAGATTTAATTTTTGCTTGTAGTAGATATTTACCCTTCAAAATATTTTTTTGCTTGCAGTACAAATGGTTATTTTCATATATTTCAGTCTTCTGTGTTCATCAAATCAAGTACTTGAACTCTCATTCTTATCTTTATTGCTCTGTAATCAGCCTTAGAAACTGAGATATGAAAGATAGGAGCTAAATATTTATGTATGCAACCACTGCAGCCAGAGTGCTGCTGGCTCAGAAATGGAAAACGCAATACATTCCAACTGTAGAGGAATGGAGGGTAAAAATGGTAGAATATTTAGAATTGGCTAGACTGACTGGGAGAGTAAGAGAACAAAAAGACCAGAAAGCTCAAAAAGAGTGGGAAAAATTTAGAGAATATCTGAGAGTATATGGTAAACCAGCAATAACATTGATTGGCTTGACATAATACCTACAACAGTTGAAAGAAAAAAGAAATAATGGAGAAATAAACAAAATAATGGAGAAATAAACAAAAGAAAAACGTATAGAAGCAAAAGAGAAATGAATATAGAAAACCAAATGCATTCCTATGGGAAACCACGATTCGCAAGACTATTTTTTCACAAAACGAATTAGTCTTGCGAGTCACCATCAGATAGCAAGACATTTTTCGTCTTGCGAAAAATTTGTCTTGCAGGGCATTCGTCTTGCGAGGTACCACTGTATCTCAAGGGCTGTCACATAGAAGATGAAGCAAACTTGTTTTCTCCTGTTCCAGAGGGTAGGACCTGAACCAATGGCTTCAAGTTACAAGAAAGCAGATTCCAACTAAAAATCAGGAAGACCTTTCTGACAGTAAGAGCTGTTGGACAGTGGAACAGTCTCCCTCAAGAGGTTGTGGACTCTCCTTTCTTTGATGGTTTTTAAGCAGAGGTTGGATGGCTATCTGTCATGGATGCTTTAGCTGAGATTCATGCATTGTAGGGGGTTGAACTAGATGACCCTATGGGTCCCTTCCAGCTCTACAATTCTATGATTCTAAGCATACATTTTGTTTTCAAGTACTACTCACTCTTTCCCTCTCTGTCTCAAGTTTAAAGAATTCAGAATGGTGGTAGAAAATAGAGAGCTGAGAAGCTATTAAAAACAAAGCGGCACTAATATCTTATAGTTAATTTCATAGGTTTAAGATAGAAGGCCTGTGCCTTTAACAATGTTTTATGAATTAACCGAGCACTGAAGTATGTTTGCGTGAATTAATAAGCTATTCTATTTGTGTCTCTGTATTTAAGTGGAGTTTCTTGAATGGTGTGTGTGTGTGAGAGAGAGAGAAAGAGAAAGAAAGAAAGAAAGAAAGAGAAAGGGGGGGAGGGAGGGAGGGAAATAATTGAAAATAAATGTCTTGAAAAGACCTATGAAGCCATGTTTATACCAACATTGCTCAGTCGGTAGAGCATGGGACTCTTAATTTCAGGGTCATGGGTTGGAAACATGGGAAACTCAGAGAAATAAAAAAATGTCAGATTTGTTCATCCCTAAGAGCAGAAGTGAGGAAGCACTGGCCACCCAGATGTGGATTTTTAGTTCAACAGAAACATCTGGAGGGCCAAATGTTCCTCACCCCAGGTCAAGGACATTAACAGCATCAAGTTCTTAAAAACTCTTCTCCCCAAGCTGTACACAGACGTATATCAACACCAAGTTGATATTCTGTGTGAATGGGTAGTAAAGTATCTGAATATTTTAAATAAACAAATTGACATTAATCATCCTGGACCAAATCAAATGTTTTGATTTTCATTTGAAATTGCTAGACCCTATAGCCCATTCTAAGTGTTGTTCCATTGTAAAGGTAAGTAATTCAATGCTATACGGGCCACTCCACTCATCCATTCCTTTCACTCCTCACTGTTTTCCTGTCACTCAGCATCCACTCCACATACACCTGGACCCTTATTCTGAACAAATAATAAATGCTGCTTCAGGCACTGACCTTGTTTCTTGCTATTGGTTCCCGTGGTTCTATGATTGATAGTGCTACTGTAGATTTGAGAAATTCCTTAAGTGACAGTCCTGAAACCCATTCTCCGGTGGCCAGTTGTGATTTCTTATTGTTTAGTGGAACACCTCTGAAGCATGTCCCTTCAGGAAGGTACTCAACTATGTCAACATTATAGTTATATGACTGCAGTTGAACTTGCATTAAATTTGCAGAATATTAATGATACAGAGAATATAGAGAAATAATGATAGTGATAAGAATGTGGCAAATGATATACTTGCCATCTCATTACAAGGAACCACAGTCAATTCTGCTGTTTGATAATACAATATAATTGTTGCATCCATATTCACTCACTTTTATATTGCACTTGAATAATACACACACACACACACACACACACACACCCTGCTATATCAAATATTATCTCTCTCCTTCATTTCTTACAAATGGATCGATTTGGGATCATAATAGTAATAAGCACAAAACACAAACCAGGTCTCTGGTTATAATGGAAGATTCTTGTCAAACCTAACTGATGAGAATTGTAATCAAGGGAAGTTCAGCTTGTTTAATGACAGTGGAATATACTTTCTGTGTGGGAAGATTAATTTCTAAAATTGCATTTTTTCCATAAAATTAATTGACAACCTACTGAACCTATATAGTAGCACATCAACTTTCCTTTTGTTTTCATTTCCACCCTTGCAGTTAAGCAATATAAGGGAAATGTATGCTATTGAGTTTATTATTTAATAAGTTGTTATTGCAATGTATACCTGGCCTTTGTGCCCATAGCACTCAAGGCAGCTAATGATACATTGAAAATACAATAAAAGTAAAAGAACATAAATACCAGTAGGTAAAAAACAATGTGAAGGCCAAATCAGGATACAGGAGATGTGTATCCACCTCTGCTCATCTTAAGGTTTTGCATGCCAGAGTTTAAGCCTCTTTCTTCACTAGCTCTGAAAAGAATGATCACTGCAATACATAAGTTTATTATTATTATTATTATTATTATATTATCATTAAATATTTATACCGTGCCTTTTCCCTGACAGGAACTCAAGGCAGCTTACTGATAAAAATAAGAACAACTAAAACATAAGTGGAAAACCCCAATCATTAAAAAAAACTATCAAACATTGATAGATTAATTCTGTCTATAATCTATTAAACCATACAGTCAGTTCCCAAAAGTCTATGAAACAAGAAAGTCTTCACCTGCCAACAGAGGTGGGCTACATTCATCCTGTAGTCCAAATACAGCTACCAAGGTACTTATGCTAGATAAGGATAGTTTCAACCTTCTTTTTAACTCTCTCAAAAAATAAAAGTTAACTTTATTTCTGTTGCTCACAGCTTTGGAGATAAGCCTGAAGACTGGAGGGCACTGTGCTCACAAGTGATTGCAACCAGCAGGCAAATAACAGAGAATTCCACATTTATACATTTAGAATTTTGTGTGGAGGTAGATTCTGATTTAGATTCATGGGCAATGGCAATTTCAGGACCCTTCATCACCCCAGCTCACTGTTAGACTGAGGACATTTCAAACAACATACTTGAGGCAGAATATACTGCAAGGCAGGGAAAGCCTATGGTACTGTATGCAGTATTGAGAGAAGGTGGGATCCATCTACTGTATACAGTTGACTGAAGGAAGGTGGAGATATCGGTAACTTAGGGAAACAGTGTATGAGGAAAATGGCACAGGCTTGGCATACTAAAGACAGCCTCGAACCAGAAGCTTCTGCCAGGGAAGTGACCTTTTGCACAAAGCTTACTGATATGACAAAAGTAACAGAAATTTAAGGCATTACTGGAATTCTGGCCACATGTGTCTTGCTGGATATGTTATCATGTTATCATAACTGACAGTGCTTTTAAAAATATAGTCGTTTTAAGAATGTGTCTTTTCAGTACATCAGTCAATACAGATTAAGCAAAAGTGACTGTGCAGTAAATAAAATAGGCTATTAGTAGGTCTTAAAGCTCAAGCTTCTTCCATAACATTTTATATAATTTGAGCTGCAATAATTATTGCCAGCCTTTTTTTTTTTACAGGGACAAGAAGTCTCTGAGGTTTGCTTGTGACTTAGTTTGTGTATACACAGAGAGAGGGGGGGGGCTATAAATAAATAGCATTTTTATTTTATATTCTATTTCCAACTTTCAGAGAAGTGCCAAAACAGCTATAACCACACACAAACAGGATATACGAGCAAGCTTCGGAAAACAAGGTTTCCAAGAAGTACAAAACAATAATAGGAAGAAACAGCCCAGTAAGGACTGAGCATGCTCGGTGAGCATGGAATACTTGTGCGACGAAGCTCCCAGAAATCCCAAATAACTCACAACTGACACGATATTTTAGGTTTGGGTTTTTGGCATTATTTTGGCCACAACTTTATTCAAAATACATTTTAATTCTGAGTGTTGGCTTAGGCTTTGGTTAATCCATCTGTCAACTCTAAGGGACAGGGCCATTTCCATCTGACCCACGTTGGGTCAGGACCATTCCATCTGCCCGGGTTGGGCAGGACCAATTCCATCTGACCCATTTGGATCAGGACCATTTCCACCTGACCCCCTTTTGGGTCAGGACCAGCCCCGACTTACCTAATGGTAGGTAAGTCAAGTAAACACCCCAAGGGATTGGAGGTACTGTTCACAGGCACTCTCCTCTACCAAGGAATGTTCCCCAAGGCTTGGCTCTGTAATGGCCGCACCATCCTTGCCTATGACAGGATGAATGGACTAGAGTCCCTGAGCCCCAGGATTCCTTTAACGGAATACTTCTATAAGGAGCAAGTTAGGGGGGTAGGCATTTTTATGCCATGCCCCTCCTATACCAATTTTTAACCAAAGCCTAACGGCCAACCTAACAAGTTGTGGCAATTTGCTAAGCAGTAGGCAAAAACCAAATGGCAACAGCCAATCAGCCAAGTGGCAAAATTCCTACTGGGCCCCTGAATACAGGCGACCCCTGAAAAGGCGAAGCAATGTCAACTAAAGCCTATAACACGGCGGCGGGCGGGTGGGAGATTCGAAGGCTTTCCGAGAGAGGCTAAAACGAAAGCAACTGGGCATTAAGTAAAATGCTGCTGTCAATCAAACCTGCAGCACGCCTCATGACTCAGCCTAACTACTGCCCACCCCCTCCCAGATTTCTTTCGAGCTCGTCCGCAACCCCCACTACGCTCTATGGAGCGTAATGGGCTTTATTGACTATTGTGGGGTGGGGTGAGCAATCAGAAAACAGGATGGGAGGTGGAATAGAATGGAGTGGCTGGAAAACAGACATAGATATAATGATAGATGCAGCCATCTCATTGGACAGGTCAGCCTGTGGTTCACATTGAGAAGCTATTGTTAAATGAGAGCTTTCTATAGAATTCAGTTGAGAAATCCAAGATTTTAATGAAGCCATGAATAGGAACAAGTAGGTATGCTCCATCCCCCCTCCCACACCCCCATCCTCAAGCTAGCACAAAATAAAGCTCTTGGTGTAAAACGTTTTAGAAAAATAAATAGCCCTGCTAATGCAAATTCCAAAGCAAATGCAATTAACTATCTCAGGTTGGAAAGGTTTGTGGTTGTAAGAGAGAATGATTTAGAACAGCCCTGCAATGTAGTTTACAATATCACATATCAAGTTCTGAGGGTTTTACAACAATCCTGCAGTTTTGTCTCGGTGGTTGGACTAAAGCTGAGAGAGCAGCTGGATTTTATCCCCACATTGTGGGTTAGATTGAGAGTACAAGACAAGAATCCTGTAGGTCATGTTATGGCTATAAATCATTGCAGTTTGGAAGATTGGGCTTGAGAAAGGGGAAGTGGGAGAGGGAGCACTGCAGTGTAGTCCATTATCAATATTGGGTCTCAGATCTGTTAGGATTTCCAGTCAAAAACCCTCCATACCCTTTAGGTTGCACCAAAGGTCAGTCTACTTAAATTGCCTCCTCAGACCTGCCACCCAGGCCAAAACAAACACACAGTTGCACGCAGAAGCTTCATGCTCCATTTGTTTGCATGCAGACTTGGGGCATTTTTCAATGTTCAAAAGCTAGCTAAATAAGCATGAGAAAAGACCCAAGCTACATCAGGGACAACTGTTTTTTATAGTGCTAACATCTGTTTTCAATCCTATTACATGTATTTAAAACACATAAATGCTCATGCATGTGTGCATATACAAGGATACCCTGCGACTTTTTATTATGGGGGCCTGCTTGTTAAAATAATGTGGCATTGTACAACCACTGGTGTGACGGTATTAGGGAGGATGTCAGTTCATTGATAAGGCTCTTAATACAACCAATGTTTTTATCCGAGTTTTAAAATATTGGCTTTATATGGCAGATTGCATGTGATACAATATTATTTTTACCTCTCTTACATTCGTCTTGGTTCTCCATTCATAATTGTTTTACTAGGGCTGCTGTTTTCCATTCAATGTAATGAAAAGAAAGTGCATGCATACAAACATGAAGTGCATAGAGCTAAAGGAGGGGCTCTTCTAGACTTCTGTAAAGTGTAGATCAATCACCTCGCAGATAAGTACTGGCCACTGTTCCAATAAGTGCTACTTGTTAGCCAGCAAAGCACTTGAAAAGTTAGAATGAGAGCAAACAGAAGCATTTGTGAAAAAGCATAACATGTTTAGACATGTTCACTCTTTGAGGTTCCGTGTCCTTTTGACCAAGATTCAAGAATAGTAAATGCACCAAAAGTTAAAGCATATTCATTTTTCTCTAAACACTATGCACTGAATGCAGCATAATCGTAGGGGACATTCTACAAGAGGTTTCTGAAAAGTCTTTCAATGCGTATTCTTTAAAATTCTCCCAGCCACTAGATTTCCATTGCCTGTCTGATAATCTTTGATTAAAGAATTACATTTGTTGATGTTAATATTTATTTTAACAGGTGGGGGATTTATGGCACTGAGAAAAGACCAAGGAAAACCTGTCTGTTTGAAAGTTCATGTAAATGAACAAAGTGGTTCTATTTGTTACACCATCAACAACTTCATTTCTATACTTAGCTCTTACTTGGCAGCAACACTTGTTCAACCTTTGAACTTTTTACTTAGTGCTGCATGGGCAATTTATTTAGATTGCTCAATAACAAAATACTTTCCAAATACTTAACAAAGTGTAATTAAATATATTGTCTTGAACACATTTACTCTTTAAAGCCTTTTTTATGTGTTGGAATCCAGCAGAATTCTTTGAGCTCATTTCCATAAAGTTTGTGGCCTGTATTATTGCTCCTGTTTGTCTAGAACTGGTGAACCATCTTGGTCTGCAAGTGTTTCTCATATGTTCAGACTCTTTTGCAAAACGAGTGCCCATAGGTCGAGGGTGGCTGCCCCTGTAATATGCAGGTTTATATGCATGTCTGCAATGTGGCTGTGTGCATGCCAATGCACATATGTTGGGGGTCAGAGCCTGCAGCCCTCATTCTGCACACATATATTGAAGGTTACAGGTAGGTAGCCGTGTTGGTCTGGGTCGAAGTAAAATAAAAAAATTCCTTCAGTAGCACCTTAAAGACCAACTAAGTTTTTATTTTGGTATGAGCTTTCGTGTGCATGCACACTTCTTCAGATACAGTGAAAAAGTATCTGAAGTATTTTTCACTGTATCTGAAGAAGTGTGCATGCACACGAAAGCTCATACCAAAATAAAAACTTAGTTGGTCTTTAAGGTGCTACTGAAGGAATTTTTTTATTTTACATATATTGAACACATGGAGGAGAGCCGGATGTTCTCTTCAAGACACCTAGTTTGGTGGTCCTAGGGGATTTTAACATCCTGGTGCAACTGGACTTCTCCGCGACCCTTCCCCTCTGCAGGGAGGTGGGACCGATTCGGATGGTCCGCCCCCACCACTTAATGGATCCAAATGGTTTCCAGAGAGTTGTAGGGGGTGCTTTATCCCATGTTGATGGCCTTTCAGCTGATTCCCTGGTAGCCCGCTAGAATATGGAGTTAATCAGGGCTATTGACTGTTTGGCTCCAAAGCGCCCTCTCCAATTGCATGGAGCCCGGACAGCCCCATGGTTTTCCACGGATCTGAAGGCAATTAAGCAATCACTGAGATGGCTAGAGCACCGGTGGCAGATAACTAATTCTGAATCTGACCGGACACGGGTTAGAGCTCAATGTCCAGCCTACCAAGTGGTGATAGTGATGGCGAAGAAGACCTTCACCGCCTTTATTATATCCGCGGAAAACAGCAGCAGGAGACTCTTTTAGGTGGTTCACAATTTAGCGGAACCACCTGCTCCATCGGGGCCCTCTACGAGCCACATGATCTCCTGCAATGATTTTGCAGGGTTTTTTTGCAGATAAAGTCGCTCAGATTCCCCCATGCTTTTTAACATCTACATGAAGCCACTGGGAGAGATCATCAGGGGGTTTGGGCTGGGTGTTCATCAGTATGCAGATGACACCCAGCTCTACCTCTCTTTTAAATCGGAACCAGTGAAGGCAGTGAAGGTCTTGTGTGAGTGTCTGGAGGCAGTTAGAGGATGGATGGTGGCTAATGGATTGAGGTTGAATCCTGACAACACAGAAGTACTGTTTTGGGGTGACAGGGGGCGGGCTGGTGTGGAGGACTCCCTGGTCCTGAATGGGGTAACTGTGCCCCTGAAGGACCAGGTATGCAGCCTGGGAGTCATTTTGGGCTCACAGCTGTCCATGGAGGCGCAGGTCAATTCTGTATCCAGGGCAGCTGTCTACCAGCTCCATCTGGTATGCAGGCTGAGACCCTACCTGCCTGTGGACTGTCTCATCAGAGTGGTGCATGCTCTAGTTATCTCCTACTTGGACTACTGCATGCAATGTGCTTTACGTGGGGCTACCTTTGAAGGTGACCCGGAAACTTCAACTAATTCAGAATGTGGCAGCTAGACCGGTGCCTGGGGGTGGCCGCCAAGACCATATCACACTGGTCCTGAAAGACCTACATTGGCTCCCAGTATGTTTCCGAGCACAATTCAGAGTGTTAGTGACGACCTTTAAAGCCCTAAGCGGCCTCGGCCCAGTATACCTGAAGGAGCCTCTCCACCCCCATCATTCTGCCCAGACACTGAGGTCCAGCGCCGAGGGCCTTTTGGCAGTTCCCTCACTGTGAGAAGCAAAACTACAGGGAAGCAGGCAGAGTGGCGCCCGCCCTGTGGAACACCCTCCCATCAGATGTCAAAGAGATAAACAACTATCTGACATTTAGAAGACATCTGAGGGCAGCCCTGGTCAGGGAAGTTTTTAATGTGTGACATTTTTATGTATTTTTAATCATTGTTGGAAGCTGCCAAGAGTGGCTGGGGAAACCCAACCAGATGGGCGGGGTACAAATAAAGTATTATTATTATTATTATTTATTATTATTTCTGCTAAATATGTTTTAGGTTATGAGTTCTCCCTACAGTGCACAGATTAGGGTGAAATGGTCTTCTGGAGTCACAGTTGTGTAATTTTGTTTTGAAGTCCTCTTTTTACACACACCTTGTTTGGATTGCATAATTTCCCTCCCACTCCTCCTTAGCAATAATTATGGTTTATCATAATTGTTGCAGACATAAGCACAGTTACTGTTGATCATAGTTTGCACTCATTTTCTTCTCTGATTTGATAGGAAACCAGGGTTAATGGTAACCATAGTTACACTGTTCAGATATCATGGTGAACCATATGATTGCTAACAAGAAATGGGAGAGTGGAGAAAAGACGTCTGTGAGCCACCAGGGCAATGCCAATTGCCAGTCTAAAGGTTAGCAATATCTGAGCACAATGTCTGAACCGTGACACTATTGTTAACACATACAAACCTTTATGGAAAGTAAACTCCACATGGGTTAGCAAATGACATCTATCCCAGAAGCAAACAGAAAGAATATCCAGTACAACAGGCCTGCACATTTCTGTACTAAATAACAATAAACTGCATCATAGTAAAAGACCTTTTCATTAGGATTGCTTTCATTCCTTTCATGTAATGCATAATGAAAGTGTTGCTATTCATAATAACTCCTTAGGAAACTATTTGCTGCAATGAGCAAATTATTCAATGAATATCAGCTTCATTTTTTAAGTTATCCATGCACAGCTTTGCTACTATTTGTGAATTTGTTAGTAGTTTAATATTGTTCAACAAATGCATACTGGAAATAGATTTGGGCATGTGAAATCTGTTGTTGTTGTTTAAAAAGTCTCCAGTGGCCCTGGCTTTAAGTAGCTATTATTTCCGCCTTGTAATTAGCCCTCTATAGCTTGGTCCTAAGCAGGGCTTTTTTTTTCAGCCAGAACTCACTGGATCTCGGTTCTGGCGCCTCTCAGGTGGGCGCCATTGCTACTCTAAGAGAACAAGGGTGAGTTCCAGGACCTCTTTTTCTAGAAAAATGGCACCGGTCCCAAGATTAACTGAGCTAGGAAAGCCATTTGTAGGATGAGGAAGTCCAGGTTGGTATGTTGTTATGAAGGGTAGTACTACACCAGTATAATATCGTTATGCCAGTATTTCAAGCAAACATGTTAACATGCATAGCTAAGATAGTTGTGTAAGCTCCATGGTACTGAGAATAACATAAGAACTGTCAAGTACAGTCAGAGCACTGATCCCTCTGGTTCAGGCTTCCTCAACCTTGGGCCTCCAGCATAGCTGCCAAGTTTTCCCTTTTCTCGCGAGGAAGCCTATTCAGCATAAGGGAAAATCCCTGTAAAAAAGGGATAACTTGGCAGCTATGGCCTCCAGAGGTTTTGAGACTACAATTCCCATCACCCCTGACCACTGGTCCTGCTAGCTGGGGATCATGGGAGTTGTAGGCCAAAAACATCTGGAGGGCCAAGGTTGAGGAAGCCTGCTCTAGTTCATCATTCCATCATCCAGCAAGAATCAGTCACATGCCATAGGGAAAATTACAACACAAACAAAGCATGATGGTGATGTTTGTTGCTAAATCCCAAGCTGTTCATGAACAGTTTCTTCTTCTTCTTGCTTTCATGACTGGTTGTTTTCACAATATCTATCCTAGCTGTGTATTATCAGATGCTTTTAAAAGACCTTATATATTAGTGGCCATTCCAATCTCCAATGGCAATTAATTGCATTAGTTAATTATATGTACCAGCAGTGTGCACTGACTGCAATATTTGACTTGTATCTGAATGTGTAGCTTTGATAGAGCAGCCCAATCTGTTTTTGACTTGTTCTGTCTTTCTAGTTTGACTCATTATCTGTGACTGAATTAGATCTATTAAAAATGAAGCTGTGTGACCACCCACCCCATCTGGTATATATTTTGGAAAGCAGTTTTTCTGTCTGTTTTCTATAGGTTCAGATTCCTCTTGAGATATCAGCACCAAACTCAGCATGAGGTTTCCCAAGGTCAGATTGACACTTTCCATCAACATTTGGATGCCAGAAAGACTTTAGTGTGACTGTACCCTTTTTTTTAAAAAAAAATCTGTTTAAGATATTGTCAAGCTTGGCACTAAGGTTCCCGAGGTGGGTGGGTGGGGGGTCTTGTAAACATTTGAACACTAGGCTCCATTTTGAATCAATACGGTAGACCAAAACATGACTTTGGTGTAACTTCACACAAATTTTAGTGTGACAGCTCCAACCTCACAAATTATACTATCACTTAAAAATCATAAAAAGTTTGTTTCTAAATATTCCTGGGCAGTGCTGGGCACTTCCTACTATTTCAATTTAATAGGGAACTTAAAAGGCTGTATCATTTCCCCATTTTCACAGAAGTGGATGAATGTTGCGGGCAATCGTCTGCTACAAGTGGATTAATTCTGCAAATTTGTAGGCAGGTCTATCTTTCACTCACACGGGCTGCTTTAATGCAGGTGGGAGAGACTGACAGTGAGAGAAAACTGGCCTTGATGCCTGCTTTGCTGACATAAAACTGGATTTCTCTCTTCATTTTGGAAAATGCACAGGGAAATTATTTGGAAGAAGAATGAAATTGGCGTAAATAAATTGAGGGGGAATTTGAGGGGGATCTATGGAGAAATTCTTGCAGATGGCTTTAAAAGGGGATTATACAAATCATTGGAGGATAAGGCTATCAACATGTAACAACGTATGGCTATGTGCTACCTCCAGTTGCTAGGAAACAACAACAGTGGGAGATAACTATTGCCCTCTTACCCTGCTTGTTGGCTTCCAAGAAGCACTTGGCTGACCCCTGTGGGAAACAGGATGTTGAACTAGATAATCTTTTGCTCTAATCCAGAAGGGCTCTTATGTTCTAAATTAGGAGTGGGAATCCATTTGGTAAGCCTTTGGGAATCCTTATCTTTCCCACCCCCTGCACACCAACTGTGACAGGTTGGTGTGCCATCCACCTGTCAATCACCTGATGTCACAGTGATGTCAGGTGACCTTTTTTGCATGGCAATGCGCAAGAAAGCTCCAGTGATCAGCTGATCATCATAGTTGGCAAAACGTCATGCCCAACTCTATGCAAGCCCTGCTGATCAACTAATTGTGAACACTTAGAATTCTTTAAGGTATCTGCTCTGCATGTAGGTTATATCGTTCTTTCTGAATGCACTGTAGTTTCAGTCTGGATTGTATAGATGTATGGGGGTGGCAATATCATGTACAGTGGTACCTCGGGTTACAGACGCTTCAGGTTACAGACTCCACTAACCCAGAAATAGTACCTCGGGTTAAGAACTTTACCTCAAGATGAGAACAGAAATCGTGCGGCGATGGCGCAGCAGCAGCGGGAGGCCCCATTAGCTAAAGTGGTACCTCAGCTTAGAACGGTTTCAGGTTAAGAACGGACCTCCGGAACGAATTAAGTTCTTAATCCGAGGTACTACTGTATAGCTGACATTGTGTTTCAACAGTGGACTTGTAAGTATACACAACAGCTGTAGATAGATGACCAGAGTGTTTTCTATAGGCTGCAACTCTTGACCTATCAGATTTCATCACTTGACCTGCCAGGCTTTTCTCCTTGACCCAAACAGCCTTTGCTGGTGGGAGATTTGAAGTGATTCAACGTTTTGGCACCCAGTGTTTTGGAGATGCAAAAATTCAGCACCAAAATACACATTAAGGCAACATGCTTAATAGGCCAACCAAAATGGTGCAGAAGTTTGTGCAATGTATAGGCTTTCAGGTTCTCTAGAACTCTTCATCAGGATGGATGGGTGATACTGGAGGCATGGATCAAATCTGCACGGAGTCAGTTTCAAGATGGAATGTGGGATGAGGCAACAGACATTCCAAGGCGGCACATTGAAGTGCTCTGCAGGTTTCAGTTTGAACCTACGGCTGATGGGAAGAAGAAACATGCAATATTTGATCCCCCACTTTTGAAAATAGAAAATCCAGTTTTTGTGTAGATGGGTGGGCTTTAAATGCCAAGGAGAAAATGTTCTAACAAGAGTAGCAGATTTTATTCGATGTCTTGGGTCTGCAGTCCCATCAATAGTGTTGCTGATGTTTTTAATTTAGATAGATTAGGCAAGTAGCTAGGAAACACATTCAGTTGCTGTTCTCACAGTTAAGTAATTTTCTAGTTCATTTTTTAAATTTTTAATTATAACAACCAGTGGTCCATAAATTACAAGTGCCCTTGGATTGTTAAGGTTGGATTTAATTTTCTGGTTGAACATTTTGTTGAATATTCATTTTGATTGAATATTTGACTCCAATAAAATAAGTAATCCTGGAAACTAATAGGAATAGTTTTAAAATTACGGTTGGAAAAGAGCAGCTCTAGAAAAACATGTTTTTAAAAGATAATGATCCAATTGGAAAAGTAATATGCAAAAAGTAGACAATAAAAAGTAAGTCTTATTCGTAATACTATTTTCCCTTCTTTTGCAACACGGATAAATGTAAGTTGTTGCTGTTTTAAATACTTCATTTCAGGTGGCAAAACCTGAAGGAGTACCAGGTAATATAGTGAATGCAGCAACTTACAGATACATCTCTAAGATTTGTTGCCTGACTGGGTCTGTAAAATACAGTTGACGGGGACTGACAGTTTGTGGTCTGTATTTGGCTGGGTGAAGTTCCCAGCTCAGCTGATTTCAGAGGAGATGGATGAGTGATCCCTAAGGTGGAGGGGGCAGTTGTGTGACACATGAACTCCCACCAAGTGTCCTATTGTCTTCCCAACCCCAAATCATGACCTTTGAAAAGAGGGAGGGGAAACTGGTGGCATTGTGGGCTCTCTAGCAACAGGAGAAACCTTCCTAGCAGCTCCTTAATTAGAAGCAGTGCTACTGAACTTCCACGGTTGTGTTAGTGCTTGCCAGTGAGCATGCAATTTTACATTTTCTCTTGTCTTCAAAACTAAATCAGGAAAAATTCCTGATTTTTTTTCCAGCCAGAACTCACTGGAACTCAGTTCTGGCCCCTCTCAGGTGGATGCCATTGCCATTCTAAGAGAGAAAATCATGGTGAACTCCTTTTTCTAGAAAAATAGCACTGCTAATACTTTGGTATGAAAGGGGAGAAAGCCCTGTCTATATGACATACTCTACAGCAGGGAGTCAAGAATCCCTGATCCCCTCTTTGACTCCACTCTCCATGCAGCAATAGAGAGTGTGGCAGGAGTTCCTGCTCATATGAATTTAACTGATTATTACTTTATATCTAAACAGGACAAGTGCCACACAAATTATGTGCTAGTTTTTCACATATAACATGTGAAAGATATATGAACTTCCAACATTCATGAAAGTATTGTGTGCCCAGATCTACAGGCAGTTTGTGGAGAATAGAGATGACTGGGTGCATGAGGCAAGGCTGAGAGTTGAAAATCTTGATGTTATAATAATAAAACAAGCATTATACCCATTTGGTGGCTTAAAGGTAAAGGTAAAGGGACCCCTGGCCAGTTGTGGACAACTCTGGGGTTGCGCGCTCATCTCGCTTTACTGGCCAAAGAAGCTGGCATACAGCTTCCAGGTCATGTGGCCAGCACGACTAAGCCACTTCTGGTGAACCAGAGCAGTGCACGGAAACACCGTTTACCTTCCCGCTGTAGCAGTACCTATTTATCTACTTGCACTTTGACGTGCTTTCGAACTGCTACGGTAGGTTGGCAGGAGCTGGGACCAAGCAATGGGAGCTCACCCCATTGCGGGGGATTCAAACCAGGGCCATCTTAAGCATATCTGGTGCCCTGGCGCCGTGGTGCGAAGATCCCTCCAGCGCGCCCCCCCCATTTCCCAGCGCGGCTGTCTGGCGGGCGCAGCACAGCACCCCCCTGGCGGCCCGGCGTTCTGGAACCCAGCGCCACCCAGCCTAGCTGTAGGGCCGGCCCTGATTCAAACCGCCGACCTTCTGATTAACCCACAGCGCCACATGCGTCCTATTTGGTGGCTTAGTAGGGGCATTTTCTGTGGTAGCTCCTAAGTTGTGGAATTCCTTCCCTGCAGAGGTGTGTCTGGCACCTTCATTATATAGCAAATGCTGAAGACACACCTTTGTGCCCTGGGTTTTGACACTTGATATGTGCCTTTTTAGAACCCACTTTATTTCTTTGATTGTAAACTGTTTTAAGCTGTTTTAAAATGATCTTTAATATTGTATTTTAATCCTTGCCCTGGGATCTTAGGGTGAAGGCTGGGTAATTTTTATTAGTACAATATTAGTATTAGTACAGTGAATCAGAACTCCGACCTTCAGTCACTGCCATAAATCTCAAAACCTTACCAGTCTTAATATTTACCCTAGAGTAGCACTGCCAAAGTCAATGGGATTGCTTTAGAATTATTCGTAGCAAAGTGGGCAACAATAGCAATTACAGTCTGTGTTAGTCTGTATTTAAATCTTCCTTTCGTCTCCATAGAAAAATATTCAGTCCTTTGCCAAGCTATATTAATGTAATAGTTATGAGATAATATTTATCATCGGCAGTATGAATCTTTTGTACATCTATTTTAAACTCTCATTTTCTTTGTGAAATATGTATCTAATAAAATTACTTTCTAGTAAGATAAAATATCATAAATATGTGTACCACTGATGCACTTACTATGTGGCATATTCTTTAGCTTTCATTACTCTTTGATTGATGAAACCTGCTTGGTATCTTAGCCTTTGTACTGAATTAATGTTGGCCCTCTCGGCATAGATATCGGTAGCTAAAAAATAATAGCTGGGTAATATTATTCATTCTGGCTCACTGCAGTGCCATTTATTCCATCATTCCTACAAAGACCTAAGTTGCACTTTGCTTGAATATCTGCAAATATACCCCTGGGGCAGTGTTTTCTGGAAAACCACCACTTATTTTTGAGAACTCCTCCCTCCATAGTCATACATTTTCTTAGGCAGCTGACGCGTTTAGTCTAAAATTACTATCATCAGTGTATATTTAAGGTAGCAGTGGGTATCTTTCTCAAATATTATAAATGTAACCAATTCAAGTGCATACAGATTATCTTGCAAAAAGCTTCAATTAAGACAGTAAATAACAAGAGGATAAAGTTGTTTGGATCAGAAGAGCTTCATTGTAGAATTGTGTCTTTGCAGTTCCTTTCAGGAAAACACATTCAAACAGACAATTTGGACCAATGGCGATATTCCTCAATGGGACTTTCCTCCCTCTCTTTCACCTCAAGCACCCTCAAAATTACCTCCAGGTGGGCAAGAGCATGGCAAGTGGAAGAGGCAAGAGCGGATTGTTCTACATGACATGTTTGGAGTTTGGGGCTTTGGGAAAGTAAATCCAGTGTGTGTCCCCCTCCCCCCCACTACCCCAACACCCAAAGTATTGAAGGGAGGTGTCCTGGGCAATCTTTCAGAGCCTTGTGAACTATCTTTAGAATACAAGAGTGTAGCTTAGTCATGCAGTCTAAAAACACACACACACATGAAAGTTTATAGTGAATAAATTAATAAAATTGATAACGTTTCTTCAATTAAAAACGATTGTGACAGCTATGCTGGGCTGCAGTAGGAAGTCACAGCCATGTAAGTGTATGAGCATATGATGAACAATAACCGGGGCCCCACTTACCTGAAACAACAATATGGTTTCCACTGAGCTGTAGTTACTTCCACATTCTTAGTCTCCAGCATTGTAGATTGCATAGTTACCGGGGATAAATAGTTTTTCTGCCAAATTCCATAATTCTTCAGTGAAATTTAAGACAGCCTCACCAGATTCCATGATGAATTCTGGCTTGATCATCCAAGTGTGATCAAACATTTCCAGATGATGCAACATCAACACAAAAATGGGTAGCAGGAGTTTATAAGTGAGCCCTGCGACCTTGTTTATCTACTTTAACATAGCTGCCAGCCTTATTCTATTTATTCTGTTCAAAAAAATTTTTTAAAAGCTATAATATGACTTGCACCACTTGCATTTTTACATTTCTACATATGGAGCAGCTTTAGAAAAGGATTTTCTCCAGAAGCAACCAGAACATTTTCAAATATTAAAAGTCACCCTTTGGGTGTGCAAGTAAAGGGAGGAAAATGATCAATTTTCTTAGGAAAGCATTTTAAGAAATAAGCCTTTATCTATAACAGAACATCTTTTCTAATCTTACCAGAACAAATGTGCAGTTAGTTATGGATCTGTTGGCCTCTCTGAAATGTGAGTACATTTCAAAATTTCCTACATCTGTTGGTTTTATACTGGGGGGGAGAGAGAGAGAGAGAGAGAGAGAGAGAGAGAGAGAGAGAGAGAGAGAGAGAGAGAGAGAGAGAGAGAGAGCTGAGTGGCACACCTAATAGCAGACCTTGAGTATTGCGTCACAGTAATCACTGGTGGATTTTCTGATTGCAAATTGAAGGCTGCTTTACATTTACCTGATATCCAGAAGGGTATTCTTTCTTTCTCGTTTAGCTCTGATTTGAAGCTTTAGGAAATAGCACAGCATCTTGTTTTCAAATGTATCAAAAATGATTTCTTAAAATGCAAAAACAGGATTTTAAAAAATGAAGTACAACAACTGATTAAATGTTACTTGGTTTCATTATCAGGTTGGGGCATTGTTTTCCAGGTACCCATGATACCTGTGAGAAGGAGGTAGAATTCTGTCACATTGTCCAGGAAATCCTTATCAAAACACAGCTTGGTTCTCTGGTGGCCTGGGGTGTAAGGCTTGATAAGTGAGTTCTATTTTGTTGCCTGAACACCAGTTCTTTGTTGCAGAGGGCATTTATTAAGGAAACAGATGGAGAGACATCAGTTATCTTTTGTACCTTCTGTTTTCTACAAAGGCCAGGAATCACAGTCAGAATAATTGAAGGCGTCATAGAATAAGTCAGGTATGTCAGGAGAGAGCAGCTTTACTAAACCTTCAAGTCTTGGTGTGGTTCCCAGTAAAGCAAAGCATTTCAATCTTTATGTTTGTGTTTGTGAAGGATGTTGAAGAAACTCAAAAGAATGAAAAGGTTTTTTGTTTCTTCGCTTTTCATTGATGAATATAGAAAGGCGAATGGGTCTTTAGAAACAACAGCAGGTGTTCAAAAAGCCCATGTTGCATGCCTTAAATACTTTATCTAGAATGCGTGCTCCCCCCACCCCACCCCCATTAAAATTCCTTGTATACTTTAAGATACCACTTTAAAGGTTCCCAGACTTTCAAGGGTGACATTTATGAGCATCTGAATTGCCCTTGTGCACATCTGGGCTCTATCCAATAAGTTTATATCACCTGAATAATTTCAATAGTGCTCCTCCCCCATATTTACTTACTGGTTGCATCAACTATTTTGGAACTTGAGCAACTATAATGTCCAAAGACCAAACATTTTTTGCCTTCAGTCCATAGTTAGTTAGTGAAGGGAATGGGGAAGAGGTGACAGGTCTCAGGCATTCCTTGCCACTCTACATCCTAATGCAGGCATCCCCAAACTGCGGCCCTCCAGATGTTTTGGACTACAATTCTCATCTTCCCTGACCACTGGTCCTGCTAGCTAGGGATCATGGGAGTTGTAGGCCAAAACATCTGGAGGGCCGCAGTTTGGGGATGCCTGTCCTAAAGTGAGGGGGCAGGTGGACTGGCCATGTTTACTCATGGATGAGCAAGAGGGGGAGAAAAATGTTTAGGAGTTAATTTACTACTTCAAATGTTTCAATTCCAGAATTAATTACAATTTGTTCAGCTTCAGGATGTCATTTCACCCTCCATGTTAATGAATAATTGAATTTGGCAGTTATTTTTGGGATAATATTTTAAGTGTAGATAATAGAGAACATTACTTTTTTAAATGGGAGTACATGCTATCTCTTTTGAGATGTTTAAATTGTGAGGGGCAGCAGACTCTAAATTATTAATAGATTATTAATTTTTATTCTTTAGGGTGTTTCTTAATCCACTGAAAGGCCCTGGGATAGGTTAGAGCTTATGAAACACAATACAATGAAAACAATGAAAAACAACTCCTCACACATAACCCCAAAACAATAATTCCACACAATTTATGAGAGGGAGGACACCAAAATCAATTCTACAAATTTCAAAGGCAAGGATAAAATATGCATTCATAACAGCAAGCAGTGCTAAGCTGTTGAAGCCCTGTACAGTACATCCATTCTGGACTGGGCTACCATAGCAACACTTCACAACTAAAGGATATATGGGTGAGGTATTCTCTGACAATAATGTATTTGTGGTGTTTTCCAGAATTAGTATTACATTTCTATGGCAATTTTATAATTCCATACTTTGTGTGTCACATGTGCAGTATGGAATTTGAAATGCCTCTATAAGCATATATAACTTAGTTCTAATATTCCATTCTGCTTTGTTTTAATTTCAGCACGTACACCTTCCCCACCACCCCCATTTCCTTAGGCCTAGTGTGTGCCCCAAATACAAAACCTCAGGAGTAAACAACCTGACAGTTAAAGGCTTGGGAGCAGGGAATCAGCGGCGTAGCTAGCTGCCTGGCTGCCCGGGGCAGCAAATCCGAAGGCACCCCACCAAGGGGTGGGGTGTCCGTCGCGCTCATGCGTCGCGCATAACTACACATGCGTCATGACGCACGGTGCATGTGTCGCGGTGCATGCGCACACAAGAGGCATGCAACGTGCCGACGTGGCAAACCCTGCGAGCAAGCCGCGGAGTGAGGCAGTCAGGGCTTCTCTTCCATGGCAGCAGCCACGGCAGCGGCCGCAGAGGTGGTCAGCCCCGCCCAGCCTGCTGCCCCCTGCCCAGCCTGCTGCCCGGGGCAGCGCGCGCCCCCCATTACTACGCCACTGCAGGGAATCACAGATTGCTTGAAGGCTGCCTTAATTTCAGGTGCCCTTGCAACTTGCAAACAGTGTTGGCCAGTGTGGTGTTATAAAGGATCTGCAACTATGTGGAAATGTAGACTACATAATAGTTAAATATATGGATGCTCTCACTCAGTTGCTATACTGCAGCATTCTTGACATAAAAGCTAACTGATGGTGAGTTGATTTAGTACAGTATGATGAAGCTTTCTAAAATGCTGTCTGTGACTCTACTGTATCACACCCACTGCATATGCATCATTACCCTAAATCAGCCTGCTCACCCACCAGTCTTTCACCCTGAAACTTAATAAGCAGTGGGTTCATTACTGACCACTTTTAGAGGATGGCAGGTGGCCGATAAAGCACTCCATGGAATTTTCCATCTGGCTTTCCACGTTTGTTCCTATCCAGGATTTGCTAAGAGATACCCTTTCTCCTCAAACCGCACACTTCAAAATGCCAAAAATCATTTCTCTTCTGGTGCTCTGACTTCCATAATGCTTCATCAATCTGACATGACTTTGTGATGACACACATTTTTGATTTATTTTCTAGAGTGACATTGTATCCTAGGTATACACTCTTCATGGTGCTTTGGCATTTAGTGCTCAGCAGCTGAAAAGCCCTATTAAAGCAGAATAAATTCACACGGGGCATTTTAAAAACACACATAAAATCATATTAATTTTGATGTTGTACAGGAAATTCAGCAATCAACCTTTGCCATAGTTAATACTAACCAAAGTTCCCCATTTAACTATACTCTGTGGTTCCTTAAGGTATAAGAAAAGCAGCACACACACACACCCCAATAGCCTAGTAATGATAAGGTTTGAAGGGCCTGCATGGCTTGATTCATCAATGTGTCACCAGCACTGTGAAATAAAACCATAAAAGGAGTCCACAAAATCGACTGTGATATCTAAAGGATTTCTGAAATGATCTTTAAATCATAATAGGAAACAGGAACTTTGATAGGAAACGGGAATGGTTAGCAGTAAGCATGATTAAAAATGGTGCTGATATTTCCAATAACTCTGGGAGAGGGGGTGAAAGGAGTGGGGCAAGTTATCATGACAGGCTCTCAATCTTTTAACCATGGTGAAGGAGGAGGCATTGAACTTCTTTGTATTGGGCACTAAGTCAAACTATGGTTTAGCACAGGGGTCCCCAGACTTTCTGCGCGGCGGGCCGGTGCCCGCCGCGCCGACCGCGCGGTGGGCCAGAGGGCAGGGGAGTGCGCGCGCAGCGGGCCGGAGGGCGGGGGAGTGCACGCCCGTGCGCATGCGCACACGCACACGGGCGGGAAAAAATCGCCAAAAATCGCTTGTGCGCATGCGTATGGGCCTCCCCCGCCCCGGAAGTGCACCAGAAATGACCTCTTCCGGGTCGGGAGAGGCCCATACGCATGCGCACAAAGGATTTCCGGCGATTTTTTGCCGATTTTTTAGATCGTCGCTGCGCCGCGCGCCGTGAGAGCGGGCGGCGGCAGCGGGCGGCGGGAGTCGTCGCGGGCCGGATTGGAAGGCCGATTGGGCCGCATCCGGCCCGGGGGCCGTAGTTTGGGGACCCCTGGTTTAGCACAAATGTGTGGTTGGGTTGGTTTGGCTTAGCATGTCATCCAAATGCAGGCTCATGGTTTGTAGAATGGCCAAGGTTTGTTTTGAGGTATACAAATTTATTATTTGGCTTCTCAAGACAAACCATGAGCCCAGGTATAGATGACATACTAAGCCAAACCATGGTTTAGCTCACTACAGCACAGCAGGAGGCAGACTAAGAGAGAAGCACAGCGGCTATGATATACTCTAGATAGAAAGTAACCCTCTCAGTCACACATTCATGCTAAGTTATGGTTTGGCTTAATGTTATGTGTGAAGCAGTTCAACATGTCTGCACTGACCCTGCGTGTGGTTTCACTCCTATGCTGCTTACATCTCAATAATTTGTGATGGCCAATATCTTAGACTTAGACTTTCTGCAAACATGCAAAAAATGAGATTAATACACTGAGAAAACTGTGTCCTGGAGTAGCCTGAATGACACTTTGACTTAGAAAATAATGCAGTACTTAGGCACATAAACTTGGTTTTATTTCACAGAAAGCCATGCCATTGCATCTTTACAGATAACTCTTAGAAATAGGTTTTTCCCCAGGCTCTACCACTCAGTTACTTGGGTGACCTGACTCAATTAACTTAATTGATTCTTGGTTAGATTGTCAATGGCAAACACACAATGCTTCAGTGCCTAAAACCTATTAAAATCAAAAGGGATAACTAGACCTGCTAGGAAGCCAAACACTCTCAATCCATGCATGAAACTGTATTCCACATAATTTAAGAACTGGACAAATAGCAAAGCCCTGAGTATTAGGGGGCAACCCTGAAATGGGCAAATCCAAGAATACTGCTCTAGTGCAAATGGTTTAATTACTGTTCATAACCTTTATAGCCTCAAACATTTTGTCAGTGTTGGGACATGAGCAGCAAAGTTGTAGGAAGTGGGCTGAGGCACAGTGAAGTGCAATAAACACAGGACAACCATTTGGGGTTTAAACAAGCCACAACTTTATTGATTACAGATGTCAGCAGATTTTGGCACAAGCATTGGCTGTATATCCTGAATCAACCATCTTGTCTGCTGGTAGATCATTTGGTAGGATTAAGAAAGGTTCAGGATAGGCCTGTGACGTACAACAAATTGGGAAGAACATTGAGGGGGCCATCAGCCCATGCCTGGGTGTCTGGACAGCACCCCCCTGTGGATCCCTTTAATGAGAATGAGATACCTTGATTCCTTGCACTGGAGGGGTATGCTGACCCCCCCCCCCAAAAAAATCCACCTAGATTAAGAATATAACCCAATGCCTCCAGCGCCGGCTGAGGGCTATGCATGGCTGGTTTTTATGGCCAGGGAGTGGACCAGAAGGAAGACATTTCTCCTCTGGTACACTCCCTAAACTGCACCATCAAGCTCGTCCACATTTGGCTGCAACTACAGGTGAGCCTCAGGAGCCAGCACAGCCAGCAGAAAAGGAATGACAACCTCCCCCAGCTGCGCTGAAGCCAGAAGATCATGCCACTCTGCACCAGGCTGCAACCTCCACTCTCTATTAACTTGCAGGCAAGCGGCCATTCTCAGCAGACAGAGATGAGATTAGAGCCAAATGCAGTGTCGGGACTAGACAGCAGGTAGAGAGAGATTAGGGCACTAGGCAGGAAAACTGGGAAAGGTAGCAACTTAGAAAGAATAATAAATTGTGGCTGATAATGATCTTTCCTGTGCAAAGAATCAGAGTTACCTGGAACCAGTTATGGCAAGGCCAGGTGAAAGCAGGCAATGCTTGGGTAGTTGAAGCTATGCTAGAACCTGAAGTATAATACCATTCTGCAACCTTTAATGTTCTGCTCCAATTTGAAGCCACCTGGTTCTAGTTCTGGTTGTCTCTGATACATGATATTTGGATCTTTGTGCTCTGCATCTTTCAGAATACTCATCATTTATCCAAGGGTATTTGGAATTTGGTTTATTGAAATCTGGCACAGAATACTGAATTGCATATTTTCTCATTTAGGTCATTAAAGGCTGAAGAATTACCTTTTTATTTGTACATTTTGTTTTTAATTAGCAATATTCCCATTAAGAATGTATGTTAGAAATATGTTCAAATTGGCTAGTACACCTAATTTAGCGTTTTCATTGATATGGTCATTTAAGCAACAAAGCAGCAACTCAATGGCATTCAGTGTATTTTTATATTGCTACCAACTGCTGAGAATTTCTGTTGCTCACTAACTTAAATGGAACATTAGATTTCCCTCATAGCTTTCTTCTCCTAGACTAATCCATGTTCAATGGGTCAAAAACAATTGTAAACACCTAGCTTTTTGCAGGTCATGATTGCATAGATAATTGCTTCTTACCATTCAAAGAGGGTCATTAGCTAACAAGCCGGAGTACTCAAAATGGACAAATTTAAGTGGCTAACCTGAAATTTTCAGCTCACTTTTTTCCTGATAGGCACTGCAGAATAGTCAGACGCAGACAGTTTAATTTGCCTTTCATAGCCTGTGACAAGGCTCATGATTATTACATACAACAAAATATTCAGTGCAACAAATTAGCAGATTCTGCTGTTTTGGACAGGCAGCATTTAAATTCCTGCCACTGAATTGTTGGCTGCATCCCACATTGTCAGCATAATAATTACTGCTGAGTTTTTGGACCTCATCAAGTCAGCAAGGTGATAACCCTATTGGAACAGATAGGGATATGAGATATGGCCAAAAGAAAAAAGGACAGAGTATTGAAATGGCAACATCTCTGCGTTAGAACCCTGGCAAGTGCCACTTGAATTATGGCAGTTGTTTGGCAGGGGCAGGACTATTCTGGAGAATAGCTTGCAGCAACACTAGATTACAGCATTTGTTGCTTCCAAGGGGAATTGCTGTGAGCACTGAAGCAAAGAAACCAAATCGGAGGGTGGAGAAAGTGAGGGTTAGAAGGCAAATGTAGTATGGAAAACTGTGATTTGTGACAGTGTTACAAGCTCCTGTTTCACTGGACTTGCTTGCATTTTCTGCCAAGGAACAAAGTCCATGATATAACCTAAAGAGGTATATGCGCCTCTATTTTCTCTTATGCTGTTCTTCTAGCCTTATCCAATGGACACTGGTGCAGCAGCAAGCAGGCTATATAATGTCAACTGAACAGATGATTGCACATAGTCTGGCTAGACACTGTAGATGACCTATGGGGTGTCTGTCTAGCTTCTCTCTCTCACACACACACCAGGTGATCATCATTGTCAGAGCTGGCTACTCATATCATTGTTTAGGAGAATCCTGCGCAAAATCAGTCCAGCACAGATCGCTGCATATGAAGCCCTGTGTCAGGTTTTTACCCTTTACCCATTGTTACCCTTTGTTAAATGCATGACAAAATTCAGCAGATATATCCCACTGTGCTAGCAGGACTCCTTATACAGGACTTTCACTTATGCAGCAGGTTAGGTGAATCCCACACATGGTCAATTTTATAATAAATGTTTAATATATACAACAATATACTTTTCCCCATACAAATCTCTACATTTAATTTGGTTAAAGGGCATTCTGTTCGACATACAGTGGTACCTCAGGTTACAGATGCTTCAGGTTACAGACCCCGCTAACCCAGGAATAGTACCTCGGGTTAAGAACTTTGCTTCAGGATGAGAACAGAAATCGTGCGGCGGCAGCAGCATGGCAGCAGCGGGAGGCCCCATTAGCTAAAGTGGTATCTCAGGTTATAAACAGTTTCAGGTTAAGAACGGACCTCCAGAACGAATTAGGTTCTTAACCCGAGGTACCACTGTATACAGTACGTATATCTGTTAGTTTTGATATAATCTCTTTCCTTTAGGGTTAAATTTACCCCCATTTAATTTTTGTATGAATGAAAAATATTTTACCAAAAATAAATGCTAGAGGTGTGAGCAAGACATTTCATATTATAAAAATAATAAGTAACATCATATCTTGGTAGAATTTCATATTTTTTTATATTTGCCACTAGCAGTAACTTTAAAGATTCAATCTGTTTCCTAGGATGTGTAGAATGCAACAGTGTCTCATTAGATTTGTGCTTGGCTTGTTATTGCAGTTGTTAATGAACAGGAAATCAAATACGGTATGGAGACTACTAGTTCACTGCATCTCAAAGATTATATTGTGCATTGCAAGTTTGTAGCATGGAAATTGCAAATAAGCCATATTGAACATCTAACACAGAGAACAGTTTTCACATGGCTAGCTTTCTCTGATATAAATCTTGTTACTCTGTGTCAGCGAATGCTAGGTAGTATGCAGTACAGACTGTCTTCTAAAATACATTGATATTAATCTTGTCCCTGTATATCAAGTTGGTAACTCAAGTATCCATACATACTAAATGTAGCCTGAATACCCTCTCTTCATTTGCAGGACCACTTGTCTCTCACTAACGGGGTATTCAGAAACTTTCAGGATGTGGGTGAAGTTTTAAAGAATTCTCAGAGGATGGTGGTCTTACACTTTTCGCACCTGTGGAACAACAGTATGTCACATTCTACCATTCAGAATCAAAGATCACAAGTCTCCCAAAAATCTACCCCAGGTTCTTCTGACTGCCTAATTTAGCAGCTTTAATGCAGCCTTCCTGGGCCTCTGAACAACTTTTCTAAATCAAAGTCTTTCTTGCCTTCTCTCTCTCTCTCTCTCTCTCTCTCATATAATTTGTATTGATTTTGAAAGTGTGTGTGTGTGTGTGTGTGTGTGTGTGTGTGTGTGTGTGTGAACAGACATTACAAGATATTCAAAACAAATATGCCACTCAATACTTTACAGTCCAAACAAGAAAAAGAAAAGAAGGAAAGGAAGACAAATTACAGACTAAGCATCAGAGTCCTTTTTAACTGTTTCATCTTCTTTACAGGGTTTAGCAAATGCAGTTAAGGCATAGAAAGTCTATTTCAGCTATAAATCATTCCATATACTAAGTGAGGGCTACTGGAACCTCCATTTTTATTAAGAAATTTTAAAAAATCACACCACATCAAAAAGTACCCTTTTTGTTATTCCTTTATGTAAATGTATATTTTGGGTTAGCTTTTCAGATAAAGCCCCAAACCAGACTCTATTATGCCAATATTCTAAAGGAGCATTTTCCTAATATTTCCAGAATCTTGTAATGGTTAATCTAGGCACCAGTAAGAGGAAGTGGATTACATCTTTATTCTTACAATCAAGATTTTGCCCATCTCTGATATTTAAAAGTGCAATGGATGGAATCACAAGAACATTTAGGCAAGAAATCGAGCACCTGGCACTAGAATCTTTCCACCTTGTATAAATTTACCACATGTGTAAATAAGTTGCTTTTGAGATGTATGTGTGACAGGTGTCAAGTGCCATCCAAAAAACAATGTTAAGGTTTGTTTCCTTACCTAACGCTGAAATTGAATGTATAAGTTTAGTGGCCCAGATTTTTTTATATTTATTTATTTTTGTCAAGCATCTACCTTGAGTTGAAAGCTAAAGCATTATTTCCAGCATTCTTTTAGTGCCTGAAGGGAACCCATATTGATTCCAATCAGTTGATAAATCCAGCCCTTGCTATAATTTCTTTCAGAAAGAACCACATTTCATATGCATTCAAGTTTCTGGTGGCACCTAGTGAGTGGTTTTTGCTATTCATAAACGTCGCTAAGCATCTGTACTACTGAACAAGCTGTTCTGTAGTTACAGCTGCTGATATCTGATTGGTGCCAGTCTTTCCCACTGCCAATGAGATAATTATACAAATAAAGATTATTGGCAATGTTTCAGTGTTAAAACCTTCTGTAGTGATTGCCCCCTTTCCTTGTATTTATGCCTATATCTCTCAGCATTACTTTCTTTCTTGTTCAATATTGCACATTTGCTTATATTTGATTTTTGTCTTCATATAGTGAATTCTGATTGGACTTGAATACTTTGTTCCTGAAACAGATCTTTCCTGCCTATCCATATAATGTATTTTCCATTTTCTTGAAGCAGTTCTCAATTTCTTGAAGCAACCTCTTGTCCTCGCTGTGATCAAATTTTCAACCCTTTGCATTGCATTTCAGTTAACAGTTTGGGTCCCCCACCATAGCTGCCAAGTTTTCCCTTTTCTCGCGAGGAAGCCTATTCAGCATAAGGGAAAATCCCTTTAAAAAAGGGATAACTTGGCAGCTATGTCCCCCACCAACCTTCTAGAGCAATTTGAGATTGGTGCAAGGCACATGTGAGGAGCAGAGGTGGAAAATCCTGTTGCACAAGAGGAAGTCATTCTGCTTCCACAATTATTTAGTTGAATACATCCCATTGTTACCTGCTTCTTAATTTCCTTCCCTAGACTTTATAACTCTCAACAAGTTGTCACAACCCATGCATTATACAGACGTCCCATGATTCCTTTCCTTTGGCAAAGTTGTTTTATATTCCAACAGTGCAACTGAAAATTAACTTAGTGTGATTCTATGCATGTCTCCTTAGAAATAAGTCCCGTTGAGTTCAATGGGATTCACTGCCAGGTAGAAAGGTATAGGATTGCAGCTATAATTGTCTGTTGAGGACTATTTTAGTACTATTCATTTCTGAAGTGACAACTGTTGTTTTGCTTTTAAGGGTCATGTGATTACAGAGATTAGTCATCCTTGGAATAGTACTTTAAAAAACATTGCCTCATACCTAAACATACAACCCATTCCCACAATCATGGCTAATCATACTCTGCTAGGTTCACCAGAAAGATGGGATAAAAACAAATAGCAACTCAAGAACAAATCCAATGGTATATGATAGTCCAAACAGAGCAGTCCAAAGAGAGATCAACAAGTGATGCAAGACACAGAAAAGTTCAGCATGTGACATTTCCATCAATGACAACACTGCACATGTGACCAGATAAACCTTACCTTCAGAAATCCTTAGTACCCACATTTATTGTATTGTATTTTTAAAAGGAAAGTGTATTTTGGACAGTAATTGGCAGCCAGTAGGAAAACCACTTTCCTCTCAGCACACACACTTTAACATACCATCTAGCCAGTTTAATCTTATGGAATTGTCATCTTGAAAACTTCAGTCAGTGGATACATTTTTAATTGAATAACTCAATGCATTATTTACTTACCCATGTTGTTTTCCTATTAGGTTTCTACCTCACAACCTTGGTAATAAAATAGATACAAACGTACATTACTGGTCTATAAAATAATGTGGGGGTGGGGTGGGGGATGCAAAAAATTAGGAGAGCAAACTGAACAACCAGAATGAAATACAGAGATTTGAACAATATGTTGTTCTGGGCAAATGTGTTTAAAAGTCATCACAAAAAGGCCCAGTTATCTGTATGGTGTGGGGCTCAAACCCCACCCAATAATTTTCTACTTTACTGTGAAAGGGAGGGGGGAAATGTGCTGTCTCATTCAAGAATGCCAAGAAAGATCCACTTTAGAAATATATAATTGAACCATAAAAGATACATAGAAGAACCATCAAAATAATTGGAAGCATGAAAAAAATGGGAAAGAAATTCAAGCATGTTCAGGGCTTTTCAGCTTAGAAGAAAGAGAGCAGGAGGGTGGGAAAATAGTTGTGTCATAAGTAGTGTGGGAAAAGTGAATAAGGTACTATTACCTGCTCTCTTTCTCCACACCAGTTGTGACAGGATTATCTCCCCAGCCTGTCATAACACAGTGTTGAAATAAGCAGTTATTTCTAAGTTCATTATTATAAATCTTGTAATAAATGTCTTCAGTAAAGTACATCTCTGGGATAGGAATGTGAATCACAAATGTAAACATTTTGATCAATGGTCACTGTAATTTTATTCTGCATTAATTGTGTTTAAGAAGTGAAACACACGATCAGAAAGTTCACATGATGATCAGCTGTTAGACAGCACCACATCAGCCTATAGTTGGAGAACTGAAGACTTGGTTGTTCCCTGATACAAAATAGTAATAATAAACATCCTTTCACATAACTACTGTGTTTTGGAAAAGACTAGGCTAAAGCTCTTCTCATTCCTATACTGGATTTTTGTATATGCTGTAAGTTTGCTCTCAAACCTCTGAAGTTACATACAGTTACATACATACATACATACATACATACATACATACATACCCTGTTTAGGGAGGCTTTTAATGTTTAATAGATTATTGTATTTTATTTTTCTATTGGAAGCCGTCCAGAGTGGCTGGAGAAACCCAGCCAGATGGGTGGGGTATAAATAAATTATTATTATTATTATTATTATTATTTATTATTACAGTGCAGATCTATTCATGTCTACTCAGAAGTAAGCCCTATTGAGTTCAATGGAATATACTTCACGTAACCATGTATAGGAATGTAGCCATAGTCAAGCAACAGACATCAAGTGGAATTGGTGATCATGTCATTTGACTATAAATTCAGAGCACAAAGAAACTTCAAAGAAGAAGATGGGGAAGGAAAAGATGTTCCTTCTAAAAAGTAAAAAGAAAGAAAGAAAGAAAGAGAAAGAAAGAAAGAAAGAAAGCCTAGAAATACTCTGTGAATATATCTACCTTGCTCATAAGAAACAATGGATCAATTGAATTAGGCATTTATGTCATGCGGGTACCTTAGTTAATTTTAAAGTTAATATTGGGCCTGAGATTAAGTACCACCAGAATAATTAATTTTGTTTACTGATTTTATTTTAATTTAGAAAAGCATTCAAGGACATAACCAATCAAAGTCTCTGGAGGGAACTAATTCTTATCAGTCTGCTGCTGAATATTTGCCCTCAAAAGCCAAAATTGATTCTCATGTAATCCATTCAGAAATGGTGATGTTTGTGTTTATTCTGCACCCTGGAATTGGGTCCAAAAGTACCACATGAAGATGTTTTTATACTGTCTGAAGCAAGAGCCCCTCTTTAGGAGCACCCCACCACTACGTTTTCTCAAGATTATTAGGAAATCATCACCCCTCTCTCTCTCTCTCTCTCTCTCTCTCTCTCTCTCTCTCTCTCTCTCTCTCTCTCTCTCTCATCAGCTCAGAGAACCTACAGGAATCACTACAGTGCCCCATGTATTTGGTGATAATTGCTGCTAAAAACAGGGCCTCAATGAATGATTTGTCCCAATATGTGTTGGACCTGGAGTAAATTTCATTTCAAGCACCCTCCTACTCAGTATGGATAAGAGGTTCCTTCCATACAGACCAGCTGAAAATAAGTCAGAAGGTAGAATGTTGGTGAATTTAGACCATTGTGATGTCCATTCATAGCTGAGCTATAGCTCCCACTGATGGATTGATGCTGTCTGTTATGGAGTTGGGACTTGATTTCTCCATCCAGATGTATGACAAACAGTGTTTGATTGGTCAAAATCAGTGCACTGAGCATTGCTTGATATTCTGCAGAAAACCAGTTTCTGGATTCTTCCAGAGTTTGGTGCCGTTTCAAGGATGAATGTACAGTATTGAGCACACTTTTTGAACTTAGAGATGGGCAAATTTGTCAGTTTTGGTTTTCTCAGGTTCTCATTCCACCCCCCTCCAACCTTGAGTTTTCCACATTTCCATCAGTCTGCAATTAATTTATTTTTTAAAAGAGTGTCTGTGCATTTTAGTGCAAAATTTTCCTAATAAGCACGTTTTTATTTACTTTTATCTAATATGCAGTATTGCAAAGCAATACTCCCTAATACATTGTTTTCACTATCATATGCATACTTTTACCTTACTACAGGGGGGCACAACATGCAGACCTCCAGATGGTTGTTGGACTACAACTCCCATTATCTGTGATCACTGACTATGCTGTCTGGGAGTTGTAGTCCAGAAACATCTAGAGGGCCACAGATTGTGCACCCCTGCCTTAGAATCATAGAGTTGGAAGAGACCACAAGGGCCATCCAGTCCAACCCCCTGCCAAGCAGGAAACGCCATCAAAGCATTCCTGACATATGGCCGTCAAGCCTCTACTTAAAGAGCTCCAAAGAAGGAGATTCCACCACACTCCTTGGCAGCAAATTCCACTGTCGAACAGCTCTTACTGTCAGGAAGTTCTTCCTAATGTTTAGGTGGAATTTTTTTTCTTGTACAGTGGTACCTTGACTTACGAAGACGATCCGTTCCGCGGCACTCTTTGTAAGTCGAAGTCTTTGGTTGTTGAAGCGCCCATTCTGCGCATGCGCAAAGCGCGATTTTGCACTTCCGCGCATGCGCAGACTGCACGTGCCACTTCTGCGCATGCGCAGAACATGCATACAGCGGCAAGGCTTCCGGGTTTGCCGACTTCGGAAGTTGAAACCTTCGGAAGTCGAGTCATTCGGATGTCAAGGTACCACTGGTGTTTTGAATCCATTGCTCTGTGTCCGCTTCTCTGGAGCAGCAGGAAACAACCTTTCACCCTCCTCTATATGACATCCTTTAATATATTTGAACATGGCTATCATATCACCCCTTAACCTTCTCTTCTCCAGGCTAAACATACCCAGCTCCCTAAGCCGTTCCTCATAAGGCATCGTTTCCAGACACATTTTTGTATAAACTGTTTGGTTGGAGAAATCCATTGCAAAATTCTGAAAAGTGTGAATTTCAAGGGATGGTTGTCTATTGTTTACCTATTGTTTCAGAAAGTGCAAATAAAGGAGGTTCACCTTTAAATATGAACTGAATGGAATTTCTCCCCAATCACCTTTTCTATTATGTAGCAGTTACATCAGCTCTGATTTGATCTACACGAGAAAAGTGTTAAATCTGGCACAGAATTTAAAAAGAGCATTTCTTTTTGTCTTATTGATGCACCATTGCTCTTAAGGGGAACGGGACATATTTTACATTTTTAAAACATTTAATGCCCCCCAAGACTCAAGGGGAGAATTCAGTGTAAAATAGTAAAATATATGTGAAAAGATGTATGTACTTTACACACATTTTAAGCATTTTACGATTCCCCCTGAGAGTGATGGCAGGTGATCAAATTCTGTAACTTCCAGCAGGACTTACTACGGTGATTTCAATGTGCATGGCAACGAGCTACTTTTTAGGCTAGCTGTACACAGCTGGATGAAATCGCTTTTTAAAAAGAACATGATTAGGCAGACAGCCCTCAGATCACCTTGTGAGAGCTCAAAACTTAGACCACCTCATAAGTGGTGCGAGGGTTATTGTTTTACAACCAAGCAGTATATAAATTTTATAAAACAAACGTTCCCCCCCTTGTTTTTTCATTGAAAAAACTTCTGTGCAAATTTTTAATGATATATACTTTAAAAACCTATCCTGAACAACCCACATGGAAACGGGATGGAATGGAATTTTGTCCTGTCCCATGATGACATTGATTTATTCCCTGGTTCTATCCCTAGTTTTTAATAACTCAAGTAGGTGAGAAGTGTGATGGAAAGTAGCTCCGAAAGGGTATATTTGTATGTGAGTAATATATATATATATATTATGTGTGTGTGTGTGTGTGTGTGTGTGTGTGTGTGTGTGTAAATATGTGTATAATACAGTGGAACCTCGGTTTATGAACACCTCCGTTTACGAATTTTCAGTTTACGAACACGGATTAATTCACTTTCCATTACTTTCAATGGGAAAGTTCGCTTCAGTTTATGAACGCTTCAGTTTATGAACAGACTTCTGGAACCAATTGTGTTCATAAACCGAGGTACCACTGTACACACATATCTCTTGGTTATGAGAAATTTCCTCAGGAATGCATCTGAAGTAAAGGCTAAGAGAAAGGATGAGTTGGTGCAAACGGAGGGGAAAGATGGGGTAGCTGTGTCTTTAACTTGGCTTGGACTTCCAAACTAGCTAGTGATAGAGAGCCTGTCAGTAATAACAGTAATAAATGACAGGTGTAGTCGTGCTGTTCCTGCTTCAACTAAAGCATCTCCTTGAATGGGAATAATATCTTGGCAAAATTGTCCTTGTGAATATTTTTTGCTATCGGATTATAACTCAGTGGACTGTCACAGAAATGCTGTTTTCAGTAAAACAAAAGGAGTGAATTGTTGCAAAGTCATCCCAACTTTCCCCCATGCTTCCTGAACCATATATCTAGTGAGGCAATGTTTCTAGTGGTGGTAAGTGAAGAGGGGAATTCTTTCCAAAGCCTCTGACTATTTTTTTCTCATGAGTTATTCTAATCAAATCATTGTTGCTGTTTAATCCTAGGTATGTGTGCTGGAGAGACAGATATTTGATTTCCTTGGTTATCAGTGGGCACCAATCCTGGCAAATTTTGTACACATTATTATAGTCATACTTGGCTTATTTGGAACCATCCAGTATAGACCTCGCTACATAACAGGAGTAAGTACAATTCACCTTGTATCCTTAACTCTGTATTTGCCATGTATGGTACAAAACAAACAAACCTGGAGGTGGGAAGAAATTTTATTTGGAGATTTGAAGTAATATGCCCAGTATATCTAGGTAATTGTTTTCAACACATTTAAATGTACAGTGTTTTTTTTAAGGGTGGGTGGGTGTGGGAGTATATATTTTTTTAAAAAAATCCTACAGAAATATATTGCTATATTATTTATTGCTACATTATTGCTATACACGTGGAAACTTAAATTATTTCTGCTATTGTTTGTATAGAGAAAGCAGGAATGCAATCTGTCTCCTCCTTGCTTCCAAAATGGATTAAACTTGAAAACCATCAAACAGCAGAGGAATCCTGCAGAAAATGGCCATAGTAAATACTGAAAGCCAAGAAATAGATGGAGAGAAAATAAGACTTGCAGCCTGATCCTGTGCATGTTTGATGGGTTTCAAAGTAGATCACAGCCTTAGAACAGTGTGCTAGTAACAAATCTAAGTGTGAGTTGAAAGTCAGGTAGGTAAGTGCTCGCTTCGGCAGCACATATACTAAAAATTGGAACGATACAGAAAGTCAGGTAGGTAGGAGTTAAAGCTGAAGGGTGATCCAAAGAAGACGAAACTGATGAGCTGTAGTGAAGCATGGTAAAAAGAAATCTGTTAGCAACCCCTAAACATTACTACATGGCAATTAGGCTATCAAAAGGGGGTGCAATGCAATACAGTTTGAGCTTAGATCAGTGGTCTCCAACCTTTCTGGTCCTATGGACATGTCTGCAAACTACAGCAACTGTTATGAGCACCACACACACTCTGGCTGCAACTTTACAAGATACCCCATACCACAATTAGGCTTTGAAGAAAAAGCTTTCTGATGACCAAAGAAGGCTTCTTTCAAGTCCAATTTCAGCGTGAGAGGGAAGACTGTGGGCCCTGGAAAGGCCTCTCTGGGCATATGTGTGCCTGCAGTTGCCACATTGGCAACCCATGAACTAAACCAGTGGCTAGAGATAACATGGATATAATCCTCATAAGAGGGAACTTCTAGATCAGGGTCCCCAAACTAAGGCCCGGGGGCCGGATGCGGCCCAATCGCTTTCTAAATCTGGCCAGCGGATGGTCCGGGAATCAGCATGTTTTTACATGAGTAGAATGTGTCGTTTTATTTAAAATGCATCTCTCGGTTATTTGTGGGGCATAGGAATTCGTTAATATTTTTTTCAAAATATAGTCCGCCCCCCCCCACAAGGTCTGAGGGACAGTAGACCGGCCCCCTGCTGAAAAAGTTTGCTGACCCCTGTTCTAGATGTACCACAGACTTCTGAATTTGGCAAATGATAATGAGTGAGCAAATTGAAAGTGAACCTGAGATTCCCTTGCAGCAAACTCATTCCCACTTTCCTATGTTGCAGACTTATTATCAACCTCTGACATCTTCCCTAATTTATGACATGGCTTTTTAATATCAATTTGCAAGCCCTCGAGTCAAGGACTGTCCTTAGGCTTGGTTTGCATGTATTTACCAGCTGCAGGTGAAGGAGATGTGGTATCCTGCCCACAAGTCTGGGAGTGCCTGTGCTCCCTCATGGCATACCAGGCTTATACTTGTAGGTATCCTTGTTAGCACAGAGGCTACATGTGAAAAATCCAACAAGTGTAGGCTCAATTGATGTAATCAACAACCCACATACATTTTGGAAATTGGCCAAATGATTCAGACCTTGGTGCATCAGCTGTATTCAAATATTATGCCATTTGTGAATGTCCTTTGGGCCCATAGGCATGGATGCTGCCCAAGGACAAGGCAGAACAGTATACAGTAATCCCATTGCCCCTGTTGCATATGGCTGGGATGTTTGTCCAAACAAGCTTAGTACAGATTAAAATCTTAGCAATCTTTAAAAGCATAATAAAACCCTATTCCTTTAAAAACAACAACACACCTCTTATTCCTTTCTTTATGATCTTAGAACTTGTATTGCTCAGAAACATTAATAAAACACACTATTCATGATGCCCCTACCTCCTAACCTTTGTGAAGATCCTTCTTTCATTCTTTCTTTAGAATAAGTCCTGTGAAATAACATCAGAGTGACTTGTGGGTTCTTGACATTTTTACAAGCAATCTCCTTCTGTACTAAATATATAGCACTTTGTACTGGATAAAGCACAGATCAATGAACTTTGTGGGTGCTTCACTGACTACAAGCGTTGCCACTCAAGGATAAAGAAATCTTTCTTTGGCTTGGAATGCCTCACTTTGGTGGTCTTCCTGTAACCAATATAATGAAAAGGAAGTTCCAATATATATATTTTTTGCACAGCAAGTCAAGTCCCCTTAATTTTTGGTAATGAACCTTGGAAATGTGGAGTCTCTGTCTGAATCTTCAGGTTTCTACACCCCAGTCTTTCATACAGCAGCCCATTTCATATTTTCATGTGAAATCAAATGAATACATGCCAGGGAAGTGGCACTGTGTAAGTAAGTTCCAGACCTGACCTACATACATTCATTTGAATGCATCTGTAGAGAGCCCACAATGGATATGAGCGTTGTTGTGTTGGTGTATGCATGGCCACACTTAGTAGGACAAATTGGCAGTTCACATTTCCTGCCAGAAGCTCTTCCTGTCAATGGCACAAATTCCATTCAAAGTAGCACAAAAGTGGAGAACAGATGCAGTACCATCAAGAGAAGAATGGCACCTTAAAATATTAGAATATATAGAATTTGCCAGCATGACAAACAGATTAAGAAACAAAGATGATAAGAATTTAAAAGAGGACTGGACATTTTATATATAGAGAAAATATGGGAAAAAAATAGTAAAACAAGAAATGAAGTGTAACAGACTGAAAGAAAATACTCAGCAGTAGATGTGGCAAAGTGGGACAGTGTAAGGTAATGAAAATAATTTAGTAGAATAAGAAAACGCAGTCAAAAAGACAACAGATAGGAAACCAGAGAAAGAGCAGAAGGGGAGTTAAAATTAAGGCTCATAGGAGTCAATTAAATTGGAGGAATAAGCTATGTCACTACAGTATTATTATTTACAGATATATGTCTTATACTTATGCTATTTTCCCCTCTTCTTACTATCATGTGTTTGACTGTAACATACTATGCATTGATAATATGATTTTAAATTTTTAAAAAAATCAATTCAAAGTCTTTCACCTGGTAAAATAGTTCACTATCACCAGTTTGAAGTGGGTAAAACACAATCTCAAACTATTTGATAGATATTAGGGGTTATGGAACTTACCTATGAGAACAGAACTTCAGTTTATTTGCAGTCTCGCCCTACAAGTCATCGTACTCTTAAGAACAGCAGACTATCTATCTCATTGACTCCTATCCTTGGTATAAGGATGGATCCTTCATTTGGAATGGCACTTTTGGTGCATCTGTAGTGCCATTTAAAGTTCCAGAGTTCCTTTACTGAGGAAACTTCCATCCCCTTTTAAAATAGCAATACGTTCCATTGTGTAAAAACATAGTTTCATGTTAATATTAGTAAAGACTCAAAGAGCATTATTGCAGCAGGTAACATTTACCATAATAATGGACCTTCCAAACCTCTCGGATGGGAAAAGTAAGTAAACAAATCCTCAGTCTTAAACTGGAGATTAGCAGTTAAAATTAGTCCACCTTTCTATTTTTACAGCGCAAGATGGTGCTTTAACTACTTCTGTGTAATCCTCTGCTTGAGTTTCAAGAGCTAATATGGATTTATAGGATAAGGTTGCAAACTGTCATTTATTAGCCTTAAGCTGCAATCCTAAACACATATATTTGGAATTAATTTTGGTGAGATCAGTGAGATTTTCTTCCAAGTAAATTGGGATTTTTTGTTAGTTTCATTTGTCAGTTTTATGGATTGGTGTGCTGCTGAGAGGATACATGATGGTGGGGAAATGGTTGGGAGGATGTTTACTATTGGGTGCACATCCCCCTCTGCCAGAATCCTTTAAGCCAGGCATCCCCAAACTGCGGCCCTCCAGAGGTTTTGGCCTACAACTCCCATGATCCCTAGCTAACAGGACCAGTGCTCGGGGAAGATGGGAATTGTAGTCCAAAACATCTGGAGGGCCAAAGTTTGGGGATGCCTGATATAGACTAAAACTCTGCTCCCAGGCTGCTGCAGGCTGCTAGTTAAAGGGCCCGTGACCATTAGTGCAGCCCCCTCTAGGTGGTAATGCTTTGGGATGTGGGGCCTTAATTCATGTATTCTCTGCAGCACTTCCATGATCCTTAAAGGAATCATTTGTTGATTCTTCAGAGTCCCAAGGCAAAGATACATCTTTGGTGTTTGGGTCACTATCCTATATATCTATCTATCATCTATCTATCTATCTATCTATCTATCTATCTATCTATCTATCTATCTATCTATCTATCTATCTATCATCATATTTATGCACCACTCATACAGCATAGCTCTCTCCATTATAAGCCAAAATTTTAATGAATTCCTTCCTTTGCCTTTCACTCCTCACCCCAAGGATCCTTTAATCAGCGATAGGACTTCTGCCTTGCAACATAGAGAGTGGCCCAGAGTTTACATTTTTTAATAGGTTCTCATCAGCGAAACCATCCCAGAAAACATTATTTCCACAGTTCCCCATTTTGCAGTTCATTCAAAGATGTGTGTGCAACAGGGAGAGACTGAATAGCTGTATGTTTGAGAAATGCAGTCCTTGTCAATTATGATAGGGACTGACCTGATCTGCCCTTCCCAGCCTAATATGTGGACTGAAATGTAATGTATTCATTGGATTTTGCACTTTACTGAAGGTTGCAACAGGGTTCACAACTCAACATTATTATCTGTGCTCCACTTGCAGAAGAATGAGCAGCCTGCAGGGTGGGATAGCATTGAACACACCAATCCAGTAATGGGTTAAATATGCCCACCACTGTAATACTTCCAGCGTGTCAGAGCTTGGTGTGCCCAGTTTTTCCTTCTCTTGTCTTTTCACTGGGGAGAAGAGGAGTAAGCTGCCATGCTCTTAAATCCACCATGGTGTGCAGCATTCTGGTGATCCTGCCCACAACCTGCTTGTTTGGCAACCAGCCTTAACTCTGTAAACTGGAGCTGAGACTGTCAAGTAGTTCTAGTTAAAACTTTTCATGAAGCTCCTGTTACTAGGCTGTTGATCCTGCCCAATCTCCCCTGCCATATCAATTTGTGATTAAAAAATAGCATAAGAACAAGAAATTCTTTATTACTATGAGAATGGTGAACTCTTTATTGCTTTATTGAGGCAAGGTGAGATGACTGCCTCAGGTGGCAGGATCCACCAGGGCAGCAGATCCCAATGTTGATATTTCTTCCCCACTTGTTCCTGATGTAGAACTTCCCTCGCTCCTTGTTCCTTGGTGGGGAGGGGGACGCCCCATCAACCAGTAGCTGGCCACAGTCCACAAGCATTCTCTACTTTTTAGGAAGGGTGGTTAAGTTGGGAGCAGGGAATCCTGGCACCCATGACATCAATTTATAACCTAGGAGTGGACCAAAGTTCTCATTCCATTGAATCCTCTGATTGGCTCTCTCTGTGTGTCAGGGTTTGTCCTGGCCTGCATCACCATGATGCTGCTTCTACTCGAGCACTTCCCTGTTGGCTGCACAGGCAGCACATGGAAGTCCCCCATGGAGACAGTGGCGAACCAAGAATTATTTTTGTAAATATTTATGTTCCATCCTTCTAGGGCCTATGCACCATTCCATGCATAGTTTGAGATAAAATACGTTTAGGAATGTGTGTTTCTAGAGGAACATATAATGTTTGAGCAAAATGGTGGCAGCACATATGAACATCACATGAATCCAAAATAAAATTGCCCATCTATCCCTACTATATCCATTACAATCCTTCCCTGATCTTTTTTTGTGTGAGCAGACATTCTCTTCACAATGTGACTGTATCTTCTGGGTGGCCAAGGCAGGTGGGGATGTTCCATTGTTGCCCTGAGGTCATACTGTGAAACACTCACGGTACCTTTCACTTTTTAGCCACAGTGCTTTGTGTAGTAACACAGTGGCTAGCTTTAGCTTTGTTCTAAAAGCTGTTTCATGCTGTTTGCCTTTCTTCCATGAACCTATGCACTGAGCCCCCTGTAAATCTTGTTGTTATGATCACTTTCAGTGCTTATTGTTTCAACATGTTCTTCACTTTCCTGGTGGACTGCAGGAAAATAGCGAATTACTTTTTCAAACCATCCCTGTTGTCATGAGTGCTATTACCAAGAAAGAAACATTTTACAGCTGACACTGAAAAGCAAGATAAACAACATGCATGGTTGTAAAAAGCAGCAGTAAAGAGGTTTCAAAATTTCAATTCCTCACCATTTCCATAGTTTGCCTGTCAATTGTGCTATTTATTATGAGATTTGCTTTATTGTCTATGGACAGGCCCAAATGATAAGGCTACACATAATTCTTGTCAGATAAGCTCAACTGCAGATAATAAATAAATTTAAAACTTAAAGTAATAAGGATCTCAGTGAAGAAGCATCTCCTGTTATGTGAATTCAGCAGATACTGTGTGCATTATAAATTCCTATCAAGGAGGCACTTTATATAGTCTTTGACACAGAAATAATTCCACCCCTAAACATTTCTACTGTAGCATAGTTTTTATCTTTGCAAGTTTCATGATTTTTAAAAAATAAAAAAGACATTGTGAAGAGATAAAGAGGAGCTACTACTAAAATAGGTTCTTATCACTCCCTTGTTCAAATCCAGTGAAAAGTCAGCCAATTATGTATCTCAAAACTCTTTATAGCATTTTGCATCCATTGCAGTATCCACTCTTTCTTTGTTTGAACACAGAGCTAAACAATTTCAAGCTTGAAAATCCTCTTCATATATTATTTAAGAAATTAATATCTGCTCTGTAACCATATTAGAGCACCATTTGTTTATCTATAAGGTTCAGAGCTTGACATGAGTTGCATAGCTCATCAGTGTGATGAGTTAACAACAGATATTACTTTGGGTATAATCTTAACATTAGTCAAAGGAGATGATATATTTAGATTTAGTCAGTTCACTCTGGCCAAAGTTTGCATATGGAAATAACATGTTTTCTTTTCCAGTAATTGCTCATTTGTATCGGTTTGCTGGAATGTATATTTTAATTATTATATAAAAGTAAATTTGAGAAACTTACTTAGGTGCAAGAAATTTTTGAACAAAAAAGTTATTTTCATAATTCTGGACATTTCTCAGCATATCCTGGTAAATTTACTGAGGCATGATGGAAATCGGGAGGAAATTGGATCACTTGTTGAAGACAAATGTCAGGTCTATTTTGAACACTTACCAATCAGCCATTGTATATGTCATCCTTCACTGCTAAATGAGGGAAATGAGAATGAAATTTGGTTATTAGCCAAAGGCACTTGGCTGACACTGAAATTTACTGGTAATCAGAATGTACCACCGGTTTTCTATTTTGCTAAAAAAATATATTGGTAAATGTCAACATTCTTCATAACATTTATTCTTAATGCATTCTTGGCGTTCTTCATGCATCTGATGAAGTAACCTGTTACCTGCAAGAAGTCTTATCAAATAAAGTACTGGTCTGAGTGCTACAACAGCTTTTGCAACCAGACCCAGGCATAAATAGGTGAAACACAAGTGTTGTGTCAAACTAGGGTTACATTTTTGTTAAAAACATCTGCAATATTATTAACAATGAGAAGGCCAGGAAGCTAACTTCAACCTTTGATGATATTATTGAAGGAAAATTATGGGATGATATCAAATGTTAGTCATACTCAAAACAGACCTATTGGAATCAATGGACTTACATTGCCTATGACTTACTTTGATATCAACGCCAATGTGCTAGATGCCCTTTAGATCTGCAGCTGCAATAACTTGCTCTCGGTGAATGTGAATGTCGTGGCAAGGCAGTTTTAAATCAGCTTTCTGACCTACTGAGTGAACTCTATTGTTTGTTCTTTTTCTAGAAACTGCTTTGTGATCATTTTTCAAAATGAAAAGTGACATACAGACATGTGCGTGTGTGTGTGCGATAAATATAGAATAATTGCCCTCCCTTTAGGAATTATGCATTTTTTCATATTTCACATTTTCAACAATACTGCTGATAAGTATGAAAACGTGATTTCTTGCACTAGAACAGATAGTGGCTACTTGAAATGACATCAGATGGATGCACATAGAACATATTTCGGAAGTCAAAACAGAAAATAGTCTTGTGGCACCTTAAAGACTAATAGATTTATTGTGTCATAAGTTTTCACAGTCCACAGCACACTGTCAGATGCACCAAGTGTTGTCTTCTCTTGGCAGATATATATACACACATGAGTACGGAGGGGAAAAAAGAATTCAACAGTAGAGTCAAAAGGCCATGAAATGTAAAAAAAAGGTTCAGTATGCTATGCCAATGCCCAAATGTTTTTATGATAAGAACCGATAAACTCATTTCCAGCAGCGATCACAGGGAATAATACTTTCTAGCTATCTGGTAGCTTGTTTCTCATTTGCAAAGTTATCATCACCAGTGACTGTAGAATGAGAAACCTTTCCTCTATGTGGCTACATATCAAATAGCTTTAATTTAGCCTCACATTTTATAAAGATTCATCCTTAAGCAATGTGCAATGGCAAAACCTGTTGTTGCTGTAGATACCAGCTGAGGTCAAGAACGTTCCCCAGCAACTTCCTTTAATTTTCAGTAATTTTCCTTTCCTTTCTCAGAAGTGGCAGGGATTGTCATGTGCTGCTAATGTGTAGCATTAGATTATATAAGCCGATGCTGAGGAATGCTTTTGTTAAGGTACAGAATGCATACACACAAAATGAGTTACAGGAGTGCCAAAATTTCAGCTATGATTAAATTTTCCATTTATATTAGAGCTGCCATCAAAATTTGACCATAAAGGAATTTTGTTATCTCTAAATATTACTCATAAAAATTATAAGAGGCCTAAAAAAACTCTGCATTCTCATCCAATAAAGTTATTTTGGTCAACCCCCCCCCCCCAGTATGCCAACATTCTGCAGTAATAATTGCTATATATTATTGAATTATTTAACCCTTCTTCAGAAAACCATCTCCTGTAGCTGCATTAAATCCCATGCTATCCTTGACATACATAATGTTTAACAATGCATTCCTATACATATTTACTCAGAAATAAGTTTCACTGGTTGTGTGAAACAAGTGCTCCCATATAGGATGGAAGCACAACTACCATGTCAGCTCTCAAAAGAACTGATGATCACAAAAGTGTGTGCCATGTACGCATATTTCCCCATACCCACAACTTCCCATAAGAGCAACAGGAAGCTTTGGTAGCACAATAATAGCTCCGCCCATCAAAAGCCTGGGGTGCAAGGAGATGAAAGGCATAAGACAGACCTCACTAGGGAGAGCATTCCACAGATAGGGAGGCACAACTGAAAAGACCCTCTTTTTGTCATCACCCTTTTAGCATCACCCAGAGGGCATTCCAGAGAAGGGCTTCAGAAGAAGATATGTGTGTCCAGGTAGGTTCATATCAGAAGAGGCATCCCAGAAGCTATTAGGACCTGAGCTGTAAAGAGTCCTATAGTTCAAAAGCAGCATTTTGAATTGGTGTTATAAGATCTGTTCTCATTGAAGAGTTGGGGATCTGCATTCTGTACTAACTGAAGCTTCTAAAAAGCAGCCCCATGTGAAGTGCATTGCAATAGTCCACTCTTGAGGATATCATAGCATAGCTAACTGTAGCATATTCCTTTGAATACCGTACTATACATGGAACATGTCCTAAGAAATGTCTTGAGTCCTGCTGGATCAAGTCTGATGCTTCCATGGCTACTAGTCTCAATGAACAATGAACTCTGTAACTGTCATTGTATATAATAGCTTAGCTGAATAGTATCAGGAAAGAGCGAGGTCTTCAATATTGAAATACTGTGAACTTTTGTCAGAATTGTAAAGGCTCCATGTTATGGCTTGTACTGTGCTTTCAACTTCATTCTCAGGCTTCATTAAAGTCCATAAAAAGACTTTTGGGGGCTAAATTACCAGCAGTCATTGAAAATTGTAGCTTGCTGTGGTCCATCAGAGTTACTGGTACAAATTTGTGCTAATGTGTGCAGCCAGGACTCTGCACCTGAGCTTTCCCCTGGTTTTAATCTCTTTTATTTCTTTAGTTGTAAATTAATTGAACATTATCAATATTTTAATTATGTGCATGTGCATGGAAAGCCTTTGGCTACTGGGTAAACATTTCATTACTGTTAATAATGCTATTGCTGTTGCTACTGTGACTGCTATTATTACTAGACTATAATAATATAAGAAATAACATAAATGGAGATTAAATGAAGTTAAAGAAAAAAGAAAGGGCCTGAATAGGTGTTTTTTTTAAAGATAATTTTTATTAAAGATTTTCCATTTAAACATTTCTCATGAATTGATATACATTACATAGACATTTAACCAGAAAAAAATGATACCAATGGCACAACAGAAAAAATAGAAAAACAGGAAAAAAGGAGAAAAAAGGAGAAAAAACCCCAAAGAAAAACAAAACAAAAATTATTCAATCTTATCTAGTATTCCATGACATATCTTGGACTTCCCCGTTCCTCCCCGCCCGAGTCCATTTTAAACCCAGCTTCAGCAGTTTTCCCATTTTACGTATTTCTCTTATATCACAATCTAAATTATAACATAATTAATTAATTTCACATCCAAGTTAATTCTCTTAAAACAGAAGAAAAAATAAAAATATCGAATCTACAAAAAAACCATTAGCCTCTCATTTCCCTAAAAAAATACTCCCAATTAATTATCTAAAACTGAATAGGTTTCATGAGGTTACAAATACAAGACATAATCTGTACAAGTAATTTTCTGTTACATCAATACTTCAGTGCTTAATCCAAAGCAACTTCTGAGCTTTGACTTTTCTCACTAGGGAGCTTCTATAATATAGATCATATCATCATGTATTGGTCACATAAATAGCCCTATTGCTTGCTGTCCAATTTTGATTACTGTTCCATAGTTTCATTCCCTAGGTGCTTCCCCCATCACACCCCAAGAGGACCATTGCAATATTGTTTATCATTAGGATGGGCAACTGTTACTTGTTCTATTCCCACTCCCATGTCTACTGCAATGAACTGGAATATTCTTCATATGACATGCAGAAGCCCAAGGCCTCCTGTTTCCTCTTCCCCACATGCTCCCATTCACTTGCTTTCTTCCAGGCAACACAACAAGCAACAAACCTTTAGTTTTCTTCCCAGAAAATTGTTTCTGTCTGGGTAATAAAATATATCAATTTTACAGAAGGCTTAATGGAACTTCTAACTTGGCTCTGCCTGGCATGGCAGGGGTACTTAATGAAATCTGGGAGAGCCATATTTTGATTCTCAGCTTCAGTGACTCCCACTTACACTCAGGGTAACGCTGAATAATAATCAAATTTGAGGGCATCTTGACTGAAAACTGGGGACATAGAGGACAGAACCATTCAAACCCAAATGCTCTCAGTCATTTTTCAGTGAATATCAAATGCATTTCATAAGTAGTCTCTCCCTTCCCTTGTTGCACTACATTGAAAAGATATAGTAAGCTGCCTTAACCAGGTCGTTATTTGCCATTCTACCCTAATATTATCTGCCCTAACTAGGAGGGACTCAAAACTGCTTCAGGCAGACATTTGTCAAATCTCTTGCTATCTAATCTTGCCAGAGATTGGATATTGGAGAGATCTTTTGCATGCAATGCATGTACTCTGCCACTGAGTTACGGTTCCTCCCTGTGTCACAGGACTATTTCCACACATTGCTTGTCAGCAAACTGGCTTTGCCCCAAGAGTCTGTTTGATGGGCCTGCAAAGAATTGTGGCTCACTGATTAGTCTATCTGTATGATGGTTACATTGTGCTGGAAAGTCACTTACGTCACTTTCTCTACATTTTTATACCACTTGTTTGTACTAAAATGCCCAAAGCACTTTACAAAATGAATAAAACAATAACATTGGTCAGTTAAAAAAACTGTTTAAAAACAAGTATTTGAAACATTCAATAAGCTAATACCAGATGAAAACACACAACAACTTCTAAACTATTGTGTTGTGTGAGGCAAATTAAATGATGTGTGACGCAACATTTTATATTGAAACTCATATTTTCTCATTTCTGCAAGCCTCTTACCCTGGCACAAGAAACAGGAGGATGAAATGAGAGTTCACCAGGATATTGATCATATTTTAACTGTTAATGAGGTATAGATGAAATATTCATATATACAGTAGAAACCTCTATTATTCTATCTGCCCAAAATAGCCTGCTCCTGACAGCTGCGTAAGTTTTGGGGCTGTTAGTGAGGAAAGTACAAGTCATAACTATTTGGAAATGTTAACATTTGGAATTGAAATTATGTTCTTTGTGATACTCAAGGAAAGTATAATTAAACCAATATATGTGCGAATAACAGAGACAGCTTATGATCAGATTAACAACATTCACCAGATTTCAGTTTTATGTCGTGTTGGTTTATCTGATGCCACATTCCATCAGGAAATAATGAGCGTTGGTGAAAAGTTTTGCATAATCCTTCACCAAATAAGAAAAGTTTGGCTATGTTTATCAGTTTATTATTGTTAAGTTACCAGGGTTCAGAGGCTAGTCACATGACTACAGATTCAAGTTTGTAAATATGTTTAACTTTCCTTGAATGAGTCCCAAAGTAAGGTACCAATTAGCAGGTTAATGAAGAAATCCCTTTAGATTTAAGCCCTGATACTGAACATGTAGAAAGTGAACAGAATTGCATCCACTGTGTCAGCCCCCCATTTTATAGGTGTTAGTCTTTTTTTCTATTTCTTATTGATGCAACTTTGGTGGAGAAGGACATTGCTCAAGATCAGGCATAGGCAACCTTGGCTCTCTAGGTATTTTGGAACTACAACTCCCATGATCCCTAGCTAACAGGGCCAGTGGTCAGGGATCATGGGAATTGTAGTTCCAAAACATCTGGAGAGCCAAGGTTGCCTATGCCTGATCAAGATCCACAGGGGAGTTGGGAGTGGTGCCTCAAGGTCTTGAAGGGCCTGGGGGCACCTGCTACATAACTGAGCTAGCTGGCAGATGCCACAAGAGCAGCTTGCACCATGGTGGGCCTTAAGAGCTTGGCAAATCCCACATTGTGTCCCCATCAGACAGGTTGGGTGACTAATCAGCCAGAAGACAGGCTGCCTGATAATTTTTGCCCTATGCCAGATCAGCCTCTGGGGCCTTGTTTGACCCATAATGGCCTTTCTGTGCTCAATCATTGCTCCCTTGGATTATACCTAGCTGTGAATGCATGGTGAACAGAATACTGACAATCTGGAGATGACCTAAATCACAGGTCCTGAGATCCTTTATTGAGTGCCAACAATGTTTAAATGTATGTTCACATTTGAGGATGAAGGCCTAGTTTTAAAAATTGGTCCCTGTTTTTTTATAATTTGCATGTGAATTTTTTTAAACACAGTCACCTCTACAAGTGGGTGATAAATTACACATACAGACACCATTTGGAGGATTGCCGACTAATTTCACACCTTTTAACTGCAATTAAGTGCTTGCTTCCAGCATGCTGAAAACGGAAATATATTCCTGATAGCAATTCATATTTTAAAGGCTGTTGGCTGGCACTACAGTGGGACAGTCCACCAGTTAAGTTAAAAATAAGATCTTAATTCTGGGAAGCACTACAAGGTCTACATAATCAAGTGCCCTGCCCTGTGGCAAGATCTTTCCAGCATTGGCACCCTATAGGCTCTCTGTATTATATAAATTGCCTGAGTTGCAGTTTTTATTCCAGCTACCCTTCCAATTAAATCTAATTGGGATAACTCATGATTAGTTGGTCCAGGTTTATTCTCAGAACAATTTTGCAGCGCATATATTTACTTCATGCCAAAACAAAATCCCACACAAGACTTACTCTTTTGAAAGACAACATGGTAAAGAACTCTGTAGACCTGACTCAAATGTTTGTGAGATTCAGCTTTGTTTCAACACTTGCATAACTGATGAGGAAGAACCATTTATCAAACTGCAAAGAAAATGGCCTTTTAAAAAATTGTGATTCTGGATATTCCAGCCTGGAATAAAAATAATGATAATAATAATATAATTGTTTCCCCACCCTCACCCTAAGGTTCCAGGGTGGGTTACAACATTAAAACATTAATCACAGCTTAAGGCTACAGTGAACTGTACAGTGATAATTATCACTGAGTTATCACAATGGCGCATAGCTCAGAGAAGCTCTGAACCTAGGAAGCAAGAGATCTGTGCAGCCCCATAGCTTCTGCGGGGGGGGGGGGCAATGCTTTGACATACACTTGTATAAAGAGAGTCCATTTGTCATGGCTTCCAAACCTGGCCTCTTACAGTACACTGAGGAAGACACCAGTTGGGAGGGCATATAGACTGCTCCACTTGATGATCATCCTCAACTCAGTTGGAGAGGACCTAACTCTTGAACCTTCCTAGGACTCATAGAATGAAGCTGAAATAGCATTCCCAGGCCTAGCACAATGTAGAAGTCAGTGTCTCCATACTTAGGCAAGAGCCCTTTAAGTCAGTACAACCGGCTCCTTAAGGAAGCAGAGCAACTGCAGTACAGGCCATGCCAACCTCCATAAGGCTAAAAATGGGTCCAGCTCTTGATTTAGACACCATCTTTGAAAACTCCAAAGCTCAAGCAGCAGGGCCTGCTGGGAGCTGCCCAGGGTCCTGACCTATTAAGAAAGCCATGCTTCAAACTGCTTGCCTCACCAGACTTGACTTGTTTCTTGCTTCCACTTGCCCATAAGGTCCAGCAGAGCAAAAAACTTTGACTCTCTGGAGAACTTGGTCAGATAATGATAGGATTGTCCTGTTTCAATTTTAGAAATTTTTCATCTGACATATTCTGAAACAATTAATTTATTTTCCACTCCTAAGAAGAGATATTGCAGTTCCTGTGTACCCAGATCCTTATATCCATTTACTGCATTTTTTAAAAGTACTTGTTAAACTGAGTCTGAAAGTTTAAAAGCAACATTCTATTATGAACCCATTTTACCCCTAAATTATCTCTCCCTGCATGGATTCTCTTCTGAAGCTTCAATGGTTTTCTCACTTCCAGCTGTATTTATTTCTCACCTTTTATAATTGCTTCTTTTCCCCTTTCTACTAATCAGTACACACATTACCAGTATGACTCTAGCTTTCAAGTATCAATACACAATCAGATTTCTATCTATTGTATCCACAAGCTGCTTGCATTAGTAGAAGTATAGGATGTTTTATTAGTATTCCAAGAAAGTTAGGAAAGAGTGAGTTAATTACTGGGAAAATCCTTAAGATGTGTACTCAGGAGCATCCATTGAATCTCTGTCTGAAGAGGAGCAACCATTCTTTGCTATGGCTAAAGGAAGTAGGGGAGTGAGGATTCCCTAGCATTGGACTTGATTGTTCCAGCCTCTTGTGATGTACCGTAGGAGAAATCACTTTAAATGCTTCTGAGCATGCCCCCCCCCCATATAAGTGAATGGCTACAATTTGCTCCTGGGACACTATTTCAGAGGTAGCCAAACCTCTCCTATCTCCACTGACACTGGCAGAGATTCCATTGGGGGCAAAGCATTTGTGGCTTTAGAAATGCATTGTGTTCCCCCCTCTCCCAGTGGATCTTTACTGTAAAGCTTTTAGGTCTGTGCTGTGTTTATAAATTTATGCAGTGACTGACACCAATCCAATTCCTAAATGGCAGGAATCTTGCTGAATACTCCAGGAATACAAATGTATGCTAATCATAATGATGAATGCAAATGCCTTATCCTGCAACAATAGAAAGTACTACACAGGCCACTTTAAATGCTCACAGCCCTGTAAGTCTTCACATGCATTTACTACAGTCCTGTTCAATGTATGCCACATCCTAGGATTCCGGCTTTAGATTTGGACATTATAATAGGAAGCATTTAAGATTTTATTGTTACCTAGTCAAATTCATCTTGGTTCTAAAGTAGGCCACAGTAATATGAATCTCTCATATCATGTATGAATAAATGGTGGCTAAAGTACAGCTAATGTTTTGTTTATCCAGCATCAAATTTCTGGTGTCCTAGGACTGTGTGACCCTGTGAGTGCAGAACTGATGTGATAAATGCATTTGCGGCTTCCTTCAAGTGAAATTAGTTTTCTTGAAAGAAGCCAGTTTGGGGGCATTAGAAAATGAATCATGGTTTTATCTCCTGAATATTAGCACAGCATGTCCCCACCTCCCTTGCTCTCCAGCATATGTATCAAAACCTTGGCAAGGGAGGAGGCACACCAGTTCAGCCTTCCTTCCCAGTGTTCATTTATGCAAATTCGCCATGACCAAATATTTCAATCTTTGGCCTGTCTGCCACATCCAATCTAATCACAGCAGTTTCTGCTACAGAACTCATTACATTGGTGCAAGTGCTTTATAAAATTATAAGTCAGCAAAATGTGGAAGTGATTTGGCTTATAACAACATCTTTCTTTTTTCAACTGCATCCATTATATTGCCAATTGTAATTTATTTACATATTTGCTTTTCTGTTACCTCTGTTTCCTATTGTTGCCCTTTTCGTTTCCAATACCTTCCTTTGTGGACAGCTGATCATCACTAAAACCACCCAAACTTTTTTTTCTCAATGTGATGGTTGTTGATTTAATAACAAGACACAGCATTTAGTTTGTTTGCCATAAGGTGTTCTAACTGTGGCCTTTCACTATAGTAGAGTAAAAGACCATATTGTTTCAGGTTCAGCCTAAAGCACAAGAATTGTGGAATCATACTGTTAAAGAATATATTGTGCCAAACAACATAGCTGCCAAGTTCTCCCTTTTTTTTCAGGGAAATTCCCTTAAGCTGAATAGGCTTCCTCGCGAGAAAAGGGAAAACTTGGCAGCTATGCCAAACAACCCTGTATAATCACACATAGCTTTAATCCCCCCCCCAGCATTTTATCAATACTCCATTGTGAGTTTTTCTCCAAGTGCAAATAGCAGGTGCAGGTGTCCTGATCCAGATCAGGGCCACAGTGAGGAGAAAATAATTAAAGATCCCTTACCCCTCTCATGCCAGGGCTTCCCATGCCAGCTAAAGTAAAAGCAGCTACACAACAGAAAATTATATTCAAAAGTCACATTTTAAAAAGTAAGCTTGACCCTTGCTATTCATGGGAAACAACTCTCAGGTTCTTACCAGACATATTATAGATATGCAAACCTGTGGCCAGTTTGGTTAATTTCGTGTGTGTGTGTGTGTGTGTGTGTGTGTGCGTGTGTATATATATATAATTCCTAAATATATTTCTAATATTGACATGGAAAATACAGTACTAAAATGCTTTCCATCTTTCCATTTTAATTACTGAAAGAAATGTGGGTAAATCAGGTGAGTTGCATTTTACTGAAGTAGTAAGGATGCTTGAGTCAGGATTTTGAATTTATGGATTCATTGCTGATTATTATTTTTAAGTCACATTTTTCTCTTTGAGATCTATAGCACTTAAGCATGTTTAAGTGTGAAATAATGTAATTTTCCTAAACTGAGCCTGAGCTTTTGGCTGTTTTGACAAAGAAGAGACAAATACATATGCTTATTGATATCATTAAACCAATAGGGTCCATTAGAAGAGCAATTAATATTTGCCCCCAAAACGAATGTAGAAATCAGCCTTCAACTCAAAATGGGTTGACTATTAAGTCACAAGGGAATTCCTCACAACCTTTGTTAGGAATTCTGACAAGGGGAAGGCAACCACACTAATTTGTGCTGCTAAATTGCTGTGGAAAAAAACTGCCCTGCTTGTATGATTGTGGTGCTTGCAAATGAATCAATAAAGCCATCAAAACTGCTCAGGCATTTGGCCACAAAGCAACAGGAGTTTAAAGATAAGGCTATAGATTTTCTTTCAAAAGGACATTACAAGAATATAAGAAGGTTTTTTAAAAAATGAAAAATGAGTTTACAGTATCAGCAAGAGAAAATAAAGGATACATAGCTGATTTCTCTTTTCCAGCCCCTTGTCCTCAAGTGCAAGCATTTGCTGCCTTTGCCATACACAAATAGGGTTGTATCCAACAGTTGCTCAACTGATGCTAAGACTTCCATCAGTGGAACAGGAAAGTAATCAAATATTATGCAAGGGGAACTCCCAGATTTAAAGGGGCACAGAAACTGCAGGGGGAGGGAAAGTTGTTTAAAAACTGTTTCTCCCCTTTTGGCTGATGGAAGCCCTACTCTTAGCTGAATTACACCACTGAATACAACAGAGTTTGTATAAAAACGTTCAAGGTGCAGGCACTAGTATACAAAGTCATCGCCACCAATGGCTCTGATACGGTATATGCACTCAGTTGTCAGGGAAGAATCTCTTTCATTAAGCAAAATAGAAAAATTCCTTCCAGTAGCACCTTAGAGACCAACTAAGTTTGTCATTGGTATGAACTTTCGTGTGCATGCACACTTCTTCAGATACACTGAAACAGAAGTCACCAGACCCTTATACATATAGTGAGAGGGTGGGGAGGGGTATTACTCAGAAGGGTGGTGGGAATGTGGTAAACCTGTTGACAACTGTTAATGACTGCAATTGGTCTTACAGGAAAAAGCAAGGGGTGAGATGACTAAAAATAGCTTTATCTGAAGAAGTATGCATGCACACAAAAGCTCATACCAATGTTTAAAATATGGATAGATTCAAAACTGCTGTGAAAATTGTAACCTAAATTTTCATATGTATAATGTACGGTTTTTTCATACATTATAATATATATTGTTTATTATATATTTCATTTATGAAGCATTTCCTATGAAGCCTCTCATGGTGAGTTCACAGTACAGTCGTACCTCGGGTTACGACCACCTCGGTTTGCGAACAGTTCGGGTTACGAACTGCGCAAACCCGGAAGTGTTTTCGCCGCGCGCGCGATCGCGCGATTTGCGCATGCGCAAAATGGCGGCGCCCATAGCGCTCGGTTTGCGAACTATTCGGGTTACGAACTGCGATCCGGAACGGATCGCGTTCGTAACCCGAGGTATTACTGTACAACAAAAACATATCTAAAAAATTGCAAAAATAAAAACAATTTGAAATTCAATGCAAATACCCACTGGAATAGAAATGTCCACTTCTTGAAAGAAGAAGATCTTAGTAGGCATTGAAAAGAACATAGAGGGAGGGTTCCGGTTCCCGCCTGCAGGAATGGCGGACCTGTTTTTCATCCCTCCGACCTTCGTAAGGAATTTGGCAGTTGCTAGGGGAGTAAATGGCAACCCCCTACCCTCTCCGGGGGTTACGGAGAGGGGCCGCTGGCCCGCGATGCCCCCAGACCCACTCCGACTGTTTTTGGAGTGGGGGGAGCTTGGGCTGAAGCACTTACGAGGGCCGGGACTCCCGAACGCTAATCTGCATGGCGGGGATTTCCATGGTTAAAGAAGATAATTAGGCTTAAATCTATGGACATACTTCAGAAGGAGGGGAAGAAGCGCTGTTTACTGCTGAGAAATTTATGCTGCTGAGGGAGAGGAGTCAAAGGCTGTATTTCATCTGGAAGGATTGATGGGGACGGAGCGATAAGGGAAGTGAGTTTTTTTTATTTTTCTTCATATGAGCTACTTCGTACCTTCCCAGACGCGATGTCCTGGCTTGTTTGGAGTGAAAGAGAAGCAAAAGACTGTGTGAGTTGAACTTTAGAAACTGTTGTTACTGAGCATATTTTTTAAAGATGTGGAGTTGCCGACGAGAAAAGCCCCCCTCTAGTTGGACGGGAGGAGTGCCTGGACGCGTTCGGAGGATTTATGAGCTGTGACGCACTTTGAATTGGAGCAGCGACCTGAAGCTAAGTTCAGCTATAGGGCAAGGAGATCCATTAATTTACCAAGAGTCTATGCATGGTTTGATGTCTGGATCTTCTGCCTGGAAAAGCTGTAAATTTTACAAAGATCGTTAATCTACATGGTTATGAGAGAAAACGAAAGTGATTTGAGTTTTTTAAGATGGCGCTGCTTCGTGTTGACGACGCAACAGGGAGCTCCAGACCAAGAAGATTTATGGGGAGGCTGGACTGATTAACCCACACAGGAGAAAGAACATTTGTGAAACCTTGTTTGATATTTATCTCAGCAGCTGGGAAACAATCGGTTGAAAGAGGAAAACATCTATGGAATAGAAATGTCCACTTCTTGAAAGAAGAAGATCTTAGTAGGCATTGAAAAGAACATAGAGGGATGGTGCCTGTCTGAAATGTTACAGGACATAATTCCAAAAGATAGATGATGCCACATTGAAAGCTTGATTCTGACATTGTGTGTCATGGACCTCCTGATAGGATGGTATCTGCAGGATCTCCTCTCCTACCGAGCACAGGGATCGGTTGGGTATATTGTTGAAGGGATGAGATTTTGTGTGGTTATCCTAGCAGTTGTAAGTACCAGCACCTGGAGCTTAGCTCACCAAGTTGTAGCTTCCATTAATATTTTTATACAAATTTACTTTTTTCCAGTTCAGCAGACAGTAAAGCACAATGGACATGAAATAGGTTTTCAGCAATTCCCCCTGCAGGAACAGAGAAGTGTGATTGGTTGAAATAGTAGAACTATGAAACCAGAACCTCAGATACTTAAAAGAGTCAGCATGTTCTAGTCTATGGCCATCCTTGGGCTTTCTTTTTGAAAAATTCATAATCTTCGATTTTCATCATTAATTGTTTGAAATTCATTTCTACAATAATATGCAAATCCAAGTAGTAATCTAATTATCAGTGATCTGACTGGTTGAAACAGCAGGCTATTTAAACAGGCAGCATTATTTATTACTACGTCCCCAATGCAGTTTACACCTTCAATAAAACAATCCATCAATTAAAAGGATAAACCAAATACCAATGAAACCAACATAAAATAGATAATTGCAGTACTTTTTCCACTCAGTACTTCAGGATTTGCATAAGCCTTTACCCATCACCAGTTTTCCTATTGCTGTTGAACTCCCCATGAGAACCAGTCATGGGTCTCCATCACTTACCAATTCCTTAGTTACCAATAGTCTTGCACACCTGTAAAAGACCCAGACAATTAACTGATAGTATGATGCACAGATGTGGAATATGCTGTGACATGTATCCCAATGTTATTGTTTTTTACTTATGCATAAGTCTTATGGAGTTGAGTAGAGGTTATCCCAAAATAAGTGAACATAGGTTTGAAGCCGAACTCATTCTGCAACCTATTGCAGTGTCAAACAAAGCTTCTTTTCCCATTTCAGCACCTTATTCATAAGTTTTTCTTCTGTTATTTGTCTTTGGTTTGTCCTGCCTTCAGTTCTTTTGTCTTTTGCATGTAGGTGCTTCAGCAGCATTCTATTGTTCTTCTGTTCAATAGCATCTTCATTTTATGGTGCTATAATAAATTAGTGCATGCAGTTGTCACAAAAGTGGTTGAGAAATGCAATGGAACATTGTACACCAATGATTTTGAGCTTGTCAGTGGGAAACCTACTTTGTGCAAAAGAACTGGCAAGGTTATGGATGCTGCCTGTCAAAGGCCATTACTTGGCGCTAAGACCCAGTCAAACACTCCAACTGACTGATGAGTGGGCACCAGGCCATCAAAGCAGATGGACATGAGTGTGCAGAGCCAAAATACAATGTATGTGCATCAAGTGTAAATGTTGATGGCAGGTTTCCCAGCCAGTGTCTAAGCTTATGCATCTGTAGTTACAGAAATGCCAGGCTTGTTCTGGATTAAATTTTCAAACAATTAAAAGGAATGGGGGCAAGGGAAGAAATGTTTTTTAAAGCAGGCCTGGGTAGAAAAGTGAAAATAGAGAAGGTTTAATGTTGAGGATCTCATCTGCTAAATTCTCTCAGAGACACTTCCACAGGTTGAGCCACAACCAAAATTACTATTGACTGGATATTATTCAATCAATAGGAAATTGACTGAATAATTGACTGAGCCTAGTCTTAAAATCTTTTTAAGCTTCCTGCTGAGCTGTGTTGATATGCCAAATCCCTAGTATAGAAGCTCATTGGGTCTGGTGGCCTCATCTTCATAGCACAGTGAAGATTTTTCTGGCTGGCTTTTGCAGACTGTTGGCTTTAAAGTATTTTTCAGCACAGAGCCCTTTTAATGATAGACATTCGCATTTTGCAAAACCACAGGTAGACTTTCTCTCCATTGTCATGGGGGATGGAATGCAGGCTTCATTTCAAGCATATTTTCAAACGGGCTGGCTTCCTCTCATATCAGGGTTTCCAGCCCAGGCTTTGAAACTGTTTCTTTAAAAGCAGTGAACTCTAAAAAGTAGTATCTAGAAAGAAAACTGCCTAGCCTATTGTTTACATAAATAACATAAGCTGCTCATATAGTCCAATACAGTATTGTCTCTCTCAGCTGACAGTCTAAGTCCTGGTTTCTTTCATTCATTCATGTATCATTTCTGTATATTTAGCTCTTCAAACTACTTTCTAGTTTCCCAATTCATTATTGCAATAATGTCCACAATTTGTACCCTCATTACTTTTATACCATTTTCATTCCACTGTCTATACTTGATTCCCCCCCCCAGTGTTGCTCATGCCTTTTATAATCTGTGGCATACCTTTGCTTTTATTTTATAATAACCTCACATCTCCTACTAAGTGAGTTGGAAGCAGGGTCCTAGAAAACACGAGAGAAGACTGAGCTGGTGATGGCAAAGGCAGGAATGTTCAGTGAGCTGGTGACTGGGAGGGAAACAGACTGTTCATCAGGCAGTATAACAGCTGGGTGGGAGCCTGTTGACTCCTCCTGTCACCTGATCCTTGCTGGGCTGACAGCTATGATCTGCCAAGGTGGCTCAGGGATAACTATCTTCCAGAGCTGCCAGAGTCACTATTTTGAGACTTCTGGTCCCTTATTAAAAATAAACAGGAAAAGAGAGAGAGAGAGAGAGAGAGAGAGAGAGAGAGAGAGAGAGAGAGAGAGAGAGAGAGAGAGAGAGAGGTGAGTCTAAGGAAGGGAACAGCAGCAAACTGAATCCTGCAAAAGATTCAGTGAACTCTACAGAGGTTCAAGCAGTCTTTTGTAAGTCTTGCTAGTCATATTTTATCTCATCATGCTGAGTGCTGGCAAGCCTGCTGAATCCCTGCCTGACTTTCCCTAAGTTCAGGACCCTCTGCAGTCTCTAGTCTTGAGACTTCAAAGCTTACTTTCAACCTCTCATTTCTGGAAAATGACAGTGTTGGGTTTTCTCAGCCACTGTCCGCAGGTGTACATGATGAATTTGATAGTATTGTGGTTACACCCCCCCCCCCCCATAAAATTGGTGCCGTAGCTCTTGTATCATTCCCTGCCTTGCGCTCTTGAGCATTTGGCTTGAGAATTCTGTTTATGAGGATCCAACACAGTAGCTGAGCTATAGTGATTAAAAACAGTAAAAAGATATGGGACAAAAAGATGTCTTGTATTACTGTATAGCAATCACTTCTCATGCAGTGATACAATAACTGCAACCACCGTTGCATGTTTTCTTCCATACTGAAGGGATTTGTAAGTGTTTACTTCTAAGAAAACGACATTTTGAGATACCCAAAGCACTCCTGTCTAATGCTGCTAACTTTCACTTAAGCATAATGGTCCTAGCCTGAGCATTTTAAAAATACAGACACAAATACAGAGAGTATTTGATGGAGACATTGTTGATATAATTGCAGTTCTCTCATGATAACTTGGATGTGCAACAAGCTATTATCCATTATGACACAATCAGTCACTGATGGATTGTTGCTTTGTATTAAACAATTTGCCCAAGAACACGAGCCCATACTAGGGGACAATAAGCTTTTTAGAGCTAGGCTATTACCTATCGCATGATGAGTATCACACACTCCTTTAATAATCACGGCAGTCTGTGTTTTCTGCTCCATAGTGGAACTCTGCTCCTATTTTTGACTTTAGAAATGTTACTTATTGTTTACACATGTGCACAACAATTATTCACATTTCAGCTATCTCACTCACAGCCCTTCAGGTGTGTCAGAGATGTTTGAATTCTAGTGCATGGGCCTAAGAATGAATATCCATTGAACTGCTTCCTTTTCATCCTCTCCTTCATAAGAACATAACAGTCCTGCTGGATCACACAGAAATAGGATATTGACCTTATGCCATACCATTTTCCTCTGTGAAGCTATAGCTAATAAAATGTTACAGTCATCATACATTCTGGGTTGGTGCCCCTGCATCAGCTATGCTCTTCTGGTTGCAGCTATATATGCAAATGATGAAAATGCCATGCTTTTGTGTAACATGGGGCCACCATGTTTTATCATGATGGGAATGAGTTTTTGAATCAGGCATTACCCCCTATTTTCTCTGGTGTCTCTACACTGAGGAGATTTGCAGCTTTTGCTTTGGTTTTTGATTTGCTACACTTTAATACCAGTTTGAGGTCTGGACATAATTCAAATCTCAACTGTGCTTTGTTGAACAAGTCTGCTACATGTTTTGAAGTTGGCTTGTTTCAACAAACCATAGTTAAGATTAACCACAATTTGTTTGGTTCAAACAAAATAGCAAACTATGGTAAATCAAAAACTGTGACCAAAGTGGAACGAAATGATTTTCATTGAATTGCAGAACAAGAACAACTATTCTTATCAAAACACCATGGGTTGGGTTCAGACTTGCCTGAGATCCAATGGAAACTTCTACTGCAGGAAGAGGGAGGTTATCTTTACAAATACCAACCTTCTCCTATAGCCTACAGCTTCAAACCCACCCCACCCCCAGTTGTTCCAATTTTGGAGACTTCTGGAGCATCATTTTAGTGGTGAGGAGGCACAGGCAGAATGCAAAATAACTTCCCCTTTCCTCCACAATGAAGCTCCTATGCTAGTCTGGATCCAGTTATTCCCCCCCCACACACACACACAAACACACTTTTATGCAAATATTGCATTTGAAATATAACATATGGTACACACAGCAAATTATTATTATGAAAAAGGATGGCAAAATGTGGAAGGTGGTCAAAAACAAAAGCACTGTAATGACCACAGAAATATGAGGTATCAAACTAATAAAAAGAATTTAATGATGACAGTGTGTAAAATTAAAAAAATGGAATATAATAGCACTGAATAACTAAAACACAGACACAGTGTTTAACATGGATAGAACAACAAAGAACATTTACTAAATAACAAAATGAGGATGCATAGCCTTATGGCTGTGTTTATAGTAGCTTGGAAAACAATTTTCCACATAAGTGATATAATGGGCCTGTATAATCAATTTAATTATTGTGAAAATGAGGCACATTAGCATAAAGGTCCCCCCCTTAATTTAGTCTTGTAGAAATATCAGAGGTTGTTTTGGGATTTTTGTTTGTTTGTTTTGGCAAAGACTCTAGCAAAGAAATAAAAAGGGGTGCATAAAAGGTTGGTCCATGAATGTAGATGCAATGGAGAGAAGAAGGAGGGTTACAAGGGGTAACAGAAAGCTGTGCTAAATATGGAAGTTCTGTCCCTGTCCTCCTTTACACTGTTAGAAACTCTCCATTGACCTAGTTTCTGAATTTCTACACCTGTATCAGGCAGTTTTAGAATTTCAAATAGTCATCTGCAGCCATGGCACTTAGAAATATAAAACTTCTTTGTCATAAATACTGAGATCCTTAGCTTTATATTACATTAAAGTCTTGCCACAAGCTGCAGTTCTATGTAACAAGACATATTAATACACCTGCAAGTTTTCTAAAACCAGCAGCTATAACTAGTTTGTTCAAAATGGAATGGAAATATATTCTTTTATGAATGAAATTCCACATAGCCTTAATGCATCGACAATGCTAGGGTGTTGTTGTCATTTGATATTTGTAGTTTAAGCTTAATTTAAACACCACTGATTTTGGGATTCATGATGCATTATTCCTTTTTCCCTTTTTTTACAGTACGCTGTCTGGTTAGTCATCTGGGTTACATGGAATGTATTTGTTATCTGCTTCTACTTGGAGGCTGGAGACCTATCAAAGGTAATTTGCCATTTGATATATCTAAGTCAACTGATGTTAACACCCTCCAAATTCTGAGGATGTTGCTTTGTATCTATTTAAACTCCTTTCATTTTTTTTAAAATGAAGAAATCACATTGAGAACAATGAATAAACTGCATGCCTTTTGCTGTGCATGTCCTAAATTGTTGCAGAAATCATGTAGGTCTACAAGCTACCTACATGATTTTGTGTGATTTAGGGTGTGTGTGTGTGTGTGTGTGTGTGTGTGTGTTTGATGTGAGAAATTTCAGTAGATCTCATACTTTCATTTAATGAGAACTTCACATCTGTACTTATCAAAGCTGATAGTTAATCAAAGGATAAATACATTTGTATTTTGTAGCTTACTGCTTTCTCGTTCCTTTATAGAGTTGTGAACCTAATGTGAAAACATAAAATAGTTTTGCTAATTAAATGCGAGAACTGAGGCATGATAGTGAGCCAAAGTTCTCTACTCCTTGACCCCTTGTTAAGATTATTGTGATGGGTTGATTAGTCTGTGATATAAAGGATATTTAAAGGAGTGAGAGTTTTTGGTTGTATCTTATATTGTATGTGATTTCAGTGGACTTCTTTTCACAAATGTAGAACACAGCTGTGGCTGAGCAAGAAGTACTGTTTCCCTTTAGTCCTCTTCTGCCTTGAGTTTTATTATAGAACATAAACACCCACCTCCTTAAGTTTATATCCTACTGCATCTCAATTTACTTGATGCTCCATCATTTCTGCGCTGTAGGAAAATAAGCCATGATCTAGCTTGTGTAGTCTGAACCCATGGCTTCTTCCTCTCCAAACAAGTCACTAGCAAAGGTTAAGGTTTGTTCTTAGCTACAGGAAACAATGGGATCTAAATCTGAATGCTGGTGGTTTACTGCATTTTGTTACCATAAAAGTAATGTAAAGTTAGTGCATATGTTTCTTTCCTGGGAGTAGAGACATCTGAGGACATTGATCTTTGCAAATTCCAGTATAAACCAACCTGATTCACATGTCCTGGACTCATTTCAAGATGGGTTTAACAATCAAACCCTCTTCCCAAGGAACTCTGGGAATTGTCGCTCTGAGAAGGTGTCTCCTGACAACCCTCAATGCCCTTAGCAAACTACAGTTCCCAGGATTCTTTGGAGGAATCTATAGCTGTTTAAAATGGTTTGATATTGCCATAAATGTAAAGTGCAGATGGGGCCTAGGCTGTTGAGTCCAATAGCTTCTCCAATATCTATACATATTTCTGAAACTCCCTGGTAACAGCTGTATCACTTGATGCTGACCTATTCCTGATGTCCTCAATCACCAATCCATCACAGGCCTGCAGAGATTAGAATGTTAATATAAAATGTCAGTACAGTATAAGATAGTGATAGAAATAATCTAAAAATGTAGAAAATGATTTGACCTAGCTGTAAACCAGCAACCATCTTGGCTATGAAACTCTAGTGTGCACATTGCAGAACATATTCAGGCTAGTAATGAGGTAAACTGTGAATTTCGTCTAGAGGAGCATCTGTTAGATTGTCTCATAGATATCTCATTGAATTCTTTGCATTACTTGAATTTGCAGCTGAGAATAAATATGACATCAAATGTGTAATGGCACTCCTGAGCCTTTCCTCCTGCTGGGAAAGGAAGATTGAATCTTTAAAAAAGAAAGATATTGCACTGAATTAGCTCTAAATAGAGAATAAAAAGTAACCTTTAGGGAAGCATGGGGCTAAGCATTATCTTACACAAGGGACATGGCTGAGGTTGTAAACCATGAGAGATAATCTTGCACAAGATGGTTTTAGGAATTGCTAAGTAAAAATTATAGTCTAATAATTGCCCAGCTGGGTATACTTTGTTGTATATGGGTATGATTTATGACTCTCTGCCACAAAAAAATATTTGTGGGGGTGGGGAGAGGTAGGTTTTGAGGCTTGCTTCTCTTGCCTATGTACAACTGGTTTTCTGTCATTACTCAGTAATATCAAGATGCCAACAACAGATTTCAAGCTACTGGCATATCTTCTGTGGAGAAGTTTAGTAATGGCTGCTTCCTTTGCCCCCCCCCTTCCCCTTGTCACAGAGGTCATGTCATTTTTTACAGCTGCTCTTTATTGAAGTGAAAAGAGCCCTGATAACGATAATGGGCTATTCAGAACGATGAGATTACCAACCTCCTCATAAGATTGAAGCAGTTAAAGAACTGCCAGTGAGGAGCCTAGCAGAGCTGTTCACATCACATTATAGCCTGGGACAGATACATAGTTTGAAGTTTGGCAGTGGACTCAGAACACTTTGTGTCATTGTGTCACTGTTAATGTCTTCCCTGTGACAGCATGGCTTTCACAGCCTGTCAAAATTATTATGATCATGTAGGCTGGTGACAAAAAGGACAAAAGATATGTTTTAGAAAGCTGCTTTATACACATACAATTTGCTGTCAGGAATTCGTATCACCCAGAGCATATCCTGTTACACAAGTACTGTTAAGTCACTAGTCACCATGTTGCCACCACCTCAGTCATATATCTGCCTTACTTAGTAGAAACAGACTGATTTACTAATTTTTAATGTTATTTTTAAGGCAGAATTTATTCCTAATTCACAAACAGGTGCATCTGGTGCCCTTACTACAAAGCAGCACTGGGTGTTTGCATCACATTTTCATTTTCCTCTTATTACCTTTAAAGAAGGTAACTTGAAAGTATTGGCATGGAAAGAGTTTGCCATGTTATACTGAACACAGGATTAACTGAAAATATTTCTGTATTACTACTTGCGGAGTCAAACTTGCCATGGCATCAAGCGTAACTTGGCATTAAAAAAAGATACATCTAGTGGCGCTCCAAAATCTTCTAGGTCCAACCCAAAGCAAGTCCCATTGAGTTCAGTGAGGCAGTAATTGATGACATGGTGGGGTGGTAGTACTTACCACACCTCAGATTTGTCATGCTGTTGCTGCTTTCCAGGAGATAGAGGGGCAAGCCAGCGGTAGCAAGGCTAGCATGGTGCAAGCACACTGGCAAGAGCACCAGATTGGATCTGCTCATGGGTTTGCATTATACAGACTTTACTGCCGCCCCCTACCTCTCACTTAGCAGCGACATGACCAATGGTTGGTCAGATGAGTGATGCCCCTCTACACCGTTCCCTATTCCTCCAAGGCCAGTGTTGACTGTTAATATGGCACAGACATCACACATTCATCCCACTGCCCTCCTACTTCCTGTCCTCCTCTGTAAGCCCATATCTTCTTTTTATCCATCAGTGTGAACTGCAACAATACAGTTTCATTCAGTATTAACTGAGCTGAAGTTTCTCAGAAGAGGCTTTGCTGAGAATTTTCTCTTCCTTCTCAACACTGACTATTGTAGAAAATCTCCACCATCCTCTTTGATGATATTAATTCAGCTTAATGCCCTACTACTTTCATCCCCATCAAATGGGGGTGAACAGTTTGGGCAGACAACTTTTGCTCAGCCTTCCTTTAAAACCTGACTCTTTAGGAAGACTTTTGTGGCTAGTTGATTATATATACTTAGTTTCCAATGATTTGTTTTTGGTCTTGTTTTGTTTTATGAGTTTCTACTGCACTGTAGTTTTGGTAATTTTTTACTATGGTATTATTTTTCTGTGTTTTTGTTTTATTTGTTTTTTATAATATTTCTAAATTTGTTGTTGTTGTTTAGTCATTTAATCGTGTCCGACTCTTCATGACCCCATGGACCAGAGCACGCCAGGCACTCCTGTCTTCCACTGCCTCCCACAGCTTGGTCAGACTCATGTTGGTAGCTTCAAAAACACTGTCCAACCATCTCATCTTCTGCCGTCCCCTTCTCCTTGTGCCCTCCATCTTTACCACCATCATTAGGGTCTTTTCTAGGGAGTCTTCTCTTCTCATGAGGTGGCCCAAGTATTGGAGCCTCAGCTTCAGGATCTGTCCTTCCAGTGAGCACTCAGGACTGATTTCCTTCAGAATGGATAGGTTTGATCTTCTTGCAGTCCATGGGACTCTCAAGAGTCTCCTCCAGCACCATAATTCAAAAGCATCAATTCTTCGGTGATCAGCCTTCTTTATGGTCCAGCTCTCACTTCCATACCTCACTACTGGGAAAACCATAGCTTTAACTATACGGACCTTTGTTGGCAAGGTGATGTCTCTGCTTTTTAAGATGCTGTCTAGGTTTGTCATCACTTTTCTCCCAAGAAGCAGGCGTCTTTTAATTTCGTGACTGCTGTTACCATCTGCAGTGATCATGGAACCCAAGAAAGTAAAATCTCTCACTGCCTCCATTTCTTCCCCTTCTATTTGCCAGGAGGTGATGGGACCAGTGGCCATGATCTTGGTTTTTTTTATGTTGAGCTTCAGACCATATTTTGCGCTCTCCTCTTTCACCCTCATTAAAAGGTTGTTTAATTCCTCCTCACTTTCTGCCATCAAGGTTGTGTCATCTGCATATCTGAGGTTGTTGATATTTCTTCCGGCAATCTTAATTCCGGCTTGGGATTCATCTAGTCCAGCCTTTCACATTATGAATTCTGCATCTAAGTTAAATAAGCAGGGAGACAATATACAACCTTGTCGTACTCCTTTCCCAATTTTGAACCAATCAGTTGTTCCATATCCAGTTCTAACTGTAGCTTCTTGTCCCACATAAAGATTTCTCAGGAGACAGATGAGGTGATCAGGCACTCCCATTTCTTTAAGAACTTGCCATAGTTTCAGGCCCGGCTCTAGGTAAGGCCCCGTTGGCGCGGGGCGCCAGGGTCCCGGGCCAGCAGGGGGGTGCTCGCGGCGAAGCCGTGCTGCGCGCTGCGAGGGCGGGGGCGCCAGAGTGATCTTCGTGCCTCAGCGCCAGGGCGCCCAACCTGCTTGAGACGGCCCTGCATAGTTTTCTGTGGTTGACACAGTCAAATGCTTTTGCTTAGTCAATGAAGCAGAAGTCTAAATTACTTAGACTTAAAGAAAACTCAAAGTGGTATGCAACAGTAAAAACACATATTGAAACAATTTAAAATGAAGAACTAAGAAACTAAAAACTAAGAAACAGATAACAGTGTAGAAGTTTCTAGTTCAATTGGTCAGAGAAAGCCCAAGCAACCAGATGGGATTTTACTACATGAATTCTGCACTAGCTGCAGCTTCCATTCCATTCTTATGGTAGCCCTGCATAGAGTTCAGTAATTCAAATAGATCAGCAATTAATTAATTTTATTGTTTAAATATTTTGATATCAGTTCCTTGATGTCAGCTCCATACGCATGTAGGTTTTACCTTTTCACACATGTTCAACTCATGGACATCAAGGGGGGCTATTGGGATGGGGCTACCTAGATCTGCCCAGCTCATATGTTTTAACTTGTGAGCTAGCTTCTGAAAAAGACTTTATTCCTAGGCTGCTTTAAAGACTGCTTTCAACACCAGATGATTTTGAGCTCAGCCTAGAAACAAACTGGTCGCCAGTGAAGGCGACTTAATGCATACATAATATGCTCTGGTTTGCAAACACCTTCCTCCCTCCCACCCCAGATAGCAGTCATGCAAAAACAGGCTTAACTAGGTGAAACTTCCTAACTAGCTTCAAAGGTATAGTTTGGATTTAAAGATATTAGCTTCTTTTTCAACTATATTTTACATTGCCTTTATTTTATTGTACATATTTATCTCTCACTGTCCCTGTGAGAGATAAATATGTACAATATGTACAGATATGAGGCAGAATGATTGTCTGAAGCACTAGTAGCAAGTCACTGAGGATAAACTGTGGCACATTAAAATAAACAATTACTCCAAGGAGACACATAATTGGAGATACTAAATATCAAGGCACAGATTATAGTAGCAGAAAATGCTTACATTTGTTGAAAAGGGAGTTATAAACAGAGGCATTCCCACTGGTTGTTTCCCCTTTCTAAATCGTTTTGAATAGGTACGGGGAGAGCTATGCTTTCCTCTTGAGAGAGTATTGAAACCAAACATGGGAAACCAAACCAACTATGAACATAATTAGATGGTAGTGGGCAAACTGCATTGTGACCTGATAGCCGGATAAAGAAGGCACATGGGGTGGGTTGAACTAGGACTGCTTTATTTAAGATTAAAACCCATTAAAAAAAACCCTGCTGAGGGAAACACTATTGGTGAAGGAGCAAGTATGAATATGAAATAATTTGCAGCCTTTAGGGGAACCAAAAGCCCTGCCTGCAGGAACCGGATGCACAGCTATCCAGCCCACCTCCCATTCCCAAGACCCACCATGAAGGTGAGTAGGAAGGCCTATGCTCTTCCACCCCCCACACCTTGAGGTCCCATAGCTTTGGTTCAATGAAGCAGTTTAGCCTCAAGGGCAGCCCCTATCCCAACCCAGAGCCCAGGAGAGCAAGCCTCAGGATGAGCCCATCACCCAGAAAGGTGCATAAAGGGGGTCACTACTCCCCTTTCCTCACCTGAACCACCAAAGGTGATGGGATTAAAGAGCAGATTAACCTAATTAACAACATAGGAGTCCATCTAGTGCCCACCACCCAGTCAGTAGGGCTGGGATTTTCAACCAGAGTGCTGTGGCACCCTGGGGTGTCTTGAACAATGGATGGGGTGCCATGGTCAATGCTGGCCTCTGTCCCACTTTCCTCCCCTCCTTCCTCTGATGTCCTCTTGTGTCCCTGCCTCCCAAAGACTTGCACACGTGTTTATTGCAGTAGCCCTGGCTATAAGCTCCCCAAGCAAACAGTGCCTCTGGAAAACACCTCTCTTTGGGGCAGAGGAGGAAGCTCCTGGAGGACTCCCAAGTAGAGGGGAGAGGAGAGGAGGTTGAGGGAACACTCCACAAGGGAGGCTGTTCAAAAAGGGGTAAGGGGCTGCCGGTTCTGCAGGCAAAGGATGACATGACTGGGCTCCTGAGCTCCACATATATTTATCCACATTCTGCAAATAAATAAATAAAAAAATTATATACTTTACTATGCTATACTGCAGACATAGGCAAACTCAGCCCTCCAGATGTTTTGGGACTACAACTCCCATGATCCCTAGCTAGCAGGGCCAGTGGTCAGGGATCATGGGAGTTGTAGTTCCAAAACATCTGGAGAGCCAAGGTTGCCTATGCCTGTGAAAGAATAATATGCCACACATCTATAATTGGAGAGGTTTTGTGAGATGGTGATGAAGCATGTTCCTGGCTGTAGCATAAAATGACGAGTTCACTGAGATATCCACATGCATGGGAAAATCACTGGTGCAGTGCCGTGCAGAGCAAAAGATTGCCTTCCTCAGCCTTCTTGATCCAGTGACACCTGCAGCACCAGCAGTCTACCTTGACATGCTGCTGCAGGTGCTGGGATTTCTGGAGTGCAGAAGACTATCTGTAAGGCTACTGTAGATCAGCGACAGGGGCTGGATCTCTAGACGCATTTAAAAAAAAAAGCGTTTCAGGAAAACACATTGTAAACATTCATAATGAGAAATCACATTGGCAAAAGATGGGACTCCACATCGCCATCTGGTGTCACAGTGTTATAGCGCATATAAAAATCTCTTTCTTTACTACACTAGAGAGCCCTGTAGCAGTAAGAGCATAATGAAATGGACTGTTGAGGTTCTCATACACAGCATGCATTGAGGTCCATACAAATACCTAAGGTAGTACTTCCAGCATCCTGGTATTAAATTTTCAATAATGAGTCAGTTAAATGTGACATTTCAAAAGAATGTTTAACATACCAGTTAAAAATACTAACTGTTTCGTAATGTTTAAAAGGTAGGAAATTAATTTTTTAACATGACAATGTTCATTGTATTAATCCTTCCATATTAGCTACAAGAGTGATTTGGCAGTAGAGATGTATTGGTGCCTTATTAGTTTATAACCATCAAAGAAATAATTAAATTGTTGTGGTTCACATTTATAATGAAGTGGTTAGCAGTTAAATTTCAGTGTTGTGTGTATCCTAATAAGGCTACCTGCAGGATATTTAATTTTGAACACATTACCTTCTTCGGATATTGGTTTAACAGATGTTCTGTTAAGATAACGGTGAAATTAAATTAGTTTTCTTCTCAAAGCATCTGGTTAACTTTGTAGGTAAATGCCTTTGAGCACGAAATCCGACCAGGATTTTTTGGACAAATAGCTATCAAAATGTTTTAAGTAAATGACTTCATTTTATTTTTCCAACTTCTATTACTCAGGGCAGATTTGACATGGTTGATCATATATCTAACAAATGAAAATTGAAAATAGTGCTGGGATCCAACAGCGTAGGGTTATATTGAAGGTAGTTTCATGGGCAGATACTATTAAGCATGCTTGTGGTTCCAGATAAATTGGTTTTCAGCATTTTTTTTTAACCTCAGCATCTCTACCAGTTAGAATGGAACTGATTACAAAATTAAATTCCCCATTACTGTAGATACAGCACATTTGGGCAAGCTTTCATGAACACTTCCATTTTTGTACTCTCAACTAATAATTCATATGGTAATGAGAAGTTAAAGGTGATAGAATAGAGGGGAAATTGTATTCATGGTCTGTTAGAAATGGTTGGATACACCGCAGCCTGCATTGGAGGTTTTGGGCTAGTTTATTATTATTATTATTATTATTATTATTATTATTATAAGATGCTCAATAAAATAAAAAAGAGGAAACTGGTCCTTCTTGAATTTCACATTTGAAATACTATTATTAAAACAGCCAAAAACATATTGCTGCTGAAACTTCCAATACAGTTTAACCACAGTTCCCAAACATCAGCCCAGATATCACAAAAAGGTTTTGGAACACTTAATAAAGGGGGGAATTACACCAGTAGTAGTTTAAGTAGTTTCTATGAGAAGGAGTTACACACTTGTAAAACAGCTGTTGAAAATGCTTTTCTATATGACCTAATAAAGTGCCAGACTCTGTTCGTTAGTTGTCTTCCTGAATTCCCTTTGTATAATCTGCATCATTGGAAAACTTTAAACAGATTGCTAGTGTTTGGTTAAAAAGAAAAAGAAAATCCATGAAACATCAGGCCTGACAGCCTATCTGTACTCCGCATCAGTAGAGCCCCTCCTCTGAATAAGATATCCGGTATCTGTTTGGTATACCTGATTGATTTTGCTGTCCATGTGGCATACATCTATGTAGAATAAACCTTGCTAGAATTGGTGCAGAGACAATAAATTGCTCCCGACTGCATACCCTCCAACATTTCTCCGAAGAAAGTAGGGACGTCCTATTCCATAATGATCATCATCATATAAACATAAAACTTAAAACATATAAAACATAAAACTATATAGGGCTGCCTTCAGATGTCTTCTAAATGCTGTATAGTTATTTATCTCATTGGCTCTGGGGACACCCTAAGAAAAAGCAGGACCTTCTGGTGTCAAATAAAAAACTGGGGTGACTTTTGTAAATTTGGGGTGTCCCTGGAAAATAGGGGCAGTTGAACAGTCTGAGACTGGTGTAGCTGAGGGTCCCAATCCTCATATTACACAGAGGCACAATGGAGCTTTGCATACATAGGATCCAAAGCCATGAATACAAAATGTGACAAGCTCCATTTTGATATCATATGCTGGCAATAGCTTTCTACTCAACTTGGTGAATCTCAGGTGGTCACTGTGGTGGAGCTCTGACAACCAGCAGCATGGTGGAGGCCAGGATAATGTCCTAGCAACCACCCCCACCCCCACTGCCACACATCATCTACATAGGAGTTAGGAGTGCACTGAACATCAGCTAAATCTATTAAAGCTACCTAGTACACAGCATGCTTTTAAATTTATTTTTATATGCCTGAATTACCCTTCTGCGTTTTTTCTAAATAAATCTTAATTTTGTGGTGATTATTATTTATTTTGCCAAGGTTATTCAGCAGTTCTTGACTAACTCTGATATTTAAAAGTGCAGCACTCTGTGTGTAGTAGGGAGGAAAGAAAATAGATATTTGGGAGACCATCCATTAAATACAAAAGGCATGCATGAACTATATCGGGTCTCCCCTAATAATTTGTGAGTTCCCAGCTCTACAATTCTATGATTCTGTGATCTTGGGAGAGATTGCCCATCTCAATTCATTAAGCACATCAACTTCACCCCTGGTTGTTACATCTTTAAGAACTCCCATCATCCTAGGTATTTAAAAAATGGTATCAGTATTTGATAACTTAGCTTAAAAACTGAAAAAAGCAGAGGTGTGGGGGAAGAGATTTTGAGAATAAGAAGCATATGCCTCATCCAGAACAAACTTCTGTGATTTTAGGAGACACACCAGAAGGACCAGTTAATGCACCTTAAAATAGAAAAATGGAACTCTACATTAATATTTGGAAAATAATAATAATAAAGCAGTTACTTAATACATTAATATGTACAATTACTTTAAATAAAAACAAGTGCTTAATACATTAAAATAATTACCTAACACATTATTAAAGAGGTTCCATTCTGATAAAGTTCATGTGCAATAATCAGCATCACTATCTTTGTGGTATATTGTAGAGCAGCTGCCTGGCAGACACCAGTGACTTTCACCACTCAGGGTAAAGTGTTTAATAAACATGCCACAGCTTGCTCAGCTCAACCTGTGAATTTAAAGTTGTTTATCTGCACAATACCCCAATTTATTGTAATGTGTTTTTTCATGCAAACCTACGGGAAATTTGTGATGGGCTTAGGATGAAGTCCAACAACCATTTGCCTCATTGTTGAACTCAATAAGACTTTCAACTAATGCAGACTACAACTAATCCAGAATGCAGCAGCTAGACTGGTGACTGGGAGCAGCTGCCGAGACCACATAACACCGGTCTTGAAAGATCTACATTGGCTCCCAGTACATTTCCAAGCACAATTCAAAGTGTTGGTGCTGACCTTTAAAGCCCTAAATGGTCTCGGTCCAGTATACCTGAAGGAGCATCTCCACCCCCATCGTTCTGCCCGGAAACTGAGGTCCAGTGCCAAGGGCCTTCTGGCAGTTCCCTCGTTGTGAGAAGCCAAGTTGCAGGGAACCAGGCAGAGGGCCTTCTCGGTAGTGGCGCCCACCCTGTGGAACACTCTCCCATCAGATGTCAAAGAGAAAAACAGCTACCAGATTTTTAGAAGACATCTGAAGGCAGCCTTGTTTAGGGAGGCTTTTAATCTTTAATCGATAATTTTATTCTTCTGTTGGAAGCCGCCCAGAGTGGCTGGGGAAACCCAGCCAGATGGGCGAGGTATAAATATATTATTATTATTATTATTATTATTATTATTATTATTATTATTATTATTATTTCATTTGAGTAGGCATGTAGAGGATTGTACTTTACATTTCTTTAAATTTCCAGAACTTTTTAAGAACTTTAAGATACTGTATGTTTGGTTGGCAAATGAAGGTGGGGTAGGAAATGGACAAAATAATACTCTTTTCCTCAAATGTTTCTTACTACGCTATTTTGTAATGGAAAGTCAGGTAAAATACACATTATTCCATTTTGTCATATAATGTCATACATTTGTGAATTCAGCCCTAGAGAATCCAGGTCGAACTTAATGCATCTCCTTTCAACATCTGCAGCAACAATTTCAATGGGATTAATTTAAGGTGTATGCTATCTATTCAGGAGTCGATTGCAGTAGTATAGCATTATATTCCACTTATCAAGCTACTGCAAACACCTATTTGGAAAGAAATTGGATTCTGTGTTTTGAGGGTAGGACTTCATTGATTAAGTAACCTTATGAACTGAACAGAAGTGCACTTGATTGTTGGTTTCATACTAAGAGTGTGCTCTTCAACAAGCAACAGAATAACAAAGCCCCTTTCTCCCAAAATAGATGACTAATCCAGCAATTCTGAGATGATCAGAACTTCACTAATCTGATTTTTCTTAGTGGTAAATTTTGTCTCACATGCTGCTGATACCATATGGTACAGGCTGTGGGACGGAGGTGCCTAATTAGCCCCTAGCTGTAATTCCTCCAGATGATCCATTAAAGAAGCTTTCAGACCAATTGACAGTTTCAATAAGTTAGAAAAGCAATAACTGAAAATCCAAATTTGGAAGAATTTGCAAACAGCCAAGCTATCATTGGCTGTTCCTGTTTCCTGTATCATTCATGTATCTTAGTTCCTCCCCTAAGTGTACAGACAAAGGGGGGACCCCCCCTAATATTAATAACTACTTGATGCTGGTCAACGTGGCATTGATGTAAAGGAAGACATTTCTCTGGTGGGAAAAGGAATCCCCCCAACCGTTTGGATGGAAGCTAGGTCATCAGGGCAAATGGGGCACTGCTCCCCCAACCTCGGTTTGTGATCTGTCTGCCACCATCTGTCTGCCTTCTTACTTGCAGCTATTCCAGGGGGTGGCAATGTTTGTCAACTTCTTCCTTAATCTCAGTGCTGTCCTGGTGCAACTCCAGAGAGAAAAGGATAGGAACAATAATAGAATTAGCTGGCACTACCTGCCATTAATTCTGGTCCCATCTGCTGTTGGTCTCTCTGCCTTTTGCCCTACCAGCCCCAGTGAGCACCAGCCACAACTGGGACTCACCATTTGCTAGGACAAGCCCAATATATTTTGTGAGCAAATATCTTACATCAGGAACAAAGGTGGGAGGAAATCAGCAGTGCCTCCTATTTGCCAAGAGGCCACTGCAGAGGCAGCATTGAGGTAAAACAGGGTCAGCATTGAGGACCAGAATGGCAACATCAGTGGACAATACATCCTTTGGAAGCTGGATTTGCTGCCCCTATTGATTCTGCCACCTGATGCAGTCACCACTTTGCCTCATGGATGGGCCAGCACTGACCTTGGCAATAGCATATCTTATTTCTTTTTCCTAAAGGTCCCCCCCCCCCTGATTCTGCTACTTTAGCTGACAACAGAAACTGTATTGGCAACCTGGTCATAATTTTGTTACCCACCACAATCTAGAGTTGCTCCATATTATGGGAAGAAAATGATGGGAATATTTCAAGGAAAATTCTGCAAAGTGGCCTTCTTCTTTTAGTAGTTGGTGGGAAGTTAGCAAGTGGTGGGAACTCAGAAATTTCCTCAGACAAATGACTTCTGATCATTTTTGGGCTTAGCTCTACTACTTACTATCAACCGTCTCTACCATTTGGCCTTCCAAAAATCTATGCAGGGACACAGCTGAGAACTGCTGGATGCTCAGCTGATTCTCCTTCTCAAAGTAAACATTATGAGTAAGTGTGTGTGCATGCTTCACTTTCTCAGTGTGCTAAATTTGTGCTGATCTCTTTTGACCCAAGAAGAGCACATGGAAAGTTCATTGAAAGTAGAGATAGAAAATTAAAAATTAAAGATTGAAATTAAAGATTGAAATTAAAGATAGAGAGTTGAGTGAAACTGCTGAGCGTTGATCAAAGAATATCAAAGTTCTAATAGCAGGCAAAACCTGACTATAGTTCTTTTAGCTACTTCCTGGGTCATTATGTGTATTTTCCCCCCATTTTTAATAAAGGGAAAATGTGATGGGCTCTGATGTAATCAGGCATTTGTTTGGAAGGGAGGCTTGGGGAAAGGCTTGCTAGGTAACTGATTACAACTACTATGTAATTAGTTTTTCTTCATTAGCACATATAACCTGTTACAGGAATAAGAACATAATGATAATTGCACGACTCTTGGGTTTTGCTCTCTGAAATACCATAATGAATGAAACTGGAGTAATTGGGAACTGTTACAAGAAATGTTTCCTTCTCACATATTTAAAGTAGGCTCACTTCCCAGGCTACTGAAATATCTCTTTAATTTTGTATTGACTTTTAAAAATTAAGAACACAATCTACTAGAAATTCTCCTCTGCAAACCCTTCTGAAATACATGGGAGTTGCACACGAGCACAATAGCTTTGTGGATCCAGAATTGGCCTCCACAGTCACTTACGAACCCATTGTTAAAACCGGGTTTATGGAAGACAATCTTACTCAGCTGAATTTGTATACCATACCACCCTTCATCCAAAGATCACAGGGCAGTTCACAACATAAAAATACAAAATTAGAACACAAAATACAAAAACAAGCCAATATTCCTCCTCCCATAAACACATTTAAAAGGCCATATAATGTCAATCAGCCAAAGGCTTGGTTGAAGAGAAACGTTTTCACCTGGTGCCTAAAGATATGTAATGAAGGTTACTGGATGCAGAGTAAACAGTAATATGTACACAGCTTTAACTGGTCAACAGAAAAGGAGGCCACTGCTTCATTGGCTTGTGTTTTGAACTATAGAAATTCTTTTTGTTAAAAAGATTCCAGCACAGAGATCTTCTCAGTTATACTGCAACAGAGCTCCCGGTTTTGACTGGGGCCACACAGCACAAAAGTGAACCCTAATCTGACTTTACTCTGCCAGATCTTTGTTTCTTTCCACTCAGCGTTCCCACAAGTGCATAAATGTTCATTTGCCATATACTATGCTTATTTCTACAGAAATTTATTTTAGTTCTCTTCTTCTAGATTTTTTTTAAAAGTAGGATTGGGGAAGTGTAAGGATTTAGACAATTGTGTTTTGCTTGGCATTTAAAATAAAATGTTGCAATTGTTGAGAAGTACATCCTTCTGTACTTCCAGAGGCATAAAACAACATGGTGCTAGTTTCAGCAGACAATTTCAGTCAGCTTTAATTAGGGCTTTAGAAGTGTTTACAAGCCAGTTACATATTCATATGTCATTGACAAATAATTGGGACTATAGCTAATAGTTCAAACTCTCATACAGTTTTTGCACCTGTGTTTGGATTCTTGCTAAACTGTTATTAAAAAGCCTGATTGTGAGATTGACTTTGTTCATATTTGGATATTTAATCATAGCTGTCTCTTTCTGGAACATTTGAATATTGCTTGGCAAAGCAGAAATAATAGATGTCCAAAATATATTGAATTTAATCCATTTGGAAACTGGTTTTTTCACCTAAATTGTGTATTTAGGATTGGAGTGTTAAATGGCTTACTACCTCAAGATGTTAACACCAAATGTTTGCTCCAGTATCTATACCTGTGACATCATCACAGTCCTGAAATATATGTGTAAATAGGATATAGCATTGGCAATTATGCTAGCACTCCTTAAAGCCTATAATTTTAGCTGTTCTGGGTTGTGGATTGGGATGTTTGTGATGAACGTTATGTTTCCAGGGATACTGATATAAAAGCTTTTCTAACTTTGCCAGCAAAGTTCATGTGCTTCTGTAATATTCTGAATTCTGTGCTCTGTGAATTTTGGGTGAGGGAAAATAAGCATCTGGCACTGTGTTCTAGTTTTATGCACATGAGTATCTTGTGTATACAGCATTTTCTTCAGTTTTGAATAACTTCAGGATTTCATAATATTCCAGTTTGTATGAAAAAATACTACGGTAACCATGTGAGCTTTGTAACATAAACACAAAGTAAAACATTAATGAATAATTTTACCAACAACTATTCCATGTTCACACCTCGCTCAGGGAAAACAGATTTACAATGGAAGCACACAGCCACTTATTGGATAGTAGCTGCTTTGAACTTAAAAAACTGTTTTATTCTTACAAGAGCTTTGAGAGGTGGGTTAGGATGAAAAGGGGAGGGAGACTGAATTGGACCAAGGTGGTCCTGTGGTCTAAACCACAGAGCCTTGGGCTTGCCGATCAGAAGGTTGGCGGTTCAAATCCCCGCGACAGAGTGAGCTCCCGTTGCTCAGTCCCTGCTCCTGCCAACCTAGCAGTTCGAAAGCACGTCAAAGTGCAAGTAGATAAATAGGTACCGCTCCGGCGGGAAGGTAAACGGTGTTTCCGTGCGCTGCTCTGGTTCACCAGAAGCGCCTTAGTCATGCTGGCCACATGACCTGGAAGCTGTACTGGTTGGCCAGTAAAGCAAGATGAGTGCCGCAACCCGAGTTGTTCATGACTGGACTTAACAGACAGGGGTCCCTTTACCTTTTAATCTAGCTTTGTGTTTGAGCAATCCCCAGTCTACCTGGTACCTCAGTTCATTACTTGAGATTTTATGAGGTTGTTTTGATTATGTTTGTTTTAAAACAATATGCATAGTTGTATGCTAATGTAAATAAACACAGGTCATAAGTATTGTGCATGGAATTTTAAAGTCATCATCTCTCATACAATTCCATCCTGTTAGCAACTGAACATGAGTTGCTAACATTTCAGCACCCTTTTTTTTTGCCACCATTTTTATCTGTTGGAGAAATTTGGCATGGAGGAAAGGGTTACTTTCCTTCATGATTGTAAATCACCTCATGGATGGGATAAGCCAACAAGTGCATGGTCAACCAAGCCAGTGGCTATGGTAATGGCCCAGTGCGTGTCAGCTCAGTGTCCAGGGTCTTGTGCTGTTGTGTCAGTCAGAGTAATGAGTTGGAGTCTGTTACATCCTGAATTGCTGGAGCAATAGAAATACTTCCTATTTGTATATATCTGTATCTGTATCTGCAAAGCCTGCAAGTTGTATGTATATATCAATGTCCAGAACTGTATTCCTGAAGCCTTATCTTCTGTAGCAGTAAACTACTCTGGAACTTAAGTAGCCTGTGTGGTGAGTGGAACTGAGGGCAACTTCCACTGCGTGGGAATGTCACCTCAGATTCCCAACAAAATCATCTTAGGGAGACTCATGACATACTTAGAAAATTAATTATCTGTAAATGAGAACAGATACCTCCCATCCTTCTCCAAGTCCCTTCATCCTTGAACCATTGGACCATGCTGACTGACCCAAAACATCTAGATGGCACCTGCCTTACATACTGACTTCTGTGAGGGAGGTGTCCAGGTGTTGGTTTAATTTTCTGCCTCTCATATATAACTTTAGCTATGTTTATGGTTTTCTATTCAGTTGTGGCAGGCAGTGCAACATAGTTAACAGAATGCCTTTTCTGACATAACCTATGCTCTCTGTATTGGACAGCAAACCAGGTTTTGTTTTGTTTTTTAAATCTAAGTTTCTCAATTCATGGGAAACAATCCAACCAGTCTGCTTATTGATCTGATATGACCTATCATTTTCTACCCCTTCTAAAAAAATGCTGTGGTCCCTAAGCAATATTTTACAAACAGAACAAAAGATTTGAAGCAGAGTATTATCTAATATGTATATACTGAGCATAGGAACCTAGCTGGAAAGCATTTTACAGTACTGTATAAAGCATAGGAATATTATACACTTTTCCACCTGAGTAAGATGAATTGCCCAAGATGGAATTTGGTTAGGTTGGCCAGGGCACTGCAGAGCAGCCCAGGGTATTGTGATTTTTGGCAATTTCTTCTCTGCAGATTGTCTTGCTTCTGTATCAGTTAGCAGTGTTTCTAACATTTTCAAGTGCATATTAGAAATGCATTTAATCTTGTTTTCATAGTTTTCATTGCAGGCTTAAAGAAGTGATACCATATATATATATATATATATATATATATATATATATATATATATAAAAGAATTGTAGAAACTTATAATACTTCATCTAAAGAAAAGAAAAGAAAGTTGACAATTCAATAGGTAGCATCAACAAAATATTATTTTATGCAAATGGAAGGTAAATAAAAGCATTTTCCCACTTTCAGTACCCCCAAAAAATGATCCCTAAGGGACTCTCCAGAATGGGATGGGGCATGGGTAGAGGCTTCCATTTGCACAAATGGGCTATATTTTTATTGCATCATAAGAGACATTTTGAAAGGTTGTGCTTTTAAAGAAGATGCAAATGTATTTCAACAGTATACCTGCATAAACTCCCTCCTCTCTCTTTCTCTCACTTGCACTTCTCTCACTACTCCCCTCACTGGCTTTTGTCTGCAACTTGTATCTGACCTTCCTGGCATTTGTAATGCTCCTCTATAAATGGTTCAAGTATTGTAAAATGAAGAAGAATAAAATGCCTATCACATAATGCTGAGATAGTAAATGTTAGTCACTGGCACTTTTAAAAAATATATGCCTTCTTGGTTGTCAATGGCTACTTTTTAAATGTTATTCATGTTCCGTTTAATGGGCTTATGTAAGCTATCTATCACTGATTTAAAACTGTGTATAATAACTCCAGATTTCTGAAGACAAATGTTCTGGCGTAAGTAACTGCAGTTGCTACTGCAGTGGAATTAAATGCCGAGATGCTTGTGGAATGGATAACAATAGTACTATGAAATATGTCCTTTAGAAGAAGTGGCAGGGCAAGAGCATTTTATGAAGCAAAAACTTGCTGTATTTGAACTTAAATACATTTGCACTTTTTTTTACAACTTTAGATATGTTGTAATAAGATTAGGATTTTAAAAAATCAATTCAATCAGAGTGTTCAAATGTCTGCACTCATTAACAAATTGTGAGTTTTAAATCCTATTTAAGTATGCTTGATTTTTCTTACTTTAATTAATCTCCAGATTAAGATTGGTTTGCTTTTTGTGCCCTTTATCCCATTATTAGTTTCTACCCACAAAACTTTCAATGGAACGTGTTGTGATATATGATTTGAGTGCTCATCCCTTGCACTTAGAAGGCCACCTATGGTTTTATTTTGGCCGCTAGAGGCTACATAACAGTTTAGAGAACATTTCTTAGGAGGAGTGCAGTGGTTTGTTTGTTTGCAAATATTTAACTAACTCACATCTTCCTTAGCTGTATTTTTTCTTAGCAGAAATGCTATGTATCACTGCAGACTTAATTCATATTGCGGAGCTTTCCTTGATCCTCCTCTTTTCTCTAGCCTGCCACAATCTCAGAGAGGGAGGGGAAGCACTCCTGAGGGTCAAGGGACTCTCTGGAATGGGGCATTGGGACTGCAGCAACAGGGAAGATTCAATGAAATTTCGGTTGGCTGCCTTGCATAATAAGCCGAAGTGCTGTGTACAAGATAGGTTTAGACTGATGCTCACATATCCAATATCCTCTGAAAGGCTTTGGCAGCTAGAAATATTGTCATTCAATTCAAAGGTGAGCCTTCTGCTCACCTATTGCTCTAGAGGAGTTTTGAGGGTGCTGAGAGATATACTGCTGCCGCTGCCATGTGGTAGGAACAGCCAGGTACTCATCCCACTATTGGTCAGATTTGTGGGACTTGCGCTACCTGCACACTAGCCAATGTCTGGCCTGCTTCATGGATCAGCTGTGTTGTGCTTTAAATAATTTGATACATCATATTTGCTTAAATGTTGCAATTATCCTTTTGTAAATCACATATGACAAATGCAATATGGCTACGTAAAGGCATACAAATGAATAGATGCTGTATCATACTGTACCATACTGTACTTTATTCAGCAATGAAGAATATTTGGTATCATAGGTCTTGAATGTAATGAACACACATTCAAATAAATGTAGAGTATATCTTAACGATCACTCGTAGCCGAGTAAGATTGTCTTCCATAAACATGATTTTAACAATGAGTCTGTAAGTGACTGTGAAGGCCAATTCTGGATCCACAGGTCCTTCCACAGTGGGGACATTGGTTTCCGGATGGGAGTTGATCACGGTGTGGATTTGCCAAGCGTGCCTTCCTCTTAGCACATTTCTCCCTTGTGTCCTGAGATTGAGTGTCTTCAAAGCCCATGACACCTTTAGTGTCCAACTGGAGCGCTCACAGGCCACTGTTTCCCAGTTGTCAGTAAAACAAAAAAAATTCCTTCAGTAGCACCTTAAAGACCAACTAAGTTTTTATTTTGGTATGAGCTTTCGTGTGCATGCACTAATATGAATTAGTGTGCATGCACACGAAAGCTCATACCTGAATAAAAACTTAGTTGGTCTTTAAGGTGCTACTGAAGGATTTTTTTTTAATTTTGCTTCGACTCAGACCAACACGGCTACCTACCTGTAACCAGTTGTCAGTGTTTATACTACATTTTTAAAGATTTGCCTTGAGACAGTCTTTAACCTCTTTTGTTAACCACCAGCATTACCCTTTCCATTTTTAAGTTTGGAATAGAGTAGTTGAGTATATAGACCAGCACTGCACTGCAAAGAAAGGGAGAGGGAGAGGTACATGGATTAAACAGGATTTAAGTACCTTTGTCATTCCATGCCAGATGTTTTGCTGCCAAAGATCTGAACAGCCACACTGAACAAAGGAAACATCTATATGTAATGTGTCCAAAATAGCAGTATGATTTTGACTACTTAGTCATTCCACCTTTTTATTTACCTGACTCAACATAATGTGATTAAAATGGCATGCATGCAATTAGAAGCAATCATGGGTGATTGCAGACCACTTTAATTATTTATAATTTGCTCTCCCATCTCCTTCCAACTCACTAGTTTTATGATCAACCTAATGTAGTATGCCTAACTCTTTCCCAGGCCACTCAAGACTAGGAAAAGTAAATGTCTTGCAGTTCTGTCCCAAATCAATATGTGATTTTCCAAATGCCGTGGAAAGCCTTTGCTGTCTAGTTCTTTTATATTGGCACTTAAACTAATCGAAAAGCTAGTGAGGAAAATTAATTTAGGGGCAATTCATATTTTCTCAATGACATTTCTAATTTTCAGAGAAGAAGACATGTTGGAAATGTACACACATACAAATAGTCTGTGGACTACTAAACAGTCCTAAGGGTGACTGGCTGATTTCTATACACTTGGCATTCCAGTGTGCAACACAACACAGGGGCTACACTTTTCCTTGGTATACATTGTTCCATGTTTTTGCTCTGGCTGGACAGAACAAAAGATGTTTAATGATGGTAGGAATAAAATGGCACCTTCTCTGCTGATTTACAACATTTAAAGGCTGCTGCATTTGGAAGAAAATGCCAGCTTCTTGGCTATAATTGTTGGTAATTTGTTGGAAGGCTTGAAATCTAGTTGACACATGCAAAAGAAGAATAAGGCATCTGCGCTGAATCTCTTTTTTTCCTTTCTTGTGGCATGGAAGTCCCTTTGTATGAGAAATAATGTGCACGGCACTAGAAAATGCACAGCAGTTCAAAAGTCCATTACTGCTCAGTTCCTGAATACATTTCCATGTAGATCAAAGGTTATGTGACTTTTCACTCATAGATTAGCACTTCGAAAAGTGCAGCGAAACTTTTTACTGTGGATAATAATATGCCATAGTTGAGCATGTACTCTAATCAACAACTTTTGAATACCTCCAGGGCCTCCAGAATAATTGTATTCAGTCATTTCATAGAATATATTTCTAATAGGGAAATCTCTCTCCCCCCCCCCTTAGTTGCTAGAGACAGGTTCCCTAGCAGTTCACATATTTATAAGAAATGTTCAGTCCTCGTTGGAAAAAAGGGGCAGGGGATCTGCTAAATATGTAGCAGGTATTTCGTATGTCAGTGTGAACCATATGAAATGTAGAGAAAATGAAGATTGCAACCACTATTTAAATCTCACCTGTACTGCCTTTTAGCTGCCTGGGCAGAGCAATCCTATAAGAAGGGGCTGAAGTGAACGAATCACCCAATCCAGTCCTGCTGGGCTCATGCTAGCTGAAAGCAGGTGGAGATAAGGCAGATAGCAAATCAGTACATTAACTCCAGAGCTGGCATACTTTCCTCTCTTGTCCAGGAAATGTAACAGGGTAACATGAGAGCTGTGGATCCAGAGCCTCTCCTGATCATAAGAACATAAGAAGAGGCCTGCTGAATCAAGCCAAAGACCTATGTAGTCCAGTATTATTATGGGAAGGTTGATGAATATATAATACGTTGTGTTTTAGGATACTGCTTGCTTATAATGAGGTTGTGATCCTATTCCATTAAAATCACCGGAAGTCTTGCCTGTAATTTCAGTTGGATATGGCTTGCGTGTGATACTCACTTTGGGGCTTTCATTTGCCTTCATGGTGGTATTAGCCATTACATCCCATGATACCCTGAACTTATGTATTTCCATAATCACCCATTGAATTACAATTTTATTATGGTGTGTATATCTGAATGAGTCACTGAGGCCCACTTTTATAACTTTGGGGGAAATACCTGTTTTCTAAGTCAGTTATGCATATAACCTGATAGTTGAGGGCATTGCTAGCATGGTGCGGTGTCTTTCCTGCACTGGATTTTAGAACTACAAATTTCTGAAATGAAACCTACACACTAGTATAGCAAATACTTTGACATTATTGGTTCCCATGCAAATCTTACAAATAAACTACCCATTCTTCCAGAGAACTCTCAATATGCAAGTGAGAAATTTATTACCACTGCTCACTTAGTTAGCGATGATTCCCTCCCTGTTAAAGATTACATTAAGGTGTCTAATTTTAATGCAGCAGAAAGTGCTACAGTAATTGCATGGCAGCCTCCCAAATGTTTCTGCTATCTTAAAGTTTAGTGTTTGCTCTAGGCCTGGAGAGCTTCCAACTTATTGCAGATGAATGTATCAAGAAGTGTGCCCTGTACCAAATGCCTGGAAGGGGAAATGCAAGGAAAATCAACAACCAAAATGTCATTCTTATCCTATCAGCAGCACCTTCAAGAATGCATTCCTTGAAGTCATTAATTTAGCTGTCTTTCATGTGGTGAATGGTGAAGAGATAAAAAGGATATCTCATTTTGGTTTCCCCCTTTCAGTCAGTACAAATTATAAATGTCTAATTCATAATAAGTTACTATCTCAATTTTGGCAATCCCTGATAAAGTGATTTGCTTTATAGATCTTGTCAAGAATGTGAAAATGGAGAAAGCGTACTCAGGGAAACCTAATGTTTTGGATACAGTCTAGTCTAGATGCAGGTGAGAAAAGATCAAGGAGACTAGCATCAGTTCTGGAATAGGATGGCTGCGAGATATTCCCAGGTTCAATCCCCAGCATCTCCAGGTAGGGCAAGCAAAGATCCCTGCCTGAAACCCTGGACAGCTGCTGCCAGTCAGTGTAGACAATACTGAGCTAGACTAACCAATTAGTGTGGTGTGGTATAAGGCAGCTTCCTATGTTCCTAAATACTAGCATATGCTCTTAGGAATTTTAATATATTGCATGCTGATGTGTATGGTTTTAAAACATAGAGGATGCTAAAAATATTTCCTAGCAAACATGCTTCCTGTTCAAATGGGGAAAGCGTCACCTAACCTCTTACCACCATAAATTATTCTACCGTTAGCAGCTTTGGCTTATGCAGTGTTCAGAGCCAGTACATAGAAACAGACCATAGATAAAATATTAAGTATCTAGAATGGAAAGAGACAGCAGAATCCCTTGGGTTTTAAGAACTGGTCTGTTGTTAAACTAGTGAAAGGGAGTGTGAATTAATTTGTGACTGAAATGGATGATAGAGCAATGCATTAGCGAAATGAACTATTACTTAGATCCTCTCTGTGGAAGGACTGAGTCAAAGAAATAGTTTAATAGTAACCAAATGTGTTTCATGGGCAGGAATGCCACAAAAGTAGGGCATTCATTTCCAGGCTTAAACCTGCAGTTTTAGTAGGGAGTGAGACCCATTGGATATAGTGGGACTTAAATCTAAGTAGACATGCATAGCAATACACTGTAAATAAGCTTTGACTTAGTTTCATCCTGGAATATGAATGCAAACCCTACATTGATTATAGTAGGGGATTTCTTCTAGGCTATATCCTGCATATAGGGTTTACCAACACTTTCACTTGTCCCATGTCTAGAAAGCATGGATCCAAGAGGTTTTCGGCTTGTCCTGCTGCTTTCTCTGGGAAAACCTACTGTTTACTGCTGAATCGGAACAAATGTCAAACCACAGAAAATATTATTTATGTTTGTTCCGATTCAGGGGTAAACAACAGGTGTGGATGAGCCCTTAATGATGGAGCAAAGGACAAACAAGAGGCACAGATTAATATTGGGCCAAAACCTGTCCTCCAATTTCTCAGATTTCTTCCCCTGCAAAATATGCTTCTATTTTTCTTCCTTGCTTTCAGCATGCTTTAAATTTCCTTAGCATTTTTTTCTGAATTTTGGTGAATGTGAGGTGAGGCTTATTTTATTGTTGTGAGCAATTTGTAGCCTCTGATCCAAAAACGCTGCACTCTCTTCATCTGAGCTTTAACTAAGGTGCAGGAATCCAGGGAGGCTGACTACTGAATGCCAAAGACTGGTACTGTTCCTGTTTTTGATTTTAAGGGAACTTCTTCCTTTCAGCTTTGAAAAAAAAAATATATCCACACTGATTTCTTTAAAAGTCTAAAGGCTTCATTTTAGAAAAATAACTATTAACAGCTACCAGATGCACAGTAAGCAGCCTTCCCACCTTACCGTGCTGACAGGAAAGCCCAGCTAAAGATGTCACGGGCTTTTCAGAAAAGAGGAGCACCCAGGAAGGCTGAAAAATGCAGGCCACTGGAGATCTTATTTGTTGAATGAAAGAACACACACAAACACCTCTTGGCCAAGCACAATAAACCACTGCAACCTATCCATCAGAATTTCTCTGATTTTTTCTCTTCACTTTGATAGTTTTAAAAAGCAATTTCTTTAAAAAATGCAGGATTCGGGGCGGGGGGAGTATCACACTCGAAAGTAGCAGCCAGCAGGGTGCTATTGCTTTGGTGCTGGCTTCTGGATGCTGCATGTCACTGCCAGTTATCAAGTGGGCTGGAGGGGCAAGGAAGTGGGGAACCTTGTGCATTGCAAGCACAGTTGGTAGAGCCAATCCAGTGTTCCCAAAGCTCCACTGTGCTGAGCTCACCATCTCCCTCTCAAATACCAGCAATAACGCACAGCACTGGGAAGCCAACATAGCAAGGTAGCCATGACCCACCAGCTTTTGCTGGCACTATACCAAATATCCATAAATTCTGCCAACTATTACTTCCATCCAATGATGTTTTTTTGAGCATTCCTATCCTGGTCCGTCTCATACACAGAACAGTTTTCTCATTCATTTAAACTGAAATAACTGATCCATATGTATGTAACTCTGTGCATGCAAATCGGCTTCCACAACTTACATGAATAGGGAACTCTGTACAGTTTATCAAGTTTGGGTAACCTCCCCCCATCTGTTTGTTGAACCACAAATTATATACCGCTATATCATAACAAAAACATCAAAGCAGTTTGTAATAGTATCCATATAATAAAAAACGCATAATTAAAAATCAGAGACTGTAGACTATTATGGAAAATTATTGTTGCAGGGACACATGGGATATGATTACTATATTTGTTTACTGAATGAATTAGTAAGGATTAGGAGCATAGTGTAGTTCTTTGTTACTTATTTGGGAAACCTTGACAGTAAGACGTAGAATTGTTCATTCTTTAGAGGCCAAATCCAATCGATGTTACATTTTTTCAAGTCTTTTGAACTGCATGATAAAGCAACATGTTGAATTTCTATGAGTAGATTCACAACCAACACATTTTTTAAAAATGATCTCTATAATTTGCCTTCTGTTACAGCTATTGGCCGAAATCCTAAAATGATTTGAGAAGCAGCTATTGTTAAGAACTTAAGACCCTGTGAATTTCTAAAACCCTCACTCAGCTATAGTGACCTTTCAGTCCATCTCTTCTTGTAATTGTCAAATGTATCTTACCGCATTATTAAAAATACACAGAAGAAAAACATTTATACATTTCCACATAAAGTACCTCAAAGAGTCTTTAGTACATAAGTCTACACACCTCAGTCCCCCTAACTGTCTGGGAACCAAACTGGGCAAGACACTGGGCATGCTGGTTAGCAGCATGGAAGAAAAAGGGGGGAGAAACCCCCTCTTTACCCTTTGCTGCTTGACTGATGCTCCAGCATAGGGCTCACATAGCTCATTTTCCCAGACTGCTGTGGCAAGATGTACGTTTTCTAGGAGAATCCACAGACTGACTTGAGAACGACTGACTGTGTCTACTTATCTCAAATCAATATGTGAAATTTAGTCCCTTCCCCCCTTGCCCCTCTGATATACTCAGTTTCTCTTCCTCTTTTATACTTAGCCTTTTGTATTTCCCACTGCAAATCCTATGGGTCCTTCTGCCCTCCTTCCGCCTGCTTCTCAGGTCACTGCACATGTGTTCTCCTTTCTCCCTTTCATTCTTCGTTACCTCCTGGGCCCTCTTCCTATTCAGCTTCCTCCAGCATCCTCAGTTTCGGATCACCCTTCCTTCAGTCCTCTCTACCTTTGTATTCTGCCAGCAGCACACCAACTCTTTTCTTGTAGGGCAAGAGGCAGGTTATCTGTATACTTAAATGAATAGAGAATCCAAGGCACAAAAATTGTAGTTTATTCAGAATCAGATTTAAAACATTTTGAAAATGGGTTAATCATCTAAATTTTCATGTACAGTCCAGCCTTGTTAGGGCTTGATTTTCTCCCTATTATTTAGCTATTCCACCTGTGACTTTAAGGAGTTAAAAAGTAATATAGCCGTTCATTTTCAAATTACTTTTCGTTTGCCTTTTTCACATTTTCCTCCTTGTCCGTGGCTTCGTAAATGTGCCCCAGTGTTGCCCCTACTTTATTATTATTTGCATATTTATATTCCATTGGCACAGAATGACTAGTCTAGATTACTGCCCCAGTGCTGTTGACCTTTTTCATAATCTGATTTGCATACTGTTAATTGTGTAGGGAAGGAAAGATGCAGGCACAGTGCCCTTTCCGCTTCTGTCTCCAGCATTATTGTGAAATGGCAAGATAAGCGCAGATATTAACTCTTTTCTGTTACATAGAACTGAGAAAATAAAGACAACCTTTATATATAATCTCTGTCCCCATTAGGGTTTCAATGAATTAAAGCAGTTTAGATGACTAATTGCCTTTTTATTTTATTAGGAAAATGCAAATAGGCAAATACAAAAAGTAATCCTAACATATAACAATCCTTTAATTAATTCAAAATATCATATTAATTTTACTAAAATAAACAAAATCAGTGTACGTCAGACTATATCAGTGAATATAATATCTATAGTTGACTATTATATTTATGTTTTGTATTCCAATGATTTGTAAATGAGCTCCACTTTTCAATAAAGTAGCTTTCATGTAATTTTAAAGTTTTTTTAAAAAATTGCCCAAACCTCACTCATACGAGGGTGATCTTGAGGTTTTCCAAAGCTATCTGTTTTTCCCCCTTGTTAATCAATTACATAATAAATTTTAATAGTACCCAGATATTATTAAAGTTGTTGGGGATAGTCTATTTGCAGGGCTGTTGGTGGTTATATGAATCTATCCATGCTCCAAGGTGTCAGAGGTTCTTTTTCTTGACCCACCTTTAAGATAATTTAGACGGACAACTACAAGTGACAGGGCTGTCTCTGCAGGGTCCCCTAGGCTATAAAATTCCTGCAAAAGGAATGTATGGTTGACCCCTTCAGTTGGGGTATTGAAAACAGCTACTAAAACAACACCAGTTTAGATTGCCATTTGGACATTCTGCTGCTTATTTTATTTTACTGTATTTTATTTTTTAAACTGCTTTGGAAATGGGTTTATACAGCTGTCATTTATTAGTTGTAGCAGTAACATTCATTTTTATTTGGGTTCTTTATCAATTTAAATTTTATCAGATAATATGCTTTTTGTCCCACAGCAGAGTGGCAAAGATGAACCCTGTTAACATTGGGTTTTTTAATAAACAAACAAACAAACAAACAAACACACACACACACACACACACACACACACACACACAACAACAGTGGGCCAATGGCCCATTTAGTCCAGTATCCTGTTCTCTCAGTGGCCAACCAGATGCCAACCAGATGCCAGATGCCCACCTGGGATTCGCAGTAACTGGTATTCAGAGGCATATTGCCTTTGGACAAGTGGAAGTGGAGCATAGCCATTGTGGCTAACAGTCATTGACAGCCTTGTCCTTCACGAATGTGTCCAATCCTTCTTTAAAACCCATCCAGATTGGTTATAACGCCTCCTGCGGAGCAAGTTCCATAGTTTATGTGCTGCATGATGAACAACTTTCTTTTATCTGTCCTAAATCTTCCAACATTCAGCTTCTTTGGATGTCTATGATTTCTAGTGTTATGAGAGAGCAGGGAAATTAGCACTAGCACTTTATGTTAGTGGAGAGGGGGCAGAATATACAAGCACCAAGCTGGTGCCAAATGTATTGCTCTGCTTTCTTTGGACCATATCAGCGAGGCTGAGAAGGGGGTCTTATTGTCTGGGCAGCCCAGGACCTCCATACACACTGCCCAGGCTTGCACCCCAAAGGAGGTCACTTAAGTGCTGCTAAGGCAGTGGTTTAATTTCACCCCCAGAGGTGCACTCCATTGTATTTCGAAACAGATGGATGCCAACAACAACAACTGAATGTAAAGACTTTGATTTAAAGACTTTAAACTACTCAATACCCAATCCTCAGTTCAGTGATCCTGTCATGCTCTTGATGATGAAATTGGGTGTGCAAAGGGGCCTCTGAACACCTCTCCTCCCCATGAACTCTTAAACTCTGCCTCACCACCCTTTCCTCCCCCATATCACAAGTACTAAGAATCCTGGGAAACTACACTTCCCAGGCTCCTTGGCACCTAGAATGCTCCAACAGTAGCATCCCAGACACCAGGAACCTCAATTTTGTCACAAAAGTTCAAAATACTTCAGAAGCCTTTCTTTCTTTGAAATATATTATTTTCCTTTTCACGTATCCCAGTCTAATTTTCCCCCTCCTCATATTGCCTTCTACCTGCAATAGAATTTCCGTATTTTGGTACAGATACTTTATATTCAGCTTCATTGATCCCAGTCTGTGATAGTCACAAAGCATCAACAGTACATCTACAAGCTGCAAAAACAACTCTGCCTTGATCCCATTCAGCTGTCATCTGCCTTATGATATCTTTTTTGGCCTTTGGGGTCTCTCTTTCACAAGCAGTGGAACTACACTAACTGCTCTCACACTTCTATCAAAAACAGAGATAAGAGACACAGTAGAAAAATCAGGTTGTTTAAGTTATGACTGGAAATATAATTCTGCTTGCCTCAATGTGCACTGCAGGGTGAACCCTGTACAGGAGAGAGAGAGAGAGAGAGAGAGAGAGAGAGAGAGAGAGAGAGAGAGAGAGAGAGAGAAGACACTTGACAGCATCCACAACTTCAAAGGCAGGGCTGTTTGTACACAGCATGTGGCACAGGTGCACATCTTTATCATTTTATGTAGAATTCTGTCTTAGCCAGCCCTTGCACATTTTGCTGGATTGTTGTGTATGCTGCTTTGGAGTGCCTGCAGGGCCCCATTGCACATTGCTCCCCAAGGGCCCAACAGCCAACTGGTTTAAGATGTTTGGGAAGTACTGAGCTTACAAAGCACTTCCTGCAGCATTTCCCAAACGCCTGATGGCAGCACTTCTGAAGTTGGTTGTCAGGTGTCTGGGAAGCACTGCACAAGGGACTCTGACAGCTGTAAATTACCTGATGTCATTATGATCATTATCTCATTGTGACCTGCCAAGGTTGGCCCCAAAGTGAAGGAGGGTAGAAGGATTTGGCCTACTGAGACCAAAATTTTCCCACTCCTGCTATGCATCATGGAATAATATTTGTGGGACTATATGGTATCGCATTGTATCCATAGGAATGCCACCAAAACTGGCATATCTGCAGTAAGCTCCCTTTACAGATGTACTGTTTATCACTATTCGTTGATGGGAGTGTTGTGGGTTTTTGCCTTGTTTTTTTTTTTTACTGTGTCTGTTCCCACCTTTCTAAAACCAGATGTTTTCTCTCATAGCCAATATACAGCTACCCAGTGACTCCCACTGCAATCATTGTTCCATTTTAGTTTACAGAGATTCATCAATTAGCTTCTCTAAATAGACATAGTTTACAACTGGACACTTGGTTCTAATTTGTCCCATTTTTTATTTTATGAAAATCCACTTTGATAAAGCATAGTGTCTTTATGGCCATTGGTTCTTCAGACATTATTTTGTCTCGTGAACACAGAACGTATGAAGCTGCCTTATGCCGAGTAAGAGCATTGATCCATCTAGTTCAATATAGTCTACACTGTCTGGCTGCAGCTTTTTCATTTTATGGTGGGGGTCTCTATTAGCCCTACCAGAAGATGCCAGGGATTGCACATGGGACTTTATGCCTGCAAAGAATATGCTCTACCCACTGATCTGCTGCCCTTCCCCAAAATACCTAAGGGTATTCTGCAATTCAAGCATATCTGCAGTAACATAAAAAACAAATATACCATATCTTTGAAAATACCTCTGGCATTCTATCAGAGTTGGCTTTTTAATGCCAATTGGTTAAAGCAGGTTATTAATTTTATGCTTGTGTGTAAAACCAGCATAGGCATATTATTTTGCTTTAACAATACTGTGAACTCTTAATAATACATGACATGTAGTAAAAGAGTAAAGTAAATCAAGTATCTTTATCCATAGCAGCTATAACCAACACTATTATTTCCTTTAAGTGGGTAGTGTAGCCTCTCTTCCAAAGCTGTTTCTTTTTGTTGCTGCTAAGTCAGCCTCTTTCATATATGAAACACTATTTATTCAGAGAAATGCCACCATGGTTTTATCAAATTTGGCGCCTAGCATTTCATTGGTTGATGATCCCCTTCATCTTCTGTTACCAAAAAAGTTTCCACCAGAGATTTTACAGAGCTCAGGATCAAAAGGGGACCACACAATCATCTATTTCTAGCAGCTACAATATTGCACAGATTTCTGCCCCCCAAAAGAAGATTCTGAAACCCACAAATGGATTATGATAATATGATGTTTCACAATTATATTATAAACCTTACAATTAGATTGCAAACTCTTTGGGGACACAGCTCCATTTCCTTTAATTTTCTAATATCAAATTGTAAATATCATGCAATCCATTTTCAGCTATGGCTTTAGCATGGGCTGCGAAGTGTTTTTCAAAGCCTTCCCTGGACTTCCAGAGTCTCACAACTTAACCCTCCTCTACCCAATCTTCAGTACTCCCTTGTCAAGCCCTGTACCCTCACTTCACCTTTGTTCTGCCAATCTCAGATTGTATGCCCTGTAGGCAAGAACTGTGTCAACTTCTGTGTTTTATGCTACCTCTCTATGAGTGCTTTGATGCCAGAGAGACAGTGTCTTCACCCCAGGCTCTCTTGGATAATTACTCAGCATTTGGGTCCCAGCTTTGAATCAGGTTTGATACTTAATTGAGCCCTGAATCTCTTGCATGATGACATTCTGTGTTTGAAGCTTCCCATGGCATGTGATTCATTTTTCATGCATTGCACAGGGATGGCTTTACAGAGTCACCATTTCATGCACCTTCTCTTTCCAAGTCATTTCTTGCTACTATAGTATTGTTGTGTCTGCAGATTCTGTTTTTACTCGAGTACTTCAAAGGTGGTCCTCGGTAGTGTTTTTAATTAAGCATCTTCTTGTGGAAACCTATAAACACTGGCTCGGCATTAGCTATTGTCTGAAAGACACACATGCAGATGCACATACACTCAGGTGCACATACTGGCGCTCTAGCAGCTTGATAGTATTACTATAATTTACCATAACCACACAAAAAAATCACAAACTAAGGTGACAGGGTTATGTGGGATTTGTAACATGCTTCTGCCCTGACTCCTAGAAACAGAAAGGCTTTATTTTTCCTTACTGTATACTATTCTGTAGATGGCTAGTACTAGAAGTGAATTATTACTTAATAATGCAAGGCATATGCCACAGCATATGAGAGCCAGTGTGGAATAGTTGTTAGAGTGTTGGATTAGGACCTGGGAGACCAGGGTTCAAATCCCCACTCAGTCATGAAGTGCACAGGGTGACTTTGGGCCAGTCACTGTCTCTCAGCCCTAACCACCTCACAGGGTTCTTGTGATGATAAAATGGAGAGGGGAGAAGTGTGTAGGCTACTTTGAGCTCTTTGGATCAAAGGTGGAATATAAATGCAATAATATATAAATACATAATAAACTAGAGGTGGGGAGGGAATAAAAGAGCCAAGAGGGAAATTCTGGCTACCAGTACTTGGAGGGTTGAAGTGTACATTCTGAGGCATTGATTGTGCAGGCGCATATAAACACATGGTACAGAGAACAGTTTTTATGAGGGCTCTCAAGTTTTTATGGGCAGGTGCCGCACTCCTGGAATATGGTGTTGCATGTAAGTCATCTTCTGCATCGGCACCCTCTATGACTTCATATAAAATTCCAGAATTCTGATAAACTGTCACAAAGAAAAATGATAAAGGGTTTTATGCTCAATTTTGCTGGAAGGGAGAAATGCGAGGGCTGTCAGTCTGGGTCTTTAGAACAAATGAGTCACAGTTCGTAAGGCAGCTCAATAAGGCTATCATTTCCCATCAGCTCCCATCCCCTGACAGTCACAAATTTATTGTCTGGGGGAAAGCGAAAACCGGCTAGGTTTTGGTGCCAGGTGAGTCCGACACTATTACTCCATCAAACCAGACTTGTATAGACAAGAGCCTACCATGAATATTTGATATAACCTTCTTCCCAGAAAGAACACAGTGAAAGTGTTCTCTCATTTGCTGAGAAATGTTTCCTTTGTGTCAGCTTGAATCTCTTTGAAAAAAAGGCCATTTGTAAACCACAAAGCTTTCTCTGGCGTTTTCACTTTTTGCTTGGATTGTTTGGCAGTGCATTTGTGGCATGCTTCTTATTTATAGCTTTAGTGGAATGAAACAAAAGAATCCTCAGGCTGCTAGATTTTTCTCTTTTTTCTTTTATCCAATGCATTTGTCATTATCCTTCTCACATGGTAGCATTATGCATATTGCAACACACCCACCTGTGTTCCCAAAGAAAATAGACTTTGCCATTCTTAATAAAAGGTAAAGGTAAAGGGGCCCCTGACCATTAGGTCCAGTCGTGACCGACTCTGGGGTTGCGGCGCTCATCTCATATTATTGGCCAAGGGAGCCAGCGTACAGCTTCCAGGTCATGTGGCCAGCATGACAAAGCCGCTTCTGGCGAACCAGAGCAGCACAAGGAAACACCGTTTACCTTCCCACTGTAGCGGTACCTATTTATCTACTTGCACTTTGACGTGCTTTCGAACTGCTGGGTTGGCAGGAGCAGGGACCGAGCAACGGGAGCTCACCCTGTCGCGGGGATTCGAACCGCCAACCTTCTGATCGGCAAGCCCTAGGCTCAGTGGTTTTACCCACAGCGCCACCCGCGTCCCATAGCCATACTTAATACTTGTGCTTAAAATGTGCTGATTTCTCAAGCAGAAAACTAAGGCTCTGGATAAAGCATGGTATTTTTATCTTCTTACTAAGGGTAAGCATTTCAGTTTGGTTTCCACTTACAATTGATGGTGATCAAAGTCTTCTGTTGGAGATAAACTGTAGGGTCTTATTGAAAAGCTCTACATTATTGGGGTTTCTTAACTGAAATCTGTATCTCCTTCATCACCGAAGGGGTGATTTATGTTTTGAAGTTGAATGAAGTTTTATGTATATATTTTGTTTAATGTATAACTTACATTAGTCCTACTTTAGTTGTATTTCTCTACTCTGTCTAGTTTTTAAGCTCTTCAGAGTCATTGACCAAGGTCTTTAACTTTACATAATACTTGATTCTTAAAAAAATTATAGAGTACTAGGGAGTGGACCTGAGACCCTTCACATGTAAATCTTGTGCTCTAACACTGGTTGGTGATTCCTCCCTATCGCCAAGTTCTGCTGTAAACTGAAATGAATATTTATAGCATCTGTATTTAGCAGGTTACCAACATCACTAATGTATGCTGCACCAGAGAATCAGGAGCTCAGTGAAAAATCACAGCATCTTTATAGACTCATATGCAAGTACTTTTGATATGGTCAGAGTATAACGCAATTCCAGAGACCATAAAAAGCTTTCAAATTATCACTCAGCATACCTTAAGGGGAGAGGAAATCACCCATATGAGCCAGGTCTTTTATAGGATTTTAATAACCCAAATATTTTCCAATCAAGTTGCCTATTAAATTATATCGGTATAACTAGTCTTCAAATCACATTTTTTCCTGAGTGCTTATGTTCATTGTTTTCATTTTTAAAAAAAGAGTCCACAGTCAATTTACAGCCTTCAGCCTTATAAAACTTTGTATCAATGTATTCTGCTTATATATATATATGTACTGTATATACTAGCAACAGTGAATAATATGGCATACATTTCAGGCCACTACAAGCTAGAGCAAAATAGTGTACAATCACAAGAACACAAGAAGCTGCTAAACACAAAGTCAAAGCATTGACCTAACTAGCTCAGTACTGTCAATAATAATAATAATAATAATAATAATAATAATAATAATAATAATAATAATAATAATTTATTATTAATACCCCGCCCATCTGGCCGGGTTCCCCCAGCCACTCTGGGCGGCTGTCAACACTTACAGGCAGCAGTTTTACAGGTTTTAGACAGGAGTCTTTTTCCAGCCCTATCTAGAAATGCCAGGGGTAGAACTGGATACTTTTTTATATGCAAAGCATGCGCCATACCAATGAGCTATGCCCCCCCGCCTTCCCCACATGATGGCTAGTGTATTTAAAATGACAAAGGAGGGAAACTGAGTCTTATCATTCACCATTAGTAATAAACAGTATTTATAAGAGGTTTTTTTAGCACTGATGCAGCTACATAATATCATGAATCCTTCCCAGCACTCTATGCAAACTGCGATTCTGGATCATAACGAGGATTGCTGTCAGTATCACTTGATACTCTGGCTCTCATTTTGAAAATACAGTGGTACCTTGGTTTATGAACACAATTGGTTCCAGAAGTCTGTTCATAAACTGAAGCGTTCATAAACTGAAGCGAACTTTCCCACTGAAAGTAATGGAAAGTGGATTAATCTGTTCCAGACGGTCCATGGAGTACTTAAACTGAAGCGTACTTAACCCGAAGCATGGGTGTAATTGGTTCTGGAAGTCTGTTCATAAACTGAAGCGTTCATAAATTGAAGCGAACTTTCCCATTGAAAATAATGGAAAGTGAATTAATCTGTTCCAAATGGGTCCGCGGTGTTCGTAAACCGAAAATTCATAAACCGAGGTGTTCATAAACAGAGGTTCCACTGTATATTTATCCACATTCTGCAATTAAAATAAAAAAATTATACTTTACTATGCTATACTGCAGGCATAGGCAAACTCGGCCCTCCAGATGCTTTGGGACTACAACTCCCATCATCCCATTTTTTAAAATATAACAGGACCAGTGGTCAGGGGTGATGGGAGTTGTAGTCCCAAAACATCTGGAGGGCCGAGTTTGCCTATGCCTGCTATACTGCATGTAAATTTTCAAATGCTTCTTTCATTGTCCTTCAATCTTCCTGACACATTTGCCATCCTGCCACACCCTTTGAGAACCACTGCCCTAGAAGCTGCAGTATCCTCCATTTGAAGCTTCCTCTTACACCAATAGTGTTCCCTCCACAGGATTTTTAGTTAACAGTTTAATCTTAAATAAACTGGCCCCTTTTCAACCCAACCTCTGTGTCTCTATTTATTCGGTCACCAGGTCACAATGTGTGAAGTGGGCCAGTGTCAGCTCTGTGAAACGTTTTTTATTCTCATGCACATTAAAGGGGTTTGGCTTGTTTTCGTTCATTATCAGCTTAATTTTCTCCGTGCTTTCTCCGAAGTGCCACTGAGTTCAGCACGCCTCACACCCAAGTAAGAGTACAGAGAATTTCAGTTTTAGCCTAGAGTTTTAATCAAAATCTATGCACACTCCCAATGTCCCTTTATATCTGCATTATATTGCTCTTCTGCTTCTCAGAGTTGGAGAATTTCAGCCATACATGTTTCAGATTGCTCAAGGCTTGTAAATCTGCCACCTAGGAAGACAATGGAAGAGTCAGTAATGATGCATAAAATATAGACTTTGCCCAACTGTGCAGCAGAATAGAAGTTAGGTAAAATAATATGCATCACTGGAGAGGGGGGGGGGAGAACTGACATAAAATAATGGCCTTTCTCTATGCAACTCTCTCTGTAGCAATTTAAGCATGAATGCACAAGGCCCCTCTCTATGAATCACTTATCTGTATTCATAGACAGGTGATCCAGGAGCCCATAGGTAGCACCCAGATGGTTTAAAATCTTGGATCTAATATTTCAGTAAATCTTTCTATTAATACATATTCAACACAAACGTAATTGGCCTTGGAGAGCTAGAATCTATCTCTAAACTTCCCATTGATTAACAGAATAGCCTCATTAGGTTTACATTGTCTCTGTTTAAAGTTTGTAAATTTTTCAGATGATTGCAAAATCCATGATTTGCCTGTCAGTATAAGCACTATGATATTATTATATGTGCTTAAGTGTTGCCAGAGACCATTTCTTTAATGCATCAACCACGAACATTCTGATCCTTTTTTTATATAGTTTCCGGTCACAATCCTAAATAATAACACAGTGGTACCTCTACTTACGAATTTAATGTGTTCTGAACGCACATTCATAAGTCGGAAAAAAATTGTAAGTCAAATCCCATAGGAATGCATTGGGAGAAAAAATTCGTAAGTCAAAGCAGCCCTATCTAAAAATTCATAAGTAGAAAAAACCCTATCTAAACTGCATCCAGGATGGCGGATGGAGCTCCGTTCGTAAGTAGAAACATTCGTAAGTAGAGGTACCACTGTAATAAACAACAACAACAACAACAACAACAACAACAACAACAACAATAATTTATTATTTATACCTTGCCCATCTGGCTGGGTTTCCCCAGCCACTCTGGGCGGCTTCCAACCGAATATTAAAAACAGTACAGCATCAAACATTAAAAACTTCCATAAACAGTAATGATGCATAAAATGATGCCTTCAGTTGTCTTCTAAAAGTAAAATAGTTGCTTATTGCCTTGACATCTTCTGGGAGGGTGTTCCACAGAGCGGGTGCCACTACCGAGAAGGCCCTCTGCCTGGTTCCTTGTAACCTCACTTCTCACAATGAGGGAACAGCCAGAAGGCCCTCGGTGCTGGATCTCAGTGTCCGGGCTGAATGCTGGGGGTGGAGACGCTCCTTCGGGTATACAGGACCGAGGCCATTTAGGGCTTTAAAGGTCAGTACCAACACTTTGAATTGTGCTCGGAAACGTACTGGGAGCCAGTGTAGATCTTTCAGGACCGGTGTTATGTGGTCCCGGCGGCCACTCCCAGTCACTAGTCTAGCTGCCGCATTCTGGATTAATTGCAGTTTCTGGGTCACCTTCAAAGGTAGCCCCACGTAGAGCGCATTGCAGTAGTCCAAGCGGGAGATAACCAGAGCATGCACCACTCTGCGGGCAGGTAGGGTCTCAGCCTGCGTACCAGATGGAGCTGGTAAACAGCCGCCCTGGACACAGAATTAACCTGTGCCTCCATGGACAGCTGTGAGTCCAAAATGACTCCCAGGTTGCGCAGCTGGTCCTTCAGGGGCACAGTTACCCCATTCAGGACCAGGGAGTCCTCCACACCTGCCCGCCTCCTGTGCCCCCAAAACAGTACTTCTGTCTTGTCAGGATTCAACCTCAATCTGTTAGCCGCCATCCATACTCCAACCGCCTCCAGGCACTCACACAGGACCTTCACCGCCTTCACTGGTTCTGATTTAAAAGAGAGGTAGAGCTGGGTGTCATCCGCATACTGATGAACACCCAGCCCAAACCCCCTGATGATCTCTCCCAGTGGCTTCATATAGATGTTAGAAAGCATGGGGGAGAGGACGGAACCCTGAGGCACCCCACAAGTGAGTGCCCAGGGGTCTGAACACCCATCCCCCAACACCACTTTCTGAACATGGCCCAGGAGGAAGGAGTGGAACCACTGTATGACAGTGCCCTCAGCTCCCAGCCCCTCTAGATGTTATGGTCGATGGTGTCAAAGGCCGCTGAGAGATCCAGCAGAACTAGGAAACAGCTCTCACCTTTGTCCCTAGCTCGCCAGAGACCATCGACCAGCGCGACCAAGGCAGTTTCATTCCCATGGCGAGGCCTGAATCCCGATTGGAAGGGATCCAAATAAAATATGCAAATAAAAGTAGGTTCTTACCACAGTTTCCTAGCTGATGAAGTCTGAGCTGCACTCTGTTCAGAATGGTTTGGTTGCAACACTGAACCATAGCTTGGTGTTCTCTGAATGAGCTTCTCAAGTTTCTTTTTTTTTAAGGTAAGATAAGATATCTTTATTGTCATTGTCCCCTTGCAGGAACAACGAAATTACTCAGTTTCTGACCACCTTCCCTTTCTGACCACCTTCCCTTTTCTTCAACACTAGAGAGGGAAACTGGAAGCATCTGCTTTCTGCTTTAGAATAGCCACACTTTGCTGTTATGTTCAGACTGGGTGTGAGTTACTTTAAATGTTAATATATGGTTTATTGGAACAAGCTGGTAACTGGAACTAACTTTAAACTCAAGCACAGGACATGACAAACTGATTAGTCTAAACCTGGAAGTGAAAACTTTAGATCTCCTCCTCTAGCACAAGAAGAAAGGGGAAGCTTGAACAGCATCACTTGCATAATGCTGAACTATGTTTTAGTACTGCACCCAATACAAGGTGTAATTTTGCTTCCAGAGCTTGTCCTTGCACAGAGTATGGGTGATTCTTGGGCTTCCATACCTCTCTTTTTGCCGCCTCACTGTGCATAGGTGGTAACAGGCAACCTGGAAGAACAGAATTCTTTAACAAGGGCTTTCCTAAACTCTGTTTGGAAGCAAGACTGGAGTCACAGGATCAGAAAGAGATCTTTTTTATGATTATTAGAACTTTTGGCCTCTAGTTATTATATTCAAGATTTAGGGTTGGGAGAAGTAGCATGTGATAGCTAGCTACAAGTACAAGATCTAGGGTGACTAGCCCTTGAATCAGCAGCTGGTCTTTTGGAGTATGCATGAAATTCCACAGGAACTGAAGTGTGTCTTCTGTGCAATACACAGCTGATATAAAGCTAATTTTGAGCTAAAAAATTGGCTCTGTTCAAAGATGAAAGAAGTACCTCCGGTTTCATGTTATCTGGTATCCACTTCCATGCTCTGTAAAACATCTCTGTGAATTCTGACATTTTTCAATGTCTGTTTCCCCAGACAGAATTGGTTTGTCCTGTCTCACATGGCTATTGAGAAGAAAACTGCAGTCAGTATAATAAGCTGCTGAGATGGGATCAAAAGAAACCCTAGTTGTATAAGAGCATGTGCCAAATTGTCAAAAGGCCTGTTATAAGCATTATAATTTTCAAGTGTGGCAGGCACTTAACAGATAATACCTCCATCTTTGGTTAAACAAGGTTCACCTTCTCCATCACACTCTATTGCCTCAGAGAACATCAGTGGGAACAGTTGCCAGGCAATTGACAATTCCAGAAAGAGACGTTTTACCTCCTTTAGGGGTTGAGTGAGTTCCACTGCTCACCTTCATTCTATGCCTTAGAACAGGCACCCCCAAACTTCTGCCCTCCAGATGTTTTGGACTACAATTCCCATCTTCCCCGACTACTGGTCCTGTTAGCTAGGGATCATGGGAGTTGTAGGCCAAAATATCTGGAGGCCCGCAGTTTGGGGATGCCTGCAGAAGCATCAGTAGACTTTGCTGCCTCATAGGCAGAGGCCAAAGGGCAACACTAAGGAGGACCAAGGATGAGGGCAGGAAATGGTTCCTGATTAATCCACATGCTTTTTCAGTACCTAATAGCAGATTTGGAAGATAGTGGTGATTTAATTGCCTTCCACATATATGTCTCAATGTGATGTACAGAATATAATTAAAAATAGTTAAAACCAGCATAGAATACAACTGAAGATGAAAAAAATATAATGCAGTTGTCATAAACCCTGCAGCATTTTCAGGGTTGATTGAGCTTGAGTTGGCAGAAGGAGAGGAGGAAACTGGGGTGGGGCAGACTAAGGCCAGAGGAGGGAGACTGTCCCTACTGGGCCTTGTCTTTAAGAGCTTGGTGGGCAGGGTGTGGTAACTGTTGAGACATCTTACGGTAGTTGCTTCCATCCAAGTCTGATTCCAGAACTTCTGAATTGTGGCTCTTGATTCTGTGTCTGTTGCTTATACCATTACTTGCATGAATAAATATTTCTTTTTTACTTGCACTTAAAAGTCTTTGTCTGCATATGTTAGGATGGATGCAAGTCGGTTATCTTTATTATGAGATTTATTTATTTTCTGCAAGCTAGTTTTATAGCTGGATATCATTATTCCAAATAAAGAAATAAATATTGCTGACCATCGTCAATCTTATACAGAGGGACAATGTTTACATAAACTGGTTATTTGCCAGGCTCCTATAACAACAACAACATCCCTATACTGAACAAAATACAGAGTTAAAATTGATAATACAGCAAATTGACAAGACTTGTTAGCCATATAAATATTAATACTTTCATACTCTGCCACAAAATTAATTGTGTATGTAAATGTGAATGATCTAATAAAGGTGCAAAGGAAGGAAAACCAGCCTGTCATATGTAGGGTCACTTTAAATTTCACCCGAAGTTTTAACCACAATTAGCTCAGCACTTTGGGGTTATTACCTGATAGGCAGCAGGGGCCTATTAGAATTAACAAGCAGCTCATAATCTATTACAATTAGGCTTAATTGGCCTTCTCAGTCTCTGTTCAGCAATGACAATCATTTCAAAATCTTAAAAGGTGGTTTTCCCCCTTTGGCCACTGCCAAGATCAGTGAAAGATATTGTAAGAATCAATTGCTAAGGAATGTAGAGTTTTAATCTTGACGTCTGAAATTCTAAGGTTTACTCTTTCATGCTTTTCAAAATTATGATGCAATTAATTCTCAATACATATCAACAGAGCCCTGGTAAATATATGGGATTAATAAAAGCTGTTTGCGCAGCACCATCTTTATACCCCCTCCCCCCCTTTGAGCAGTTGCACCTGATGGAACCTGTATACAATGATCATTAGAGCTGGCCTCTGAAATTTTCAACATCCACAAGCGTAGTAATAGGTTATGTGGCATGTTTATAAGGTATTTGTTAAAGCACCTGGTTACAATTCGTGCAGTTGCTTTGTGGAGGTTCCTGAATAATAGACATGGAGAGTGTTGAATAGCTCTAGGAACACAGACGTTGCCAGTGAATGCCTTCATGTGGAACATGACGCAGATTTAGTTGCAGATACATTAAAAATAAAAGCATAGGTGGTTTTAGCATGTTGAACACATTAGATGTAAATAAATTAGCCTATTATGAACTGCTTTCATTCAAAGTAGTGCTAATGCAATCACTCTGTCTGCACAAGCATTTCTGCTTGCCTGGCGGAATAATCTGCTCTCCCTCTTTGTTCTATGGGTTCTCTCTATCCAGCCCCAGGCAATCAGGGGACACTGGGGCATGCAGGGGGGAGTGGAGAATAGAAAGCCCTATTGCACTGGCTTCCGATAGTGCACACTATTTGGTTGAATTCAGACCATTGTCTTCAGAAATGATGGCTTCTGATATTGACCATTCCTGTTAAACCAGCATCAAAGTGATTATTGTGATGCTAAATCCCATCTGAAATGGACATAGTTTTATGTAAACTTAGCAATGACAAAAGGCAAGGCCCCTTTGTGGACCAGGAACTGGTTACCTAACAGGAATCAGAGTAGGAAGAAATGGACAGTTCTCCCAATATCCAGTTTGGGAACCAGCACTTTTCTGTATGTTTACTTCATGTCAATAGAAAGCAAAACAGACTGGCTATAAAAACGATCCTTTCAATATTTCAGATTCTGTCTTAACTGTACACACACACAAAAACACACAATTATGCAGGATCTTCTTAGTTTTGTTCCAGTATAAATTATTGATCAATTTGGTTTATGGTTAATGTATGTAGTGTGTGTCCCTGTGCTGAGTGCTCCCTCTTCTGAAAGAAATTTTCTTCATCCACTGTGATCCCTAGGTATTGTCCCTGGTCAATCACTGCCAGACCTTGTGAGCATGTATCTGAAATTTATTTATTGCCATGGCATGCCCCACTTTAGACTTGTTTACATTGAATTGAACAGGTCCTTCTGGAGCTCTTCGCAATCCTTTTTTGGTTTAATAACCCTGAACAATTTAGTATCATCAGCAAACTTGGCTACCTTACGGCTTACCCCAAACTCTAAACCATTTATGAACAAGTTAAAAAGCATTTGTCTTAGGGATATGTTACTTTTGTTTTGTTTTGTTTTGTTTTGTTAGAAGATCAGCAATTTCACACAGAGTTCTTTGAGAACTCTCAGGTGGATGCCATCTGGGTCCAGTGATTTGTCAGTTTTTATTTTGTCTATTAGGCATAGAACTTCATCTTTCATCACCACTGTTTACCTCAGTTCTTGTGATGGGAATGGCGGAAGATTAAATAAGCATGCTGGTGTACAGCCTATGCTACAGGAATAAACTATGGACAGGGGTTGAAGTTTTCTACTGCTGCAAATTATGTTGAAAACAATGGACGTATATTGGACCCAGATTCACCATCTGAATAGCATGGTATAAATACAACATAGTGTACTTGCCATGTATCCTGCCGCATGTTTTGCTGCACATGGCACATTGAGTCTAGATTAGGTTAACCCCACCAGACTTCATCTGTCCACCAGACTCTGCACTGAACCTCAAGCTCTTGTGCCTGGAAGTGTCCCTATTTTAAAGCAATTTATTCTAACTGTGGTCAGTGAATGCACTGCCATACCTTTTCTTTTCTTTTCTTCACTAAGCTTTTTCCTGAAATGGTTGGTCTGCATTATTATTATTATTTTCTGTGGGACTAGCAGATTCCTTTTCTTTTAGTTCAGTTTCCTCCCAGAGATTTATTCATCAGTGCTTGATATAGCTTTCTAGCTTTGATTTGGTTTTTATTTCATGGGGAAAAATTGTTCTCCTGGTATTGTAGCAGTTACTTTTAAATATGAATAACTTCAAGCATCAGCATTAAATGGCTGTATGCCTAGTTTCTTCCTTTTAAAACACACACACACAAAAAAAAACCCTGTTGCCTCCAAGGATGAGATCTGCTCTGTAAGAGAAATTTATGGATGAAGTCTTGAACAATTCCTTTAACAGTGGCATGCACAGCTTCCTCCTGAATCTTTGAGCCAGAAATGTGAGAAAATGAAGGTGACTGAAGCCTGTCTGATAGGAAAAGAAATGCCCGAAGAGTGATTATGTGGATCCACAGATAGCAAAACTGAATCTGCTGCCTTCGCTGTATTTATTATTCAACTGGATGAAAACCTTTATTGAAACCATGATAGGTTGGAAATGCACAATTGTAAAAACTGTCCATCCAAGAATAATTGTGAAGCCCTGAATTAAGCAGCTAATTTCTTGTGTCATGGTGAAATCTCATCATTCAAGTAGCTTTTGCATTTTATTGGATTTCTTCTTCATATATTAGCAAAGAACCGCTCTGTTTCCATGGCTTCATTAGGTATGCAATCCAATGTGAATTTAGAACTCCACTGTTCAGTGATGAGTATTACTCCTCATGCACCGTCTCTCAATATGCATAAATCATCCCATGACATCAAGCTCTCCAGCACTTGCTCACTACATGTGCACACCAGAGTCCTGTGAAGTTTTGAGCTGTGGTCAATAAAGTAGTATTCTTTTCTCATGGTGCAAGACTGAGCCAAATATAAGACTTTATGAGAGTACCAGAAGAGATGGTTAGAAGGTGACTCGTGGGAAATAAAGTTTGTTCCTTGGTATCTGAGAACAAACGTAACCTCATGGCCACCGTATTATAATTCACCTAGCACGAAATGATTCTAGTCCACCCCCCTGGTAGATCAACATAGCTGTAGACTTTTTCAGAGAATGAATGCAAAGCATTCTCTCTGACATAGTATCTTTGGGAGAGAGCTACTTCACACATTTGGCTCCCTATGAGAAAATCAGGTGATAAAGACAGTGCCGGCCCAAAACATTTTGCTCCCTACTTCCTGCCTTCATCTGTTTCCCACTCTTCTGCCATCTGAAGCTGGTTGCTACACCCTGCTGCAGCCCTGGGAAAATCCACCATGTGAAGACTTTCTACTACCACAGTTATTGCATGTAACATGACGCCGACTCTTGAGGGAGATGCCTTTATAAATTGCTATTTAAATTTTGGACAGGGTTTTCCTCTGCATTCCTGTATTGTTTTTCTACCCCAGCTATCAAATCAATTCTGCAATAAAAGCACCTCAAGTCCCAAAATCCTTCTCTTTAGGCACTGTTTTTTTTGGTAAAAAGAAACGGTGAAGTGCTGATACTCATATACCAATAAAAGTGTTGCGCATGCCAGCACCAAATAACTACTATGCCAATACTCTGTTCCTTTTAGTACTATCATAAAAACTCCTGTCTTTAGTTCTGTTGCACCAGTAGAGGTTTTCTTGTGCCTCCCCATCCCGAACATGGTAAGAACTGGATATTGTGCTAGTAACATTTGTGAGCCACTCACCTGTTATTTTCCAATGGCCTTTGGGGAATGTCAAAGGAAAAGATTGGCTAGTAATTCCCTATGTGCCATTCTGAGCTGCTTTAAGAGGCAGGGTGGAAACATAAGAAATCAAAGTAAACTTGATTTAACTTAACAACTGAGCATGAACAATGCTAATAAATCTGCAATTCGCCTCTTTCAAATACAAGCTTCTATATAGCTTCTAATTGCATGCAGTTCTTGAAGCATAACACCGTTTCAGCTGTGTAGATAGGCTGAAGACATTTCTTTTTCCTGTCCCAGCATTAATAATGAGAAATGAGGTTAAAGATCATTTTAACCAAATTAGGGCAAACTGCAGTTACAACTCAAAGCTTTTTTTCTTTTTTTAAAAAAAGTTTAATCTTATAGTAAGGGACTGAACACAAGCACAGTTCTTAAAAAGAAATGCAACAGCATGTATAAGCCGATAGTGTGGTTCGTTCTCTCTCTCTCTCTCTCTCTCTCTCTCTCTCTCTCTCTCTCTCTCTCTGTGTGTGTGTGTGGTCATGAAGGAAAGTTCTCCAAATCTTGTTGGATGTGAAAGTGTCTGTTTTCATATGAAAATGTTTGTCAGTTTCCAGAATATGTATCACCACCAGTATTCAGTTTCAGCTTATCTTGAGAGGAGGATGATATTGTAATTTCTTTTCATTTTATAACAATTTCTAGAAATTGTAGAGTATTGATACACACACACACACACACACACACACACACACACACACACACCAAAAAAGAACCTATATAGGTGTGAATTGATTTACCTCAGATGTATTGCTAAGGTTTGTTCAGAGACTGTCAATTTACAGGTTCTTTTCTTCAGAGTTAAAAACCCCACACATGTGTGAACAAACAATGTAGGCAGGACATTAACAGCTAGATACAGAAACACAAGAGGTAGAGTTCTGTTGAGCTCCAAGTACTGAATACTTTGCTGATACTATTTTGCTAGGAAATACTAGTCTCTGTTCCTTATAAAGATTTAAATGAACACATCATTGTTCAGCAGATCACGCATCTATCAAAATGAGCCGTGCAAACATTGCATTCATGCCCCCTAAATACTCCATGTACACAATTTGTACAATTAAACCTTAACCCACCTTTTAATGAATTTACCATGTCTAATGCTTTTTGTTTCAAATATGTCAACATCTATCATTTTAAATGCATTGGTTTTAGCCTGCTGCAGGAAAATAGCAACAAATCCTAGAAAGTAAGGAATACCAATCTATGACTGGCAGATAGTAAATGGATGTTGACACTGTGATTTATCAGTCTAGGTGATGGCAAGGACATAAGTCACTAGAAGTGTGTGTCAAAAGGCAAACAAACAGCAACAGTGATCATAAAAAGTGTGTTACCGGTACCCTTACCAAAGCCTTATGACATAAATTGGATCACTGCAATGTATTAGGGATGGGGCTGCCTTGAAGATTGTTTGGAAACTTCAATTGGTATAGAATAACATGGCACTATCTCCGGGCACTATTCAAAAGGCTCATTCTGGCCTAATAGCATTCTTAGTGGCCTGACACTTAGAATGTCTGAAACACTTCACGTATTTAATGTGGTAAGATTTCAATTGCTTCTTCTGATATCCTCCTTCAGTTGCTTCCATCTTTGTATTCATTTTTTTGTTAAAAGGAAAAATGCTAGGTATAATAAATGGGGAATTGCCTGTCTGACTAAGATCCAGGTTTGGAACAACTACTCTTTGGTGAGAGAACCCCAGCAGAGATTTAAAATCACAAAACATGCAGCAAAGTAAAGCATGGAAACATGGACGGTAACACCTTTAAAATATCCCTTTCTTGCTTCCAAAGTTCCCTTGTTCCCTTAGCATAGAAAGAAACCACAAGTTTGGTAAGTTAAAATGGTTTACCTACAAACTTTTCAAAGGTCAGATTCTGGTGCTTTTTCATACACCAGTAAGAAAACACAGACAGTAGAACTTAGGTGCCAAAGTGATAAATGTTTCTGTATAGAAACAGAAAGATGGCTTGCTTAAGCCATGCAGGCTGAGCATGGAGCAACCAGCCCAGACTAGCGGGGTTCACAGGCTTGATAACCCTTCCTCCTAAGGTGAGGGTGGGGGTGACCTAGCAAAACCTTGCAGAACAGGTTACTCTATGGTCTTAACCCCCTCATGCATTAATTAGACAAGCATTTTGGTTATATGACGCTGCTTATCCCATCCTTTAGAGTTTAAGCCGGTGGAAATCGGTGGGGGGGGGGGGAGTTATGGTGATGACTCATTGTGGACTGTCCTCCCCATATATGTCTGCCAGGCACCATCATTGTCAATTTTCAGGCTTCAGATATGAACCATCCATTTTGCCCGAGTATTAAAGAATAATTTATTATTATTATTTTTCTGGGCAACTGTTAATATTTTTATCTGCTGCTTCTGTCGTTTCTTGTGCTGCCTGACTTTGCTGCTATTATTGTTTGCTGTTATGTGATTTTGTAAACTGTATTTATTATTTGGTTTTATTGTTACATGCTTTAAGCTGCCCTGGGAGGCAAATGCTGAAAGCTGGAATACAAATAGTGTAGGCAGGCAAGCAAACAAACACATATTAAACACTTCCCAGTGACTGAAAATAAAGTGTTATAGAATTCAATTCAAAGCAAGAGTTGGCAGTGGAGTTTTGGTTCTGCAAGTCCTGAGCCAGAACACTGGAGACAACCTCAGCAAGGCTCATGAAGTCAGCCAGAAGCATTATTGCTGTTGCATCTCCAATGGTTAGATACCTTAGATAGCCCTTTTAAAAACAAACATAACGGGGTCCAGTATATTCTAAATATTATTTTTTTGTTGTATGAGCCTCAATACACCCTTGTTATATAGTACTTAAAACAGTTTCCCACTGTGTGGTCAAAATTGAGATCCCTACTGTAATTCTTTACTGTGGGCTTGGGTGAAATGATGTCATAAGACTAGACAATATACCATAAGAAGCACTGAGAGTGTGAAATGATCTATGAAGTCACTTATCCTGAAGGGTTTGTGCAACTAAGTGAAAATTAGGGGGGGGGACAAATTATTCTCATTTTGCATTATTTTTTATCTCAGTCTGTATTTTTGAGTGGACAATACTACAGCTGGTAGTTAATGTAGAATTTGATCTACTCTTACATTAGTTGCGCTACTGGGGTATATAAAATGTTGCCAGAATGGGGTTATTTAAAAATAAATAAGTATCAGCTTGAATACAGATAAAGGTAGCAAATCCAATTAGGAAGTACATTTTGAAAAAATCTGAAAGCCAGCTTTATCCTCCTTTGCTAGAGAAACACAGCTGTGTGGAGTTGTGCTAGTAATACAGTCTGCATTAAGCAGATTGCAGAGGAAAACAGATATCCTTATTTTGGACACAATTCAAATCATCTTCTAAGGTCACTTGCTCTACTTCATTATCATGCATAGAACTTGTTCATACCTTGTTATACACCTATCAACTCTAAGTGAGATATTTTCATGCTGCTTCTGTATTGAGAGGCATTGCATTTTGCAATTTACAATATTTAGTGTCCAAGTGGATAACTGCCAACCACAATTTACCACATACACATTTTGCAGAGCAAAAGCCTCTGTAAAAGTTGTTCATTATGCTGGACAGGCAATGTGCAGATGTTCCATGTAGGGCTACAATGCTTAATTGATTAATCAGTCAAATCAAAGGAGGGGATGATCAAGTCAGCAGGCCTAATTAGGCATAATATGAGTCCCAGTTTGGCCCACAAGCCTGCTTTCCCCACTCACTCACCTGCCCCACACCCAATGTCATGTCTGCAAAATAAAGATGTCCAATTGCAGGCATGTCTTGATTCCAAATTGGCTGCATACAGACTTTAAAAGGGCTCCTTGCAACAGCTGACTGGCACCAACAGTGAATCTTCACAGAGATTTGCTATAATGGTTGATCAGCTGACTGACAGGTACAACAAACCCCTTTGAACTTTGACACTGGTATTCTGGGGACAGAGAAGGGATGAGCCGGCCTGGATCCACTGCTGTCACTGGTCAGCACTGGGCCCAATCAATGTACCATCTCCAGGGTGTAGTGGTAATTTACTTGTCCCCCAGCATCTGTCCAGGTCAGCATGAACAGCAGGGGTGCAGATGCAGCCATTGTTTGGCCGCTCTGTTGAACCCTACTGCTCGCTAAGCACAATTCTATGCTTATCTACTCAGTAGGAAGTCCTGCTGCATTCAATTGGACTTACTTTAAGGTAGGTGGTACTGGATTTCAGCCTAAAACATATACAATTAATTGACTAGATTGCTTTAATCAGGTGAGAGCCATAATTTCAACCATTGTTAATTTGGTTCTAATTTGCTGTAGTGAGGAACAGAATTTATGCTGATGATACTGTGAAAACGGTTGCTCTAACTTGGACTGAACACTTGGCTTAACACTTTAAATAAGACTGTAGAATGCAGTCATTACCAGCCCAGAAGAAGTGCAAGGTACTTTCACCAGCTGGTTTCCTGATGCTAATAGAAATAAGAGCGTAGCAGTTTCACAAATCTGATACCTGAAGTTTAGATAATCAGCCACAATACATCTCTGTACAACAGATTTTCTCCAACGTTATCAAAGGAATGGATACTGGATTTAACAGAAATGAAATTTATTTCTCTTAACCCCCTCCTACAGCTGTTTCTGTCAGCTTAAGGCCTGTAGGCTTTATCAGGCCAACTACCACTTTTCACCTCTGAGTAACTGGCTATTGGTTGTGCTCTCATGCAGAGCCAAGGGATAATCCTGTTTAAACTAATCAGCTTGTTAACTGCTTATTGCAGAATCTGAGTTTGAATAGATGTAAGCCCCTATAAAAGAAAGCCCCTTACACCCATCTACTTATATTTGATTCCTGGTCACTGAGCAGCTGCTGGTTATAAGGGAGTTACTAAAGCTGCCATTGTAGTAACCTTTCTCTTTGCAGCTACCAGGAAGCTGCCCCATGAACAACTACCTAAGACCAAATATCAAGTACAATACCTCTTAACTAGATCAACGCTTGCATGTAACTGTGCCAGCTACTAAAGCTCTGGAATCAAACTCACAAGCAGGGGCGTAGCAAGGGGGGGACAATGGGGGCAGTCTGCCCCGGGTGCTACCCAGGGGGGTGACACTCGGCGCACCCCTTGCCTCTGCGCAGTCCTACAGGGGAACAGCTCTTTCTTTTGAGACTTGGTTGAACAATAGATGAAGACAAATTGTAAATGAAGTTCAAGGCTTTGAGAATATTTGGACAGTAGGGTGGGGGTGGGGAACTTGAAAGCCTGTGAGTTCTAAGACTGTGATTAGATGGTGATTACAGCATAACTTGGATGTAAGGATGTGCTGAACAAGGTGGGGAAAGAGGAAGGGCTTGAAATAACCAAAACTAAGATGGATTGCTTTGAAAAACTAGTATGGAACAGAATTTTCTTTCAGTTACTGACTCTTCTCTTTTACCTAACAACAGATATAAACAGAAAACATTGGATCAATTGATAACATATGTGACTGATTCATTGACAAATTGATAGCATTATACATGTGGTCTTTTAATCAGTGAATTAAGGAAATTGTGGTATTAGAAAGGAATAAGGAAAGGAGGGTCAGAATTGTCTAAAAAGGAAAGTATGAGGAACTGATTTTTATTGGAATTCTTATGGAAGAAATGAAGTGGAATATTTCAGTGGGTAATAAAGTTTCCTAACTGAATCTGTGCTACTTAAACCTAAATAGAAGCTTAATAATTAAAACTAATGGGAAAGTTTGTTTTAGGAAAGCTAAGAGGAATCAAGAGTAAGGGGATCAATTATGTTTTCTTTCTTTCTTTCCTTTATTGAAAGAAGGAAAAGTATAATACATTAGACATGGGGCGGTGGGAGACCTTTGTAGAAGAACACCCAGAAGCTAGACCAGGCAACAGAAGAGGTAAAAAGTTATGACGTTCTACACAGAAGGTTTCAAGTAGAAATGTATGGAATGCAGCTCTTTCGGAAACTGCTTTTCAACGTATCCTCCAAGACTGCCTATGGGCCGCCTTTATCTTCTTTCTTAGTTATGAGCCACTCAAGCCCAACTTCCAGCCATCTTGCCTGCCTCTGAGAGGGTGTGCATTGTCAGGTATAATGTGCTGTGGGAAGAAAATAATTGCCCCCCCCCCTGTTACTATATCTTCCACCCAAATGCAATATCCCTGGGAAGAAAAGCATATAATCTTGTCCCATTACTTCCAGGGGCATTTGTGGCAACTTCATAAAATACTTTTTTTCAATACAGAAAAATACAGAATAAGGGTACAATCCTATAGTGGAGTGGTGTGCCCTGTTTTGGGCAGTATCACCAGTGGTAGAGGTAGTGCAGCAGGACTTTCCACCAGCATACCATTCACTCCTCCAGCTGCTTGTCGTTCCTCTTGACTGGAAGAGCAGGCTTGACACGGCTTCCAACTGCTTTTCACATAGCCATCTTTTAGATAGCTCTGCCAACACATCCATCTCAAGTTTCTCTTTTCTAAACAGTTCCTTCTGTGGGAGAATGGGTCATGCCTTTAATAAAGACAGTTCTGGATTTACATATAAGCTAAACAAGCTATAGCTTAGGGCCCCAGTCTCTTGGCCCCCCCCCAAAAAAAAAATTAAAGGGGGAAAAACTGGATGTACATTTCCAAAATATAAGATAAAAAACAAATAAAATAAAACCTACATACAGCAACAGTGTTTTCTGTTGTGTAGGCTCCTGTTTGTTATGTGCAAATGTCTTTAGAAACCTATTAGGTCCATAAATTACCATATAGCATATTTTCAACACAAAAAACAGCGACAATTTGTTATTGACAAAGGACAGCTGGACATATAAAGGGCCCCACCACCTTCAGCAGCTTAGGGCCTCAGTCATCAAACATAAATATGGCCCTGAACAAAGATCATAGTATTAATTTTCTTGAGCATAACCTGTAGTTTTTATCTCTACAAATATTTATTCTGGCAATGATTTCATTACTTGGAATGCAACAAATCTGTCTGACCCCTTCAGGAAACAGATGTTTTCAGTGCTGGGGAAGTCCTATGTTAGGGTGTCTAGTCTTACATAGATTAGCACTCTCTTTGTTCCCAGCTGATTGGTCTAAGGTTCTCTGAAACTTAGTCACTACATATTAGGAAATACATTATCTGTTGAGAAAACAATACATAGCTGCCAAGTTATCCCTTATTTTAAGGGATTTTCCCTTATGCTGAATAGGCTTCCTCACGAGAAAAGGGAAAACTTGGCAGCTATGAAACAATACAGTGAGAGAAAAAATACAGTGACCTTTTTCTGCACAGATTTGAAACATTTTAAGTGGTGAATTACCTGCTGTAGATTTTTAAAAGGAAAGGTTATTCACATCAAAACCTTTATCATTCCTCCCCCAATTATTTTGAATTGTGAGAGCCATCCCGTGTAGTGGTGGTGCACATTTGTATTCCTGAGTTACTTACAAGAAGCAATGGTAAAGTATTTTCCTAAAATTAAATTGCTGCCACAGAGCTTATGTTGTTTATAATTTATGTTTATATAAAATTATGAATAGTGACATACACATCAAAATAAACTCCTGATTCCAAAGCTTGAGGGAGAAAAGATGTGAGGCTGCAATAACAGACTCCTAAAAATAAATGATTCAATGATTTTAAAAAATAGATTTAATTTAGTTAAAATGTTCACTGCCAGTCTGCCAGCCGAAAGACTCCAGCAGTGCCTCCTTGTTTCTACTTCTCTCTTGTTTAACAAGCATATGCAACAAATCCATACATTAGCATACAGTAGTTCAGTTTGAAAATAACCTTAACTGGGCAATATGGGTCTTTGACTTTTCCGCCATAGGTAGTTATGTTCACTATTTTACAGAGAAATGGTAAGTTGTGAAAACAATCACCTAGTTATTGTCTATACAGTCACACCTCGGTTTAAGTACACCTCGGCTTGAGCACTTTCAGTTTAAGTACTCTGCGGACCCGTCTGGAACAGATTAATCCAATTTCCATTACTTTCAGTGGGAAAGTTCGCTTCAGGTTAAGTACGGACTTCCAGAACCAATTACACTCATACCTTGGGTTAAGTACGCTTCAGGTTGAGTACTCCGCGGACCCATCTGGAACGGATTAATCCACTTTCCATTACTTTCAATGGGAAAGTTCGCTTCAGGTTAAGTACGCTTCCGGAACCAATTGTGTACTTAAACCGAGGTACCATTGTATCATGAAATTAGGTGGTAAAACAACAAACACAGACCAAAACCTACAGACTTGGAAGTATATAGTTAAAAAGTGAGGGCTGTTCATCGCCAAATATAGGGTGCCTTTTATTCATCCATGGGCTCCGATTGTTCTATTAGTGACCTTCCACTGTCTAACATTCAAGATAACTAACACATGTTAGTAATATACTGTAGACAGTGTGCTTGTTGGCACGGTATTCCCCAAATAATGTGTCCAATTTATTCGAGCCATTCCTAAGTGAGACAGTACAGTACCAAGATGCCTTGAGGTGGGTCATTTCCCCAAAAAAGTTAAAATACATCAACTCGCTGCCTTCAACCATTGTCTTCTTTGAGAAATCAAGCTGTCTGGGGAAACACCCTGAGCTTGAGAGGGGAAGGGTGGATAGGAAAGGAGGAGAGAGAGGGGGGGTATATTACATTTGGACAGACAGGACTACTTTTCATCACAGCAAAAAAAAAAAATCAGTATCACTCCAATTAGAGTGATCTGGAGGAGAGATATTGAGGGAGAGAGAATGAAGAAACAAAGTTGTTCCTCAAGTGGGTTGTCATTCTCCTTTGTGTATTGGCTGTGAGAGCATAAGCAGTGGAGTTAGACTATTGAGGTAGCCTGCTTTTTCCCATTTGTTCTTTCTTTTCTTTTCATCATGAAGGCTACTTGTGTGGCAATGTCTCTCCTTCCCCGTGAAATAAGACACAAGACACAATGAATAGATTTTAAGTGGGCGAAAAGGCCACAACTTTATTGGTTATGGATGTTGAGCGGTATTGGCTTAGGCATTGGAACCTAACCGACTATATCTGACTGCAACCCGTGTGTTGCAGTCTGGGATAAAATTAACAACCAGAAAGGAGCCCAGTGATGTACATCTACCGGAACTCCTCCTGTGGCCACCGTTGGGGCGTGCCCTACGGCCCTGACCTCCACAGGCTCAGGACAAAGCTCCGCCACCGGAAACCTTTAATGGAATACTTCTCGAATTTCTGGGCAGATGATGACATCATCTGCCCCCATTCTTCTTTTTATGCAAATTTCCAATGCCTAACCGCCAAACCAAAGTTGTGACGAATTGCTACGAGGTAGGCGAAAAAACCATCTTGGCTAGCCCAAGTGGGAAAAGTCCTACCAGGCCCCTGGCCAACCAGGCAACCAACCGAAGTCCATAGCAGCGTCAGCCTAGCCTAAAGGGTGGGTGATCCAATCGGGCTGGGAGCAAGGGGCAAAGAGGCAGAGTTCCCGCCTCCGGCCTGTTTAAAAAAGGGGAAGCCCTGCCCCCGGCCGACTTTATTGGTTGGCCCGGGTCTGATGGAGGCGGGAACTCCCACATCGTGAGGGTACAGTCGGTCCAGACCACAACTCCACCCCCGTGGGAATGCAGAAGTGGTTTTCCAGGAACAAGGGGTGGTGAAAAAAACCCTGTGCCTTTCCCCCTTTTAAAAAACAAAGCTACAATTTGCCTAGCAAAATAGCCACTGGGCCCATTTGTCTGAACTTTGGCAGGTTTCTTACTTGTTCCCACATTTGGAAATTGATGTACCATCAAAAATTATGGGATGAAATGTGTCCAGTGCCCACCCTTGCAAAGAGAACCAGCTAATTTGGCAGGTTTGATATCCTCAAAGGGGCAAGAATGCCTGCAATTTGCATCAAACTCTGGCAGAAAATACTAATTTAAAAAGTTGGGTACTTTTTCTTACAAAAAAGTAAAGGATTTGTACAAGAAAACTCCTGTCTGGGTCTGGCTGAAACGTGGCAGATTTAATCCTCAGGAGGGGTGCATTTGCCTGCAAATTTTATCCACTTGCACGAAAAGGAATAAAGTTACAGTTTCAGATTTAACAGATGAGATCTGGACCCAATAACGGGTGGCACAAAACAGAGTCAAAACAGATAGGGCTGCTTTCAAATGTTGCAAATAAAGATGAAAGGCAAATATTGTGGTGGATGCACATAATTTACATGTCCATCTCTTAGTAAAAAGGAAGAAAGGAAGCAACATAAATGTTGAAACACTTACCGGTAGTTGGGTACGAAGTTAGCCAAAATTTGTGCACCCCTGGAGATCCACTGTATTAAAATATCCACATTTTAGATTTGTTCGAAGCCATTTAACAGGCATTGTTGTTAACATTTCCCATCCACTGTTAACAGTCAAATCTTTAGTAAGCCAGCTGGCATTTTGATTGGGATGAATTACCTGCACCAATAGTTTATATGTTTTGGCCATTAGTTATATTTTGAGCAATTTTTAAGTCGGGAAAAGAATGAAAGATTATTCTCATTTTTGCCTCAGCTATCTTGTACTAATATGGGAACTGTGGGCCAATAAAAATATCAATATTTTTTACCATCCTGAACTTTTCCTCTCTTTCTCTATGTGAAGCTATTACTGTCAGACCTATACATTTAAATCTGTCTCTAGAGACACATATGTAGAGTGAAGGTTGACGTTCCAGCTTTCAATTTTATTTTGTATTTATTTTGGTACTACATTAACGATGTTGTTGACATAAACGTTCCTAATAACCTCGAGATTTCGCCTTTCAGTTGTTTTTTATGTCATCATCACAGATTGATATTGGCCATTTGGTGATACTGAAAATGGAAAAAAAGAAGATTGCTCTTCACTGGAGCAGATGTAGAATTGCTGTTGGAAGGTCTTGAACGAAAATATCTTATATACTGGCTATAATTCAGGGCTCAAGACAGCTAGTCTTGAGGAGTATCAAAATCAGTGCGATGGCATTGTTTTCCTCCTCAGCAAAACAAAGTTTCATGGCCAGTTCCTACGATAGTATGACTTTTTTTATATAACTGTAACTATCACATTATACTTTGGTTGTGCCAAAGGTACAACCTAAGGTAAAGTCTTAGGTGAAAGAAAGGGTTTTATGTGTCTTACTCTGGGATTTGGGTAATAATATATTACTTGTACCCTGCCCATCTGACTGGGTTTCCCCAGCCATTCTGAATATAAAGAACACATTGTACATCAGGCATCCCCAAACTGCGGCCCTCTAGATGTTTTGGCCTACAAATCCCATGATCCCTAGCTAACAGGACCAGTGGTTGAGGAAGTTGGGAATTGTAGTCCAAAACATCTGGAGGGCCGAAGTTTGGGGATGCCTGTTGTACACCATACACTGAAAACTTCACAATACAGCCCTGCCTTCAGATGTCTATGGAAGGTTGTATAATTGTTTTTCTCTTTGACACTGAAGGGAGGGTGTTCCACAGGGCAGGTGCCACTACCGAGAAGGCCCTCCGCCTGGTTCCCTGTAACTTCACTTTGCACAAAAAGGGAACTGACAGAAAGCCCTCAGAGATGGACCTCATTAGTATGCCTTCCATTGCACAAACACATATGTTATGTTTGGGGGGGGGGGAGAGAGAGGTGGAACTGGAAAGGGACAGAGAGCTTTTTCTTCTACACAGCATGCTAACTTCACATGTATACACACCCTTCCTTACCTAGTTCTACATGTGTGCATACAAAGGTTTTTGTGCATCTTATTGTGTAGAGCAATCCTGAGCATTTACCTGAGCTTGCTTAGGATTCCAGTCTTAGCTTTGTAGACACAGGCTATCCTAAAGTGTGAGGGGTAAAGTGAAGAACATAGCGGGTTGATTCTGTCAGGGTCCTTCCCATAGCTTTCCTGGTGCATTTTAAGGGTGTTTAGGCTGTTCCATCATTCTAATCTGCAGTAATAGCTAATCTTTTTTGCCATAGATTTGCAAACAGTCTGGGGATTGATATGCTTAGCACTCTCAGTGGACTCATTTAAATATAATTAGATATGCTTTCTTACAGAAGTTTTCTGGAACTGTTGGAACAGTTCCACAGAAATGAACGCTCGGGGGGGGGGGGATCTCTCTGATTGTATGTATGTTCATTTAAAAAGTATTCTTTTTAGTGAAAATTGTGACAGATGGAACTTCTTTTCAGGGGGAAAGGGCTTGAGAGGGCAAGTGGACTGAAGGGGTGCCCCCTATGGCTGTGTCACTTGACTATTTCATAAATAACCTTGAAAAATAGTTAGCACTAGAGGAATGGAGAGTGATTTGTCCCTGCCCTTCCTTAGGCTGTGTTTCACAACTAAGATCAAGCTTGTGCTGCCTTCTAGTTCCAAGGCCTGGTATTCATGTTGCCCTGGCAGTGTGGCAGCTACCAGAATAGTGCAAAATGCCCCATATAAGCAGGAAGCGTTCAGTTTGTGGCTTGTCTCCACACTATCATTTAGCCATGGGCAATTAGCTTTAACTCTGACATCGAATGGACTCCTGCCATGTATGTGTTCCTGAGCTTCTCCTGTTACCCAAGTGCCATAGGAAGGAGCAATCCTGGTGTGATTCCTATGTTTGTTGCCAGAGTAGCATAATGGCCCAACCTAACCATCTATGTGCATGTCCCGATCAATATTAAACATGCTTACATTACACTGATTCTATACTTTGAAGATTGTACTGTCTGACGCATATCTTGAATTACAATTTGTATTTTGTGTAAACTTGAATTATTTACAAGAGGCTTTCTTTTTCTTCAGGGTTAAGAAAATAGTTTGCTTGCTTGCTGCTCTTGAAGTTTGTATTTTTTTAAATTCAATGGAAAAGTAACCACAACCATTGAAATAGTGAGCTTATATTTTCTTTTTTAAAAAAGTTGCATAGCAAAAGAATGTCAGCACTAAACTGGCTTTCTGATCCGAGAACATTAAATTATTTTAATTACATTTTTAATTATGTTTATTTTTTTAAATGCCATTATCCACAACACTGCACCTATTCCACTTGAGGGAATTTCATAATTCTTCTATTTTTCAGTCAAAAAGTTCCACAGTCTGAACTTTCAGTGACGCTCTTTAAACTATCTAATACTTCTTGACTGTGTCAAAGCCTAGTTATAAGCCATACTGATCTAAGATGAGAGTCCTGCTGAAAGTGGTGGCAAAGTGCAAAATAAGTTCCCAACCCCACTCCCACCACCCCTAAAAAGTATCCAGTATACAGTACTGGTGCTGTAGATGAATCTGATATCCATATTCTTTAAGTGACACTTCCTGATAGACTAGCATTACATGTTCCTGATTGATCAATGTGACATATATATAAAACTTTATCCTTGACAGAGTATCATTTTTGAGAAAGTATCGTGCCCCTGTTTTGGTATCTACATATTTTTGTACCTTTTTACTCCTTGGTGCACAGCCTTCAATGCCAGCTGCTGACCACTGACTCATAAGAGCTCGGTGAGAAGGTCTCTTGTCCCCAACTCTTTCATTTCCCTAGGTAGACATGAGCTAGAACTGTTAGGTTCTTCTTCCTCTCATGTGATTGAGTAAGAGTCAAATGTCCTTGTTGTCTATCTTTGGTCTGTGCTGCCGCATTGTCTGGCTGAGTGATTTGCAGGGCACTGTTTAATGTAGCACTGGCTATTTGTACTGTGCAGAGCACAGTGTATGTGTGTCATTTGTCTCATTTTTGCCTTGGTGGATGGAAGCTTTGTGTATCTGAAAGTAGCATTGTCTAGGGACAGAGGAAAAGCAGCTAGCGCTAATTTAAGGAAGCCAAGAGGGACTGCTGTGGGCTCTAGTGGTAACTAATGAAGATGTAGGAAGCCAAATAAAAAAATCTGCTTCCTCGGCCAGCAAGAACAGGAAATATGTTTTTAGGTTGCTGTGAAGCCAAGTAGCTAATGAAGCTTCTGAGGGCAAATGCTCAACAGAAGGCCAAATGCTAGAAAGATTAAAGTCACAGTGTGATTTTAAGAGATGGAACACAGTCTCAAGAAATCAAATCACCATCTGCTGAGAATCCCCCCCTGCCAGTGAGCATTACCTCAGCTACAGAATTCCCTCCAGAAAGAAGTTAAGTTAGCCCTAACCATGGTAGTTTCTAGGCAGAAATAAACCCCTTTTTATTTTGCCTGGCTTTCTTTTTTTAAAAAATAGTATTTATTAAGTTTTCCAATTTAACAATCCAATGAAAACCACACTAAAACATTCCAAATTATAATACAATAAAAAGCCGAATTCATGCCAAATTATATGTGTTTGGGTGACTTCCATTTATTTTGGCTGGCTTTCAACCATGTTAGAATTCCAACTTTTTTCATTTCTCTGCTCTCTCAAGCTTTTAACAAACTTCTAAGTCTGATTGATTTCACTGGATCTGCTCTAAACACAACTAAATCTGAATCCACCCATTGTTTTAAACTGTTTAATGAGCCTATTGTTTTAGGGCAGTGGTTTTCAACCAGTATGCCATGGCACCCTGGGGTACCTTGAATGATGGTCAGGAATGCCACAGGCAACACTGGCCTCAGTCCCTCTTTCCTTCCCTCCCTTCCTCTGGTGCCCTCTTGCGTATCTGCCTCCCAAAGACTTGCCCAGCTGTCAGCGGCCCTGGCTGCAAGCTCTCCAGGCAAGTAGTGCCTTACCATCTAATACTGTAGAAGAAATCTGATTTAAATATTTCTAAAATTAAGGCATCATTATTTGTACTATATTTCTCTCCTGCACATAAGTGCCACCTTACTAAAACATTGTAGCAACCTGTAAATACTATCTTTAATTTCTTTCTTTTGGGGGGAAAACACAAGTACTTTAATACATAAAGAGGTTGCTTATATACCTTGCTTTGAATTAAGTGTAATTTTGTTGTCTGAAAGCAGCCTTCCTAACAGCTTCTCACACTTCTGCAACTTCTCTCTAGTATAAATTGACATTGATTATCTAAGTGACTCTGGACAGGACATGCTTGCCGACAGAAATAATAAGAGGCTCTACTAATGCTTCTTAAGACTGAATGCCAAAGCATGCCCTTGAGGGACTTAAACAAGGGAGTTCAAAATTAGCTGGAGCACTGAGTTGGTCACTTGTTAAATAATTATCATTTACTTATCCTGCTGAATCTCCCCTATGCTCGGCTCCCCATCGGGCACATAAATTCTTTCCCATAGCTCAAATATAAATTATACGTATGTGTTTAGCAGCTTAAGCCATCATGCACAGAAGCATGCTAGCAAAACTTTTATGATGTTCCTAAAATATTTATGCAACTGGATTCAGCGAGAGGTAGCGCTTCACCCTTTTAAGATAACGTGCTTCTATCAGCTATTGGTTCACATTAAAAAATAAAAGACATGTACCTTTGGGCAAAGCATTTCACATTTATGGTGTCCAAGTATACCAGAGTGTGCAATTCATTTGAAATGCAGCACATTCTCATGGTATTTGAAAAAAGTCTCAGAAATCAAAGGAGTTTTTGACCATAACTTTTATAAGACTGGTTTCCAAAGGAGCCCTGGGATTCCTGAACACGGTCAGTAGTGGCTGACACATTTAAGGGAAGGACAGTTAGTGGACCACCACCCAACCTCTCCTGTCAGATGTGCAGCTGCAGAGAGCTGGCCACATTCTAGACTTGGAATGACAGCTAGGCCTGAATAGTAGCCCCACTGAAATGAATATGCCCCATAGAATAGTTTGTAAAGTGTTGTGTGTGTAGGTGAGGCTACATAAACACCTAAATCAATAATACAAGTCAGTATGGAAAGATTTATCTGAAGGCGGGTTTCAAAACCACTGCCATGGTAATATTTTGATGATATCCCTATGTCTTTTTGGATCTAGACCAGGAGTTCCCAAACTTAGGTCCATTGACCACCAGTGGGCTGTTAGCTTTAATCAGATACCACCATGTGTCTGTGGGAGAAGGCATATCCATTGCACTGAATATTCACATTTATTTTAAATTGTGTATTTATTTTATTCAGAGAGAGGGAGAGAGAGAGAGGGAGAGAGAGAGAGCATTGTTTTACTGTCAATTTTGGCTGGTGGCCTAGCTACACCTCTATCTGGACAGGGATAGCCTAACTTTTGTAACTACAGTGGAACCTCGGTTTATGAACACCTCGGTTTATGAATTTTCGGTTTATGAACGCCGCGGACCCATCTGGAACGGATTAATTCACTTTCCATTACTTTTAATGGGAAAGTTCGCTTCAGTTTATGAACGCTTCAGTTTATGAACAGACTTCCGGAACCAATTACACCCATGTTTCAGTTTATGAACGCTTCAGTTTAAGTACTTCGCGGACCCATCTGGAACGGATTAATCCACTTTCCATTACTTTCAATGGAAAAGTTCGCTTCAGTTTATGAACGGTTACTCCGCGGACCATCTGGAACGGATTAATCCACTTTCCATTACTTTCAATGGGAAAGTTCGCTTCAGTTTATGAACGCTTCAGTTTATGAACAGACTTCCGGAACCAATTGTGTTCATAAACCGAGGTACCACTGTACCGGTACATTCTGGTAACCTCTAGGTTGGATCAGTGCATGCATTATATGTGGGGCTGCATCTGAAGACAGTTAGGTAACTGGTGCAAAATTTTGCAGCCAGACTGCTCACCTGTACAAGACAGTATGAGCATATAATGCTGATCCTGGCCTGACGCTGGCTCCCAATTAGTATCCAGGCCCAATTCAAAGCGCTGGTGCTGACCAAAAATCCTTACAGGGCTCAGAGCCTCAATACCTTAAGGACTGCCTCTCTTCATATGAACTAGCCCAGATCCTGTGCTTGTCATCCATAGTCCTTTTCTCTGTCTCCCGTCCCAGAGAGGTTCAGAGGGGTACAACATGAGAACAGGCCTTTTCTGTGGTGGCTCCCTATCTGTGAAATTTCTTCCTAGAGAGGCTCGCCTCGTACCATCATTACGTGTCTTTAGGCACCAGGAAAAAACATTCCTCTTTATCCATGCCTTGTCATTAAATAATATATGGCTTGTTAAATTATTATTATTATTTTAATATCATCCTGTGTGTGATTATGCTGTGTATTGTGCTTTTATTATTATGCTGTGTAAAATATGTTCTTAATGTTGTACACCATCCTGGGATTTTGGATAAAGGGCAGTCTAACAATTGAATAAATAATAATAGTATCTGTATGCTCTCAGCCTTTGAAACTCATAGTTTGGGGCCTTGTGGCTTTGGGATATTTCATATTATTTTTCTTTTAATTTATAAACTTGCATTTCTGCCTACCTAAAAACATCCCCTGAGTATTTAGAAACCAGGCTCTTTTTTTTTTAATGATACACAAAGGGCATTAAACAAGTGAAAATTTCTAGCTAGACTAACAGAAACATTTACAGGGCAGGGCACTTGACTGGCATCTCGCTCTCCGTAGTCTAAATGCCCTTGTCCTATAAAACCCTTGAACTATTATTGCTTGTTTGAATCTTGCTGATATTTTTAGAAATACAGCACTATAGTAGAGTTACAAATAAAATGCTCTGCACATGTACACTAGGTTCTAGTTTGTGGCCATATTTCTACTCATACAGGAAATAATTGCATTTACATATGCAAACCCAATCATTTCCAGTAACCTAGGACTTTGGAAGCAAGGTTGTTTCATCATAATAATTATGTTTGTAAAGCTATCCTTAGCTCAAATGAGAGGACAGACTGCTGAAGGTGTCATTGGCCTTTGTGGCAACCTTTAGTGTAAAATTATAATTGCCTTAAAGGTGAAGGGAAGCTGAGTTCTGATCAATTTGTCTTTATTTCCATGGGACAACTCAATGAATGTGGCAGATTTATGAGACAAGAAAAATAGAAATGTTTAGTGTTATATCCAATTTTAGTCATACTCAATGCACCCACGGACATTAATGGACGTGAACAGGAGGTTGCAGGTTCTCTCCCCATATGGGACAGCTGTATATTGCAAGGAGCTGGACTAGGTGATCCTCATGGTTCCTTCCAGCTCTACAATTCTATGGTTGTATGACCAAGTTAGGCCCGTAATTTCAATGAACCTATGTGTTTGTTTTTACATTTGTACAGCACTTGTCCAGCAAGAAACTGGAGACAGCACTGAAGCAGTGGGTGTCATGAGCTCAGAGTCCAGCAGTGATCAGGATACAGTGGTACCTCGCAAGATGAAATTAATTCGTTCTACGAGTCGTTTTGCATTGCGAAAATTTCGTCTTGCGAAGCGCGGTTTCCCATAGGAATGCACTGAAATTTAATTAATGTGTTCCTATGGGCAAAAAAAGTCAAAACAAAGTCAACCCTCAGCCTGATGGGGACATAAGAATGCGAGGGGAGCCTGAGGTGCCACTGCCCGTTCGCGTGCAGCCTCTGGAGTGCAGGGTGGTGAGGCTACTTCGTCTTGCGAAGCACGGCCATAGAACAATTCGTCCTGCGAGTCTCCCAAAAAATCACAAAACGCTTTCATCTTGTGAGTTTTTCGTTGGGCGAGGCATTCGTCTTGCGAGGTACCACTGTACTGAGTTAGTAGCTCAGAGACAGTTCTGTTAGTGACCAGGAGCCCCCTGAATCTGAGGCTGGAGCCCACTAAAGCAGACCCGGCAGCACCATGTGCACCTTCCTCTAGTCCTGAGGAGCTGAATGCCTGCAACCCTACCTTAATTCAGATTCAGGGCCAAAATCTCAGGCTTTTTCTCCAGAGTTATATAGCTAGAGGTCTGCAGCACAATGTACTGTTGCCTTTAACTGCTTACTGGTGTAGCTGGGAAATGACTGTAGAATGGAAAATTGGCTTTCTGTTTACGAGAAAGTAGAGCTTATTGGGCTTGAGAAGGCGAAAACAAGCAGAGGGGGAGAATGCATATATTAATAAGACTTATTTCTCTTTTCATTAAAATTTGTTTTGATCTCTTTGAGTATAAAGAATATTGAATCTTAATCTTTGATCTGAGACCTTTCACAGCAGACATTTCTGCTTTGTGACATTTTCCCTCGCGTTTAATTGATAAAAGGAGTGGTATAAAACGTCAGATATGCATTTCATCACAAATGTTAAGAGCTTGATTTTAATAAATATTATACAGTTTTCAATTATGCTGTTCTTTATGCCTTTAAGGATTTTCTTAGCACTAAAAGGCCCACTACTTTAAGCAATCTGGTTCACAGCAAGGTGTTGAACTTGACATTTTATACAGCATAGATATTTGCATCCTTTGCCTTTTCAATTCCAAGCATGCTAATTGTGCATTTTCAGATGTGTGTGCGTTTTTTCACTGATCTTACTTCTACTTTACTTCTACTTCTTACTGCTCTTCTGATATGATGAAGAAAGAGGTTAGAATAATTGTAAGCTGTTGTTATACATTTCAGTGGTCTCTTCTTCCCCAAGATCCTCAATGAGCTACCAGGTGAATAAGGAATCTGTCTTAAATTGCCATCAAGTCATCAAATAATGTAGAGAGGTGACAAAAGACTCTGTTGTTGTTGTTGCTACTGCTGCAGCAGACTAACACGGTTATTGCTCTGCAAAGTCACAAGGGAACTTGTATTTAACTAGCATGGCTACCAGTTTCTGGCCCCAATTTTAGTTTTACCCAATGTTGTTGAACTTTTTAAACAAAACCTCCAAAAATGGCTTGCTATACATCCGGATTGTCCCAGACCTTTGGCCAATTTCCACCCAGATACTGCTTGCGACAACAGTGTTCTGGTTATGTCCATAAAATTCCAGACGTATGACAACTCTAAACTATGCACAAATTTGGGGTGCTGTAGTACCTTGAACTCTACCCTGGAACTATTTCCCATTCATCTTATATGCTTTGTCATTTTTCATTCTGCAGAAAAAGACTTACAGACTTTTAAGACTATATTGGGATAGGATTCAGTCACATGCTGGGAAATTCTGGTTGTGCAGCAGTGGTAGGTAGGTTGTTGCACAAGAACAACAACAACAACAACAACCCCGGTTGGATTTTTTTTGCAATGGCGGAAAACACATTGGAAAGTATTAAATAACACTTGTTTTGATGAAACATCATCTAGCCAGTGGCAGAGCTTCATGCTCCGGCACCGGGGGGGCGGAGAGCAGGCGGGGGCGGGGCTGGCACGCATCCCGGGGGTGTGACACACTGCCTACGGGAGCGGGGCACCCAGCACGGGTGGGGGGCAGCCACGATGGCACCTCACCAGAATCGTGCTGCTGGGGGTGGTGCACTCCCCCTGTACTCCTCTTCCTCTGCCAATGCATCTAACCTCCCTGCAAACAAATCAGAATGAGGGCTTATTAAAGAGCCAGCATCATGTAATCTCCCCACAGACAAATGGAGAATAATGCTCAATAAAATATATTGTATGGAAGTGCCCATAGTTTATATTTTGCTAAGTTTACTGCTTCCAAACAATTATCTAAGCATTAGCTACTATGACAACAAATTGCCTGATGTTGGTCATCTCTTTAGTTCTGCTAAGACGCATTTTTCCCCATCAAAAGAAAATGTGCCAGACTATCTACTTAACAAAAGGAACTGCTCTGAACATGTTTTGCAATCCTCCTTGTCTGAGGATTCAAATCTTACAGCTAACAAATCACAGGGCTGGATGGTGTTGTTTCATTTTTTAAAAAATGAGGGGTTCACAACTTTCAGCAAGCTCAACCTCATTGTGTCACTTCACCCATAATATGTTATAGCTGTCAAATGACATCTCTGACCATTAACTATTATGGCAATAAATAACCTATACCTGGCCAACTCTTTATACAAAGTCCCATTCTCCCAGCAAAATGGAAATGTGCTGAATGGCTCTATTCAGTAGGCAAGAAGATTGTGTTTATGAGTGAGAGAAGGAAAGGTTTGTACTGCAGAAATTTGTTTTATAATTCTAAACTGATAGCTAGCCATAATTGATTAAATGTTTGGGTTTAGATGATTCCCTGCTCTGTATAAAATATTCAGAAACACAAGATGGATCCAAGCAATCACAGTATTTGGAAACGAATTGGCTCAAATTGGGTCTTTGTCAGTTTCTTCATTCCCTTTTCTGAAATATCATTGAAAAGTCTCCTTGTCTCACCTTTGAAATGGCTGGACAGTTCCTGCAAAGCATCAGGCACACTAGTTGATTAGAAATGTAAGTGAACTCCCTTGCGGTATGGAAAGAGGTTGTTTCTGACAAATGGAAATGTCTGCTAGCAGATACATAAAATACCTAGAGAGCACCTGATGGGCATCCATCGATGTCATCCTGTCTATTGCAGGAGAAATCACATTGTGGGAGGCAAAATATCTGCAACCCTATTGTCCTTTGAAACAGGTTTTGTTAGCAAGACAGAGTGAATCCTTGATATTCTGTTTCGGAAAACAAAGAAATGAAATCTAAAGTTAATAATTAACATCTCTCTTTCTCTCCCTTGTGTTATTTTTATGTGTCAGTATGTACATCTATTTCTTCACTAAAAACAAGCCACCATATTTCACCTATTATGTTACTTTATATTGCTGTAACTTTCCCCTGCCTCATTTCTTTCTGTCTTTTGCTGTGTTCCCATAGCTGGGGGAAATTCATGAAGAAGGTTGGGTTCTCTGCAACATGTTACAGCTGAAGTTCCCAAAGCATACCATTACCTTTGGTGATAACAAAATGCATTTATCTTCTATGGCATTTTAGATAGTTTCACAGCCTGCTGTGTATTCTAATGAAACCTGTATCGCTACCAATTAGACACCTGCAGTAGAAGTGGGCTATGCAAATGCAATGTCCCAAATGCTATTTTCCATCTCGCATTAAGGTTTCAAACTAAATTTCATTGCAGATAATGGCTAAAGGCCTTCTCCCCCAAATTTCAGAGTGCTACATGGAATGTCGCCAAATATCTCCTACTGATTTTAATGGAGGTGGTGTGTTCGCATGTCTTTGAAAGTGCATTTGCATTGCCTCCTACATTAATAAACTTCCCCTCTTTCAGGGAAAAAAAAACCTCCTACACTTTGATAGGCTTGGCAGAACTGTAGGTTATTGCTTCAAGCTTTTCATCTTCAGAGGCATGGAGTTCAAATGTGACTTAATATAAGTCACAGAAGACGTGAACAAACGCTCCCTAGTAATATAAATATGGTGCAAAATAAACAGCAGGTAACTGATTTATGGAACTGCATTTCTATCTAGGGGTTCAGGTGATAAAATAAACGATGAGAATTCAGCACACTTGATTTATTCTACATCCAGAATACCAAAATAAAATTATAGCTTCATAATTCAAAGTTACTTGCTTCGTTCTTCCCAAACATAGGTCTGAGCCTAAAGTCACAAGACACAACCTGTTTTTTGCTATCTTCATCTTTCACCCTGTCACTGCTGCTGGCCTTCTCCCAAGCTGTACTAGTCATTTTTAATTGCTGTCCCCCCCCCCACCCTATGCCATGGAAGATTTAAATTATCTTCGTCATTGGCAGACAGCAGAAGCCCTCTCCTGCCTCCCAGTTTCTTTGGGGTTTTTGTTTGGGGTTTTTTATTAGCCAATTGCCATTTTCTCATAGGAGCTGTGTCTTTTTATTAAAGATTTACTTAATTTACAGAAATATGTGCAATGTCTCTCGTAACATTTTTGCAAATCAATTTCATTTGTTGAGACATTGGGAAGAAAAGGGGAAAAGAGGTAGATGGGGGTGGGCGTGGGGTGACGATGTTTCTATTTTGCTTAATATATGCGGGGGGTGTCAGCATCGCTTGTGTAGGTTCTCTGCTGTTCGTTTGTGTTCCTTTAGTGGTGAGATATGTTGGGGTTGGCCTGGGATATGGTTGTTCATTTCTGGTTGGCTGTGGTGGTCTTTGTTTCGTGCGTGAGTGGGGTGGGTGGGTGTTTTGGATCAGGTTAGCCATATTGATTTGTATGCTGTTAGTGGATTTTTGTTATTGTTTTGTTGGGCTGCGTATGTGATAAAGGGGAGCCATACTGGGGTGAAGGCGTCTTCTTCTCTTTGTCCCCGTGTCAGTTTCAACTTATTGGTTAATTTTTCTAGTAAGGCTGTTTCTCATACAATTTGGTACCGTTGGTCCATGCTTACTCCTGACAGGTCTCTCCAGTGTCTGGTTATGGTGTTTCTGGTTGCTGAAAGTAAGTTGGTTATGAGTTCTTTGTGATGTAGGTGGGCATTATTGTTTTGGAAGATGTTTAGCAAGGCCAATTCTGGGGTTATTTCTAATGTTTGCTTGGTTATTTTAAATATTTCTCTTATGGTTGTTGTCCAGAATAGTTGGATTTGGAGGCACTCCCACCACATGTGGAAATATGTGCCTGTTGAGGTGCACCCTCTCCAGCATTTTGAAGTCAATAGCAGCTCATGAAGAAAGGCAGTGGGGCTGAACTGCTTACCTAGCTTCACAATACCAGCTTTGCTGTCAGCTACTGGGAGGGGAGCGGCAAAGCAGCAAAGGTTGGCACAGTGCTGGCACAGTGGAAGGAGCATAGGGTTGACTCTACTGTTGTGTGATAACACCACAGCTAGCCAACTAACCAACAGTGACTCCAACATTGGGAAGCCTGGTAAGAAGCTGCAACCACACACCTGCCCTGTCAGATGCTACTGAATGAAGTATAGTCTCTAGCAGTTAGGATTTGCTTTGTAAACACAGAAACATAAACAATGCAAGCAATGTGGAGACTTCCAGAAAGTTATCAACGTGGGCTAGAGCAGGGGTCACCAACCTTTTCAAACCTCATGCACACATTTCAATTTTTGAATGACTGTGCTGGGCACTATGGAATGTGAGCCTTGGAAAGTACATAGAGCTGAAACAGGAAACGGGAAAGGCAAAACAACATACATTTTTACATGGTCCTAAGAAAAGGGAAATGTTGGGATGTCTCCAACTAAGTCACACTCAGAGCAGACCCATTGAGCTGAAATAATTTTACAATGGGGCAGGGGACATTGGTGGCTGTATGCTTATGAAAGTTTGTCTGAGGAGGAAAATAGTGGCATGTAGGTTTATAAAGCATTGTGTCAATATACCCCATTGAAAGCAAGGTAATAGCTTCACAGCTATTTAGATGTTCATTCCAATCCATGTTCATTTGCCAATTGTTCCTAAAAGTAGAATGAGACATATGGCAACATTTCCACAAGTAGCTGAGATCAGCAGGGGTAGAAAAGCAGGGGTGAAAAAATATGTACCAAGAAAGTAGATACAGATACCCAGGAGCATATATAGATCTGAGAAATGTCTAGTTGCTGTAATATATTTGGTAACAACTATATTTGGGAAGAGAGTAAATCATTTTGCTATGTACTTTCAGTTCCATAAATAATTCTCAGGTTAAAGAACACTGCAATATGTGTTGGCCAAGAATATACAGTTTTGATTATGGTATTTTGTAGTCGCTGCTTGCAGAATAGAAGAGGGAAGATTGGTTATTAACTTCTATCAGTTTTCTTTTCCTTTGGGAACAGCCTGGGAGTATGACAACTTTGTCTTATTGGACCAAAACTGCTTTGCATATGGGTCCGGTTGGGACAGCGGATAAACCAAAGGGACTGAAGCGACTACCATATGTTTCATTCCCCTGGCATGGATCATTGTAGAACAGGAGAAGCAGCATCTGAGCCAGCATTTATCCTTGCTTAATCTATGCAATATCAGTGTGGTTACATTAGCATCCCACTTCATCGGTTCTGAGACTGAGCCCCAGCATTTAAAAGATATGCTGGCAAACTTTATCTTGGGAATTAGGAAGAAAGGAAGCCTCTCCGTACCAAGTTGGACCACTGTCTGCACCAACTGGCTGGGGCTCTCCAGGGCCTCAGACAGGATATTGCCCCAGGACGTGCTAGGGATTGAATCTGGGGCCTTTCATTGAAGCATTCACCTTTTAAGACTTGCTAGATATGGTCAGGGGGACCCAGGTGGCGCTGTGGTTAAACCACTGAGCCTAGGGCTTGCTGATCAGAAGGTCGTGGTTCGAATCCCTGTGACGGGGTGAGCTCCCGTTGCTTGGTCCCAGCTCCTGCCAACCTAGCAGTTCAAAAGCACGTCAAAATGCAAGTAGATAAATAGGAACCGCTACAGCGGGAAGGTAAACGGTGTTTCCATGTGCTGCTCTGGTTCGCCAGAAGCGGCTTTGTCATGCTGGCCACATGACCTGGAAGCTATACGCCGGCTCCCTCGGCCAATAATGCGAGATGAGTCGGTCACGACTGGACCTAATGGTCAGGGGTCCCTTTACCTTTACCTAGATATGGTCAGATCACCTTTTATGTCACAGGGCTCAGTTAATAAGAAAAAAACTGCATTTGGGCAATATTTGGCAACTGTTACAGATGCAAGAGTTTCAGGACCAGACTTTTTAACCCTTAGCTATGAATGTGTTGAGCACATGCCATTTGGGCCTTTTTGCCCATTAGGCAGCTGGAAAGCATGTCTTCTATAGCCTTTTCAATATTGCAGCCTTTTATTTATGCATACAACATGGAAGGGAAATACTTTTCACAAAATAATACCTACTTTCATTTCCCTGCTTCAGGTTTTATCTCATTGTTGTTGTTGTTCAGTCGTTTAGTCGTGTCCGACTCTTTGTGACCCCATGGACCAGAGCACACCAGGCACTCCTGTCTTCCACTGCCTCCCGCAGTTTGGTCAGACTCATTTTAGTGGCTTTGAGAACACTGTCCAACCATCTCGTCCCCTGTCGTCTCCTTCTCCTTGTGCCCTCAATCTTTCCCAACATCAGGGTCTTTTCCAGGGAGTCTTCTCTTCTCATGAGGTGGCCAAAGTATTGGAGCCTCAGTTTCAGGATCTGTCCTTCCAGTGAGCACTCAGGGCTGATTTCCTCAAGAATGGATAGGTTTGATCTTCTTGCAGTCCATGGGACTCTCAAGAGTCTCCTCCAGCACCATAATTCAAAAGCATCAATTCTTCGGCGATCAGCCTTCTTTATGGTCCAGTTCTCACTTCCATACATCACTAGTGGGAAAACCTTAACTATACGGACCTTGTCAGCAAGGTGATGTCTCTGCTTTTTAAGATGCTGTCTAGGTTTGTCATTGCTTTTCTCCCAAGAAGCAGGTGCAGAAAATCTCATTACAGGAGCAGAAAATCAAAATAAAATAAGAATCAATGCATTATTGGAGAAATAAATCAGATGCAAGCAGAGAGTGATCAGAGTGGCCTGTGTAATATATTCATAAGCACCACAATAATAAGGGGGAATTGGTGGAGGGAACCCCATAGCCTGCTTGTACACTTTATAGTCACTGGGCAGTATTGGGTTTATCTGGGTGGAATCAGGAGTTTCCTGCTGCTGCTCTGTTTTTGTTTAAGAGAAAAAAGAAGCTCTTGACTAGCTCAATGATATACGTTTCATAAGCAAGTATACTTGTCAGCACATCCTACTGCTGCTAGGAGCCATTTAGATGTTTCCTAGCAATTTTGCACCTTGTGCTTTACAGAAGTGCTTTGGCTGAAGTACATTTTCTTCCCAACAGATGGTTCTGAGGTTTCAAGCATAACTGCCTCAAAAGTAGTTTAATCTGAGGCACAATGGAGGCAATACAGCAGGTGCCCTGTAGCAAACTTTGTGACTTTCACCCTCCTAGCGTGGCTTTGCTTCCTCAAAGCAAATGGGCAATCTATATGTGAAGGATATTATTTATCACTGTTTGTGCATACAATAAAAGGAACAATGCCGTATTAGAAATCTGTTAGGCTGGAAAGGCTAGAACCTATTTGTGCCCACTTGCTGTGCTGGGTCAATGAACAAGTCCCGAGGGATTTTATCTTAGAGTGGAGTGCTGTAATGTAACACTGGAACTCCTAAAGTACCAACTGAAAAGCTTCCTCTTGAGCTAGAAATTGCTCAATGCAGTAAACTTTCTTCTTCAAGATTACTCCAAAGCATTCTCGGGAATATTAGAGCCAGCAGAGATTTTCATTTCACAACATTTTTAATTTCTTTTTGCTTTTAGCTTGTTTTTAAGTTTTTGTGGTGTTATTGTTTGGTTTTATGTTTTCATATGGTTGTAACCCACTGTAATAAATGTTTATGATACAACAATATACATATTTTAAATAAATTATGAACATGGATAGGAAATGTAGTCTTATCTACCAGTGTTCTAAAAAGCAAAGCAAGAGGTGCTTGCTGGTTTGCTTTTGCCAGCCAGCCTTGGAGAGGGTCCTTCCTCTCTTCCAAACCATCATCACTAGTTGCAACTATTTGTCATTTGGACCACCACAATTAGGTACTGTCGGAAGGTATGATGAACAGGTTTTCTACAAAGCAATTGCCAGGGACAGCATAATGATGGGTAAATAGTGGTGATGTCACTCTTTCATCTTCAAGAAAATGTAAGACAACTGGTCAGTACAGTTCCCCATCGGCTGTCTTAATTGCTGATGGACAGAAGTTCTTAGTATTCCAAATAGGTACTGCTGTACAGATGGTGGGATGGAAATGTTGAAATATCATCTAGGAACATATGCTGATGCCTTATACTCACATAAGCCTAATTGTCCATTCCCATTCAGCTGGTTTATATAATACTAGTCTGTGCTCTTGGTAACAGAATATACAGAATCTCTGTTATCATTCAATTACTGCACCATTCCCAGTGGATTGTTTTGACATAACTCCTGTCTGGAGTGGGACAGACTGACCACCTCATCAAGCTTCCCATCTTTCATACATTGATGAATCAGACCTTGAGTTAGGTTACATAGATCTTCTAAACACACCAGAAACTTAGGTAAAGGTAAAGGGACCCCTGACCATTAGGTCCAGTCATGACCAACTCTGGGGTTGCGGCGCTCATCTCGCATTATTGGCCGAGGGAGCCGGCATACAGCTTCCAGGTCATGTGGCCAGCATGACAAAGCCGCTTCTGGCGAACCAGAGCAGCACACAGAAATGCTGTTTACCTTCCCGCTGTAGCGGCACCTATTTATCTACTTGCACTTTGACGTGCTTTCGAACTGCTAGATTGGCAGGAGCTGGGACCGAGCAATGGGAGCTCACCCCATCGCAGGGATTTGAACTGCCGACCTTCTGATCAGCAAGCCCTAGGCTCTGTGGTTTAACCCACAGTGCCACCCGCGTCCCCTTACTTGGGGACAAATCTTCATTCTTCATATGAACATTTTCAAAAACTAATATTTCAGAGTTCGTTCTTAAGAATAGTAAGTTGATTATTGTGAAATCAAACTGTTTTTCTAAAGCAATAATAGTGGGCAAGAAGGGCATATGAGCTTCCTCTAATATTTGATGCAGCCCCCCCCCCTCAAAAAAAATCCTTACACTGTAGCATGCCAAGAAATGTGCCCGTGCAACACCACAAACCATGATGTTACTTTAGCTTTTTGAAAGCATTGCATTGGCTCTGCAGGAACAAATAGTGGGAAATGTTTCTCGTGGGCAGGCCAGACATCTCAATAGATACTTTGAAATCATAATAAAGAATCACTCAGACAAATGGCTCTTTCCCCATATCTACTTTGCATATTTTAAAAAGAAACCTTGGGTAAAATAAACAGTACATTCTCATCAGAGTAAATGTATTTTAAAAAGTCAATGCCAAAAGTATTTCTCTTAGTTGAATAGATCATCACATATTTAGAGCCCAGACACTAGCATACCTTTATTTTCAGGGTCGCAATCCATTTATAAATATTTAGGATGTTGTATACCAGGACAAGTACTAGTGCCATAGTTGGGTGTTTCCTATTTTCAATATCAAACATTAAATTAAACAATTAACAGGGACATGGTGAATTTTTTAAAAAGTTTATATTTACTTAATTTTTTTGAAGTGTGGGAGCAGCTTTATACTTGCACTAACATATTTTCTGTGCTTTTGAGCTGAATGCCATTAAGTAAGGCTATTGTCCTCCCAGGGGACACCTGGTTGTTGAAGTCTCCATCAAAAAGGGGGCTTCTTAAGAGTATGACTATCAGAGGGTCGTCGTGGCTAATCTAGAGTAACTCCGCCTGAGTCCAGTTTGTCTTCAAAGACGTTTATTGTGCTATTTATTTACAGTGTAGAGACAGCTTAAAACATGACCTCTCATCCCAAATCAGAATCAATGGCGTACATCTGTTCCTACACCAGAAAAGTAGTCTCGGCACCCCAAAACGCCGCCCCCTTGACCTGCATTGCGGCGCTCTCCTTCTGGCGCCGGAAGGAGTGATGCCCTTTCAGCTTCCTCCCTCAGCGGTCGGTCGGTGCCCTGGCTCTGCAGCATCCCTAAGCATCTGCCTGCATCCCTCCGCCCCCCAGCTTTCCCATTGTTCCTCCCTCTGATTTCTCTCCTCCTCCGAGTCTCTCCCTCCCCCTCTGGCTGCTTCAGAGCCACTGGTGCTCTCTGTACTTGATGAGGTGGATGTCAGGATGATGGGGGCTGGCTCCCCGTAGGGAGTCACCCTTACAATGACAACAGCTGTCTGTGCACTGGCCCAGTTTTCATGATTCCTCTTTAAAGAAGAAGAGAAAGATGGTCCCTTAAAGAAGAAGGGAAAGTGGTGTGCCCACTTCCCTGTGCTATGATGCAGCCAGGGCTCATAGTGAAGCAAATATGTGAATCACCAGCTCATTGTATTAGGTGGGTTTACTGACCCAATCACAGAACAGCTAGGGTAAGCCCTGAAAGAAGTAGGCCAGGAGGACTGAAATGTGCTGCCACGTTATGATGACCTTGCTTGGGTCCCAGTGGTTGTCTGAACTGACAAGCTATCATCTCATGCTGGTGCTGGGAGCTGGTTCATGGGAACTTCTGCCTCATGACTGGGATTCAAGATACAAATTCAGCTTCTGACTGCGACATTCAGGCTTGTGGTTATATATGGCTCATAAATAACCTGATTTTATTTTGTGCTAATGACTCATTGAACTTATGAGTGCTTCCTGGAAATTGGGGACTGTTACTGGAATCCATTAATGCATCAGAAGACTCATTAAGTCCCTGCATGACTACAAAAAAAAAATACTCATCTTCCTGTACCTAGGGCAGAACATTGTTTTCTGGGCCTTGGTTGTCTGCATATTAAATATAAAAATGTCTCTATATATGGTATTGTAGGAAATCTAAAGACATTTTCCAAGGGGAATGGCAGAGATGTTCCTGAGCTCCCAGGCCTGGCAATTAAAATCTGGGCTCATGATATTTGCTTCAGTTACCAAATAAGTATTAACTCGTATCACTTTCCCAGGTCCATTTTATATATTCCTCTCCAAATGTAGCAATGGTGTGGTGGTGAAGCAGTGGTTCTGACCCACCCTCCTAATGCTGAGTTGCTACTGCTTTCTGTGTGGGAGGAACAAAGGGGCAAGGTTGTGGGGAGGTCAACACAGTACAGATGCCTTTGATTTCCCAGCCTCTTTCCTTTAAATCCCATTGCTGGCAGAGCCAAGTAGCCACAGGGAGAGGGAAGAAGAAGGTGGTTCTCTCTTTACCATCTCTGGTGCCTGGCACATTGCACAACAGCACACCAAGAGTTAAGGCCCCAGTATGCCCCTTGGGAACCATGCCATAGTCATTGAGAAACAATACATCCAAGAGGCCTTGTGTCTACTATGCATCATTCCAGAAAGCCAATAGAGAAGGGAAGGATCCTCTCTTTTTCCTCCTCCTGTGGCTGCTCACAATCCAATAAGTGCCGCGAGCAACACCAGCCAGTAAGTGGAATTTGAGGAAAAGGTGGAGCTGGGCCTGAAAGTGAAAGAGCCAGGCAGGGAGTGAATTTTGGAGCCTCACAGTGGCTCAGAAATTAGCAAAGCTGCTCCCTGATTTGTTTGGAACTAGCTCAGTTTATTTCCAACCCAATGCAAACTGGGCAGAAGGAAGAGGAGCTGCCCACTTCTAATCTTTTATGGATGGTGGTTGCAGAAAGATGCAAAGTTGCACCAAAGATGCTAAGTAAATATAACCCACCTTTGTTCAGCTTTCCTTCAGGCTGTCAATATAATAGACCAGAACATCTGGAATCTGGCACCAGAAACAGGTCCTTATTATCAGATGGCACACAATGCTTTCAGGCTTCATTTTGGAGGAAAGGGGGAAATTCCTGTCTATGCACTACAATCGGGAGTCAGGAATTAGTTTTTATGAAATTTCACACGAACCTGTTTAATTATTACACTGCTTCTAGAGAAGAAATTAAGCTGGATGGCCATAAATGCACTTAAATCATATTCTAATCAACCTTAAGGATTCTGTTTACACTGTGAAACTTTAAAATGTTGCCTCATTGAATATGCACAGAATTTTGCAAAAGCAGTATGAATTGTAACTTTTGATTTCTTTGGAAACAGCCTTTTAAAAAGTATAGAATATTACAGTACAGGGCTTCTGTGGAAACCCATTGAGGCAGTTTGTACTGGTGCTTAAACATTTTGTGAGACACATTTCAGATAACTTCCAGAAAACAAAGTCTACACATACTTAAAAGAGCTGAATATATCTTTCCCTGATCAGTTTTGCCGAGGTATCTTCGTTTTCTTTGTGAAGGCAAATATAAAATTAGAAGCAATCCTAGTCTTTTGAAACATGGATAGAAAGTTGATTTCATGGCATGTGCATAATGTCTGCAAGAATGAAGCATCATTCTTGCTTTCCATACAATAACTGAGAAGGAAAAGCTCTGTATATAGGAGTTGGTACATTAATTTGCTTATATTCTTCTTTCCTACCTGTTACTTTTAACCTTTAGTGTAGTGGATTTTAAATTACTAGCTGCCCCAATTCTTTGCATGTATTTATTTGAATACAGGCAGAGAACGATGAGTGATATACAGCAGAATACCTCAAAACTTGGTCTATTTAGCACTTGTGTTCTTTATCACCAATATGATGAGGCTTATGCCTTTTTACCTAATGCTCCTATTTAGTTTTGTTTTGCCTTGCTTTGCTTTGGATTCATGTTTTCTAAATCCACACATGTTCCAGTTATGTTTGCTTCGTTCTGGAAGAATAGTGATTGTAGTACATGTGCAAGGAATGCTACTTTATTTGTAGACAGTAAACAGGTAGTTTAAAGATGAGGCAGTACTAGAACCGCAACAATCAATTGTCAAGCTTAAGTGCTCCTGGCTTGCAAAAGCCTCTTCAAAACAGCCCAAAGGAAAGCCACACTGCATAATTAAAGCATATGATTTGTGATTACTAAAATGCATCTGTGACGGTTCAAGGAGTGGCTTGACCTGGTTGAATCTTGTGCTTGGTAAGCTTGGAAAGTTTGCTTTAGCATGCTGCTTGTCAGTTGCTGCTGGTACTAGATGTCTGTTTCTTACTGTTTTTTGGAAGATATCAAGATGTTTAAGCCAAAATCTATTAGGAACTACTTAGAATGTACTTCGCTGAGCAACTCCATTCTGCTACTAAGCCAGCCCAGTTCTCTGGATCTGACCTCAGATAAGGGAGTTCTCTCCTATGGCGGCACAGACCTCAGCTAGTGATGTGTGAAACAAAGCTAATCATGCCTCAAAAACCATTTGTGGTCTTCATATGCTCCTTTGAAATGGTGGGGGCGGGGACTCAAAAGGGTTTTTGCACAGCCTCCTCTCATGCAAGCTCCCACCTGCCCCCATTTGCCAGAAAAGACCTTCCCTCTGCAGAGGAAGAACTGGTAGCGAGATCATGAGTTCCTGTGTTTGCTGCTAGTTTTTGTTTTTAATTTGACAGGATTTCCCCCAATGACAAATACACAGAAATTCTGGATACTTGAATTGTTTCCTCTGGAGCAGCAATCACAAGCAGAAAAGGTTTAAGAATAAACCAATAATATCCTTTTCTAGATTCTAGATTGGAAGTGACTAACTGATTTTGGTTTGACCAAACTGTGGGAGGCAATGGAAGACAGGAGTGCCTGGCGTGCTCTGGTCCATGGGGTCACGAAGAGTCGGACACGACTAAACGACTAAACTAAAACAACAACTGATTTTCAGGGGCCCAAGCATATCCTCTGTCCAGCATCATGATGCAGTTTCCCTCCCTGATCACCAGATTGATTGTGTACAAATCAGCTGATAAGGTGGTCCTGGGTGCACAACTGAGAAAGTATAAACCCACTTTTGACCACACCCAAGGTCAAGGGTAAATGTCACCCTTAGGCGGCAAAGTTTACATGCCTCTGATCTAAACAATGAGTGTTTCACTCTAGCCTTCTCTTTGCCTAATTGGCAAAATTTGTTTTCCTAAATCTCAGTTATTGCTACCGGTATGATTTTATTCATTGGATAACAACACAGAAAGGCAGGAACAGACTTATTTCTCACAAAACACGATAGTAAGAGGATAGCGGCTGTACCTTTTGTCTCCTATCTTTGGTTGTAGAGATGCTAGGAACTTGTTTTTAAAAAGAAAGAAAGCTGGGCATCAGGGGAAATGCAGGCCCAGGTGCAGCAAGGCTGTGGGCAGCCTGCAGCTAACATGGGAAGATGAAAAATTACAGGACAATCACTTTAGGATAAAATAGACCACAATTTTATTGATTACAGATGTACATAGATCTTGGCGCAGCACTTTGGCATAGCACCTCCCCCCCCCCGGCTACTGGTTGATTTCTGAGCAGGGTTAATCCCCATTGACATCCATCATATTGGGGTGATTTCTCTAAGATCACAATTAGGGGGGGGGGGTGTCACGGCTCATCAGCCCCCATCTGGGCATCAGAATGGAAACACATCCCCCTAGACCCATTTAGTGGAGTACATTAAATGGAGTACACCAATGGAGTACACCAATCCCTTTGAGTGAGAAGGGGGGTCCCAACCCCCTTTGTCTTATTTCCTCCTCCTCTTTGGAAGTCAAGCGCCAAATGGACCTTGGGCAACCTAGCTTTATAGCCAGGGAGAAGATCTGAAGGGTAAGGTTCCTACTCAGGTCTGCTCCAAAGTCCCACCGACACTGACCCACCCATGATTGGTCAAAATCATTGGCGAGCCACTATAAGCTCCTGCTCACTTCCTCTGTTGGAGGAGGAAGTGAGGAAACTGGCATCGCCACCCAACCCCCCCATCATTGCTGCACCAGCCCACAATCACTGCAGTTCTTATAGCTCATATTGGGAGAAAACAGCTTCCTTCTTCCCCGCAGACAAGCCTTTCTTGTTCATTTGATAACTCCTGCAATGTCATGACATGCAGGGTTACAGCAGCATTATGGGATAACTTTGGGCATTCACAAACTCCCTTAAGGTTGGCACTGGTGTGCCAGGAACAACCACTATTTTACTGGTCATTCCCTCACCACATTACTTTTTTTAACACTTTAGCACCCAGTTGTGTATATAATACATCTGGAATCAGTAGTAGTTTCATTGCCTACCCCAAGCTTTGCTTTGGATGCTATGCCTAGGTTTATCCTATAATGCTTATGAAATACTGTGCGTCATAATGTCTGTTTGCAAGGTCAGTGGTTCATACCATTGGGCTATACATTTTATTATCTCTTATTTGTAGAATATAATTTCCAGAGTCCTCCTGTGATATGAAATAATCCCTTCTATGTTGTTGTTGTTGTTTAGTCGTGTCCGACTCTTCATGACCCCATGGACCATATCACGCCAGGCACTCCTGTCTTGCACTGCCTCCCGCAGTTTGGTCAAACTCATGTTCATAGCTTCGAGAACACTGTCCAACCATCTCGTCCTCTGTCGTCCCCTTCTCCTAGTGCCCTCAATCTTTTCCAACATCAGGGTCTTTTCCAGGGAGTCTTCTCTTCTCATGAGGTGGCCAAAGTATTGGAGCCTCAGCTTCACGATCTGTCCTTCCAGTGAGCACTCAGGGCTGATTTCCTTCAGAATGGATAGGTTTTATCTTCTTGCAGTCCATGGGACTCTCAAGAGTCTCCTCCAGCACCATAATTCAAAAGCATCAATTCTTCGGCGATCAGCCTTCTTTATGGTCCAGCTCTCACTTCCATACATCCCTTCTATAGTAAGAAGTAAAGATTAAACACTTCCCTTCAAATGAATGGAGTAGTGTTTTCTTTTGTTTTTTTTAATTTCTCGGCACAATATTGAAGGTATCAATTTCTATAGTGTTATTTTGCTAGAATAAATTTCCTTCGAAATAATACAGGAATGTTCTGGGTTCCCCACACACAAATGTATTTTGAACCATCTTTGCTTTGGAAAGTAAAGACTCCAATTTCTTCACATAAAAGCTATTTTTCCAATAGTGTCATCTGTTTCCTAGGAGACTCGATCACACTTGTGTTAACCTCTTTCAAGTTCCCCCTGGATGGATCTGTCATGCAATTAGGTTACTGAGGGGCTGCCATGACAAATAGGATTCTGTTTGCTTTTGATATACTTACGAGCTGGAAGCTTTACTTAAGCTTTTCTGCTAGTATATGGTGTCTTAGGAGTGCTGCATGTTGTTTTAACTAACAAGCAAGCAAGCAAACACATAAAAATCTACCCCATTAACTCTCCAGCAACTTTGTTTCATTATTTCTCATTTATTTTATTTTTTTATGATTTTTAGAAATTCTGTCCATCTTTTCCCTCCACTGGAGTCACTCAAAGTGGCTAACAGAAGATTAAGAAGCAAAGAATAAAAACAATAATTGCATCCAGTTCATTAACAGAATCTAAATACTGCTTAATCATCAAAGCCTCTAAGCAGTTTATATAATCTGGCCAATAATCCAGCCATTCACACAAATGAAATGTAAACACAACATATCTCAATACTAGAAGCAGCATTTTACCTTTATTTTTTTTAAGGAACCAAGAGAACCAGAACTCACAATTAATATCTGAAATACTAAAAGTGTTTGATGAAGGGGGGCAGGGGGAACAGGCCTTCTGATGCTGGCAACAGAAACAAAGACACAGATGTTCAAGCTTCTTGTGAAAGTGAGTTCCACATACTGGGTGCTGCCACTGAAAAGGTCCTCTCACACATTGCCACCAAGCACACCTCAGATGTCAGTGGCTTGCAAGGCCACATCAGCAGATATCAAATGATGCACTCAGGGAGAGGGTTTTCTTTTTCAAGGACCTTGGTTCAAAACTGTTTAGGGCTTTAACGGTAGTAACCAGCACTTTGAATTGCACTCTGTCATGAGCTGGCTTGCCAATGAAATTGATGCCATAAAGGGGTTACATGATCTCTGCTGGTCAAGATTTCAGCAGCATTTGGCGGCGACTGAAATGTCCAAGTGGTTTTCGAGGACTACTCCTCACAGTGTGTGTTAATGTATGTCCAGCTGAGCTGTAACTAGTGCATGTATGGCAGTGAGGCCAGGGGCAAATGTGGGTGAAGCAATAGATGTAGTTGTTGCCTTTCTATAGGATGTGGCTTCCAGCCACAAAAAGTCAGGGATTTCTACACGCACAGATCCATGTGCATTTCTCCAAGCAAGCAGAAATCTATACCAGTTGCAGTTCCCAGACTAATTTTAAAAAAGACATGTGGAGCACATTAAAATTATCTACCCAAGTTTACCAAAGCATGGGGCACTGTGGCCAGGCCCTCTGTGGCCAGGAATGACTACAGATGGCAAATCAGCCAAATCTGGGAATAGGCAATTCCAATGACACCGCGTGGGCTTCCAGGGACAAAGCTGAATCAGTGAATACCCTCAGACAATACACCTTATTCCTTCAGAGGGTGTACAACTCTGTCCAGAACAGGAGACCTTCTAATTCACAGACCCAAGACCCACCAATACTTTGTTGGGGATTCAAACTCGGTATATTGGCCCACATCCAGTTGATTATTGCTCTTGTTGAAAATGCATACTGTTAACCTATACTGCACCAGCTCTGTCATTTATTTATTTATCATTTAGCATATACAGTGGTACCTCAGGTTACAAACACCTCAGGTTACAGACTCCACTAACCCGGAAGTAGTACCTCAGATTAAGAACTTTACCCCAGGAACCGAAATCGCGCGGAAGTGACGCGGTGGCAGCACGAGGCCCCATTAGCTAAAGTGGTACTTCAGGTTAAGAATGGTTTCAGGTTAAGAACAGACCTCCGGAATGAATTAAGTTCGTAACCAGAGGTACCACTGTACTCAGATATTCTTGGAAGGCACTGTTGTTAGTAGCTGCAGAGAAAAAAAATGCTTTGTTGGGGATCTGCTATTAGGTCTGCTAATGTGGACTCCACCATAACATTAATCAAATAACGCCCCCACACAAATTCTAATGGTATTATGGGTTACCTGTGAGGAAATACAAAAACTGTTTGTCTCATGCCGAATTGTAATTCTTCTTAGAAAATTATGCTGTGCAAATACTGCATTGATCTTGAGAAAATATAACATTAATAATATCTAGAGGGTTAATATTCTAATGATGTATGTTCAGTGATATTCTTCACAATTAGTATTTCATGATGGATGTCAGTGGTATTAATTTTTTTCACTTTAGCGAGCAAGGGATTAGCTGTAAATAGCCTGAGAAAGGGCTGTAGAACTTTCTTATGAATAAATTAAGTGTGAATATTAATCAAAATAATAAATGTAACTTCTAATACCAGCTTGCATTGTTTTATGAACTGCTCAAATATATATAATTCAAACACATATAAAAATGTAGCACTGAAAGTAATTGTAATAATTAAGTTTTAAGACTTTTTTTCAGAGAAATGTGATAAAGAATCTGGATATTGTTCGGTTTTTGTAAATAAATATATCACAACTTGTTACATAGTTTTATAAGCCATTTAAACCAGAGGGGTTCCCCCCTTTGACTTATATAAAGCTCAACATCAGGCATCCCCAAACTGCGGCCCTCCAAATGTTTGGGCCTACAACTCCCATGATCCCTAGCTAACAGTGGTCGGGGAGATGGGAATTGTAGTCCAAAACATCTGGACGGCCGAAGTTTGGGGGTGCCTGCTCTACATTATACTTGAGACAAGAGCTGCCACAAGTGGAAGGTCACTTCCTAAGCGGTAACAACACAGGTGCTGATGCTTAATGCATCAATGTGGTGTGTGTGCCAATTCGCTGCATATGAGGAGTTTACTGTGTGAGTTAAACAAACAACACCTTTCTCATTTGACAGGTTTTCTTTCCAGGGCACCCTTTTCTGAGGAGCATGGTGTAGCTAGTTGCCAACCTTACAACCTTAATGACTTCCAAACTGGATTATTTTAATGAGTTCTGCATTTGGCTGCCTTTGAAACATCTCTGGAAACTTTGGTTGATCCCAGTGTGCAGCAGCGATGGTGTTAGTGGGTTTACACCTGTGGGAGACTATTTTGCAATAGTTTTGCTGGTTGCTGGTTTGTTTCTGGGCACAACTGAAAGGACTAGAGATTACTTTTGAAGCAAAAAATGGTTTGAGCCTACTACAGGAAACTGAATGCAGATTTCCCCCCAAAAAATAGCAAGAAGAGACAAGAGGCCCTTCTTAAATGAGCAATGCAAAGAAATAGAGGGAAACAACAGAATGGGAAAAACTAGAGATCTGTTCAAGAAAATTTGAGATATGAAAGGAACATTTCATACAAAGATTACCATAATAAAGGACAAAAGTGGAAAGGACCTAACAGAAGCAGAAGACATCACGAAGAGGTGGCAAGAATACACAGAGGAATTACACCAGAAAGGTAGTGTGGTTGCTGACCTTGAGCCAGACATCCTGGAGAGTGAAGTCAAATGGGCCTTAGAAAGCACTGCTAATAAAAAGGCCAGTGGAAGTGATGATATTCCAGCTGAACTATGAAAAATTTTAAAAGATGGTGCTCACTGGAAGGACAGATCCTGAAGCTGAGGCTCCAATACTTTGGCCACCTCATGAGAAGAGACGACTCCCTGGAAAAAGACCCGGATGTTGGGAAAGATTGAGGGCACAAGGAGAAGGGGATGACAGAGGGCGAGATGGTTGGACAGTGTTCTCGAAGCTACCAACATGAGTCTGACCAAACTGCGGGAGGCAGTGGAAGACAGGAGTGCCTGGCGTGCTCTGGTCCATGGGGTCACGAAGACTTGGACACGACTAAACAAAGGATACTTAGGGTCCATCTTTTCCCAAACCAGCCTATCCACTCCCTAAGATCTGTGAGGGCGGGATTCTTTTTTGTGTCCCAGTAATGGCTAAGGCAAGGCTGCTCAGGAAATAGTAGGGGCCTTCCCTGTTGCCATGCCTAAACCGTGGGACTTCCTGCCTCACAGGTCTTTTGGGCCTCTTTCCTTATTATTTGCTGCCTGGCCAAGTCATTTATTGCTATTACCATTATCATTCGTATTCTACCAAGCTTTTGACCTGCTAGATTTACTTCTGTTTTATTATTGTTTATTGCTTGATTTTCATTGGACTTGATTGTGTCCAATGATGTTATATTATATTAAAAATGATGTAAGCTGTTCGGAGTGTTGCAGACATAGTGGAAAAGCTAAGAAGAATTCATTGTGTCCAGCCCGTTAAACTAATGAAAGCTGCAGTGAAATGTTAGTCACTCCATGTACCCTTCTTCTTCCATTTGAGGATAAAATGATTTCTCCCAATCCCATAAAATAAAAGTTGACACACAAAAAGGTATTGGCATATCAATGCTAACATTTCCCAATATTTTCAAAATATTGCGGCAGCCATCAATAAGACTGTACTGTATTGAATTTTGCAAAACAGAACCCTGAGCTCCCTAGTGCTATTCAAGAAACATGCTCCTCTGCCCTAACAAGATACACTGACAAGTACAGAAAGACAATGCTTGTATAAACTGTACAGAAAGACAATGCTTGTATAAACTGAAGATTTAACAATACAGTGGTGCCTCGCTTAACGAATGCCCTGCTTAACGAAATTTCCACTTAACGAAAGGTTTTTTCTAGCGGAGGTTGCCTCGCTAGACAAATTCGTTTTATGAAAAATTTGTCTAGCGAATCGTGGTTTCCCATAGGAACACATTGAAATTCAATTAATGCATTCCTATGGGCAAAACAAAAAACAACACCCCCCCCAAAAAAATTAAATGTATTCCTATGGGATTCGTTAGACGAATTTTTTGTTATAAGAAAAGACCCGTGGAACGAATTAAATTCGTCTAGCGAGGCACCACTGTACACTGGAAGAGCTCTCTTGATGAGAGGACTATTTTATTTTATTTTTACTATCTAGTATGGGAAGAACCTACTCTACTGTAATACACTGGGATATTCCCAATCTAAAGCTGCAGTCTTGTATCCACTTACCTGGCTACAAGGTTTCCAGGTAATGCAATGGATCAGTAGGTATGCATGGGATGGTACTGCAACACATTGCACGGCTTCACAAAATCAGCTAATTTATGCTCATGAAAAGAAAAGAAATATGACCCACTGTGGATTTGGTGTGCTTGGAAGGAATTGTAGTGTTGCCGGGGGGGGGGGGGTTCCCCTGCCAACATAAGCACCACAGAATCCTTTGCAAGCATCCATGTCCCATGTGGGCGGTGGGGATGATCCTTAATAATAGTTGGATTTCCTGTGTTAACAGCTGAGGCCACAGGCGCCAGCTCTTAGGGGTCAAGCCCTTTTGGTCCCTACCTATTTTTGGGGGTAGGGGCCAGATCTCCTCTCCCCAATGTCCCAAAAGCATAGAGCTGAAGTGCAGAGCTGATTGTGGTGTGCCTCCAACAACCATCTCCTCCTTCTCCTGCTGCAGAGGGGAAGAAGGGTTGAAGCAGCCTTCTGCCAGTGGTGGCGCCAAGAAGAGGAGGAGCCTCTGCCCACCATGCCATGCCGCCATCACGTTCAGCTCCACCCCCAGCTTCTCCCAGCATCCTGACATCATGCACGTAACTTTGCCTCTCCCCCCTCCCCATCTGCCCATGCAAGCTGACACCTTTGACTGAGGCTGAAAATCCTCATAATTAGTTTATGATGACAGAACGGCTGTAAAAGCTCTTGATGCTGAATTTTATCGTGCATAAGAGGAAATTGTGGTACCTTTTCCCATTATGAGTAGTACCTTAACTATGTAAGGGCAACTAATGATAAAACAGTCTTATTCAAGAGAATGAGACACTGGGAAATCTGCCTAGCTCCAAAAGCTTTATTCATCATTTGCAGCATATGTATTGTTTTAATGGTAAAAAAGACTATCCATTTTTGTTTAAGCATGATGAAAGAAAGAAAGAAATCTTTACAGAGCAAACTGCTTAGAGCCTGCTGCTGCTTGGTGACCACTAGTATCATAAAATGCAGAGACGTCCATGGTAAAATCCATGTGGAACCTTGTGAAAGACCCAATGCACATTTAGCTCAGCTTTGAGGTTCGTGTGGCAGAAACACAGAAATCCGACTTAAAGGAAATTTGAAAACGCCAAGCCGACTCTCTATTGTGCAGTTCAGAGTGGGGAAATCATCAAGGGTTTAAAATATGCAAAAGCCTCAAGATTCATCAACTAAATAATTCTAGATGTTGTTCAGCATGGCCATAAGGAAAACACTGCCGACAAAGTGAGGATTGGAATGGTACGATGTGAACTGTGAATCTATGAGCTGGAATTGTCTTATCAAAATGTCTCAAATAAGGGGTATATAGGAGCTGTGGTAGAGCAGGGATGGCTAACCTGTGGCCCTCTGGATGTTATTGGACTCCAACCCCCCAACTGCCCTAGCAGAAATGGCCAGTGGTGAGGGGAGCCCAGCAACATCTGGAGGCACACAGTTCGGTATACAGAATCCAATATGAAAGGCATGTTAGCAGAGCTTGGAACTTAGTTTAATTAGATTGGAATAATCACTTACAGCTTTCAGAGTTCAAAGGCTCATCTCCTTCAGCATTCTGTTCTCACAATAGCCACCTAGATGTCTACGGAAAGCCTGCAAGTAGGCCATGAGTCCAAGAGCTCTGAAAGCTAATAACATGCCAAGTCATTCCCAGTTTATTGCAGGGAAGTTGTGGGATTTGAACCCATGTCTCCAAGATTGAGACCTAAATCCCACACATTCTGTACTGCAAAATATTGGCTTATTTCCCCCTTTCTTCTCCTATACTCTGAGGAATAGTTTAGATTGCTTTTATTTTATTAAACTGACTCCTGGAAATGTTTTCCTTAATGCATGTAACTGTAGAAATTCAGTTCAAAGAGATGCTCTTTAACTCTTCCCTACTATTATAAAGGTTCTGATTGCTCTGTGTCCCCAGGGCCAGCCCTATGTGCAGGCTGGGTGGCGCAGGGCACCACGGCGCCGGCCCGCCAGGAGGGCGCCGCGAGCTGCACCCGCCTGCTGGCCGGCTGGGCCGCTAGGCCGCCGCGCAGCACGCTGTGCCCACCGTGCAGGAAAACGGGGCGAGAGGGCGCCGGAGAGATCGCGCTGTGCCTGCCCGCCCGCCCACCACGCTGGGAAACGGGGCGGGAGGGCGCCGGAGAGATTCGGCGCACCACGGTGCCAGGGGCGCTTAAGACGGCCCTGCGTGTCCCCATTGGGTGTCTGCAGAAATCAAAAAGTGTGAGGCAGGAATCAGATGTATGCTTCTCTTTCATGATGAAGGGAGAATAACTTACTGTATGCAGTAAAAAGGTAAAGGGACCCCTGACCATTAGGTCCAGTCGTGGCAGACTCTGGGGTTGCGGCGCTCTTCTCGCGTTATTGGCCGAGGGAGCCAGCACACAGCTTCCAAGTCATGTGGCCAGCATGGCAAAGCCGCTTCTGGTGAACCAGAGCAGCACACGGAAACGCTGTTTACCTTCCCGCTGTAGCGGTACCTATTTATCTACTTGCACTTTGACGTGCTTTTGAACTGCTAGGTTGGCAAGAGCTGGGACCGAGCAATGGGAGCTCACTCTGTTGCGGGGATTCGAACCGCTGAGCTTCTGATCTGCAAGCCCTAGGCTCTGTGGTTTAACCCACAGCACCACCCGCGTCCCCCACTGTATATAGTAGAGAAACATTAATAATACCATTCAAGAGTGGTGGGATGCATATCAGGGTTCATCCAGGACTAAGATTTTTATTGCAGGTTTAGAGAAAACACTATTTGCAAGAGAACTGCACTGCTTTGCATCACCGGCAAGGAACATTTTTCAAACAGAGGGTTACATTCTGATCTGGGCAACCTTCCAGGACCATATGTCAGTGGTGGGTAGGTCTAGTAGCAAAAGAACAATTGCTTTGGATAGTAAGCTTGTTTCTGCATATGCACGCCCTTCTCTGCCATCCAGGCCACTAGGAGGCATCTTCAGAGTTCAAAGACACATTGCAGCCAAGCAAACACTCAAGGATGGTGAGAAATAGGGGTAGAGATGCGTGTGAACTGGAGAGGAAGGAATGCTGCTTTGGGAGAATGCTAAGGGCCAGGGAAAGAGGTCTAGAGAGTCACATTTGGCCCTCACATCTGGGATTCCCCACCCCTGCTTACAATATTAAAACCTGAGTGCTATGATCATGTTCCTCCTAGTCCTATGTTTCACCAAAACAGTAAAACACCAAAATAGTAAAAACCTGACTGTCTCCACTATCAAACCTGCCTTGCCACTTCTGCTGTTGTGTTTATTTATCTACTGCCTTGTTGATGGCTAGGTAGTGAATTGGCAGAGTTGTAGATGAAAGCCTGTTTCTGAAATTGGATTAATATTGGTTTCCATCCCCACTTTCAGGCAACCTTGCAATTTGTAAAATTGAGTCCTTGATCATGTTCTTTAGAGCACAGCCTGGAGATAGCAAGCACTCCTCCCCATGTCAGCCTTTATGTCATCGCAAAATTTTATAGAAGTTTGTTGAGGGGGAAAGATAAATTTACAGTGCAATCCTATGTATGTTTACTCAAACATATGTGCAACTGAGTTCAATAACAAGTAAGTGGGTACAGGATTGCATATAAGGAATGTGCACAAACCACAAGATTTCCCATTTCAGTGCTTTGGGAAAGAGCAAGGTTCAATCCAAAGCTGTTCCAATTTGACCCAATGTCTGATTCTGACTCCCAATATGGAATAAGAAAGCTCTTGTGCTGCTCCTATTCACTATTATGAGGAAATAAAAATGGCTATAGCCTTTTCCCCTTTTGACAGAATTGAATGTAATTTGCAAGCATATTTCTCCTTTTTTAAAAGGGGCCATCTGTAACTTTGGAGAGGATTGTTTTTGGCAGAATATGATTGAATTTGCAAGTCCATTCTGAGGGGATGAATATTGTCAGATTTCAGAAGGATGTATGCAGCAGTTTATGTGCAAGGATAACCTTTGCAGTTTATAGTGGTCAAAAAAAGACCCACTTAATCTCTCCTGTTTTATAGGCAATTTGTATGCAAGTAGCATACATTAGGCATGTGCTCCTATGTGAGAAACCTGCCAAATTGAAGACAAATCAGTCTAGGAGTTTTGTACTGGGTATCTCGAAAGGTTGATTTGGCTGAAAACAAAAAGGGTTTTGCTTCCTGGTTTGTGTTTTGTGGCTATGAATGGCAACCACAGCATAGGTTTTCCTAAAATATAAATAAATACCTCTTGGCACAAGGATGGAGGATTATGCTCGGGAACCCTCAGGAATCCAAGAGAGGGTACACCTTGCATCCCCATCTGTAATATCATTAAAAATAGCCCCTCCCTCTGCTGCAATTAGTATTTGATGGGAAACTTTCATTGGTACCAACTGGAGGTTTTTTCCTATTGCTAACTGCCACACGGGAGAAGGCCAGTTCCCCCCCCCCACCAAATATTGCAGCTGTAGGTCTAGATAAGGCATCCCCAAACAGCGGCCCTCCAGATGTTTTGGCCTAAAATTCCCATAATCCCTAGCTAACAGGACCAGTGGTCAGGAAATATGGGAATTGTAGTCCAAAACATCTGGAGGGCCGAAGTTTGGGGATGCCTGGTCTAGATCTACCCTCCCAAAGCACTGCATTTCTGAGAACAATACACACATACACACACAGAGTGCTTGGTATTTAATTTTTTAAGACCTTCTGTGATTGCTAAAAGCTTTGAGGCCATAATTGTCTCAATGATTTAGATGCAACATACAATAAAAATGCATAGTATTCTGTCTTCAGCAGCATTGACTACCCCTTCCAGTTTGGTGTCATCTGCAAATTTGATGAGCATCCCAATACCTTCATCCAAGTCATTTATAAAGACGTTGAACAACAAAGGGCCCAGGACAGAACCCTGTGGCACCCCACTTGCCACTTTTTTCCCCAGGATGACGAGGAACCATTAGTGAGCACTCTTTGCATTCAATCAGCCAGATACAAATCCACCTAAAAGTAACCTTGCCCAGCCCACATCTTACCAGCTTCGCCACAAAAATATAGGGGACTTTGTCACGAGCCTTGCTGAAATCAAGATACACTATGACTACAGAATTCCCTTGATCCACAAAGCTTGTAACTATCAAAAAAAGAAATGAGATTTGTCCAGGCTAAGTTGTTTTAAGAAACACTTACTGGGTCTTAGTAGTCACAGCATCCTTTTCTAAGTGCTGGTAGACTGACTGTTGAATTATCTGTCCTAGAACCTTCTTTGGTATTGATGTCAAGCTGACCGGCCAGTAGTTACCTGGATATTCTCCCCACCACCACCACCACCTTTTTGAAGATGGAGACAACATTTGCTTCTCTCTAGTCCACAGGGACCTCACCTGTTCTCCAGAAATTTTCAAAGATTTTAGACACGAGTCTCTAATATTACATTCACAAGCTCCTTTAGTACCCTTAGGTACAGCTCATCAGGCCCTGGAAATCTAAATTCATTCAAAGTAGCTAGGTGTTCCCTTACCACCTCCTTTCCTATCTTGGGCTATAGCTCCCTCCTTGCATCATTTATTCTGTTATTAGGTTGGGCACTGCTTTCCTTTTGCGTGAAGCGGCTAAGTGGATGTTGAGCAATTTTGCCTTATCCCTATCACCCAATAGCATTTCTCTATGCTAGAGACCTACTCCTTGCTTGTTCTTCTTGCTTTGAACATAACCAAAGAAACCTTTTTTGTTACATTTAACCTCTCTTGCAAGCCTGAGTTTATTTGGAACTTTGGCTGACCTGACGACCTTGCAAGTGTTGGCTACTTGCTCTTCATTCATGATTTCTCCTTTCTTCCATTTCTTATACACGTCATTCTTAAATCTCAGCTTATCTGTAAGCTACTTATGCAGCCACACTGGTTTCTTTAGGTCCCCCCCCCCCACTTTTCTTTGTTGTTGGAATTGTCTGCCTTTGTGCCTTCAATATTTCGCCTTTAAGAAATTCCCATCCACCCTGTACTCCCTTCTCTTTAAGTATTTGTGACCATGGGATTTCACCCACTAGTTCCTTAAGCTTTTTGAAATCAGCCTTCTTAAAATCCAAAGACTACATGTCTGACTACACTCAGTTTCCCCTTGCATTTGTATAATGAGAGTAGATTAAAAAGTGTGGTACAGTTCTCACATGGGGACTTTGAATAAGCCCATATGTGAAAATTTCACTCACTATGAAATATCTGCCACAACAAACAGGTGCACTGAGGTTACTCAAACATAGGTTTGATGGGGAAGCTGGTAAACAAAAAAAACACGAACTGCAGCTTGCTCTGAAACAAATATTTATGAAAATGTCATGATGTTTGTAATCCCACTTGAAGTTTGCACAAGGCTTTTGTTCTTCCTTGTGACTCCCTCGTTTTGTATAATCATAAAATCCTAGGGCCATAACAACCACAGCAAACTATGGCAAGTTCTTAAAGAAATGGGAGTGCCTGATCACCTCATCTGTCTCCTGAGAAATCTCTATGTGGGACAAGAAGCTACAGTTAGAACTGGATATGGAATAACTGATTGGTTCAAAATTGGGAAAGGAGTACGACAAGGCTGTATATTGTCTCCCTGCTTATTTAACTTATATGCAGAATTCATCATGCGAAAGGCTGGACTGGATGAATCCCAAGCTGGAATTTATATTGCTAGAAGAAATACCTCAGATATGCTGATGACACAGCCTTGATGGCAGAAAGTGAGGAGGAATTAAATAACCTTTTAACGAGGGTGAAAGAGGAAAGCGCAAAATATGGTCTGAAGTTCAACATCAAAAAAACTAAGATCATGGCCCACTGGTCCCATCACCTCCTGGCAAATAGAAGGGGAAGAAATGGAGGCAGTGAGAGATTTTACTTTCTTGGGTTCCATGATCACTGCAGATGGTGACAGCAGTCACGAAATTAAAAGACGCCTGCTTCTTGGGAGAAAAGCAAACCTAGACAGCATCTTAAAAAGCAGAGACATCACCTTGCCGACAAAGATCCGTATAGTTAAAGCTATGGTTTTCCCAGTAGTGATGTATGGAAGTGAGAGCTGGACCATAAAGAAGGCTGATTGCTGAAGAATTGATGCTTTTGAATTATGGTGCTGGAGGAGACTCTTGAGAGTCCCATGGACTGCAAGAAGATCAAACCTATCCATTCTTAAGGAAATCAGCCCTGAGTGCTCACTGGAAGGACAGGTCCTGAAGCTGAGGCTCCAATACTTTGGCCACCTAATGAGAAGAGAAGACTCCCTGGAAAAGACCCAGATGTTGGGAAAGATTGAGGGCATTAGGAGAAGGGAACGACAGAAGACGAGATGGTTGGACAGTATTCTCAAAGCTACGAACATGAGTTTGACCAAGCTGCAGGAGGCAGTGGGAGACAGGAGTGCCTGGCGTGCTCTGGTCCATGGGGTCACGAAGAGTCGGACACGACTAAACGACTAAACAACAACAGGGCCATAATATGGAGAACTTCTCAAATTCACATCATAGTGTTATGTTTATTAGGCTAAGTAAATGTAATAAAAGCGTGCAAGCTTTCAAGTTCTTAGTTTGAGAGAGGGTCTGACTTTAGGTGCACCCAAAGCCTTGTGCATGCACAGCAAGACTTCAGTTTTTGCCTTTGAAGAGCCAGATGCTGGCACTCTTATTCCCCTGCTATCTCAGAAACTGGCCCTGAAACCCCGCTTTTGGAATTGTGAACATTATCACTCTACAACTCAACCATTGGTCCTGCTGGCTGTGGGGGATGGGAGTTGGAGTCAAAAGATATCTGGAGAATACCATATTGGCTACCAGTGCTCTACATAAATCATTTTAGCAGGTTCTGAGGAACAGTTGAGATTATGAAGCTGATACACATTATTATACTATATTATGCATTGTGATGGTTTGTGAATGCTCTGGCATGATTCAGATGGTCAGTTACATAAATATACACACACACAAACACACACACACCAGCATTCTTTCTAAAGCTGTTTGATTCCAGACTTCACAGCATAGTTCATTGTTATGCAAAGTGTTTTATTTTAACTATATTATCTGACATCCCCAAATCTACACAAATCTACACATCTTCAGCTCAAATGAGTCCATTATAAAATAGTCTCTAATTCAAAATAGCAACTCATAGGTAACGATAGATCGGTGGAGGGATTAGAAATGTCATCAAGGTCAAAATCAAAATTGATTTAATCTTCAGCATTCTTGTGCCAAGTGTAACACTAATATTTGCAAGTTTTATAGAGTAAAAGACCACATGGAATAAAAGTTACCTGGGAAGAAGAAGAAGAGAATCTCTCAGTAGTTTCTTAAACCAGTTTGTCAGGTTTAAAAAGCTACCTGGGACTCTGGACATGGACCTGCTGCTAGAGAAAGTGAGTTCAGGGATAAACAGAGATTATACCAATTTGGGACTATAATGGACCTCTTTGATTCTATTACATGCATGACAGGCTTCCTGGTGTACCCCAGCAGAAATCTTCTTTGAAATGAGCATCAAGGAGTATGGAGAGATTGATCATTTATCTGAAATAATGTTATTTCTCTGGTTTATTCTGTTTGTGCAACCACTGGAAAACTATTTCCTTTCTTGACAGAAGCATCTAACAGAGCTTATCAACCTCAGGGGGGGATTCTTCTGCCACAATAAATGGGTTCCTTATTAAATAATTTTTTTACTGTTATGTTAATACTAACATTGCAAATTAAGTACCTTCTAAAACGTCTCCTTGTTATAAGTTGTATAACTCGTTTCTTTCTTCGTCAGGGCTGAGGGCTTCAGTGTTTTGACTCATTTTTGAGCAAGGAAACAGCAAGGTTGTGCTATTGGCCTAGAAAAAGTGGGATATTAACCTGTTGTGAGCTATATCATAGAGCAGTGGGCTCACGTCGTGCTTGGCAGCCTTTCATAGGAAACTACGAACTGTTCCCAGGAGAAGGGTCAGTTCTTCCCTAGCCCTTCCAAATGGATGCTTTGCTTTGCTTTTGAAAAAGCAACCTCAACCTACTGCTAGACACTTCAAATCAATGTCTATTCTGTGCTCATTTATATTTATTTATTGACAAGGACATGCCAGTTTCATTTGTGAAGAGCAGATGGGAGAGCTCTCCATTCTTGCTTGTGTGTAGTGAATATATGCACAAGAAAGCTGATGCACACTCCTAGCAATCATCTTCCAGGATAATTTAACCAACAATGCTAGAGGAGGAAAGAGGTGGATGGTGCATTATGCAATTCTCTTCCCACCTCCAACCCCTGCCAGTTGCTTCTGATCTGTTTACATGCCTAAAGGGAAGATGCATACATTTTGTCCCCTAACCTACTTTAGGTATTTCTTCGGGACACTAAAGCAGTAGCTGTTCTTCATCTTGTACAAAGGCAGTTTAAAAAAAAGTATGCTGTTGTTATCATCTGACGTGCAGCTGAAGAGCTAGTGTTAACAATTAAAGCAAACCTTTTTATTTTAGTTTTATTGTCCGGAAACACACACTAGGCAACTAAATTCCACATGGCAGTAAAGAGCATGTTCAATAAAATATCTTGCAGGGTGGTGCGTAGGTAGGCAAGGAAATTCAGTTCTCCTGCAGTGCACATGCTAGCAGAGAGATTAAACATTTGGATCCAGAACAACTGTAGTGTACCATTGTACAAGAATATGCCCTAGGTTTGGCACAGAGACACACAATTACATGTGACCTGGATAAATTTTTCCTTCTGTAACAGAATGGCAAATTCCCCTTGTTTATATAAGGGACTGATGAAACAGAACCAAGCTGCTATTCTATTGCATAGGCAAGAAGGGCTAGTCTAACCTTAAGCACAGTAGTAGAAAGTGGGTTTGCTGGAATTGCAGACCCTTATTCCACCAAAGTTAACTTCCCTGGCAAATCTAGTAATTAGGATCACCTCAGTTCAGAAAGGCACCTAAGCATTAAAGAAGATTTAAGCACATGCCTAAAAGTTCAAGCATGCCCTTAAGTATGCTAATGATTGAGTTGTGCATGTGATTAACTCATTTCATGAGTGTAGATTGTGGTAAATTGAAAGGCAGGCTAGGTAGAGAGATTACGATAGAGAGAGAGAGAGAGAAGTTTAGGCATATCTGTGTGGGGTCATGAATATTAATAGTTTTGTCTCTCTCCGATCTTTCAGCAAGCAGTTGTGATTTTACTTATCAGTCACACCTACGTGATTGTGCCTTGTCTTAATCAAGTAATAGGCACTTTCATGAATCACATAACTCATCAACATACCACCCACCACTCCCATCCCATATTCACCTTAGGATCCCACCCTACGACTACTAACCTTAAGCATCCAAAATTATAAAATGGCTTTGGAAGTGATGAGCTTTGAAGACATGTAGGTTCATTGATTTATAGATCCTGTGCATTTCCAGGATTCCACCATCATACGTTGGAATCCACCTTCCCACCTCATAATATCAGCTAGTTGGAGAAAAAGTGGGGGTTCAGCAGTCTAATAAGGCCATTTGACTGCTTCAGGGGCTTCAAGTTATGACAATATTTTAGTTATGACAATATTTTGCTACCAGGTATTACTTAGAAGTAGAGGACATGAAAGGATTCATATTTTTACTATGAAATTGAGGTAGCCACATTTCCCTAAACTTTAAAAATGTTTTGAGTTGAGAGGTTTTTGTGGAATATGCTTTATCAGCATCAGTCAGTGGGAACTTTGGGGAGCGGCACGTATTAGAAACAGGTTTTACTAGGGTAGATGACTTACCTAAATCACGAAAGGCAGCTAAGAATTGACAAAATACCAAGGCAACATATTTGTGACTCTTCATGGCAGAGTGGAAGGTAATAAAATGGGGATAACACAGAGATACATCCATCTCTAATTTGTTGTATACATATAGCAGGCAGATGTTAACAGTGTAAGAGACTCTTCTTTTCAGTCACTTAAAAATTTACTGTATTGCTTCAGCACAGATACACATTCCGCCATCTATCCTGAAGAGCAGGGGCGGCTTGGCCCATTTTTACACCTGAGGTGAAACAGGAAGGTGCTTCCCACCTGCTGCCCCCATCCCAGCCCATCCCAGCCCAAGCTAGGTGTCACACAACAGTGGCTTCTGGAGAGATCCAGACCCTCCAACTTTTCTCCAATGAAAATAGGGACGTCCCATTCCATAATGATAATTTGACTATTTATACCCCACACATCTTAACTGGGTTGCCCCAGCCACTCTGGCCAGTTTCCAACATATCATAATAAAACATTAAACTTTTTTTTTAAAAAAAACACTTCCCTATATAGTATTGCTTTCAGACAGCTAGAGGGATGGATAACTCCATAGCCTCCAACATTTCTCCAGTGAAAATAGGGACATCCTAAGGAAAAGTGGGACACTCTGGGATCAAATCAGAAACGGGAATGGCTTCTCTAAATCAGGGATGTCCCTGGAAAACAGGCACACTTGGAGGGTCTGCAGATCTCTCTGGAAGCCACCACCACTTTTACAGTAGTGGCAGGGGTAGATGGGGTGCCATGGGGGTGCTGCCTCACAGAATTCTTTTGCAACCTGAGTGCAGAAGAAATGGTTGCCCGGCATGTGATGTCAAGGCACATGTGTCTGGTATGCTGGGGAACAGAGCCAGGACCTGTGCTTTTTTTACCCTGTTTTCTTTTCTTTTCTTTATTTATTTTTGCAAGTTATGCCCCATCTCTGATATTATGAAATGGACATTAAGAATGAGGGGAATCCAGAAACATCTATCCTAGAAAACCAAATCCTTCAAGATTTTAACATGGGATTATTGAAGTATCAGATTAAAAGGCATTGAATATTACGTCTCAAATTAAATTAAATTAAATTGCCTCCTTCTGAGACTTTTTCATTAGCCTAATCATAGCCTTTGTCCTGGATAATGATTTTTAGCATTCTTTCTTACAGAGTTTTACTTTTCTGATGAGTAGGAAATAATCTGATTTCTAGCCTCAATGTATTCATGGTCATGTTTGTATCCTTGATACTTGCAAAATATATTTCCCCCCTCTACATTCTCCTTTTGCTTGACATTCTTTCAACAATTGTGTTCTAATTGGAAGTGAATTTTTAAAAAGAAAAGCCCTGCTAGTCACAGGGGGAAAATTAGGTACAGTAATTACTAATAGCAATCCTGATAATAAAAACACACCATCTGCATCTGTCATGGGGCACACTTTTTTTTTCCTTTGAAGCTTTAAGCTGCAATTCATGAAATTTGTTGCATTCATTGATTGGCTTAAGAGGAGTTTGGCAATAGCTTTAAACTCCAAAAACCTGCTTTGAAGCCAAAATGTAGCTGTCAATGAATTGAATTTGATGTTCTAGCTTTCTTGAGAACAATGTCTTGCCTTTGAGAAGAGTCTCGTGAAATTTAATATAATTGTCAATCTGATCAAGGGAGACAGAGAGAGCAGTTTATTAACATACTGTAGAAACCAGACCCTCTTGTCAGTCTACAAAGAGTAGGGCATGTTGAGAAGAGTATGGTGCATAGTTTAGTGTGAAACCACTTGAACACACATATAAACTTCTCTCATTCATATTCAGTGATACCCAATTAAACGTATAGTCTTTAGTGGAAATCATGTTTAAACTCTTGTAACTTTTTTCATCATGTCCTTATTTCCTTTAGTAACAATTTAAAAGCAATTATGAATTTTTAAAAATATATATATTTGAAGAGTGCAGCAATTCGGGGGGAAATGTTAGCATACTTTGAATTGCCCTTCTACACATGATCGAGTGATAACTATGCAGAGATCTATCACCACATATTTCTGTAAACATGGAGATACGCTTCCTCTGCTGAACTGCGCAGGGAAACCCACTTGTGTAAGTACTATGTTGCTGTATTGCAGTGACTGTAGAATTCCGGACTAGGCTACAGTTCTGAAATTCTTAGACTGTGCATTGTGTGTCATTAGATCTATTCATGCCTTCAGTATTCATGAATGAGTGGTTCCTCGGGTTAAGAACAGCCCTGTTTATGAACAATTCGGTTTATGAACTCGGCAAAACTGGAAGTAGTGCCCCGGTTTGCAAACTTTACCTCGGTCTAAGAACAGAAGCCGAACGGTGGAAGGGCACCGGCGGCGGGAGGCCTTGTTAGGGAAAGCACGCCTTGGTTTAAGAATGGTTTTGGTTTAAGAACGGACTTCCGGAATGGATTTAGTTCGTAAAGCGAGGTACCAGTGTAATTGCATAAAGAGGTTCTCAATAATGAGCCTCTTCCCCTATCTACTGATGCATGCACCAGTCATGCCCCCCTGCCAGGTAATGGGCATTCAGAATCAGTCTGGAGGGGGCCTATTCACAGTGGCACAGCAAGGTCGCCCCAGGTGCCACCCTGTAGGGGGTGACACTCGGGGCAACCCCCCCCCGGTGAGTGAGCAGCCAGGCGCCACCCAGTAAAAAGCCTCACTCGGCGGCTGGCTACTTGCTCGGCCAGTGCACGCTTTGCTTCTTCCTGCTGACACCCCTCCCTGGCCCGCGCCTCGCCTCTGCCCCAGCAGGAAGAAGCAAAGCGCACGCCGAGCAGGTGAGCGAGCAAGCTGCAGGGCGAGACTTTTAAAAAAACCTCGTTCCACAGCTTGCTCGCGGTTTGCTAAGAAGCTAAGCTGTTATATGTTCTAGTTGCAGCTTTCCCCCCCCCCCACTGAAAATAGTAGCTTCAGGGGTGAAATATACTCGGAGTCAAGAGTGAATTTCATGCTCTTTATTCAGCTCATAGTCATCAAGGAGGAGAAGAGAAGACGAATGGCTCTTTTCCCCAAACCATCTGCTTATATACATTATTTACACAATGGGCCTTGCGTGATTGGCTACTTCAGGGCTACACCTGTGGGCCAATTATATTATGGATTGACTTCTGCCTGCAGCCTGATTGGCTGCTCCTACAGGCCAATCAGGTAGCAGATTCACTTCTGCCAGCCGCCTGATTGGCTGCTCCAGCAGGCCAATCAGGTTGCGGATTCACTTCCACCTGGAGTTGGATTGGGTAGCTCCCGCTGATTCTGAATCCTATTGTTCTAGGATTCAGCTCAGTACATAACACCCCTCCCCTCTAAGTTCCAGTCCTGCCCGGGAAGTTGCATTCGTAGTCCCCAAGGTCTGCTGGCCGCCTCCGTGTGCGTTGTGGCCTGGGGTGTTCCTTGGTCAGGGGTTCTGGTTCTGGCTCGTGTTCCGAGGCTGCTGGCTGTGCCAGGGCTGTCTGGTCTGGCGCCACTGAACCACTAGGTTGTAGCTCTGGTTCCGGTGTCCTTCCAGCCTCGGGGCGCCCCTCTGTGCCTACTGCTTCTGCTTCCTCTGCCCACCCCTCTCGCTCTACAGGCCTCACTGCCCTGCTGTCCCCTTGGGTCCCCTCTGTCCCGCTCTCCTCCCGGGTTCCTCCTGGGAATCGTCGCCGTAGCTGGTCGCAGTGGCGGCGCCAACATTGCCCCCCTTCCGTTAGTACCTCGTACGACACGGGACCGGTCACCTTGGTGACTGTGGCGGGTACCCATGCTGGGCCTGCCCCAAAATTCTTTGCATACACTGGGTCCTGGGCCACAAATGTCCGGGGGTTCCTGCCTTTCCCCACCACTACCTCATCCTGAGCTCTGTCGGGGTGAAGTCGGTCCAGTCTAGTTGCAAGGCGCCGGCCCATTAGTAATTCAGCTGGGCTCCGGCCCGTCGTTGTGCTTGGGGTGCTGTGCTGTGCTAGAAGAAATGCGGCAAGGCGGTATTCCCAGTCCCCTTGTGTCATGCGGCGGAGGCTGTCCTTGGTGGTCCGCACCATGCGCTCCGCTTGGCCATTGGTGGCAGGGTGGAATGGTGCTGAGCGGATGTGGCGGATGGCGTTCTGCGCTGTGAAGGTCTGGAACTCCTCTGACGTGAATGCGGTTCCATTGTCCGAGATGAGGGTGTCAGGGAGCCCGTGGGTCGCAAACAGCTTACGTAGTACCCGGATGGCTGCCGCCGTAGAAGTGGATGGTACCAGTGCGACCTCCAGCCATTTGGTGTAGGAATCCACCACTATGAAGAATGTTTTTCCCTGGAAGGGGCCAGCGAAGTCCACGTGCAAGCGTGACCATGGATGTCGGGCGGACTCCCAGGGCTGGACTGGGGCCCTTGGGGGATCCGGGCGGGATTCTTGGCAGGTCTGGCAGTGTTGGACCCAGGCCTCTATCTCTCTGTCAATCCCCGGCCACCACACATAACTCCTGGCAAGGGCCTTCATCCTCACTACCCCTGGGTGTGTCTCGTGTAGGGCTGTGAGGACCCTTTTGCGGAGGGGCTGGGGAACAACGACCCTGCTTCCCCATAACAGGCACCCCTTGTGGGCCGACAGTTCATGTTTGCGGTTTGTGTAGCCAGCGAATTCTGGCCCGGGGCTGCTGCTGGGCCATCCTCGCCACACCCAGTCCAGGACCCGGGAGATGACCCTATCTTTTGTGGAATGGTGTGCAACTTCTTGTGCCTGAATGGGTCGGTCGGGAAGCAGCTCCAGGGTCATAACCTCTTGCGCAGGCGCTGGGTCGGGGCCTGTTTCTGGTAGTGGTAGCCTGCTGAGGGTGTCTGCGTGGCCCATCGCCTTCCCAGGGCGGTGGATTAGTGCATACTGGTAGCCGGCAAGGAAAATTGACCACCTGAGGACACGTGGAGACAACACTTGGGGGGTCTGCTTCTCGGGGGCAAACAGGCCAAGCAACGGCTTGTGGTCAGTCACTATGGTAAAGGGCCGCCCGTACAAGAAATCATGGAATTTTTTTACGCCCTTCACGATTGCCAGACCCTCCTTGTCAATCTGTGAGTAGTTTCGTTCGGCTGCAGCAAGCGTCTGGGAGAAGTATGCCACCGGCACCTCTCTTCCATCCGGGAGTTGGTGTCCCAGGACAGCGCCGATGCCATAGGGAGAGGCGTCGCATGCCAGCACCACTGGCAGCCTCTCGTCGAAGTGTGCTAAGACCGAGTTCGAGACGAGCAAGTCCTTGACTGCCTGGAATGCGGCCCTTTGTCGCTGGCCCCACACCCAAGGGGCCCTTTTATCTAGGAGTCTGTGTAGGGGCTCCGCTACCGCTGCCTTATGGGGAAGGAAGGCATGGTAAAAGTTCAATAGTCCCAAGAATGACTGAAGTTCGGGCTTGCTCTTGGGCGCTGGGGCCTCACAAATGGCCCGTACCTTGTCACCGGTTGGATGGACCCCTTCTGCGTCCACCTTAAATCCCAGAAAGTCCACCTGCGGCACTCCCAGTAAACACTTTTCCCGCTTCACCTTGAGGCCCGCCGTCTGGAAACGGTGCAGGACGGAGCGGAGGCGGTCCTCAAATTCCTCTGGTGTGGGCCCGGCGATCAGTACATCATCGAAGAAGGGGGTGACGCCAGGAATCCCTTTAAGGAGAGAGTCCATTAGATTCTGGAATATGCCTGGTGCCACGCTAACGCCAAATTGCAGCCGCTTAACTCTGAATGCCCCTCTGTGCGTCACAATCGTCTGAGCCTCTGCTGTGGCTTCGTCCACAGGCAACTGTTGATACGCTTGGGCCAAGTCCAGTTTGCCAAAGATTTTTGACCCAGCCAGGGTGGCGAGGACATGGCTGACCACTGGCACTGGGTATGCATGGGCCGTGAGAGCCTTGTTTATGGTGCATTTGTAGTCTGCACAGATGCGGACCGAACCGTTAGGCTTGACGGGTGTGACAATTGGAGTTTCCCAGGGGGCGTTGGGCACCGGCTCCAGCACTCCTTGCTCCACGAGCCGGTCCAATTCCTCGTCTATGCGGGGTTTCAGGGCGAACGGGACCCGGCGGGCCTTGTGCCTGATGGGTCGTACAGCGGGGTCCAGCTGTAGGGCAATGGGGGGTCCTGTATATCGTCCCAATGCCCCATCGAAAACCCCTGGAAACTCTTTGCATATGGCGTCCACGTCCACTTGTAAGCTAGTGCGGTTCACCCCGGTAACGGCTAGCCCCAGAGGTCCAAACCATGCCAGTCCCAGTAAGCTAACGTAGGGGCCCTTAACTACCAGCAAGTCCAATTGTTGCTTTCGCCCTCGATATTGCACCCTGAAGGTCCCCACCCCCATAGTAGGGACCTTACGTTTCTGGAAGTCCCGGAGGGTGAATGGGGCCGGCCTTAGTTTGGGACCCCCATTAGGGCACAGTTCCCTTAATGTTCGGGCCGAGATTATGGATAGAGTTGAACCCGTGTCCAGCTCCATGCGGCATGGGGCTCCCTCTATCTGTACCTCTATATAAATTTTCTCTGTGCTGGGATGGGGCAACTGGAATACCTGGTAGTCCGTGATCTCCGTCGAGTTGCCTTGGTGCATGGTGCCGTGTGACCTGGGGCTCCTGGGTCGGTCATCTGATGCTTGTCGACGCGTGAGTCGAGCCCGACACACCCGGGCGATGTGTCCCAATTTTCTGCACTGCCTGCACTCTGCGTTGCGGAAACGACAGGTCCTCCTCTCGTGGTTCTCCCCGCAGCTTGCACAGTTCCCTCCTTCTCGTCGAGGCTGCTGTGGTGTGTGTGCTGCTTGAGTGCGCCGCTGTACTCGGTGTACTTCCTCCCTGTCAGATTCGGATTCGTCGGTGAGGTCTTCGTGGTAGACCCTCGGTTGGGATGGCGGGGCCGGTCGTGCCTCTTGCGTTGACCTCTCGGCGGCTTCGGTTGCCAGGGCTTCCTCCAGAGCAATCTGGAACGTGAGGTCTTTTTTGGCGTAGAGGCGTCGTTGCAACATCTCGTCCCTCAGGCCACCGACGAGGCGGTCACGAAGCATGTTCTCCAATTCTGAGAAGTTGCATAACCGGGCGGCTTGGCGGAGGGAGGTCACAAACCCAGTTATGGTTTCCCCCGGGGCTTGCCGCTTTGCGTAGAAGGCATTTCGGCAAGCTACCACCGAGGGCTGTGGTGAGAAGTGCTCCTTCAGCCGTTCCATTATTGTTTTGTAAGAGACGGTAGCGACATCTCTAGGTGCAAGGAGAGCCCGGGCGATTTCAAACGTCTCCTCTCCACAGACGCTGAAGAATGTCGCCCTCTTCATGGCATCGTTGGTGACTTCTTTCGCTTGCAGGAGGAAGTTGAAACGGGCGGCGTACCCTTCCCAGTCTCCTGATGCTGGTTTGAATGGCGAGAAGCTGCTGTCGGTTGCCATTCTGGGTTCCTTGGGTCCTGGAGCTGAAGCCTGGATGCACGGTGCGATGCAGCGGTGCAGCAGGTGGCGGTGCTGCGGTGCAGTGCGTGGTGGCGGTCAGCTCAGCAGGATCCCACCTTCGTCGCCAGTGAAATATACTCGGAGTCAAGAGTGAATTTCATGCTCTTTATTCAGCTCATAGTCATCAAGGAGGAGAAGAGAAGACGAATGGCTCTTTTCCCCAAACCATCTGCTTATATACATTATTTACACAATGGGCCTTGCGTGATTGGCTACTTCAGGGCTACACCTGTGGGCCAATTATATTATGGATTGACTTCTGCCTGCAGCCTGATTGGCTGCTCCTACAGGCCAATCAGGTAGCAGATTCACTTCTGCCAGCCGCCTGATTGGCTGCTCCAGCAGGCCAATCAGGTTGCGGATTCACTTCCACCTGGAGTTGGATTGGGTAGCTCCCGCTGATTCTGAATCCTATTGTTCTAGGATTCAGCTCAGTACATAACAAGGGGAAAGAGTTTTCAATAGGAATGTGGCACATAAGGAAATGGTTGCTGTCCATACACTGCAGCCACAATCCTGATCGGACGCCACCACACACACCCAGCAGCTGTTTTTATAAGTTGAAAATAAGGCATGTTTAATATTAAATATATTGTCTGCTATGGTTCTTTCATTCTTTTCATGCAGAATTTAATGGTGTGATTTATAGTATCTATTGCAAAATAGCACCCATTTATGGCAAAATAATGCAGAGTGTGGTGCACAGTTTTCAGAAACCAGAATGAGTCAGAGAAATAAAATAAAATTATCAGCAGAAAATGATGGTGTTGAATGTCTCTCATATTGGCCTTCCACTGTGTATATTCGGAGGTGGCCATCAAGACATCTCATAAGCTTCTCTTAGTTTTCCCCTTCTGTAGAAATAGAGTTTGCTATGTTTACGAATAGCAATTCATACCTCAGGGCAGCAATTAATTCAAAAAGCTAAGTGCTGTTATTAAATCACTAAGCAAAATAATCTGTCTAAATAAATTTTAAAAGAATAATTAGCAGTTACGCAGGATGCGGTCTTTGCCATGTGATGAGATTAAGAACCAGATAATTCTATCTGGGTTTTTTAAAAAAATCATTTTTATTAATTTTCCAATAAAAACAACCAAATGACTTATATCTGTGGAATGCAAAATATGTAAATATGTGCTATTTCATTTTCCAATTATGCATTTTAAAAAATAATGTCATTTTCGATTTTTGTTAGATTTTTTAAAGCAAAAAACACATTTCTATCTTTTAAGAAGCATGTATCCCTTTCCCAGCTTTGTAAAGTGTTCAATTTCTAAAAATAATCATTATCTTAAAGTGTGGTGACTAGCAACAGCCTTTCAAGGGAAGTTTCACCTAATACCTTTCCTAATGTTTTTATGATCAAAGAGTTCATCTAAAGTTCAAAACAGTAGTGTGTAAGAGAAAAGAGTCCCTGAATAATTAGTGCTTCACTAATTTTATAGTGAACTTGTTTATATTAAGTGATAGAGGAGTAGAGCTAAAAATCACAGGAAGCATATGATCTGTAGGAGAAAGGAGAGAGGGGCACGAGATACCTAGGCTTCCTCAGACAGAAGTGGATTTGGAATATTTCATTATCTACAGCCACAGCAGGTAAACTAGACCAATTAGCCTCTGAAAAACATGCTCCACATTCCCACTTTCTAGCTCTCTTTCTGTCACTGTAACCCTCCCACTGATTTTTGGGTACATGCACGCATATGTGAAAACATGTCACGTACATACGACAGACACTTGTGAGCATACTGGTCCCAACAAAACACTGGCATTCTGAACTGTGTGTGATGGTGGGCATGGCTTTGCTCTGACCTGTGCAAGCTGTCAGTTTCATGAGGAAATGGCAGAAAGCAATGGGAATCCCAGGACCAGCCATACCTCAGGCAGCGACAGGTAGTGCCTCTAAACTAGACTCTTGTATTTCCTATACACCCACAGCATTAGAATTCTAGAATATACCCCCATTAGATACACATTCCTATGCACATGCTCATAATTCTGACATTTACTGGTTGGAGGAACACAATGTTATGTAAGAGGTGTGACTACAGGAATGCAACTCTTCCCAATTCAAGCACAATGCTCTGTTAATGTGGAAGCACACTCACTCTCTGTTAACAGTGATATGTGACCAATAGTGCAAAGAATCAGTGCCAAATTCACTCTTAAAAGCCACCATACCATTATAAAAGATAAGTGCAGAAAGGCCTAAAGACAGTGGCTACATCCTATAATGGGATCATGTGTGCATCATAATAGGCCATGAATCATGGCTTACTACCAAGGAGCAGTGTGCTGATGCATGCTGGTCAATTGCTCTGTCCTGCCTGGCCTGGGAGAAATAAACCATGAGGCATGGCTTAGCACTGCATGTGAACTCAGGCTTTGCTTCTCCTCTCCCCCCCCCCCCAAAGACATAACTGCAAGGAAAGTTTTGTTCTTGGCTTACTGCAACAAACAGCAAAGAAGCAGCAACTTAACAGCATTCATGGCAAACACTGGTTTGTTATTATAATTATTTTTATACCCTGCCTTTTTCCCAGACCAGGACACAGATAAAATACAAAAAGCTAAGATCAGATGAAAGACAATTGTTTTAAAGTAATTAAACTCTAATAGGATTAAAATAATATAAAAAGAAACCTTATTTGAATTGTATTTGGGTTGTATTTATTTGAATACAGATAGGTTTATTTACCTCGGCTTATTGCAACATTCGAAGAAACCTACTTATTCAGAGAACTATAGACAAATGATGACCTTGTTGGCAATGCCTGTTCCTACTGTTGTTCTGGTTCAGCCCCCTCTTGGCTTTGGCATAGCAGGAGTAGGCACTTCTGCCTCTTCTAGCTGTGCCAACTGCCGAGGATGCACCTGCCTGGCCCTCTGACCAATCACAGGCATGCAAGAAGGTGTGGCTTGGGAGTGGACCTGAGAAGAACCTCTTCCCTCTGGCCCACTCTCCAGCCATATAAAGCTAGTCATGCTGGGGCTTTGGGTTGAATCCTTAGTCCCTGCTCTTCTGTCTTGGGGTATCCCCTTATGGGAGCCTGAAAAGGTCTTCGTGTCCAGATTCCCTGCTTGGCTGTTGATGGGCCCTATAACCTCCACTTGCAGTGATCTTGGCTGGTCACTGGGGTGTGATGTATTTTGCAGGGTGACCCTTAACCTTGGTCAACCCTTTTAACCAGCCAGTGTTTGGATAAACACCCATTGGATACACACCCAATGGGCCACACCATCAGACATCCGTCAAAAAAGATTTGGTCTTACTTTATTCCAATACTGTTTTGTTTTGTTGTGCAATAGTATGTCCCCTCACTCCTCCGCCACTGCCTCTACCATGCCTGGGCCCACAATAGGCCTCTTTGCATTTCTAGAATGTGCAAATTAGGCCAACGATATCTAGAGTTACACTTGCACTCTCCTTACAGAAAAGTAATAGGCACTGTACCACTACATATGCTGTGTTTGTTAATAATTCCTTTCCCTATAATTTGCCTTTCACTTTTGTGCACACATCTGCTAGATGCTAAGATTTACATTTTTTGGTAAGAGTTAAATGATAAAATACAACTAAATAGGCTCTCTATTTTTTGAAAGAACGTAACTCTGCAAGGACAAGACAAAATGCTGAGAATGCCAGAGATATTGTTGAATTGTATATCTGTTAAAGGCAGTCTCTAAAAAAAAAAAAATCATTAGAACAAAGCGCATTTGAGATGAAATAAGCATGGTGACATCAGAAGTGATAATGCTATATGAATCACAAAAAGGAATGATTAATGGTATAAAGGAGTCACAGATCCTCCTACTGCAGCCACCTTTTGGGCTGACTTATGATCAGTAAGAAGAGCAAATAGTGAGAAACATTAAAGGGTAAATAGAGAGAAAACCCATTTGGTGCCTTATTGGTCACCTCCTGTTTTGAATAATACTCAGTAACAAAGGGGAACAGATCTTTCTCTCTCTTCTGCATGAGATCCATTATCTCTGATTAATTTCACATGTTTAATAAAACTGAGTCTCAAAAAAAACCCCAAAAAACCCAACTATTCCATTAAGTTCTGAGCTGAATACTGATGGGGCATTATCAGCCTTTCCAAATAAAAGCTTAATGGTTTGGATGGCAAGGTTAGTTAGGCCAGGTCAGAGCACGCTAAGCCTTTTAGCATTGTGTATGGACAATTCAAATTTATTCTTATCTAATGAAATAACTGGCTCAGAAGCTTGGAAAGCTTTAAATACTGAATAAAAGTGTAAACTCTCAAAGTTGGAAAGCTTCAGCTTAAAATCTTGAAGAATAAAATCTTCTAGAAACAGTCTGGCCATGAGATCAAAGGTTCATAGGCAAGTTTAAACATAGCAGAGATGAACTTGATGGTATTGTATCAAAGAATATATATGAACAGTTTGTGTCGTCTCCCACAGTGGTCCCATAAGAACCATGGATGGTGGGTGTTTCAGGTAATATAATGTACATTTGTGTCATCAGCCAGTTATACATTTGCACAATATGTACAAGAATTGTGCATAGAATAATGTATAACATTTCCAGCAATTAAGGACACTGTATGCCCATTAGGGTTAGACAATTTACATACATTTTATATGTAAATGATCACCTGATGTACATGATTGTCCATTAAGAATAATCTTTGGTGCGCTTTATCTTATTTTTCCTACATAGATTGATGATGATAAACAGTAATTCAAAGCGACTTACAATGACAATTACAGCAAAAAGGGTTCTAAGGATTTTAGTTCTCATGCCTTTGGAAAAGCAGTCCCCTGTAAGGTCATCAGAATCTGCTGGTGTGTTTTATTGGGTCTGGACTTCAAATCCCAGAGATTCCCATGAGCTGTCTACCAAGCACAAAACCCCCTCCAGGTATTCTAAGGTCCAAAAAGGGATCCCAGCTGTGTATCTTAATATTCAGAGATTACTCCTCATCCCCTTAATGGTCTTCGTCAAAGTGTGACGGAGATCCTTGTAGTTGTGACCTCTCCAGCTGCCTTTCTGAGGTAACATTTTGGCTGCCCTCATTTCTCTCTTGGATCAGGAATCCACTTGAAGGCAGTCGACTAGCTCCACACTTCTAATTCCACATCTTCAGCCCTGTATTAGGAAAATTTTAATGTATGATGTTTTCCAATCTTTTATATATGCTGTAAGCCTCCCAGAGTGGCTTGGGAAACCCAGCCAGATTGAAGGGGTATAAATCAGGGGTAGGCAACCTAAGGCCCGTGGGCCAGATGCGGCCCAATTGCCTTCTCAATCCGGCCCGCAGAAGGTTCAGGAATCAGCGTGTTTTTACATGAGTAGAATGTATCCTTTTCTTTAAAATGCATCTCTGGGGCTTGCCTGGTGTTTTTACATGAGTAGAATGTGTGCTCTTATTTAAAATGCATCTCTGGGTTATTTGTGGGGCATAGGAATTCGTTCATTTCCCCCCCCCAAAAAAAAATAGTCTGGCCCACCAATGGTCTGAGAGACGGTGGACCGGCCCACAGCTGAAAATATTATTATTATTATTATTATTATTATTATTATTATTATTATTATTATTATCCTTGCCTCCTTCCTCTTGACAATATACGGGCAATATCTGTACCTTCACCTCCCTTCAAATCACCTGATCTTTGCTAGGCAGCTGTCTGGCAATCCTTCTTGTTTGTGAGTTGTGGGTTGTTTTTCCTACAGAGCCAAAGGTCTCTTACATAGTTGGGCACCTTTATTAGGCAGTGTTTCATAGCACACAGTGGTTTTTAAATAGCTTTTTGGCAATGGATATGCAAGTATAACTAATATATGAATTCAAAAATGTATGTCCTGTGGCATGGCTTAATTTTTAAATATAAGGTATGGAGTCAATTTTAGCTGAAAATCTTACTTGGGTGCTCTTACATGAAAGCTATTCCTCTATCCAGGGAATAATTAATTTTTTTGTGAGAAAACAGTGGCATTCTGTGTAATGACACACTTTCCTAAGTATGTGCTGCATAAGACCTATTGTGATGAAAACATCAAGGTTAAAAATTGCAGCCCTGAGCTTCCGGTTCAGCGCCAGCGCCGATCGGCGGGGTCCCGTCTCGTCTCCGAGACGGCCCGTCTCTGCTAGGAGTGGGGAGGGCAGCGAGAGCGACGCTGCGCCCCTTAGAACCTCGGGAAGAGCGTCCCGGGGGCGAATTTTGCTCGGCAGAGCCCCAATCCGGACTCCCCAACTCTCCGGTAAGCTCTAATAAGAGCTCCGGAGCGAGTAGGGTAGAAGTCGCGGGGGCCATTTTGAGCGGTAACGTTATCCTAGCGGAGAGAAGCTTCAAGCCGAAGGCGGAGAGCGCTGGATTCTTCTGAAAATAAAACGATTGGAAATAAGAGTGTAAGTAATCTCACGATTTGGATTATAAAATAATTTGGACTTGGGAGAGAGGGGGGAAAGAGGAAGCCACCCCCCCCACGGCAATTTAAGAGACAGTAAATAGAAACCCGAAGCCGTAAATAGAAGATTTCAATTTAAAAGGTTCCCTCAAAGGCATCAAAGAGAATCTCCCCTAGATGCAGGGTAAAAGGGGAGAAAAACTGGTTGTGAATACCCTGCAGAAAGAGGTTAAGATTAAGAAAGACCTTTCTTTTCCTCGGGAGCCGGCAGCCCAGACAACCCAGTGAGCTGATCAGGATCTATAAGTCGAATCTTATTTTTATTTTTATTTCTGGACTTTTTGGAAATTTTTTGGTTTATATGCTTTTGAAATGTGAGTTTGAACTTTATTTCTTATAAGACTTGGAGAATGCAGCCAGCTTGTTAAAATGGAGTCGAGAAAATAAACTGTGACCATTTTCCACCCCATGTGACAAGTTTTGACCTTGACAGGATTGAACTATGTCAACAAAAAGGTATTCGCCTGAGTTCCAGCGAACTGTTTTGACCTTAATGTGGGAAGTAAGAATAGAACTATGTCAAGAGGAGACACAACAGCAAGAGTTACAGCAACAATTTCAGATGGTGATGGCAGAATATGACTTCTTAGAGGATGAAGCTATTGAAACCGAAGAAGAGGATTTTGACAATGATGGGGACTGTGATTTGGAAGGAAAAGATGAAGATGAGGACTGTGATAATATAATACAAAATGAAGCGCACCACGAAAAAATTATGATTTTACTCTACAAAAAGTCAGATGGAGTGCCCCTCCTTTGAGGGGGGCACGATTGGATTTACTGGAACTCCAGAATGCCCACAGGGAAGAGGAAAAAAATAAGCAGAGAAGAGAAGAAACTCAGGGGTGCTGTATGGAGGCCTGGATGGCAAAAGGCTGTAAAAAGGGGGTGGGGTGAAGGGAAAGCGAAGTTGTGATTATTAGGATGGATTAATAGGATTAAAACTGGACTGCTGACTATGGAACTTGCTGGATTGGGGGGTTGGAGCCGGAAATCGGGGTTGAAAGGTTAGATTGGGAATAGTTATAGTTTTAAAAGTGAATTGATTTTGAAAAAGGTGAAAATATGGAGGCTTATAGAGGGGGTAAAAATTAGGCACGGGAAGAAAAAATGGGAGTTTGATTTTTCAGTGATTTGGATATTAGGTGAAAATGATAATAGCCAATTTAAAAGTAGTATGAGGTATAAAGGTAATTATTTCATAGAATAAGAAACTGTTGAAGAGGATAAAAAAGGGATGAAAACTGGGGAAGGGGGGAGGTTGGGGAAGCCCACAAAATATGGTTTATCAATTATGAATGGAAAAAAGATTATTTTTGTTTTGTTTCGTTTTTTCTTTTTTGTCTTTTTTTCTTCTTTCTCTTTTTCTTTTTTCTTTTTTCATTCTTTTTTGGTATGAGAATAGATGTTTGGATGGATGACTTCCTGCGTACTGCCCTGGTTTCCTGGAGTTCTCTGGTGGCAGGGGGGGGGCCTTTGGGGGCAGGGGAGGGGGAGGAGGACAGAAATCCAATCATAAAATGGACCATCTCTGACTGTTCACCTGCGTGGGATACTTCTGTGGCAGGGGAGGACCCATGGAGGGGGGTGGAAAGAAGGTGGAAAAGGTGTTCATGTATGTACCGTCTTTTGTAATTTGTAAAATCAATAAAAATTATGTTTAAAAATAAAAAATAAAAATTGCAGCCCTACCAAGTTAAAATGTCACCAGCTTCCATTGCTGCTAAGAAGACCCACCAAGCTAATTGCTGTCATTGGTGAACACACAAATCAGGCTTCTAAAATGGGTGTGCTGATATGAGTGAAGACAGTCCTTTGGTAACCCATTCCCAAATCATCTAGTGTTTTAAAACTCAATACCAGCACTATAATTTGGACCCCGAAACACACTCTCAACCAGCTCAACTGGTGCAAAACAGGTGTCACATGTTTCAACCACCTAAGCTGAGCAGCCACATTTCGCACCAGTTAAATATTATGAATCATCTTTAAAGGAGCCTGTGCAGAGCATGTTATAGCAGTCCAGTCTGGTATGACAAGATGCTGAGAGGTCCAGAGAGCCAAAAGTATTCCAGCATCACTTACCCTTGCCCCTTCCATTCCCAGGTATAAGGCTTCCACCAGGGCAACCAAGCTAGTTCCTTCCTGAAACCAGGCTTGAAATTAGTCTGGAGTGGACTGGACCCAAACAAGATACATGTCACTGCAGAAGCAAATTCATTAGCAATATCATATACAATTCAGTGCAAGGAAATCAACATTCCATCACTTATTCTCAGTAATTTAATAGTTATGGTGCTTGTGCATTGTTTGTTGGAATGTTGCATTTCCTGTATTGGATAAATGTATATTATTTTCATGAAATCTATATTTCACAACATTCTGTTAAACTACCAGCAGTATACTATTAATTCTGCTACTTTGAGTTCACATTTCCTAATGTTTTACAAGATTCTGAATTCTCTGAAGAAAGGGAGGGAGGAAGCCCTCAATACCATTTTCCCCAGCCGGAGCCCTATTGAATAAGACCAGCTTTCCAATTCAGAGTAATAAAAGCATCGATCTTCTAGCTCTCTGACACAGTAGTCCCTCTAATTCTGCATTAGCACTAAACACAAACAAAAATTTAGTATAAGAAGCCCCAGGAGACAGTTCAACCACATTTCTGCATTTCCCAAGGCCAAATCAGCTACGGAAAACTTAATTTAAGAAACTGACACAGACACCACAGTTAGAATGGTAAATCTGCCATCTGCCAGATACCTAAATAAAGTTTTCAATCACCGATTCAGCCTTCAGAAATAGGGAGTTTGGTTTCTAGCTGCCTCTCCAGGAAGTCATTCTTATTAAAGTTCATTGCTTTTAGTGCTGAAAGGTATCTATCTGGAAGGACTTTGGGGAGTGAGGGCTGGTGGCTGAACAGCTTTTTCTTTCATGGACTCAGTTGATTAAAAAACTGGGATGCAAAAAATGCTGCTTTAGAAGGTTCATTGTAAAGATAATGGAAGCCCTTTCTGCGCCATGGGGTATGCCATTTAGTGGGGAGAAGCTGTGTAGAAGGAGGCTGTTGGGCCGCCATAGCAAGGAAGACGAGAGGACTTCCAAAACTGGTTCCACAAGCTGTGTGACCTATAAAGATGCCTTTGCATACTTGTTTCTGGATGTTATGTTACATGGATAGAGAGGAGAGAAGCAAAGTTCATTGACCTCCCTTTCCTAGGGATGGGGGGAGAACTTCAATTCAGTTTGCATTTAAAAGTGATCTTATTTAACTGGCACTTTTCAAAGCAGTGCATGAACAGAAATACATTCAAAATATGAACTTTTGCAATGCAGTTCTCCAGCCAAGTAATATGTAAAGGTAAAGGTACCCCTGACCTTTATATAATATATAATATAATATAATAATATAATAGGAGTATAGCATCTAGATCAAGGGAAGTAATAGTACCACTGTATTCTCCTCTGGTCAGACCTCACCTGGAGTACTGTGTCCAGTTCTGGGCACCACAGTTCAAGAAGGATACTGAAAAGCTGGAACGTGTCCAGAGGAGGGCAACCAAAATGGTCAAAGGCCTGGAAATGATGCTTAGGGAGCTGGGTATGTTTAGCCTGGAGAAGAGAAGGTTAAAGGGTGATATGATAGCCATGTTCAAATATATAAAAGGATGTCATATAGAGGAGGGAGAAAGGTTGTTTTCTGCTGCTCCAGAGAAGCAGACATGGAGCAATGGATTCAAACTACAAGAAAGAAGATTCCACCTAAACATTAGGAAGAACTTCCTGACAGTAAGAGCTGTTCGGCAGTGGAATTTGCTGCCAAGGAGTGTGGTGGAGTCTCCTTTTTTGGAGGTCTTTAAGCGGAGGCTTGACGGCCACATGTCAGGAATGCTTTGATGGTGTTTCCTGTTTGGCAGGGGGTTGGACTGGATTGCCCTTATGGTCTCTTCCAACTCTATGATTCATAGGGCCACACATTTGAAACTTGGCCATCTGTGTCAGTAATAAATCATAAGAACATACAGCCTGTTAACCAGGCTGATAGCCCATCTAGTCCAGCATCCTGTTCCAACAGTGGCCAACCAGGTGCCTGTTGGAACTCTTCTGAGCACAAGAGCACTGTCATTTCCTGTGGTTTCCAGCAACTGGCCTTCAGAAGCATACTCCCTTTGACCCTGGAGACAGCATAACTTCCATCATGGCTAGTAGTCATTGATAAGACTTATCACTGGATTGAACAAAGGGTTTGTAACCTTGAAAGACCTCAATCTCAGAGTCATGTGTTCAGAATGGTTTAAATTAATGGACCTTCAACAGAGCTAGAGTTTATATCATACAGTGATGATTAGATTTCAGTTGTGTAGGAGAAGAGGTGAATAGCACATAAATTGTGGTCCCCTGGTGGAGCCCCTACTGCCTGCTGGTATACATGCAAAGCATACTAAAATATTAGGTGGGCCTTGATCTATTCACCAATATACTTCTCATGTTCTTAAAAAGATCCTAGGTGTTTCTGCCTTAACTTTTAAGAGATTTAAGAGAGCTGTCAGCAGGCTATACACAAATGAGGATTTGTGGATCAAGGCCAGTTATGTGGGTTCAACAATACCGTACCCTGTAACAAAAATGTTTATCCAAACATCTGCTTTTCTGAATGTGCAATCGCACAAATGAAAATATACAGCATCCAGACCTGTGCTTGGAAATGTGGCACATTTGAATGTGTCTTTTTAATTTTAATGACACATTAAAATTTAAATAGTTACATTCTTTGTCTCTGCCCTTGAATTTATCACATTCAGGTGGAAGCTCAAGATTATTATTATTTTCTTAAATGGCCATAAATATTTAGGTGGCTTTTGCCATTCTTCAGCAGCAGCACAGAGGATGATTGTGACATGTTCGTAATGTTAGCTTTTTGGTGCTGCGTTTTTAAGCCTCCATTGACCTTTTATTTTCTACAGTAAATGCAATATTTCTCCAGACTGTTTGGACAATGCCCAGAGGATAGGAAGAATCACAGATCCAGGGTTTTTCGGGTAGATGGGCTTGCAAAGTTTCTGCATCTTTTTAAAAAAAATCCACTTAATTGTTTACTACTTTATGCAAAATGCACAGTATTTAGGAATGCCAATTATTTCTACCTAAAACTCCACCTATCCAGATAGGAGACCCCCACAACAACTCGTAGTGCCATGCCATTCTGGCTTAAAGTGGTTACAGTGGAGACAGAGCTGGCCATAGGCATTCAGGTGGTTCAGAGGGGGTGGGAGCATGAAGAGAAAGCATCAAGTGGAGCACCCACCTCAAATAAACTGAGGCTCTGCTCTTACAGGTTTCATTGCTCAACTCTGAAGACCTAAAGGAAGGGAAAATCTGACCTCCTTTGGGACCAAAGTAGCAGCAGCCTCTGTCTTTTAAGCAGGAGGCTGGAGCTGAGGGAGGCTGTCTGGATCAAAGTGCCTCCTGCTACACTCTTAATAACCTGCAGCCCTAAAGCAGGTTGAGGGTGGCAATGGCAGTGTGAAGCCCCCCCCCCCTCTTCAGCCCCACAGTAATTGAAAGCAGGAACCAGATCAAGAAATCCCTTCCAGTCCCATGAAGCAAATCCTTGCTACTCTGCAATATGTTGGGGTGCTGGTTCAGTTTCAATAGAAATGACACAACTGTATGAAAGGAGAGATCAAATACTTGCCAACATGTCTCGGCACAAAGAATGTCAAGGTACATGCAGTTTTGAAACCAGAAGTCAGGAGTCAAGTCCCTCTTCTCTCAGTGCAAAAAAGCTCAGCTCTAAGGCATTTATAACTAATAAATTGTGTGTTAATAATTGAAGTGAGTGCCTTGAGAGAGTATTTGCAGATCAGCTTTATCGCATCAACTAAGAATAAATGTCTTCAAGACTTGACTGCTGGGCAGGCAATGCCTAGAATCTCTCCGTTTATACATCAGTAAATACAAAATTTGAATCTTGTGCTTGCAAAGTTCGCTCTCAGTCATGTCCAGCATGTAATGACTTTGTTTCACCTGACTGCCATTCTGAAGCTGGTAAGATTTTCCTAGAAAGGTATATGCTGTGACTCACTGTGAAGCATACAATCCCTCTCCTTTAGATTAATGTAGTTTCAACCTTTAAAGAAGATGAAAATAATGTGCTGAAGCCCCACTGTTCTCACCATGGGCTATATTCCTGCACTGGTTTTCTCCCTGGCCTCTTGCCATAGTGGCTGTTTCAGTGGCCAATGATGCCACCAACCTATTTTTATGGAGGTTTCCTAGGACTCTTCTTTTTTGTACACTTGCTTCTTGCCCACCCAGAATGCGCTTTAAGTCAGAGTTGGAGAACTCACATGCTTGAGTATTCTATAGTGCACATTTTTATCTTTAATACAGTTGTAACCTCTTTCAATTATTTATTAACTCTTTATAAAATATTGATGAAATGGAGCCTTGCCACAAAGCAATTTGCCATCATGGCTGTTGTTAAGATATTTCACATATTAACTGAAGCAAATGTCAAGTGCAGGGAGCCAAGCAACCACTGCACACACTTTTTTATTTTATATTCACTTAACAGCTAACTGTAGATTTATTTGTATTTTATCCTTCTCCACTCTTCTGTTGGCTAACCACATTGCTTATAACAAAACTAAGGCCTTTAAAAGTGCACCAAATCAGAGATTCGTACCTGAGTTGGATTAAACAGGCTGTGGGTGAACCTTATATTGAACTGTATTTTAGGGCACATCACTTTTCCCCTAGCTATAAAGAACAACCACTTTCTTGTGTCTATTTCTAAAGATATGTGCAGTGGCAAGAGCTGTGTCCTGCCACTCCCCTCTAGCAGACACTTGGATCCCCGCACTGGCCCTGCTTTGAACACTCCTTGAGTGTTATTACTGGGCTATAAAATACTTTTTGCTTGCTGCTTTATAGTATTTTGAAATCACTTTGAGATGTTTCATAGGAGCTGATTTAATAATACTAATACTAATAATATAAACAAGCCTACTGCACAAAGGTGTCCTGGACCCCTGGCCTAGCTGGCAGCTAGTCAGTATGCCAAGTCCAAAGTCTGAGGTTCAATCCACACAAGCAAAGTCCAAAGACACAGTCCAGGGTCAACCCAAGAAGCCAGGTCTGAAGTCCAACAGTCAAGATACAATCCAGAGTCAAACCCAAAGCACAGTTCTGTGGAGGTACAGGAACATCCAAGTCAAGGTCCATCAACATGGGCAGGTGAGAAGAGCAGCGCTTCAGCTCTGCTTCATTTCTGTACTTTGCATGCTGATTGCAGCATCTGGGTTTGACCCTCACCTGTTCCAAGTCTACTCCAGCTGAGGAATCACACAAATCCTCCCAGAGCTAGCGAACCCCACCTGGCTAGCTAGGGAGCTGGGCTGTGGGCCCTTGCCTTGCCTCAGCCTCCTGCTGATCCCTATGCCTCAGAGCCCGCTGTGTTTGTGGGGACAGGGGCCTCTCTGGTTCTGGGTCCTGCGGCTCTAGATCCTGTGCACTGACCCCCACTGCCTTGTCATCCTCTGTCACCCCGTGAGCACTTCCTTCCCCATTCCCTGCTTGCCCTCCATTCCCAGCTATAGCCCTCACCTGGATCCTCTTCCTCCTCTCCATTGTTTTGCAAGTTCATGGCAATAGGTGACAATAACACTTGTTGCTTCTGGTCCTGGGATACTGGCTTCAGAAGGTTGCCTAGAAAGAAATGCAGCCCTCATGTTGAAAAATGCCCCCCACCCCTATGTTTTAATGTAGGAAATGTGATGGTGCACTTCCAAATGCTAGGCAGTTAACTGGCATTTTACATTTTCATTTTAAGTAGAGTATGAAAGCTGTTCTCCTTTCATAGGATAAGGGACCAGGTGCCATGTTCCATGCTGCTAGAGATTTTAAGGGAGTTCAATGCAACATATCAGGAGATATTCTCTCCACTAAGAGATGTTCCTCATAGCAACATGTCAAGTCATGCCCTAGTCGGGCTCAGCTAGTATTCAATTGCCAATGGTTAATCTAGTCTTGAATGAAAGAGTGGAATTCACGTTGTTAAATTTATTGTGGCATGTAGAGCAAAATGAGATGACATATCATGGCAGAAAATTAGAGCTGAGTTTATATAGTTTTCTTAGTTTCACGTTTGCTTTTATTGTTGAAAAGCACATCCGTTTTCCAGGGTGTTTTCAGCAGTTCTCAGAAATTAAATCTAGTTTTTATTTAATTTGTGGATACTGGAAGAAAATGTACAAAAACTCCTCATTACGGTTTTTAAGAATTCTGCTGTTCTTGAACTAGCTCACAGGGAAGTTGTACAATCTCTTAGGCTGGCAGACCAAGTCTAAGGAAGCACAGTTCTAAGGAACTTAAGCAAAAACCTTTTTTATACTCCCTGTATCGCCTTCTCTCCCCAGCATACATGCTGAATAGCCGCTGCCCCCAGTCCTATCAACAATTTCACAATCAATATAAAGGGTGTATTCATTTAGGTCAGGGAAGTTCATCAGGTTTGGCCAGACATACTCAGGAATTGTACAGTTTCCTTACTCCAAAGATCCACAAGCTTTCCTGAATTGTGGGCAAAATTAGAAACAGCACAGTACTTGGAGCTTTACAAATAAGCTTTTGTGGCTTTCCCCCAGTCCTTTCTGAATGACTCTTACAAGAATCAGAGAAACAGTTCCATTTTCTTAATATTTGCTTAGCTGTTCAAAACTACTTCCCATCATTGACTAAGCAAATTCCATCTTGAAACTTGGCAAACAGTTCAGTTCAGCTCTACTAGACATGGATTTTTGTGTTTGATACAAGTTGGAATCACTAAGGGCAGGGACGAATTGTTTTGGTGAGGGACTTCTAGTGTGAGGGAAATATAGTGTTTACTGGATCAACTTACCCACTTGCCTATTGACAGAATCAAAGATTTCTGAAGAGTTACTAAATTATTGTATTTTAATACTGGTACTTCTGTTGGAAGCCGTCCAGAGTGGCTGGGAAAATCCAGATGGGCAGGGTATAAATAAATTATTATTATTATTATTATTATTATTATTATTATTATTATATTACTATCTAGTCTCAACTGTTCCAACATCAACTGTTCATCAGACATGAACTTGTCTCATCTAATACGTGGTTCTTCTTGGTTGTGACTTTGTTTGAGCCTGAGGTGTGTGTGTGTGTAATCAGCAGTCATCTCTGCAGGATGGTTTTTCAACAGGATGATTGGCAAACATCCTATGCTGCTCCACCAGTATATCTTACAGAAAACCAAGGGCACTATTTCTATATGGATTGCTTTCCAACTGGGCTGGGGAAGAAAGTCAGTTCAGATTGCACTGAAAGGCTAGCCTACCTAATTTGAACCTTCCAAAACAACACATGAACCATTGAAAGGCACACTTTTCCAGCTGTTGCAAAGCACTTCTCCAGCCAAGTAACTTATTTTTAAGAATCATATCCTTGGGTAAAGTGTACATGCATTTGTTCGTGAAAATAGCATACAATAACACATTATATGTGGGGAAATTGATTAGCGAAACTTGTGTAGTAGGCAAAAAATGCAGACAAAATGTGGCTACTAAGATAAATTTACACTAAAATGCTGGTTCATTTTCCTGAAGACTTTTTTAAAAATCACAAACTAATGAGGAAATGTGGAAAACATAACCAGAGACCGGAAACTGAGAGAAACCAAAACTGACAGATTTTTACCTTTACCTTAACTTCCAGAGGGTGGGTGGGGAATCAGATCACAGGTGTTTAAAATTAGTTTCTAAGCTAGAATTCATGAGAGGAGGCATGCCTAGATAAATTCTTTCTTTAAAAAAATTATGTTACATTCTCACAGGCAGGCCACTTGTGAAGTTGTCTAAGCAAACCATGTTTCTAAGAATCTAACCTGTGCCTTTCCATTGGAATAAACCCATACCTAACTCATTTAGAATCATCTTTTGTCACCTTAAGAATGCCAAGCAAGACACTTTTTTTTTTTACATCACGCCCCCCCACTCCTGCTTCTCACTTGGACAGAATGCTAAATCTACTTTAATACACTCATTTTCATTAGCAGGGCTTTCAAATATCATCAGGATTTACAAAAGATTGACGGTATTCATAGGCAATAAATAAAACTTGCACAGATGTAGCTCTGTGTCCTGAAGAGGAAGCAACTGGGATTATAAATTCATCCTCAACATGAATGCTAGTAAGAATACAATATTGACATGCCAAATGTGTATCAACACTTCCTGTTAAGTTCTACAGCTTCAAGGCAGCTGTTTCTCTGGCAGTCTTTGAAACACAGATGTTGAACAGAAAACATACGGCAACTACTCAAGGCAGGGTGGGAGAGGTCCCTTGCTATTATTGCAGACATTTTTAGAGTCCACTAAAAATTCATTCAGCCTGTGGTATGCTCAGCCGTGTTTTAAGCAAGACCTATATTAATAGTGTGTACAACAGTGGTATACACAGCACAGTTGTAATAGTGGTGTTTCATCTTAAATTTTGATGCTCCAAAATAATAGATGTGAAAAATAATAAATTAATCCACTGGTTTTTGTGCTTTAGTACCAGTTGTTTTCTTTAGTTGCTAATAAGTTGAGCCTAAGCTGTGCCCTCAGCATTACTTGTACTACCTAAAAGCGATCTGCACTGTTAGAATTGACAGCATCAATTGCTTGTTGGGTGTTGCAAGAAGTGAAAGCTGGTTTCAGTGATCAGTGGAATCTGAGGAGACAGCACTGATCTCTTGGGGCTGTGAAGGGCAGCAGCGGAGATGCCGCCTTCTGCTGCATTGAAGTGCCCTTGATCAATGCTTCCCTTCTCCCCAAAAAACCTTAACTTAATTTGCAAAATGTTAATGATAAAAATAGTGGGATTGTCTGCATAATATGTGGGATTGATTGGGTTCAGAGAGGGCATTTGTGACGTGAAGCTTTGCCTTTCCTCTGCATGACTGAGCACATGTGCCGGTTCTATTTCTCTGGATATTCCTTTCTACTGAATGTGCCAGCTGGTGGCAGACTTTGTTTTCACTGAAAATACATGAGACAGCCACGGTGCCTTGGGAAATAGCTTTCGGCAATAAGTGTTGCCTAGTGAAGAGTTAGGAAAATAATAAAACGGAGCTGTGTATAAACATTTTTATGGAAGCAGAAGGGGGAAAGGCAAGAGCTTGGTGTGGTTACAATGTCACATGTATTATACATACATTTTAAGGCTATAAGAAGAACCCTGTTGGATCAGGCCAAAAACGCACCTAGTCCAGCTTCATGTTCTCACAGTGGCCAAAGAGATGCCTATGAGGTGCCTACAAGCAGGACATGAGCACGACAGCACTCTCCCCACTTGTAATTTCCAGAGGTACACCTGCCAGTGGACACATTTATAAATGTGCCATCCTCTTTGGAACATAAATAGAATGGAGATGATTCAAATTCCAAATTCAGATTCAATTTTTATTTGAGTGTCATGAGTGAATGAGACTTTCAGCCCCATGCTTCATTCAGCTCTCATGCTTATTCTTAATGGCTCTAGATGTCTGTTCTTTCTAATGATAAGAGAAAATTGAACCTTGGTCCATAATCCTACTACTTTTTTATCCTTTTGACAGGAAACAGATCTTATACTGACCTTCAATATCTCAATGCACCGTTCTTGGTGGATGGAGAATGGGCCAGGCTGCACAGTGACATCTGTGACCCCAGCCCCAGACTGGGCACCGGAGGACCATCGCTACATCACTGTCTCAGGTTGTGTTCTTGAATACCAATATATAGAAGTGGCTCACAGTTCCCTACAGATCTTTCTTGCAGTAAGTATCCAATTATCTCCTCTTTCAGCACCCTTTTGTGTAGTATATCCCAACAGAGTACAATGTAACTATATAGCTAGATAGGCATGGTTTAAGCAATCATTAAGTTTTAAGCATCTGTTTTCAGCATGAATCACATTCTTAAAGGATTACCGGTTAGTTGGCATCCAACTGTCTCAGGAGACAATGGTGGAGTGTGCCTTTATAGGTGACATAAAATTGATGGAAAGTTACAGTAACTGCTGTGGCTATAGAGACCAATATGGGAAAGACATGTTTTGTTGCAGCTGGGGCAGATGAAGGCATCTGGTTGTGCTGCTGCGGATGCACCAAGGCGTTGCTCCTCCCAGCGGTCATTTGTCCTCTGCTCACTGCTATAGATGCACAGCCTTACTTCCTGTCTCCAGGCACTACATTCTAATATTAATAGAGGGTGAAAAGTTAAGCAGTGTACTTCAGAATAACTGTAAACTATAGGTCTGTAATGCAAGCCTGAGGGTGCCATGTACACATTCCACACAACATTTGTGTATTACTACAAAATTACTGTATCACCAAAATTAATGCAACCCACTAGACAGTTAATTGACACCTACCAAGTATGTGAGAAGCTCTCTCCTGCCAAGCTTTGTGTGCAACCCTATGTTGGTTTATTCAGTTTTACTTGAGCTCATGGACTTGGTGCCTAGTAAATGTGTATATAATGTAGCATGGATGGTGTAGCAGTTGTGTGCCCAACAATGATAGCAAATAGCAACTGAGGGAGGGGTTACACTGGAATCCGATGAGGAGCTTGTCTCTGCCTTGCTATTTCTATGTGAACCAAGTAGAATCAGTCAACATAGTGTGTTGGAAAGATTTCCTGCAGTCTTTTTTATTTACATCTAGTGTTTCTATCATCTCCGTTTCTGCAGATAGGAGGTACCTAAATAAAGTAATCCACATATATGTCCTTCAGTTCTAACATACCAAATTTCCCCCAGTTACTGGTACTTTGGTTTAGAATGACCACAAATCATTCTCGGCTTTGTGGTATACTTCACTTGGTTCAAAATGATGGATTCTTCTTTCTTTCTTTGGCTCCTCTGTTTGACCAAAACAAATGTCTGAGGTATGAGCTGGTTTGGTGATAAAAGTGTATTAACTCATGTTGCTCTATACATTAAAATGTCCTCATTCACTTAATGGCTATTGATTTTGCCCGCCTGTTTCAAAGTCACCATTTCATTTTCAAATCCCTCGAGTTAACAAATATAATTCCATCAAAATAAAATAATCTTAGTTGAGCTATATTCACTACACATTTCAATTCTTGAACAATAGCCTTATAAAATGTAGACAAAGCAAAAAGAAATATTTTAAAAACAATCATTGTATGACATTTTCTTGTTAGCATCTACCTGTCTTGGGAGACAATGAAGGAGTGTGTCTTTGGGAGGTGAAGTCAAGCGGTTAGATGGTTACAGAGCCTGCTGTGACTGTAGAGACTTGATGCAGGAGAGACATGTTTTGTTGCAGCTGGGGCTGATGAAGGCATCCGGTTGTGGTGCTGCAGATACACCAAGGCGTTTCTGCTCTCTGTGCCCCTCCCAGTGGTCATTCCTCCTTTGGTCACTGTTATGGGTTCATGACCTGTCTGTCTCCAGGCACTATGGTCATCTGCAAGCAGTTGATGTTGCCAGCCTTCATGTCATGTTTGCAGACATCTTTCCTTTTGAAGTGTGCATTTTAAAGAATGCCTGTGTTTTGGTTTGCATATTGTTTCTTAAACTGCAAATTAGGTAGGTTTGTTGGCAAATGCAAACCAAATTGAATCCCCCCCCCTAACACTACTATCTATATCCTTACAATGGCATGCAGCAGTTGTAGGATGAGCAAGTAGAGGATTAAAACATTTACTCACTTTGTTCGTGTTTGTTTGCCTGTAGTGTGATTTGTGCCATTTTTTCACATTCTTATCAATAATTTCTGGACCAAGCAGCAGCAATTTTCATCCATTGTTGGGTTACCACTCTCGTACACTGCAACGGTAGTGTTTTGGCTGGGTGGATTATACAAATATATGGCAGATGGGAATAGGTCACAAACATATATAATTTTGAATCCTTTGCTCCAAGTGATTTATTTTATGTTAAAATAAGACAAGCCACCTAATATTTGCAAAGCACAATCTATTGTCATTATAAATCAGAGATTTATCATTGACTCTAGTAAGAAGAAAATCACACCTACAAACGGATTTTTACACAGAAATAGTAATAATAATAATAATAATAATAATAATAATAATAATAATAATACTGCCATTCATCCGAGGATCACAGGGCAGCTTACAGTGTGTGTGTGTGTGTGTTTCTATATTTTGTATATGTTTCAACATTATGCTTTTGTAGGAAAACAAAAATCATTTTTATGGGAATTATTTCCAGTTTACCGTTCAGTTCTACCAGACTAAAGGGATGAAGGTGAATGAAAACTGCAAAGGGCCCAGTGGCTGGATAGATCTGTCAATTCCAGTTTCTCTCATTGGTCTCGTCTTGATTTTAGTTTGCCACATGGCTGCCTTGGAGACATGGCATAACACAAAGTGGCTGCCAGATCTAAAAGGGCAGAAAAGGAAACAGGACCACAAAACAGAGCAGATATGCCCCTCACCAACCCCATCCCAACATCACCCGGGGGGGGGGGGCACTTATATCAGCCACCACCATGGTTGCTCACAATTGAAAACCTCTTTGCACCTCTATTCAGTTCTTGGTGTCCAGTTCTGTCATCCAATAAAATGTGGGCATTTATAAAGGTGTGTGTTTCATGTAGGAAACACTGGGCCACTGCAAATAGGAACTGAGCAGGAAGAGCGAACATTCTCTCGTGCACTGTGAATTTTGGAGGGGATATTTATTGAGACCTTTCACGGGTGCCATAGTAGGTTCTCCTGGGCACACTGGCACCCATGGGAAACCTCGTCCTAAGGTAAAGGTAAAGGGACCCCTGACCATTAGGTCCAGTCGTGACCGACTCTGGGGTTGCGCGCTCATCTCGCATTATTGGCCGAGGGAGCCGGCGTATAGCTTCCAGGTCATGTGGCCAGCATGACTAAGCCGCTTCTGGCAAACCAGAGCAGCACATGGAAACGCCGTTTACCTTCCCGCTGTAGCGGTTCCTATTTATCTACATGCATTTTGACGTGCTTTCGAACTGCTAGGTTGGCAGGAGCTGGGACCAAGCAATGGGAGCTCACCCCGTCACAGGGATTTGAACCGCCGACCTTCTGATCAGCAAGCCCTAGGCTCAGTGGTTTAACCACAGCGCCACCTGGGTCACTGTGAATTTTGGAGGGGATATTTATTGAGACCTTTCACGGGTGCCATAGTAGGTTCTCCTGGGCACACTGGCACCCATGGGAAACCTCGTCCTAATATGTGTATTTTTGTACACATTGTTTGGTTTGAGAAGTTCATCACAAAATTCAAAGAATGTGGATTTTGAAGGATGGCTGCATTTCTGTTCATGTATTGTTTTAGGGAGCGTGAACAAGGTAGCTTCACATGAAAATGCAAACCAAACCAAATTCCTGATCCACCCGTAGCTGTGACAGATGGATCTTATGTGTAATTTGTGTTCTGAACTCCACTGACTCCCTTTTTGTGCTACAGGTCTCTGTCATACTAGGCATCCAGTGTGTACACACACTCCCTACAGGGGATAAAATAAGCAAAAGATAATTCAGTCAGTAGAGCATGCGACTTTTAATCTCAGGGTCGTGAGTTCGAGCCCCATGTTTGGGGGGTTGGAATTCCTGCAATGGAGAAGGTTGGACCCATGTGGTCCCGTCCAGTTCTATGATTCTATTTGCGATCAACAGTCCTAAGTGGCACTAATTGAACCAAAGAAAAAAAATTATCAGCTGCCCTTCAGGTGCTCTCTCTTCTCTAAATGCAAATGTAAATAAATGTGCTACATATGCTACTAAGCATAATTCAACAGTACTGTAACAGAAAAAAAATGAGAAAAAGTCCTTTATTCATATACTGTAAATACATCATCACTAACAACTTAAATACAACCAGCTACAATAATTTATATAAAGGCTGGCCATTTCCATATTGATCCTGCTGAGTGCCTTCCTATATAACATGCTATGTATTGACCACAATTTCTCTTTGCTTGCACTGAAACTAACGTAATACACTGCAAGAATTATCATGGTACCATTACTTTCTGTTTAAAAAACAAATCCCGTAATCAAGTTAGCTGTTCTAGAGCTTTCCAGTAAGTGCTTGCCTTTCAGGACAGCATAATTAATTTTAGGGCTGAGATGAGTATTTGGGACCTTGTAGTTTCGGTGTGCAAAGGAGGCCTGATATGTTTCTCCAAAGTCCTGCAAAAAAATCAGATTGTTACAGTAAAAGGATCAAGCATCTGCAGCCTCAGGGCCCTTTTTGTCCTTATTCTGAATTACCTTTGTTTGCCTTTGAATATTACCACCAAGCAAAATCTTATTGTGGTGACATTACCATAACTAGAAGGACTGTCTTCAAACAAAAAGCAGCAGCTGATTGGAGCTGCAAAGAGGTCAGCCATTGGGATGCTGCTGGTTGAATGCAAGTGTTGCAGCAGGATGGGTTGCTTAGCTTATGTGCTGAGGAGACACTTTTTCACCACCTTCTGTACTTCTCCTCCTGAAAAGTCACTCAAACGTACCCACACTGTGCATTTAAGGTGCGTTTATGGCACATTCGAAGCCCATGACTTCGCCCCAAGAATTCTGGGAAGCGTGGCGTGTTAATGGTGCTGGGAATTGTAGTCCAGTGAGGCTACATGGCATTAACCAGTGCCATGACCAGGCCCAAAGGCAGACTGCAGTGGATCCAAGTAATATCTTCAGAAGCACACAGATTATCAATTCAGAATCATTACCTTATGTTCACACATGCAGAGAAATTTCTAGAAGACATTGTGGTTTTTATGAATCCTAGTGTCAAATCAAGTAGTTTTCAAAATGCAGGTTATGCAGCTCTAAGATCAGCAAGATAGATCAGCCGAATAAAACAGGGTAAGCAATGTGACAATGAATGTACTTTAACAAACAGCTGTTTACTGATTGTGGCAGGTGTTACGGGCATCGTCATATGGATCAATTTGTTAGAGGCTAAATGGTAGAGTGGTCAGTGTTTCCTTGTAGTGGTGGTATCCTATGTAGATCTAGATCCCTTCCAGCGCTTTGATTCTAGGACTTTGAACACTGCTGACACTTCTGAGCACTGGTTCAGATCGGAACAAAAAGCTATGGCTACAGTTTCAAGGGCACAATTTCCCCCACAAACTAAGGAGCCAATTCAGTTTTCTAGAACTAGTGGGGAAAGAGGAAGAAATGCGTCCTGAAGTCAAATGCAGCTTGCCAGTAAAATGAGAGATATCCTGTTCTTTTTTCCCCTCAGGTCTAAACAAAAAGTTCCAAGGCTCAGATTTATTAGTCCCTAACTTTAGGACCCTTCCTCCAATCCCTGGTTGGGATTAGGCACTAAAGTAGAAGTGAAGACAGCCACATATGGCTGGCTGGAAGACAAACCTGCTTCCTTCTCTCTTTAGTGTCCCAGCCACCAAGGGCATGCTCTTAGTTATGAACAGTGCCTAGGTTTGGTTTGGTTTTTGCAACCCTGTTTGACTAGGTATTGCTCCCATTTCATTGCATTCTATCTTTTGCTCTGACTTTTGCTGTATGCAAATGAGAAAAGAGTCAGATTTGTCAGAACTTCAGCTCCAGTGCCTGAACCACTTAAAATCAAGTTTATGATGAATGTCAGTATAGTTACTTTCTGTTAACACTTCTCAGAACAGCCAAAGACCTTTAGCATCCAGATGGTGAGAGTGGGGGGCAGGGTGGGTGTGACAATTGTAGATTTCTCTTTTGCTAGAAGAAATTTCCATTATACTTCTGTCAATCAAACACTGCAAGAGGTTTTCAAACAGCAGGTGCTATCTGTATATCCTTAGCTCACATCCTGCTGAAATGAGTGGCTTTCATGCCAACTTTAATAAGGAACATGTACATATTACATATCTGCAGCTTACAAGTGAACGTTCATCTTGAAGAATTTTCTTACAATGTATTGGAGAGAACCCACCAAGGCTTTCTGTGAATCAACAGACTGGCAATAATTTGTCATGTTAAATGAACCAAGATCTTTTGTAATCAAGTTTGGGCTCACTGGGCATGGTGGAGAAAAAGAACCTTATTTGATTAAGATGGAGCTCTTAGTCAATACAATTCTTTTATTATTATTATTTTGTTAAAAGAAGAACTATTGATTCTAACTGATATAGATAGGTGCCATAGAAACACCATTCCTTAAGTCACGAACGAGTGAAATTAGTAGAAGGGAAGAAGGGTTTGAGCCACCCCCCACTGATAATGTAATAACACCGTCATGTCTTATTAGCAAAGAAGTGACCAGCTTTAAGCTGCTGTGACATTGCCTCAGAGCATGGTATATTCCTGAGAGTCTGCTTCACAGTAATATTAAGGAACACCTCATTAGGGGTGGAAGTACTGAAAAAGAAGCTTCTTTTTTACCTAGCTGCATTAATGTATTGTTTATCAGGTCTGATTTACCTAGTCACCACAAGCCCTTCCTTTTTAAAGGGAATTTCATATACAAAACCTGCCCTTGATCTTTTACAAAGAATTTTTATTTTAAATTGGGTTTGATGGAAACTATATGGAATAATTCAACACTTTTGTCAGCTTCGCAATGAATTCCATGCCTTGGGCTCAGGGAGACTAATCCTGGACTGTTATCATTTTATCTTGCAGTTCATCATTACTATAATGTACTTGCGAAATGACTTTCATGATGATGGATTGGCTGTATTAGGAAGGAGGGCATTTATATTGCAAGGGCCCTTTGGAAAGCACAGAATGGTGCCTTGCACCCACCTATAGAAACTCAGTGAGGGCCTCACTTCACTTAGTAGTGCCTCCCATGTATTTCCCATTATCCCCAGCAACCAGAGAAGGAACCTGGCATCTTTACACAATTCAAGAAAAGTATAACAATTATTATTATTATTATGGAAGTGCACCTGCTTTTTGTGCTTCTTGGAAAATATATGAATAGTGAAATCACACTTATTGAGATGTGCTAGTTCCCCATCCCAAAATGTGGGTGCACAAATTACTAGGATATCAATTTTGCATACTTCCGGTGTAATGTGCAAAGCTGTCCCTTCCCGTGCATGTTTATCAATGAAAACGCTGCATGTATTATAAAGAGGCAGGTTTGGGGGTAGAGTGAATGGTAGAGAGCAAAAATAATTATAGTTCTCGTATTACTTTCTCTGAGATATGCCTTTATTAAGCCCAAGTGCAGATTCTGTGGATAGCCGTTAACAGATTAAAAATTGTGGAAGTGAAGATGCAATTAGAAAACCACTTACTATGGAGCAGTCCCAAAGGCATTCCACAATAAGTAGTTTTGGTAATGGTGAGAGTAAATAATCAGCTCCTGACTGAGTATGTGGTTTCAGGACTGCAGTGTAAGTGGGAATAAGAATTGCAAAGCTAGAGCCTCTAGCATAATCAAATACATTGTGGAAGTATTAACCACAAAAGATGCACAGTCTTTGCTTTCCCTTTTGGCTTCTTACCAAATAATTTGGGCCACTCCTTTGTAGATATGTGTATTAGAAAGAGGCACAATGAACCAGGATAGTATAAAAGAGAGGGTGTTGGACCAGGGTTCAGATCCCAACGCAGCCATGAAGTTCACTAGATAACTTTGGGCCATTTCACTGTCTCTCAGCCCTACCTGGGGGCCAGTGTGATAGTAAAAGTAGCACAGGGGCAAGGAAGCTCATGCTTTTTTCATAGATTTCCCAATCTAGTTCCCCTGAAATATATATATATATATATATTTCAAGGGGGGGTCAATGCTGAAGGATTAGGTAGGAAAGCTGCTGAGGGAAAAGGAAATTGCCCCAAATGGTACAGAAATACCTTCACAGGCAGAACTTGCCTCTACTCCAGCAGCCTCCCCTTTTCTCAAAAGAGAAATATCCCCCAAATATCCGGATAGCTTTTTCAGGGATACATGTAGCTAAAGGCAGCAGTGGGTGAGGATATCTCCTTGCATGATCTTCCTTCCAGTTGCACTACTTGGGATGCAAACTTTATGGGGCATAGAGTATGTCGCACCCTTTGGACATGATTTTGATTTCTCTCTCTCTGATAAGTAAGAAAAATAATAACTTAGTAGTGCACTCAGAAGTGGCTAGCCTGGGGCGACGGAACTGCAACACTAGCTTCCCAGCATCAGGGTTATTATTAAATCTCTATACCTCCCTTCATCCAGAGATCACAGGGCTTTTTATAATATAAGAGTTTCTGCAGCTTACTGGGTTGGGACACTATGGACACTAGTGGGGACACTATGGGCACAACAACAGAAACCACCTTGCACTGCACCATATCACCCTTTCTGCTTCCTCAACCCCCCCTCTCCCAGGAAGTGGCAGTTCCATTGCTGCCAGGAAGCTAGTCTTGCCCCTCTGCTGTACCAGGTTAGCCATTTCTGAATGTAGTGATTAGAGTGCTAGACGAAGACCAGGGAGACCAAGATCAAATAACCATACTGCAGCAAAGCCACTGGTGACCTTAGGCAAAGTCACTCTTTCTGGGAAGAAAAAGGGAAAAGAGGTAGATGGGGGAAAGATGGGTGGGGGTGGGGTCAGGTGACGATGTTTCTATTTTACTTAATGTATGTGGGGGTTTTTTTGTCAGGGTCGCTTGTGCAGGTTCTCTGCTGTTCGCTTGTGTTCCTTTGGTGGTGAGAGATGTTGGAGTTGGCCTAGGGTATGATTGTTCATTTGTGATTGGCTGTGGTGGTCTTTGTTTCGTGTGTGAGTGGGGTGGGTGGATGTTTGGATCCAGATAGCCATATTGATTTGTGTGCTGTTGGTGGATTTTTGTCATTGTCTTGTTGGGCTGTGTGTGTGATAAAGGGTAGCCATACCAGGGTGAAGCCATCTTCTTCTCTTTGTCCCCATTCCAGTTCAGCTTATCAGTTAATTTTTCTAGTAGGGCTGTTTCCCATACTATTTGGTACCATCTATCCATGTTTACTCCTGACAGGTCTCTCCAGTGTCTGGTTATGGTGTTTCTGGTTGCTGAGAGTAAGCGGGTTATGAGTTCTTTGTTGTGTAAGTGAGCATTATTGTCTCGGAAGATGTTTAGTAGGCCCAGTTCTGTTCCAGGGCCACCTTGAGGCCCTTGGGAGGGGAGGCAGGATATAAATATTAATTATTTAATTAATAACAGAGAGAGCTGTGCCTTACAGCCACCAGAATATGCTGCTGAAAGGGGGGGACCCATGGTGTGATTTGCTCTGATACCTAGGAGCAATCATCACATGAAACCATGTAAGGATAAAACAGTACCATGAGTTGCGGTACACCCATGACTGCAATGGGTGATGGTGAGAATAAACTCACAGTGTGTTGCTGATCAGTGCAGTGCACGGTCCTGAATGTTATGGCAGGATGGCAGTAAATTCATGGGATTGCTGATGGCTTTGCATGAGGGTCATGTCTCATTTCTACAAATGGGGTAGGTTTGACTAACATCTATTAGAACCTTCATCGTTTTTGTTATAGGCTCTCGGGACCTGTCTTAAAAAATTATTTTTTTTAAAAAAATGTTCTGCAGGCTTCAGTGAACTATCATCAGCTAGTTACTAGATTTTCATCTGGTCTCACTGTAGCATTGGAGCCTGCCTTTTCTCATGTCACTCACTGTGCCTTCTCACGCAGGCATTCCTTCATTCTGCCTCTGCTGCTAGAAAGAGGCAGTGGCAGGCAGCTTGAAGCGAGCAGCTGTCCTCAAACAAAGAAGGTAGAAATGGAGGAAAGGCTGTCGAATCCATAACAATAAGCACATCATGACATAATTACAGTAAATCTCCAGAGTGATCTTTATGCACATAATGCCATATGTTTTCAGAAGAGGAGATGTGCCAGTGTGTGTATTATAGTGGAATGTAAGCATCTTTTAACAATATTCCGGTAGTGCTGAATTGATTGTGTGTTTTTTTAATCCAGGAAAGTAGCATATATGTGATGAGAGAACAAATCAGTTAAGTAAGCTGTAGGTAAAATTTTAATAATGATTTTTTTAAGGCTGAAGGGCATAAAAAGACAAGAGGAAATGATTGGCAGACACAATAAATATTGTCCTGTACAGATCATCAATTTAACCCTTCCGAGCACTCATAAGTAATCATTTTTCTGGTGCTTTTGTAATATCCTTTCATTAGGTTATGCCACTATGCTATAACAACAGTTATGGGAACAATTCTTTATCACTGGTACTGTATTTTCATTTCACAGATCAAGAACTTGTTGTCACTCATCCAGATCCTCTCAGTTCTTGTTTTTATTTGCATGTGGTATATTTGCTCCAAAAGGCAGCACAAATTGGGTCCACTTTATTCTTTTCCGACACTGTGTGTGAAAGTGACTCAAAATATTTTATCAGAATTTGAAGCTAGTTCACTCTGGTCCAAGTCCACAATACAATCCTTAATGCCACTGTGTTGCAAATGCTTTGTCACAGAAAAGCTCAAAGTTTTCAGGCATGCAACAACTTTTGCAGCACAAATTCATCGGGTAGAAAGCATCCTTTATTGACAGGAAACTGTCAAGGTTCTTCACATACAAAAACTGGATTGGAAGGAAACAAGGAATTTGTGCCTACTCTGGGGAGAACCACCTCATATTCTAAGTCATGGAACCTGCTCAAAACCATTCAGTGAATTCCTAATTGAAGGGGCATTTGGATCCTCTATACCAGAGTGGGAAAACAATTTTTTTTCTTGCCAAAAGCCACATTCCCTCTGAGGTAATTTGTTTGGGGCTGTGTGCTATTGGAGGCATTAATTTAAAAAGGGCATCACTGTTCAGCATCTTTATTCTCTTTTTTATCATTTCCACTAGATGCTTCAAGGTGGGGGGCCTGCATGCCAGCAGGAAGTGCAACCAAAAGTGGGTAGGGACCCCCTCTTTTCAGTCTCCTCCTGCCACCTCATTCTCTTTAACTCTGCACTTGCTCTCCCACTTCTTTCTACTTGGCATGCTGGGGGCAAGGGAATGTTCTTCCCAGAGGTCTGACTCATCACATCCCGAGGGCTTTTCCTTTCTCCTTCATCTATTTCAAATTTCCCATTTTCCCTCTTTCCTTCCCTCCTTCTCTCCTTCCCTCTCCAAGCTTCCCATCTCCCTGTGTGAAATTAGGTCAAGGGCTACATGTTGCCTCAGTTCACTGGTTGGTCACCAATGCTTTATACATTGTATGACCCAGGCTACAAATGCCAATTCAATGTCCTTCTAACAATACATGTAATAGATGTTTCACTGTTCATTTTTTCAATGTCTTTGTTTGACTTTGAGTAGGTTAACAGCATTTAATGCTCCTACCTACAAAGCACTTGTCAATATATGCAATAGCTTGTGGTCCGTCAAAGATTAATAAACTGCGCCCTCCATGCCTGCTTTGGGAAATAACTTAGTCTTCTGAAGATTTAAACAGGATGGTATTTTGTTTTTGTTTTTTGTTTTTAAATATGGGTGGAACAGCTTAAAAGCCAATTGATATTGTCAGTATTAGCTGGTTAGACTACCCTGTTTTTCAGAAGATAAAAAGCCTAATGTCCATTAGAAAGAAGCTGGCAGTGGACCTAAGTGGTAACAAATCATAGATCAGCCAGCTACCGGTAAAGTTCAGTGACTCCAAAGGTTTACAAACTTCAGTTTTCAGGAATCAATGTTGTATTTAGTTGGGGTGTTTATATTTGATAAAGAGCTGTCCTAAATCAAGAGGCAACATGATTCCATCTTTTTTCCCTTATTCCAGAATTTTTAGAATCATGCTAGTCTGAAATGCATACATACAGTATTTGTTATATTGAACCATCACAATGTGAATGTATTTTTCTTATTTAAAACCAAAATGCTAGACTTGCTGTTAGGTAGTATAAATCCTAAATGCTACAAGAGCCTATGAGCCTACAAGCTTAGTACATCTTAGATTTCCTACTCCCATTCTTCTTTGGCAATCCTTTTGCTTTCTTAAAATTCATGTTTCAGAATTCCTTGAATAATCATTTCCTGAAAAGGTGGGCATGGTTGTCTTTTCCAGTTGTCTGTGACAACACATTAATTATTCTCACAAGAAAAAGTGTTTTGGCTTAACACAATCTATATGTATATATATAGAAATGTAAAAGGGGCATGTGGGTAGGTCTCCACTTTTCTCCAAAACTGCTTGACCGATTGCGTTCAAATTCGAACACAATGTCCCATGCGAATGTCTGAAGGATCTTAGAAAGACAAATGTCACACCTGGGCCACGTTAGACCCCCAAAAACCCCTGTTCCAGAACACACAACTCATCCTAAAGTGCATGCTGGGAAAAGAACCAGGTTGCACACCAGCACCCTCTAGCGGCAGCTACACTGGTACTGCACCTATAAAACCTTCCCTCTCAACAGTACCTCAGCTCCCGTTTGCATACTAGGCCGAAGCCTTTACAGACTAGGCCAAATGGAGATACTGACTCACCTGGGTGGGGGTTGGCGGGAGGAGGGGATGGGATAGGTCAGGACACAGTGGGACCAGTCACAGGGATGAGCCGCGGGTAGGGGGAAGAGGGGCCGTGATACATCATGGGTCAGGACAGGGTGGGGGAATCACAGGGATAAGCCGGGGTGGGGGGAGGAGGGGGCAGGATACATAATGGATCGGCACAGGGTGGGGGGAGTCACAGGGATGCGCCTGCATAAACAGAACACGCGTAAAACAGGGTGACTCTGAAGGTGATGGGAGTCTGAAGGGGGACTCTGAGTCTCCATTTAACAGACTGAGCCACAGCAATGCGTGGCAGAGCCAGCTAGTTGTTCCTATGTTTACATCATGACGAAATGAAATAATCCTGAGGCTGAACCTGACATGACATTTTAAAGGCACAGAGTTCACTCCATTATCTGTAAACCAGTGAATGCAGGTGTCATCCAGTATCTATAAATGTAACCTGAAAAGCAGCACTTTAGTCTATTCAATCCATATACTGCAGTTGTAGAAGGAAGTTACCAGGATTAGTGAAACTATACCCATCAATATCATTGAAGTACAAAGTTGCAACTTAAGTTCTGTTCTTTCCTGGGCACTTTGCTAATCAAAAGGTCCACCACCAGGTTCAGAATGCTTGAGAACAAAAGCCCACATTTGATCTCAATGTCATTTGTGGTTGCATAATAAGAACAGGTGTAGGAGTGGATTAAGATGAGTTTTCCTTTGGGGGTGGGTTAGAAGCATTTTCAACTTTTAGCTGTATCTTGTGATGATTTAAAAGAACTTTTGAAGTCAGGTTATACAGTCAGAGAAATCACCCTTTCAAAAGTTTTGTAATTTCTACTTGAGCTAAGAAGCAGCTCTATCAAAAATTTGAACCATGCTTATTGAAACCAAAGGCATTGCTGGCATGCATTGAACTACTACCATGTGACAAGCTGTGTTTAACTAAAAGGACACACTATGGAGCAACTTTTTCATCTTAATGAGGAAGCTAATGTATCCAGCATGACAAGACAGTAGAAGATGGACGAGAGAAACCAGTCTTCTAGAGTGAGCAACAACAAATAGCAGGGCAGAAAGGGGAATACCAGGATGAATGATGTTGCACTAAGTAAACGCAGTTACACATGCGCTGGATTAATTACCAAGTTCTGCAAACATAAGCAGGAAAATAGTAGACTTATTTAGGAATCACCACCGGGGATCAAAAGATGTGCTGTGGCAAATCACGCAAAACCAACATTATGAATCCCTGGAAAGTCCAATGTTGTAAGTTCATCACAAGCAGAATAATTGTATGCGAATTGTACCAATTAAGCAAGCAGTAGTACTTTGATCTATTTGATCTAATAAATCAGTAAGAGTTAATCTATTAGACATCAGCAGATGATGCTAACAATTTATTTGAGATGCATTATTCTAGGGTCTCTGTCATAATAGAAAAAATATTACAATAGTAATATTATGAGATACAGGCACACAGAAAAAATAAATTGGAATTAGAAAGCATGGAGTGGTTTTACATCCCAGGCCTATGACTGTTTACTTGCAGGTAAGTTCTACTTTGCTAGAGGGGTTCAGTGGATATGGCCCCCATTAAATCACGCTCCACAAAAAAAGGGTTTTCCAATACCGAGCTGCCAGGTTCTTCTAAGTACACCTCACACCGAGTACAGAAAAAGGAAAGTATGGAAGGTACAGGCCAAAGCCAATGAGCAGCAGTCCTGTGCATTCAAAAGCTCCTCGGTGATAAGGCAGCACTCCTGGAGATACTGCTGGGACAGAGAAGAGGGCAAGGAAGAAACCAATCAAGCACTGGCTGGATGAGCATTATTCATGGACCCATTGGGACGACTCCACAGCCCAGCACAGATCCACAGGCCACACAGGTTGGGAACCACTGGTTTAAGAAGCATTATATTTATGTATAGGGACACGGGTGGCGCTGTGGGTTAAACCACAGAGCCTAGAGCTTGCCAATCAGAAGGTCAGCGGTTCGAATCCCTGCGACGGGGTGAGTTCCCATTGCTCGGTCCCATCTCCTGCCAACCTAGCAGTTCAAAAGCATGTCAAAGTGCAAGTAGATAAATAGGTACCGCTCTGATGGGAAGGTAAACAGCGTTTCCATGCACTGCTCTGGTTCGCCAGAAGCAGCTTTGTCATGCTGGCCACATGACCCGGAAGCTGTCTGCGGACAAACGCTGGCTCCCTCGACCTATAGAGCCAGTGTGGTGTAGTGGTTAAGAGCGGTAGACTCGTAATCTGGGGAACCGGGTTTGCGTCTCCGCTCCTCCATATGCAGCTGCTGGGTGACCTTGGGCTAGTCACACTTCTCTGAAGTCTCTCAGCCCCACTCACCTCACAGAGTGTTTGTTGTGAGGGAAGAAGGGAAAGGAGAATGTTAGCCGCTTTGAGACTCCTTCGGGTAGTGATAAAGTGGGATATCAAATCCAATTCTTCTTCTCTTCTATAGAGCAAGATGAGTGCCACAACCCCAGAGTCGTCCGCAACTGGACCTAATGGTCAGGGGTCCCTTTACCTTTATATTTATGTATTATTTATTTATTTAGAGCATTTATGCCGTGCTCTTCAGCCAAAAAGCTCCCAGAGTGGCTTACATAATAAAAAACAAGGCAGTCCCTACCTACAGGCTCACAATCTTACAATCTATGACACACAAGGTAAAGAGGACAAGGAGGGAAGAGGAAAGTCATAATAAAAACTCATTACCTCCATGTGTGTGAGAGAAGTATAGACCAGCAGGTAGAGGTGATGCTTAACCATTTATCTCCTGGTGTGTGTTTTTTTCTGAGCAAAACCCATTCCTAAAGTTCCTTTTTATTCTGCCCCCTGCAAAGTGTCTGGTTTGGTCTGAAGTTATTTACAGTCCAATTTCACATAACATCATTATGGAGACTCCAGTCTTTGTATTTGTGAAGAATGACTTGTCTGTTTGTTTATTGTTCTAAGTTGCTTTGAATAACTTTGGTTAAGAATAGGTAACTAAGTAAAGTTTAATAAATAAAATAAATAAATTGTCCCTGCTCTCATTATCAGGCAGTTTTATCAGTTTCAATCACTTACTACTATTCAATATGGCAAACACATGTAGGCACAATTTAAATACTTTATTTACAATCTGTATAATTTTTACCACATAACATTAAATGACATATCTCACTTTGGCAAATCAAAACTTGAAATATAAAGTAAGGTAAAATTAATATGTGTGTGTGTGTGTGTTTAAAAATGCAAATTGCTTTATTAGCAATGGTAAAATCACTTTTTCAGGCAGGGAAATGTGCTGCTTGTATATTGATGTGTTGTGCTATTCACTGTGAACTAATGCTTTCCCCAGAAGTTAATTAACAAACTGCAGGCTTGCATTGTTGCATTACCTTTATTAAAATGTGATGCATAATGCAAAATTGGCTCCTGGAAGCAAACCTAGATATCATTCAGCAAGTTCCCTACATAATGCCGAACTAGAGATGTGCTACAAGGCAATATATGACCTTAATTTATTTTGTTTACTGACAAATAAATGCCTCTAAAGCTGTAGAGATAAGCAAGCTGAGATGCAGTGGTATCTTGCTATTTGGAATGTTTGTTCAGTAGAGAATTTTTCATCTCCTGACGCAGAATAATGCACCTGTGACCATAGCAGCTGATTGGAACTGGAGTGGATGCACAGAGGCAGATGGATTAAAACTGTCATAATTGTGGGTTTTCCTCCCCCCCCCCATCTTTCCTGGATTATAATTTTAACAGGCTCCAGGTGATTTCTATTTTTTGTAGCATCACTCATCTCAAATAAGTCCTGGCAGGCTTGGAAAGAGAAGATAGATGCATTTGGATTCCCACCCCCCCTCATATGAGCCCATTTGCATTGTGAGCACTTAAGAGAGTTGTGCTGTGAAAAAAGCAATTAGCTGCTTTAGTCTAGGGTGCCATTTAGAATATCCAGGTCTGTGCGCTTCATCATAAAATTGACCTTCTAAATTTTTTATCTCTACGATTCTCATATATATATATATATATATATATATATATATATATATATATGAATGATAAAGCCTAGAGGGGAGGAAAAAGAACTGGTTGCACATATAGAATTTATTAAAAGAAGTCTAGCTCTAAAGTACTGCTTCAGTTTTCTCCCTATTACTATGAATACCAAGCATATGGTATTGCAGCCTTAATGTTTAAATAACATAATGACACCCATGATAGATGATAGATAGATAGATAGATAGATAGATAGATAGATAGATAGATAGATAGATAGATGTTAGATAGATAGTAGGTACATAGATAACATAGTCAAGCTATGCTCAAGGGAGTTAACAGTAATTTTTTTACACGTGACTCTGAAACTCATTACACCACCATCACCATCCTACACACACATTTGTTTTGTGATCTTTGAATGATGTCCTCTAAGAACTGCTCCATATTGCCACAGTCATGTGGCTGGTGCTGAGAAATCCTTCCATGTGGCATGAGCAGCATGTGCAGGGGGGTGGGGCATGCTGTGTTGTACGTGAATGTCTTGGCCAAGTAGATGTATCCACTGCTGTTGTCATGGCAACCCAGTAGGACCAATCCACAGAGCAAGCATCTTATGTTTGGCAGCACCTATTTAAGAGGATTGCTGTGTGGATTGTCCCTGATGGGCTTTCACACCACTGGGCATTCAGTTGTGAATGCTCGCAATCCCAGGTGGCTCTTTTCAAATGTCTTAAAATAGTTTCCCTCCCATTTCATACATCAAACATTTATGAGGGCTGAGCTTGAATTTGAGGGTGGTTTCACACAGGGCATTTTTAAGGTGGCACTGGTAATGTAAGCATTCAACAAATGCAGTTTTTCAACCACAGTGGGTTACAACATGTCAGAAAACCCAGGATTGGCTTGGGCTTGTTGGTACATAACATGCAGTTGATCCAGGAGAAACGCCTATTTTCTGCCATGTGATGTGTGAAGTATCCCTGAATCAGAGGGTGCCTGGTGTGGAAGTGGATTGGCTGGTAGAAGGGCTACAGAGTCATCAACCTGGAGCAGGCACCTTCTTGCAGAATGCATATGTTTAAGTTAGCTGCTTTTGTAGCACATTTGTGTACATGTTCCTTTAAGAAGTATGGCAAAATTATATTTCTGCACATGCTCTATAGGAAGCTGAAGTGTGGAGCAGCTACCTTTTTCTTTTTCTTTTTTGAATTATACCCTGCTTTCCACTATCTGGGTCCCCTTGGGCCACAGGGAGAAACAAATATGATTTCATCTGCCATGAGGAGCTGGTGATTAGATAAGGAACAGTTGGCCACCTCCTTACTGTAAAGCCCACAGGAGCAGGGCCGTGGAAGTTTCCTTTTCCTTTACAGAACTTGTTTTAAGAAGCCTGCTTTGGAACAGCAGAGAGTGAAGCATAAAGGTTTCCTCTTTGTGAACAGCTGGACTAAGCTGCAAAATAAAACTTTTGGAACTGTTGGAGAACCTAATAAATGAAATTATCTGGCATTATTCTGGAAGAGAGAACTTTAAGTAATCTAATACAGTGGTACCTCGGTTTATGAACACAATTGGTTCCAGAAGTCTGTTCATAAACTGAAGCGTTCATAAACTGAAGTGAACTTTCCCATTGAAAGTAATGGAAAGTGAATTAATCCGTTCCAGATGGGTCCGCAGCGTTCGTAAACCAAAAATTCGTAAACCAAGGTGTTCATAAACCGAGGTTCCACTGTACATGTTTTATTGTGGCATTTATGTAGAATCCAGACATGCATATATGATCAAGACAGTATATTGCTTGATTTATGAATGTTACATCCAGTGCTTTTTTTCTTTAAAAAAACATTTAGGGGTACTCTCATTTTTCTACTCATATTGAAATACTGCCCCTTAATGAGGCCAAACTTAGATTCACAAAATGTTTAGGGGTATGTGTACCCCTGCGTCCCCCCAGAAAAAAAGCACTGGTTACATCATGTTTGGCTTTGCATCAATCCTTCGTTGTAAGTCCCTCCAGAGACCCTGAATTGGTTGAAATTATATAAAAGCAGAACAGAATTTGGGGAAGAGTCACACTTTTACCATGTTTGCTATGACTAGGGGTATCAGATGCAAATAAAGGAAGTGAAAGCTTTATGTAGAAGAGAGAATTTCAGGAGAAGCATTTTTTTCCTTCCTCTGTAAGACAGACTGCACCTGCCTGAGTTCTGTCTTTTATAGATTAATTAAAGGTAGTGGAGCTCTAAGTTCCTTTTGTATATGGCCAGCCTATCTGAAGCCATTTTAATTTTCCCAGCTCAATTGCTTAAGCTGCAAACTTCAAGACAAGATTTAGGCTGGTGTGATGGTATAAGGTAGCAGTAATATTTGACTATTCTCTCTCTTAAATGAAGGTGATATTTCTTTTCACTTCTCTGAGCTAGTGGTGAACAGATGGGAAGGAGGGGACCATAATAAAGAACCATACTTTATTATGTGGTGGATGTGTGTGTTCCATTAGAATATTGTTGCAGCTGAAAACATTAAAAAAACTGTTTAGAAGAGCATCTTAATATATGAGAAGGAAAATGGTGGCATAAATATCTCTATGACATAAAAATGACCACGTGGAATATATTTTTATCTAGGCCACCAGTTCAAATCTAGCATGAATAAAATCAATATAACTGTGTGCAACAGTTATATTCCTACTCTGGTGATTAATTGCTGAAAATCCAAACAATAGTTTATGCAGTTACATTAAAAGCAAAAGAGGAGTTACGTGTAAGGCAGCAGTCGATAAATGTGAACAAGATGAAAGGCTTGTTCTCACTAGTTATACCCTAGGCATGGAGCAGAGCCAGGAGGACAGTGAGAATTGGAAGTGTGAACATCAGTCTGTCGTGGAGTGTAGGAATAAAAAATAAACCAGGATCTTCCTTTGAGGAAACATAAGCCATAAACCAAAAGCACTTTCAAAAAGCCAAGGTACACTGTAAGTGCTCCCACTGGAGTTTCAAAGACATGGCAAGGAAGAATCAAACAGAGGGATGTAAGATGCTTATGAAACTCAGTTTCCAAGCAGAAGAAGTGCCAGAGAAAGAGCTTGACCTGGATCATATTCTGGACACAAAAGAAGATCAGAACCTCTGACAGAAAACCAGGACCCATGAAATACTCCTGAAAGCAAGAGAGCAGGAGTTGAGAGCAGAAAAGAGAAAAACAACAGCACTGTTGCTCAGTTTGGGAAGCCTGTATGGTTTTCAAGCCTAAATGAAGATGAGATTCCCTTAAAGTCTCAACGACTCGGCTGTATCACATAAATATTACAGGCATTATTGGATATTGGCAGGATAAGAATGGAGTAAAGTGTCACTGAAATGTCCAGGTGTAAGGTGTTAGCCATGAAATGCTGCAGTTCTCTAGCAGAACTGAGAAACAATGCTCTTTATCCTCTAGTTCAGTAGTGGAGAAACTGATGCACAGGTCTGATCTCTCCCCTCCCCTCCCCTCCCCTCCCTTAAGTATTTTTATGATTTCCCCAAGCAGCAGAAACAAAAATTATATTGTATGGACTGCATTGGTAGACATTTTGCTTGGGCAGAGCTGCATGGATGTCTAAGCTTTACCTAACTAGACCAGGAATAGTGCTCTGGACTCATCCCATGTATTATATGCAGATGTATTATGAGCTGAATTTTAAATAACTCTATAAAGATGTTATTAATTTCCCTGCCCAGTGTCTTTAATGAAGTACTTACATCAAGTGCTCTTCCACCTTTCTGGAAAATGTCTAAAATGATTGTGATACCTAAATCAAATGGAGGGAAAATCATATATTTAGAAAGTTCATTTTAACTTGCTAAGATACCTAAATATTCACAGCTTCTTTAGCAAGGAACTTGAATACATTAATTAATCATGCCACAGTGAAAGATCAATGTAGTTTTGACCTTACAAGACAATTAATGGACAATGTCAGAAATACTTTAAATGTACTACATCAGGCAGAGCAAACAAAAAAACTGACCTATTTGTAGTCTTGCTGTCATGGGACTGCCAGGGAACGCCTTTGAGTAGGGGGGGGGGAGGAGAAGAGTCAGAACGGGACGGTCAGGAAATGACGGAAGAGGGAGAGGGGGAAGAGAGCAGGAGGGAGCCAGGAGGTGTCAAGGCTCTCCGATGCTGAAACAGACCCCCAGCACTGCACAGGGAGCTTGGGGACAGATGGAGAGCCTATGCCTGTACCTTCGGCCCAGGAAAGGAGCGGATTAAAAAGGAGGGATCAGAAACATCCTTTAAGGCTTCCTCGCCTCTTATGTTGGAGGAGAAGCAGGAGGAGGCCACTCCCTGAATGTGGAGGATTCGGATGCATAAGTTGTACTGTGGCTGCCTGTACATACCGCTATCTCTGAGTGAGCAGAGGGTGCTTATTGCGAAGAGTATACACAAACCATCACACTTGTTCAGTGATGTAAACAACAGACATGATAGCAAACAGCTTGGGCAGCATTTTGGGTCAATATTATTGAGGACATGAACTTGGTACACAACTAGTTAAAAGCCATACTAGAGAAAGCTGTTGCAAAGTTCATTTGGGTGGGGTGGGCAGGTGGACAATAGTTCTGCTCTGTCCAGCTTAAAAGCACACACACACACTCTCTCATCGGGCGGAGAGCACAAAAGAACCTGCAGCAGTAGAGGAGCTTCCATTCACAAAGTTAAGCTAGGTTGGTTGATGGTGCATCACTGAGGTTTTCCAAGTGTTGAAGTGTCTCTCCTGGTGTCTTCAAGTCTTCCCACATGGCCCTTGGGGCTTCAACCTGGACAACCTCTCTGCAGTGCAACATGGAAGAAGGGGTGCTCAGGCAGAAATCATCTTGTTCTGGAAGCCTCCTAAAGTTTAAATCTTGGGCAACAGTTCAGGGATAGATTGGCTACTTCCATCCATGCTGGTCAGGGCAGGCCCTGACTCCCTCTCACCAGGGCTTTGTAGTGACTTTAGGGTTCAGCAGGGGATAGCCAAGCTACATGGTATATATGTCCCCTCTGTTTTCCCAGTACATTCATAACAAAAGTTGGATCCAGACTTAGTCATGTTTGGGGCAGATGCATTGAAATGAATGGGACATAAGTTAGTAATGACCAACTGTTTTCATCGAGTCCCACTGATTTCATTGAGTATCCAACACATTAAGAGGCATGTACAATTTGTGACCCAACAAACACAAAAGCAGGCAGCAGTAGCATGAGTTTTATTGAACTCCTGGTGGACCACCACATGGCTGGTAGCTTGCATCTTATGAAGTGTGCCCAAAGCTTTATAGGCCTGCCTCTGTGTCAAATCTTTGGGACAAAGGTTTCTTCTTTCCTGTGCTATGATGCAATAGTTTTAGACTCCGGAGCCAGCCTAGCTCTCTTCTGTGAGTCAGGAAATGCTGTCCATGTATAAGGTTTCCTACTGTGAAGGTAGACTAGCATGGGAGGAAACATCTTCTGAACATGTGCCCATCAAAACTATGCAGAACTTGGGTTTGCGCTTCTAGTCTCCTTAGACTTTCTCCTTCCAGATGGACAGCCTTTAATCCCTATGTTATTTTAGTGCCCTCCTTAGTATTTTTACCCCTGTTTTATTTTATCCTTCTGGAGGTGAGATGATCTGAATTAGTTAATTCAAATTGTACAAGCACTTCAGACACTGGCTGTGATGTCCTTGAGCTCTGAAGGAATCCAGTGCCCCTTGCATTAATTTAAAATAGCACAGCACTGAAGATATAAAATGGAATTTTACTCAGGGCTGTTGTGGCAGTTCTCCAAATGGTTCCTTTTACTTTTAAAATATAAATGATTGTATAAGACTTGATCTGCTCTACTGCTTCACATGTATTACATTTAACAACAGATAAGGAAAGAAAAGCTACTTCAGTCGCAGCTCCAGCAACTGATCTGCAATGGAATGCAACCATATCAGAAGCCATTCTAATTGCTTATGTCATTTTAATGGGTTGTGTGAATATTTATCATGCACTTTGTGTGCTTCTGTCAACATCCCACAGCTGCCTTCCTTTAAGGGTATGGATCTGATATTTCAGATACATCCAGGGGTCAGTCTTTTCCCAATACTCTCTCTGAAGGCAGCCAGTGCAGATTATTTTGGAGGCTTCAGACTTTGGTAGGGTTGCCATATGCCTGGGATTTGGCTATTGGGAATTGCATCCGGGTGGCAATCCATGTCAGCAGTCCTGAACTCCACAAGAATAGCTCAACAACTTCATTTTTATTTTATTTTTTGAGATTGTTCAACAACAACAAAAAGCTCAACAGCTTTGCCTTAAAATCTCAATAAATAACTTTTGTGTCTGGATTTTGACTTTCTGTAGGTTGTCTAAATTTTCTGGTTTTAATTGATTGTATCCATTTGTATTCTATGTTATTAAGTCACTTTGAGACTTGTTTTGTAAAAAGCAACTAATAAATGTACTGTATATTACTTCTTCTTCTACTACTACTCCACGCAATATGTAAAACCCACTCTTAAACACCTTTATTTGGAAGTCGTACTGATTTCAGTAGGTCTTGCTTTCAGACAAATATATTTAGCAGCCCAATCCAGATACATATTTACTCTCAATGCAAACTGAGTTCAACTAGAGTGAAACGGTTGGGAATGGGGAAGAGTGTGCAGCCATGCTGCCTCTTTCCATGCCATGGAAATAACCTGGATATAAACTGTTGAAGAGGACTATTGTTTTTATTAAATTATTAGTGCTGTTTTGATGTTTACTTTCTTAAAAAATGCTGTAATGAGGTTGTCCACGATACTTCTGCAGTTCAGCCTAAATGATGAAGAACTTACTACTGAAGTATTAAAAAACTGGAAGTACCTGAGCTTATTTTTGAAGGATGGATTGATTTAACATTTAAGAGCTATCTCATTGATACAAAGCTCACAGTGGTTGGCTACTCTGTTTCCATCCCAAGATTTAACAATGTTGCTGAAATGTTTTGCATGGGTGCTTATTTCCCTCTAGTCAAACTCCAGTCTATCATTCTCTTAGTTTACAGTGTGGTACCTCTACTTATGAGCACCTCTGGTTATGTATCCTTCGGGATACACACACGGCAAACCCAGAGCTATTTTTCCGGGTTTCAACGCAGTTCTACTGCGCTGTGCACATGCGCAGAACAGGCACCTCCAGTTGCGAAAACCTCAGGATCCAACTGGAGCTCAAGAATGGATCCCGTCCGCAACCAGAGATACCACTGTATTTCAAAAATGTTCATCCTGCTTCCCAGTCAGTGGAAGTCTTATAAAGAGGCACCCACGACCATAAAAAATATGGTATATAGATTTAGAAATCCATTCCATACAACTAAAAGATGTATAGACATAAAACCACAAGATACACTGGTAATCATAAAAATATCATTATCCTAAAGTCCTATGATTCCACTGTTCCCTCATCTCCTCTTGCAGCTTCCCAGGGGTATCTGATTGGCCATTGTGAGAAGAGGGTGCTAGATGGGATTTGGTATGATCCAGTAGGGCTATTCTTAGAATTTGCCATTTTTTATTCTGTGCTAAATCCTGTTACTCACCTGATAATAAATCAACAGTCTAGGAATTGTGCCATGCTAAAATAATATAAGAGCCCAGCAGGAAGTGGCTGGAGGAATTCAAGCACAGCCAGCCAGCATAACTGGCCCTGCCTTGCACAGGATAGAGGTTCATGGACCAAAAGAGAGGCCTAGGCAACTGCAAGCTTGAATCAACAAATTAAAGTTCTACTCTATTTTTAAAGCACAGTGCAGGTTTATGCCATTGGATGAATGTATTAAACTTGGGGTAAAGACAAGATAAACCAATCAGAAGGAATGCTTTGTGTGATTAATGACTATGCCATATCTAATGGGGCACATGTTTAATAGTCTCCAAGGTTCTGACAAGTAAAATAGCAACTAATTGTGGTGCCTAAGAATTATTCAGTCCTCGAGGCCTAAACAAAAGTTTTCGTTCGAGTTGAGGAAGGGTGGAGGTGTTGAGAAAGTTTACTTATCTTCTTTTCTTCAAACCACACCAGCTGTCATAATACATATTTATTTTCTGAATTTTGCTTATTAATGGCTTATTTCACTTTAAGCTCTTTCAACCTACGCAGCAAGAAGCAGGCAAACACGGAGGTTTTTTGCAAGCAGACAACAAAGGAAAGCGCTGTACTTACAAATCTAATTTTCATCTAAGTACTGTAGATTGCAGCTCCCTGAGGCAAAGTCCTTGATATCAGAAAACCAATTTCTGGCAGATTGGAGGGGTTATTCCCCTTTGGTTTTCCAGCATCAGCGAGGAGATGGGAATAGAGGACCCATTCTCAGGAGGCTGGCAACTTCACAAAAGAAAAAACAGATGGGACCTGACAGGCTATTTCCAGGAGATGGAGTCTCTGAAGCAGGAAGCAGCGATGCCTGAGTGACTACTGGGAGGCCCCTGCTTTTAAACTGGGAGAGTCAAGGACTCTGATGAGATGACAGCAGGCAGCATGCATTGTCAGGCTTCCACCTGTCCCATCAACATTTACACTCCCCACCCCCTTCCTAATATATAATTTGCAGGTTGTCTTGTGAGTGCTGTATTGTTTAACCCTGATAACACCCTTAGCTGTACTCTGTGAATATTTGCTATTTATTTGTTTTTGCCGTTTTCCAGAATTTGAGGCTGCACTATGTAGGCATAGAACCTTCAGCTATTTCTATACTAAAATTATATCTCTGATTCCCTATTCTTCCCTATCTCTTTCCAATGAAAGAGCATGCAAGGATAAGAACACTGGGGTGTATTCTGTATTCAGAGTCCACCTCAGAATATCCTACATTCTGAGAGAAAATTATATTAGGCATCAGTTTTCCCTTCTCTCCAAATCCTTCTGAAATAAGCACTATTTCCCACTTCATCTTGGTATTTGAATTCGGGTTTTATTTCCTTCTTCAAAGTCATATGTCATCAACTTTCCTGAGCCAATTATGAAAAACATCTGCTGGCAAGATTTGTACAATGAAACCAATTTATCTACAGTTAAATTTTGTATTTTGAAATAATTTTGGAATTTTGTACATGACTACCATTAGCCTAGGGACGCGGGCGGCGTGGGTTAAACCACAGAGCCTAGGGCTTGCCGATCAGAAGGTCGGCGGTTCGAATCCCCATGACGGGGTGAGCTCCCTTTGCTCAGTCCCAGCTCCTGCCAACCTAGCAGTTCGAAAGCATGTCAAAGTGCAAGTAGATAAAGTGGGAAGTTAAACAGCATTTCTGTGTGCTGCTCTGGTTCACCAAAAGCGGCTTTGTCATGCTGGCCACATGACCTGGAAGCTGTACGCCAGCTCCCTCGGCCAATAACGCGAGATGAGTGCCGCAACCCCAGAGTCGGTCACGACTGGACCTAATGGTCAGGGGTCCCTTTACCTTTACCTTACCATTAGCCTAGGGCTTGCTAATCAGAAGGTCAGCAGTTCGAATCTCTGTGACGGGGTGAGCTCCCATTGTTCGGTCCCAGCTCCTGCCCACCTAGCAGTTCGAAAGCATGTCAAGTGCAAGTAGATAAATAGGTACCGCTCCAGCAGGAAGGTAAACAGCATTTCCGTGCTCTGCTCTGCTTTGCCAGAAGCGGCTTAGTCATGCTAGCCACATGACCTGGAAGCTGTCTGTGGACAAACCCTGGCTCCCTCGGCCTATAGAGCAAGATGAGTGCCACAACCCCAGAGTCATCTGCAACTGGACCTAATGGTCAGGGGTCCCTTTATCTTACCTACCATTAACTCTCAACAAGTTGTTTAGAGTCCAGTTGACCCCAGCTTGCTCAGTTATCTTTTCCCAGAGACCACTGAGGGGGGAAATATGCCCAGTTGTGAAGATACTTGATCTCAGCCCCTTATATTGTTGGCTGTGAGCTGCTGCTGTTGCTGCTGCATCTAAGGAAACTGATAAGCAAATTCTTGGCTGTGATTAAGTCTAAGATGATGAGGGAGGGAGCAGGATTGGGTCACTTTTATGTCATGGGAAACTGATTATCAGTTTCCCATGACATAAATGCACAGAAACTTTCCAGCCATTTCCAAATCTGATAGCATGAGAGACTGGGTACTCCACTTCCCAGTCATCTTCTAAGTATGATCCAGTTTTGGCTGTAAAAGGACCCAGTCAAAGGCGACGATGGGGTGTGGCACTCATCTCACTTCAGGGTGATGGAGCAGGCACTTGTCCACAGACAGCTTTCTAGGTCATGTGGCCAGTATGACTAAATCACTTCTGGTGCAACGGAACAGCGTGACAGAAACCAGAGCACATGGAAACGCCGTTTACCTTCCTGCCACAGTGGTACCTATTTATCTACTTGCACTGGTGTGCTTTCGAACTGCTAGGTGGGCAGGAGCTGGGACAGAGCAATGGGAGCTCACCCCATTGTGGGGATTCGAACCACCAACCTTCTGATTTGCAAGCCCAAGAGGCTCAGTGGTTTAGACCACAGTGCCACCTGCACCCCTGTTTTGGCTCAGTGTACATCCTTTGGGAACCACCTTTTTCTTGTGGTAAGTTTTTTAACAGACATTGTCCCCTTGACTAACACTGCATAGCAAGAACACAATTTGATAGCTGACCAAAAACTGTGGAACTCCATTCCCCTAATAATATCTGAGCCTGTACAACTTCAATAGCTCTGCAGGGCCTTCTTGTTTGGTACTGCTCATATACAGTATTTTATGGATTACAAGAACAGTAGACTGCAGACACTGCAGTTTTACACTTTATGCACTGTAGTTCATCACCGGGCAATATTTACGAATTCACTCTCTCTGAATCAGTAACCCCCAGTTTACACACATCCTCCCGTAAAGCCTTTTCATCTTCAATCAGTTATGTCTTTCTCAACAGTACGTAGATGCTACCACTACATCAAGAGTCTCTGCTTTGGCAGCCATTCTGCATATCATATCATGAGAAAACAAACATTAGTGGTGTAATAAGTGATAGTGCTCCACATATTGACGTCCCAATGGCAACCAGTCAACAGGGCAGAAATTAACAGCTTCAGCAGAGTTGAAACCTTGGTTAAAGCCACTATGATAGGCTCTTGGAAATGTAATCACAAATTTACCAGCACACTGGTAGGTACAGTAAATAGGCCCACCATGAGACATTAATGTATTGGGATTCATAATTGTAACCAGCTGATGTAAAAGGTCTGGCTGAGATTCAAATAGCTCTGGAGCCAACTTCTTCATTACATCTTCCAGTTGTTCAGCTGCATATCCTGGGGCTCCATACCATATTTTAGGCTCCCCCCAATGCAGATAGATGATAGAATAGCTCCAGTGATCCTCAATATGCCAGTGAAATGAGGAAAAACAAATCCCTATGTGTAGCCAAGGCAACTTCATTCCACATATATCTGCAGTGATGTGAGCAAGTACAGATTGTTCCATCACAGGCATATGCAGATTCCATCCACTATCAATATACTCCTCTTCTTCTGGTTTTACCGTAATTTGATTTTCCCACCTCTCACAGGAAACTCACTGCAAACTCCTTTGAAGCAATATCAGCACCATATTCTACTATAACATCCTCTTCAATTGTGCTAACATGACGCCAAAACTCTTTCTCAACCAATTCTGTAGGAACCACATGCACTGGCATATTAAAATAATCTGACTTGCAGGCACCTGCCATTTCTCCAAATGTGCGAAGTGTGCAGTCTCGTGCTGCCTGTTCCAAACCAAATACTTCTTGTGGTTTATTACATCCCCAGTCCCCCTCGGGGAATATCACAAAGAGGTGGTATTAAGCAAAAGGTATGGTAACTGTCATCACAGCCATCTCATAGGAGCAGACTATCCCCATCATTACCACTGCCGCACAACAGACAAACATACAAATCCACAGCATTGAAGCTTTTCTTAGAACATCCCTTTGGTTGTTCTCTTTCTGTTTCCCAGATGGCTTGCGTTTTTTCAACCATTTCCCATTTCACTAGGCTATGAGACTCTTTATCACTGCCAGGCTCAAGCTTTGGAGGGGTGGTTCCCATTCTATGTCTCAGATTGTGAGTTTTTGTTTCTATAAAGGTAAAGGTAAAGGGACCCCTGACCATTAGGTCCAGTCGCGGACGACTCTGGGGTTGCGGTGCTCATCTTGCTTTACTGGCCGAGGGAGCCGGTGTACAGCTTCCGGGTCATGTGGCCTGGCCAGCATGACTAAGCTGCTTCTCGCGAACCAGAGCAGTGGATGGAAATGCTGTTTACCTTCCTGCCAGAGCAGTACCTATTTATCTACTTGCACTTTGATGTACTTTTGAACTGCTAGCTTGGCAGGAGCTGGGACCGAGCAATGGGAGCTCACCCCGCCGCGGGGATTCGAACCGCCGACCTTCTGATCAGCAAGCCCTAGGCTCTGTGGTTTAGACCACAGTGCCACCTACGTCCCCTTTTTGTTTCTGTAGCTTCCTCCAAATCAGTTTTAATATTAGGCGCCTCTGCTCTCATGCATTTTGCTCGATGAGCAGGTGGACAAGTTTCAGACAGCTGAACAGGCTTGTCTTTCAGGAATATAATGGGGTTTTTATTCCTTGTCCTTTGTGCTGCTGGTGGTATCTGGCTTCTGAAGACACTTTTCCAGAACTGCATCATCCACTAAACTCATCAATTTGGAACAAATGTCTGGCGCCATCAGACTAGCTCCAGTCTAAAATAAGTTGTAAGGGTAAAGAATGTGCTCATAATGAGCACAAATATGTGAGCCCACAGCTTTGCCAGGAACAAACCCCTTCTTGGTAGCTATTTTAGTCCATTTTCTGTCCTCACACACCAAGTCAAATCCACCTTCTTCTGCAACCAGCCTATTAAACTGGAATAAATCCAAGATCTTTCTTTCTACATGTGGAATTTTCAGTGTGCATCACTGAAGTTCCCAAAACTTTGCAATGTGGTATTTTACGTTTCCAAGTGTCTTGTACTACTTCTTTTACTATTGTCCTCTCATTTGTGTTATTACCTGGGTAAGAAGCTGCTGGAATGTAATAAATAAGAAAAATGTGTGGGCAGCTTCTTGAGAGTGGAGAGCACAAACTGTTTGACCTTTGCTTGTAACATTGATTGATAGGCTAGAAGCAATTGAACCAACTTGCTATTTTTCATCGCATCTTTTTTCTCACTTGAGCTGCCCATCTTTATTTCGTCTTCATTAGTCTTAGAGTGGCTTGTACAACTGGCACTTGATTTAGACATGTTCACCAGCACAAAGTTTGCAAACCTCTGAAACAAGTGATTGTAACCAAGCTAGACATATCAGCCGTGAAGCTAGTGTAAGGTTCTAAATCAAGACTTTTTAATGTGCTTTTCTGGCAAGAGATTTTTCTTTTCCTACATTAAGCAAATATTAATCCCTTAACACTTAATCCCTTAAATTTGGCTCTGTGTTATACTCACAATCATAGGGCAAAAGAGCAAGGTGGAGGACTGCTGGAACGTAAGTGGAGAAAAGCTCCAAATAAGTATAGCCAAACACTGGTGAGTGTGCATTTTCAAGCATACTTAGTGGCAGTGAAGGCAGCAAAGAAGGCATACTTTGCTACCTCCATTGCATCCTCAGTATGCCACCCTGCACAACTTTACCAGGTAGCAGGGCCCTTTGCATATTGGCCTGAAAGAGGTGGTAGAACAGACAGAAGTTTGCTGTGACTTGTTTGCTAAGCATTTTGAGAATAAAATCGCTTGCGTACCTGGGACCTTGACACTGTTGCTATAGCAGTTGAATCTTGAGAGGTGTCCAGAGCACTGTCTAATTCTGTTTTGTTGGATGGATTTCAGCTGTTGAGGCTCAGGTGTGTGGACAAGGTGCTTGGACCCTTGACATAAAATCCAGCAGGGAAGAGACAGCTGCCTGGGCCAGGGAGGTGGTCAATACCTCTTTACAAGAGCGGGTGTTTCCTGCCTGTTTGAAGGTGGCAGTAATGAGACTGCTTCTTAAGAAAACATCCCTAGATTCTGAGAACCTAAGTAATTACCAGCCAGTTGCACTGTTAGTGGGTGGTTTCCTAGACTGGATGGATGGGAGACTGCCTGCTCTTGAGGGAGTTACACTGCCTTTTAAAGGGGTGTTCTTGGATCCATTACTGTCACTTGAGGCCCAGGTGGCCTCAGTGGCTCAGGGTATCTTTTGTCAGCTTTGGTTGGTGGCCCAGCTATGCCCCTATCTGTAACTTCTGTGGCCTGCACTCTGGTAACATCTAGGTTGGATTTCTGCAATGCATTATACATGTGGCTGCCTCTGAAGACGGATTGGAGGCTTCAGCTGGCCAGATTGCTCACCAGTACAAAATAATTTGAGCATATAAAACCAATCCTAACCCAACTGCACTGGCTGCCATTAAGTTTCCGGGCCCAATTCAAAGTGTTGGTGTTTTACCTATAAAGCCTTACACAGCTCAGGACCTCAATACCTTAAGGACCACCTCTCTCCATACAAACTAACCTGAACCCTGCACTTGTCATCCGAGGCCCTTTTCTATGTCCCTACTCAGAGAGGTTCGAAGGGTGGCGACATGAGACATCTCTATGGTGGCTCCCCATCTGTGGAATGTTCTCCCCAGAGAGGTTCATCTGACACCATCATTTGATGTCTTATGCACCAAGCAAAAACATTCTTCTTTACCAAGGCCCTCAGCCTTGGTATCTATGGCCTGTTAAATTGGGGAGGGGGGCTGTTATTATGATTATTTTATTATGTTGTCTATTATTATTCTGTCTGTAATTATTATGCTCCATAAAATATGTTTTTAATGCTGTACACTGCCCTGGGATCATATGATAAGGGGTGGGATATTAATCAAGTAAATAAAGGTAAAGGGACCCCTGACCATTAGGTCCAGTCGTGACCGACTCTGGGGTTGCGCGCTCATCTCACATTATTGGCTGAGGGAGCCGGCGTATAGCTTCCAGTTCATGTGGCCAGCATGACAAAGCTGCTTCTGGCAAACCAGAAATAAATAATAAATAACAATAAGATAGAGAGTATATACACACTAGGAATGAGGAAGAAATTCAATTCACATTTAAATAGAAACCTAAATAATTCTCACTTTCAAAACAGCAGAGAGATTAAAACACAACCAGTCTTCAACATTCACACTACTCTGAAATTTGCAGTGCAGTTCTCCAGTCAAGCAATGTATTTCAAAAAATGCATATACTGGAGTAAAGTGTCCATAAAAGTGTGTTTTAGTAGTTAAAATAACACAAAAATATATTATTTTATGTAGGAATTGCTTTGCAAAAATGTGTATATTGGGCAAAATTGTATGCAAGCATGTTTATATTAGGAGAAATTCAATTAAAATGTTGATAGAGTTTCATGAGGACTTTTTTTAAAAAAAATGACAAACTGACCTGAAAATTTGGAGGGCTAAATTTAAGTTTGAAAAAAAATGACAAACTGAGAGAAACTAAAATTGACAAATTCACCCATCCCTAAAACACACACACACACACACACATTCCAACACTGATCAAAGTCTTGCCTTATATGGAAACCAACTCTAAAGTTTTGTGTTGTAATGCTTGAATAATTTTTTAACATCTTCAGATTCAGATGGCTCTCCAGAGAACTAGCCCATATCTTCGTATAAAAAACAACCCACCTGCTTTTCTATAGTGCTCTAAGGCTTTCAGAAGAAAATTAATCGTGTAAAAAATATGAAAAAGGAGCCAGTCACAGCCTGTCTCCTCCCAGGGTCCATCATCAGCCAGCACCATTTCACTTCCAGGGAGGGTGAGACACATTCTGTCGGCCAGCTGAAACCAATTTTATTATATCATGTTAGCCAACTTCGGTTTTTCTTTCAAAAAGGGCAGGATATAAAAATGAAAAATATGAATTAAAGATGGTGATTAAAAAATGGAGTCAGATATCCTTCCTGTCCAAGTAGCTGCCTGTAGGGATGCAACTACATCATCTAGAAAGAAGAATGCAGTAAGAAAAAGAAACCCAGACATAGCCTTATGAATCACAGCATCTTTTGCCAAGTGATATTGTCACCTTGATCAAATCATTTAACTCTCACTTGTCCCCAATTTTATATGCACTTCAGTAGGCCCATCAATTGGTATATTTTTTAATGTTAAGAATTTGCCTGTTGGGTTGAAGAGGTGAAGCCGAAGTGAATCCTTTATCCCGTTTGCTGCCCTCCTAGAGCCACTGTTAGCAACCCAATGACTAACCAGATTTATACCGATATTTTAGGTCTTAATTAACCTATGTAGAACTTACAGGCAGTTAGATTGTCAAGGAATATGAAAGCAGTGTGGATCCAAAAGGGCAAGTATAATATATTGCAATGTGAGGATGTCTAGTTCCTTCTGTTATCAAGACCATGGTGGTTTAGATAAGCTGTAAGCCAGAAGCAGGTCATTAACTACCAGATTGAAATTCTGTGGACAAGGATTTTCTCATGTTCTTCCTTAGATATTGACAAGCCAGGCAATGTGCTATTTCACTGCAATAACACTGACCATGTGAAAAAGAAATATATGCTTGTGTGCATTCAGTGGATGCCTGGTATCAAGTTCTTCAGGGTTTGTTCCTTAATGTGTGCTCCATTTATCACTTTTTTTAAAAAAAAAAAAATACCAATTTAGTACCATAATATGAATGTATAATTGAATTTGCCAGCCTGACAAGTAACTTTTTTCAGTAGGGTTATGAAGGCAGCCAATCTGCCATCGGCAGCAAGCCACAGCTATATCTTGGATTTGTACTGTTTAAATATTCGTGCCTTGCAAATAATAGAATAAACACTCCTTCTACCACCACCCCTTTATTCCCCTCCAAGCCCTCAAGACAAATATTAATAATACAAGAGATTGTGGGAAGATGAATAAAGCATAATTTGAGCTAAAAGCCTACAGATGGCAAAGAAATGGAAAAAGCTAAGTGAGGTGGAAGAGAAATGTGTAATTGAGCAACACCAGCACCATATGTCAGATGCTGCCATAAAACAAGACAGCAAAAGGAAACCTTTGCCTTTGCTCTGTGGAAAACACCAAAATGAGTGCTTGGGTGAATGTCTTTCTAACTCTGATGCATTAATCTCATCAGGGAGATCTTACCTGATCTTGCATTTGACAAGTTAGTATCTCTTTTTATATAGAGAGTGACAGTCCGTTGGTCTTCTTTTCCTTTCTTGATAAGACGGGAGAGCCATTCAAATTTAGCTGTAGCCAAAGTGATGAAAGTGAATTAGGCTGAAAGCACACACATCTCCCGTTAGATGTCCTGGAGAGCTGCTTCCTTCAAAGCCCCCTCAAAATGTTTGAATTGTTTCCTCTTGCATATTTCTAAGCCGTTTGTCAGAGAGGATTTCAAAAGATGGGGAATGATCTGCCAGTCTGTCTGTCTAGTCTGTGATTGTGTGCATTGCTTCCCAAGGAAGATCAAAGAAAATGCTAGCTTTTCCGGAAAATATCACTTTGAAAAATAAATAGAAGAATGTGATACTGTGGCCTTAGTTCTGCATGTATGAATAGGGAGATTTCTCATGGGCAACCACACAGCTGAAGTTTCATTATAAAACTCTGGTGCTGAAGTTCTGCTCACATACAATATTTCTATTACCAAATGGATAAAATCACTAGTCTTGCTTGAATTAAGATCAGATAATTTATGGAGTCATTCCACTTGACACAGATGAAGCACAGAGAAAGAGAAAGAGAATGGTAAGTACATGTAATGATGATTGCTTATGATTGTTTCATGGCATGAACCTTTGCCTGGCCCTCATTTTCTCAATAAGAAACTAATGTGATGCTAAATATTGGTCAGAGGCTGACTTAAATGCATCAAATTAACTCCAAGTTCCTGCTTGGCATGCAAGTTTGTCCCTTGAAAGTTTCTGTAGGCTGACTACAGATTTCTTGTTTACCTCAGAGATGGGGTGGATGAAAGTCAAAGCTCGTTGGTGGTCTGTGTTGAAGTGAAATTTGGAAGGCCACTCACAGCAAAGCTTTGGAATGGACCATGGCTTGCACCATTAGTCTGGCACAGTGGTGGATGCTTAGCATCCTACGGGGTATGGCTTCTTACTGGATTTGCTTGAGCATCATCACAAATAAGCCTCCTTTCTCATTAGGATGTTTGCATATTATGATGCCACCATCCCAGCAATCCACCTGAAGCATCTATTATGCCTGCATCTCCAGACCAGCTCACCATGAGTAAAGTATAACAATGCAAGGGCTGTGTCCCTGCTTGCTGTACCAGCCAATTCTCCTTCCCTCCTTGCAGGGTTCCCAGCATCCACTGCCGCTGAAATTTTAAATGCAGGCTTCTAGCTCACACTTCCCCCAGTAGTAGGGTGAGACAGGAAAGAGGAAAATAAGCTTCTTTCTCCCCTTTGTTTCCCCCACTACCATCACTGCTGCAGGAAGGGAGACAAGAAACTTTTAGCATGCAGGCTTTTTCTCTTCCTACAGCCGGCATCCCCAAACTCGGCCCTCCAGCAGTTTTGGGACTACAACTCCCTTCATCCCTGACCACTGGTCCTGTTAACTAGGGATGGTGGGAGTTGTAGTCCCAAAACATCTGGAGGGCCGAGTTTGGGGGATGCCTGCCCTACAGCAACAGTTGGGGCAGCAGCAAGGAGGGTGAGGTAACACAATGAGAAAATAGCAGCATGGGGAGTGCAGGAAGGCTTGCAAAGCCTGTCCCACAGCAGTCTTTTCAACAATGAAGGCTGAAAGGAACAGCACAGGGGGGCTTGGGCCTTCTTCTTTCCATCTCTGTGCCACTGCCACTGCTGCAGATCATGAGGCCGGCCAGCTGGCACTTCAGGATGCCTTTCTCCTCCTTCATTTCTCCTCCTGCTGTTCTTCATGATAATCGGTAGTGGTGGTAGTAGGGGATTCTGAGGCCAGCTATAGAGGAGGAAAGTGAGCAATAGCACCACCAGCTGGCCTAAAGATCTGGATCTGACAGTCAAGGGCTCCAAGTCTGGCAGGCAGAAGAGCCAGAGGAGCTGGCCACAGTTCATTCTGACTGTTCCTCTGCAGCAAGTCTGGGCTGCCACCTCTCATCACGCTGTAGTTCACAGCACCACCTATTGGCAACCATGCAAACTACTGCATGACAACAGTGCAATGCAAATGTGTATTATATAGTGTATTTTATAACTAAATTAAAGTACAGAATAGTCACCAGCTAATTAAGAATATATTCATAGTATCTCTGAATATGTCACACATAATAAAGATAGTATGCCTTACACATTCCACTAAATGCTTCAAAGTTGTAATATTTTTTCTCTTTCATCTCCATTAAGCAATTAAAAAGAGAGATTGCATTTTAATTCCTTTATGTTTATTTAATGGTTCTTTCGGAATAATTGGTGCAGTTGGTACTACAGATTAATGGCAAAGCAGGAGGGAATGAAAAAGGATGGCATATTTTCAAGTTTATTCTCAATGCGGGGGGGGGGAGTCTAGGAAGAAATTAAGCATACAAGCAGTCTTTTTACTGTTTACTTTTGAAACTTTTTGTCCTAAATTACAAATTCTATGGAAGTGAACCATTATTATATTTTACCAGGTTTAAAGTAACAGTGTGGTGAAAGTGACATGCTGGGGGGGGGGGAGAGAGAGAGAGAGAGAGAGACCAAGTTCATTTTATGAGTAAGTGAAGCTGCACTTAAGTGTCAGAGCTTCAATTAACAAGATCTGGGAAATAACCACTTCAAGTTAAGATCTAAAATGCATGGCTCAGGCTGATTTTGCTTCAATGAAATTACTTTTAAAAGTGTATATGATCAGACTTTTAACAGGCAGGGAACTGGGCTTATTTCCAAATTGCAACTTTAAGATTTATTGTATTTTTACCCTCCTCTCTTTAGCCCAAGCCTTGCTGGCTGGCTGCAATTAATACAGATGTTATGGTTTTTGATTTGCATTGCTACAGCATATGAACTCAATTACTTTTCATTTGTAGCCCTGAAAATGGCATAAACCCCCTTTGTGATGAAGTTTTTCACTGCATTGGTAGAAGTTACTGAACCATGGAACCAGGCAGATATCAAGTGAGCCACAGAGAGTACCTTCCTTTTGTTTCTGTTTAATATACTTTGCTTCCCTTATGTGATTCTGCTATGGCAAGAGGTCACTGATGCAAGTGCTGCAGCTGATTTTTAAATGGCTCATTATAAGATTTTCTCATGGGGAAAAATAAGACGATGTCTAATTTTTGAATGCTATGACAAGGATAACTAAATCCATGCATAAAAATGCACAGGTCAAGATTTTCTTCCCATATTATCTTTAAGAAAGCTTTGCTAATGAGTGCCAATTTTTACTAGTCTGCTTTCCCTCCTCCTGCTCTGCAGATCTAATAAGCCCCTTTTTCAGATGCTATGGCAATCCCCTCAGATTACTTGGTTTCTGAGCTGTAGTCCTAGTAATCAGTAGTAGTCAGAGAGGAGGGCTGGCGCCACCCATGTGGCCTCACGGTTTACCAGAAGAGAGCGAAAAAGGTGGCAAGGAGGTTGGTGCTGTGTTGGCATATTGGGGGAACTAATCCATCATTCTTTCTAAAGTACCTGCATAGAGCTAACCTCCTGTCTCCTCATTTCTCTACCTCTTGGTACCTCTCAGCAACTCTACTTCTGAGAAGCTAGGTGTGTGGAGGTAGCTGTCCTCACCTACCACTCCTACTGGTAACCTCCAGGAACAAAAACAGTTTCAAGTAGTGCTATGGCAGCTCAGGACTTCATGGCTTCCATTACAACCATGGGGTTCACTTAAAGCAGTGATGGCCAAACTTGGCACTCCTGGTGTTTTTGGAATACAACTCCCATCATCCCTAGCTAACAGGACCAGTGGTCAGGGATGATGGGAAATGTAGTCCCAAAACAGCTGGAGGGCCGAGTTTAGCCATCACTGACTTAAAGCATCAAAAGTCCTGACTATAAATAGTTTTGGGTGCCACTTTCCTTTTTTTGTTTCAGGCTTGTGGCTTAAGTCATTTTCATTATGTTCTAACTGTTATGAATGTAAAATATGACAATGATTTCTAATGATTTTGCTTATTGAGTACTTTATTTTATTCGTAAACCATTTTGGTGAAGAGAGAAACATTTTAAAAATTAAATAAACCTCCAACTCCCAACAACCCCAGGCTGCATGTTCAACAATTAGGTCAGGGATTATAGCATTCGGGAGTCTAACAACGGATGCTTTCAGAATATCACTGTTTTCAAGGAGGATTCAGTAGCATACCAGGAAATGCAGACTGAACAATTAAAGCTGATTTGGAGCTCCTATGAAACAAAACTGCTTTCCCAAATGATCAGACTTTTGTGATATGGAAAGCAATGGGGAAATGCACTGGAAAGGGTGTGATAACAGCTGCTTGATGCAATGACACCTGATCTCTCTGCAAACAAATAATAGTGAATGTTCATTAAATAGTCAGTGCTGTGTAATCCCCCTGCAAACAAATCAGGATGGATGCTCTTTGAACAGGTCATCTGGAAGTGACCAACATCTGGAGAGCCACAAGTTTTTCATCCCTGCCCAGAGACATGTTCCCCATCACCCCCTAAGTGACAAATCTCTTCTGTTTTGAGCCTAATCAGTGTCCTTTTTGTGTTCAAAAAGATACATTTGACTGAGATTCATCCAAAGATAATTATTGTAAAATATCCTAGTTTGTAACTGTCTGCAAATCCTTTGACATAATTTAATCTCTGGATGGGGTGAAACATATCATCAGTTTCTAACACTGTCTCCTTTCCCCTCTAATACAAGGTTATTTTCTTTCTTTTCCTTTAGTTAGGGCAGAGGTCAATTATCACTCAGTCCAACAATAAATGGACTTCTGTCTCATTCTCATTGGCGAAAGTGAAGCCTAGCAAGAGCATCCACCACAGTTCAGATGCAGTTCAAATCATGACCTACAGAAGGCTTATTTTTAACCACCCAGCTATAATTTCTCCTGTCATTCAAATTGCTCAAACTATAAAGCACATGAATTGTGGGAACTTAAAGTCACAATAACACTGTTATACTTAACATTTATCTAATAATAGTGCCATTTTTTGTTGCTGGGAAAAATGGTTTAGGAGGAAATAAAGCTGGACAACAGCCTGTGAACACAGCTGCCAAGCAAGGAAGCAAATCAACTAATCACATCAACACTTAAACCAATGATAGCTGTTTTACAATAGAGGAAAATTGAATCAGACACATCAAACACCTGGCGCAGTAGGGCACTTGCTAGCCCCATAGAGATTTGTGTTCGTGGTGGAATAAATTTCACCATCATTACTGGCAAGGATTTATGATCGTAGGATTTAATTGTTGTTGCTTGGATTAGCATGGTCTGTACTGACAGAACATACATTAGTGGTCTTCTCAACTATAAGCAACCAGATCTGCTAGGTAGAATCACATGCATGAGAGTGTTCAGAACATTTCACAAGACTTACTTCAGCAGTTCTTACAACAGGCCTGCTGATGTGTGGCATTCCAGGCCAGATACAGCTCACTATCATACATGGCTGCTCACAATAGTGCTCAAGGACCCACATGATATTCCTGCCTGTTTTGGACAGTAAAAGCAGCAGTGGGCTGTCAAATGCTTGGTAGGCCACAATACCAAACAAAGGCATCCTTTAGCTCGGTGTCTTACAAGCTGTGCAGCCTGCCTTATAACATCTCCGTAAGGGACTGCAGTATTATTGCCTCTTTGTTACATATATCAGGGACTGAGAGTGAGAGATAAACCACCATGTGGGATTGTGCCAAGAAAATATTTGGACAAAGGCTCCCATACGGACAAAAGCACCAGGAGTTGTTCTGGCCACGCTGCCTCCTCACACACCATAGTCTGTGATTTTGCCACATCCACCCATTTACAAGGAAGTTGCTCAGGACGGAACAGATTTTCATGAGACTAACATTTTTAATTTCATTTTTTGTTCTCAAAATAGTATATAATGAAATAGAAGAAAGGCAAAGGAGCCCAAGGAAACATATGAAGCAATTCATGTTGTTTATTATAAAAGGAAAATGACCAGCATTAAACCCTAGGACTATGGAATTTGATCCACATTCTGCAGGAAAGAACCATGGCCCTGTTTTATTTGTGGAGGCTCCATAGTGCCTCCCTGCTGCACAAAATGCACCCGGGGCTAAACTCTGGCATTCAAGACAGGCTATTGGGCAAAGATCTGATGTTCCCTGGTACATATTAAAGCTTACAAAGCAGTAATTGTGTTGATACAACTGCCTGTAATGTCAAAGAACCATATGTGCAGTGCCAAACATCACATTTATGATATTTCTGTGGTGCATTGGCTAGTGCTTGTCTTCTGGAAAGCACCAAAAGCGTGGGATCAGTATGCAACTTTGTTCAATTATAACCCTGGTCAACTATGCTCTGAATAGATCAATGACAAGATTTACGAATGTTACAAAAGCATGACATGAACTTATTTTATTATTGCATTATATCAATAAGACTGTTCCTGCAAGCTCAACTAGGTGAAGAACCAAACCTTGTGCTCATTTTAAGAATGGCATGAACCTTGTGGGAATTCTCAATTATGTATAGCAGGCATCCCCAAACTCTGCCCTTTAGATGTTTTGGGACTACAACTCCCATCATCCCTAGCTAACAGGACCAGTGGTCAGGGATGACCAGGCTGCATTTCTCAAAATACTGTGCATGACAGCCTAACAGCACAATCTTAAAATTCGCAAAACCAGCAGATAAATGCAGGAGACTGTATTGAGGGTGATTTAGTACTGAGCTACATGAAATGTGAACTATAGGTGGTCAGGTATAAAGCTGAAGCATTACTGATCTTTCTTTTGGGTTTGCAAAACAAAATGCACAAGTTTATAGGTGCAAGCAGCTGGGGATTTTCACTCCAAATGTTAATCTCCAAACTGCCTTGATCCATTTGAAAGAGTAATAGTGAGAAGGCAAATGAAATTCAATATAAAGTGATGTGTATTGGAGCAAAGCACCCCAAATTCACAGACACACTGATGGGATCGGTGCTGGCTGATGCTCTCCAGGAAAGACATATTGGAGTTGTGATAATGATCAATGAAATAACAACTGAATGAGTAGTGGCAGTGGAAAATGCAAATTCCATATTAGGAATTATTGGGGGGGGAATTGAAAGTAAAATGACTAGAATCAAAATGTAGAGGTGTACAGTACATTGATTCTGTGTGCGAAGCAAGTAGAAACAATCTGGGTGAGGTTTTCAAATGCCCAAGTCAGACTGTGTCATTAACAAGTCAAATCAACAACTCCCTAAAGTCCCAAGTTTGCTCTATGTACTCAGGTGTCCAAAAGCACTGCATTTCCTTTTTTAAGTGAAACCAAACTGACTAAGGAAATGACCTGAATTTGAACAGGGATAGGCAGAGAAGTTGGGTTGGATCTTTCATTTGATGGACAGGCCTACAATAGGTTTTAATCACAGTGAATTATTTTCCCAGGATACTCCAATCACATTGATTTAGGGGCGAAAAGTTGAAGAAAACAAAAGTGTTTGCTTTTCACTTGGCTGTTGTTTTGCCTGGGACAGTAGGGTGTTTAGAAAGGCAGCAGATTATTAGTGTCCTTCCCAATCACCTGGTTCCTAACAAGCAATTAAAATACTTCCATTGATTCGTGTTCATTCCACTCTATTTATTTCTCCTCCCCCCCCCTACCCCCGGATCCTGGTTTGTGTTGGTTTGGCTACTAGTTTTCAGACTTTTGGAGAGCTCAGTATAGAGTAATTCTATTTTCCTGTTCCTCAGATCCATTGTTGGGCTTTGCCTGTGATTTATTTTTCTTCCCAGTTTTAGTTCGCTTGCTAGAAGTTTCATTCTCTTCCATTCGGTTTTAGAGTACCTGCGATTTCAGTGAATTTTGTTTTTGCTCTCCAACAATACGAATATTTTTATTACAGTTTTCTACCTCTGGGCCTGGCACTTTCCCACCACTCAACTGAACCTGCTTGCCCCTTAAGTTAGTGCCCAGGGGCTCCATGTCACCAGTTTTTAGACTGATTGTTCAGAAAACACTAGCAAAGGTTAATTGAGTTCACTTCTACCCACCCCAAAATGGTGATGTTTGCCCTTGTGAGAGAACCACTGCACCTATCATTCCAAATTTGGCAGGCTCCATCCCCCGAAGGGGTGACCAATGCATGCAAATTACATCCAATTCTGGCAGAAAAATGAAAGCTAGATACTTTTTTCTTTAAAAAAAATAAAATAAAGGTTTCCCATGCAAACTCTCCTGATTGGATCTGTTTGCAATTTGGCAGGCTTAGAACACACTGGAGGGGCTCTTTTGATTGAAATTTTCATCTACTTCTGTAGGGGGCAAACAATTCTGAAGGTTATAGCTGTTTTCAGATTCCCCATTACAGTCAATGAGGGAAAACAGAGCTTCAGGTTCAACAGATCTGATTTGGAGTAGATTAACATGTGGAATCAGAAAGAGCCTGAGTGGACTGGAAACAGTTTGGGTTGCTTCCCAATGCTACAGATGCTGGGGGGAAACAACATGCCTTATGTCTGAGCTTCTGGTTGCAAGATCCTTAAAGTTAGGGTGCTAGATTCCTTTTGTTTCAGCTTGGATTCACAGGATACATGGAGGCAAGTAAGTGTGCAAATGGCTCGTTGAACACACAAAGTGTTGTTTAGCATGTAACAGCAGAACAGATGGGTGTAACTTGTGAGGCAGCATGCCAAATAGTGATTTATGCCCATGACAAGTCTTTCAAATGAGCTGGTGATATGGTGTGGATGGGGAGAGGATTACTTTTACATATACAGGAAGCAGATATGTGATTTTAAACAAAGATTGGGAAGGATCTGGTTGCTAGTTTATGCTCGGAATATCTGTGAGTAGTGTATATCGGATCTAATTCAAATGTCAGAAAAGTGCATCTTCTTGCAAATAAAGCTCATATTAAAAATGTACCACAGAGGTATGCAAAACTTTTGTTGTGTTTGAACTGGCCACAAGTCCTCATCATAGATGGCTGGTGAAAGCCTAGTTAATGGTGACAGATTATTGTTCTATTCTAGAATGAGTATTTTCTGTAGCCTTAAGTAGTATTCATCATTCTACCTATTGCTATTATTGCAGTATTCCCAAACATCCCAAGAAGATAAAAACCCACAACCCTTTGTATTTAGGGCTAAAAAACCCTTGGCTTCAGCTAACATGGAACCTTCAGCTAACATGGAAGTTCTCCCATTTGAGATGAACTCAGATAATACCAAATGGCTAGAGAAATTTGTTCAGTCTAAGCAAGTTGTGTTAAGAGTGAATATTAGAAAGGGAGGATATTGCAGGCTGTCTTCTAAAGCTTTTCAGTAGATACAGCTGAGAAATGAATTTTTGGACAGATATCAGCTTCAGATGAATCCATAATGTACTTTTTTATACGTAATGCTCTCAAGACTAAGCAATATCACAATGACTAGTAATCATAACTCCCCCCTCTCTCTCGTTGCATGAGAATGAATTCAATAGCCGCATTAAAGTCTCTTCCTGCTACCTTTTAGAAACTGATGCACAGATCTTTTCCACACTGTCCTTATTTAAAAAAAGGTTGAGGGCCGAGTCTCTTGAGTAGCTTTATGGCTTGGCTTGGCATTTTAGTCTTATCATGCAGCTGCACAGATCATCTGTCCTCAAAGATGGTTACATGACTTGGACACTACTGTGTGATGTCCTATTCCATCCTCTTATGTTCTGCCAATTAGATTATCCTGTTTCTCCTTTGATTCCGCTAAGGCAATGAATCCCTGTAATAAGGTCATACTTTCACTTTAGCTTAGACTTTTTAAAATATATTCATACACATACATAAGGCAGTGCTCAGCAGAGCCATCTTCCATTTACTCAGTCTTAGAATGCACCTATGATAGCACCTTCTCTGGCCATAACATTTCTTAATCATTTCTTTCTTGCCACTTTGTTTTCCATCTATGACTTATTGTCTACAGTGTCTAGCATATTCTCAGTCTAATGATTGATAGGCCATTTAGAGATGGTAAGTGTTATTATTATTATTTGTTTTAGATAGGGAGGTATGAAGGGTGCAGGGTTGTGGAATCTTGGGTCTTTGACTGAACAATTTTCCTTTGTTTTGTAAAAGACCCAAGTGCACAAAGAAAGCTGTAAATAGTAAAATTCTAGCTGCACAGAATATTTTAAAAAAACAGAAACTAAGAATTTTGAGTATAATTTGTTTGTTTGTTTTTAAAAAATCACATTTTGTGAATTTTCACTTTTTTTGATTATGTCTGCTGCCTCTCCTGAGATTCCCCACCCCACCCCTTGTTTTACTACATATTCCTGGCTCCTACGGTAGTTCCTTCCTGGATTAGTAATGTGCATAACTGCATGCAATCAGTTATTCAGTAAATAAGATAATATTGTGCCGTGCCTTTCTGGACTATATCACTGAAAGAAATGAGAGTTAGGGCGATCCTAAGGATGTTTACTCAGAAGTAAAACCAACTGAATCAGCTGGATGCAAGGAAATTATGCAGTGGCAGGCAGCCTCAGGAGGCAGATTTGGTGTGTCGTATGAGGGCAGCAAGTTGCTGGTTATGTATGTATGTATGTATGTATGTATTTATTTATTTATTTATTTATTTATTTATTTATTTATTTATTTATTTTGTTATTGTATTTTTAGCCCTAAGGAGAGACTAGAGGTGCACTTTCTCAGATACCAGAATAACTTGGCTGGCGTTAGGTACCCTGTACCTCAACTTGGTGGGATTTGGACATTAGCTGGCTCTGCCTTAGGCGCCAAAATATCTTGGGCTAGCTGTGGTTGAATGAGACATGGGCTGCATGCATGCCACACATTTAAGGTACATTTAAGCCACATAACTTTTCTCAAAGAATCCTGGGGACTGTAGTTTGCTAAGCGTGCTGGCAATTATAGCAATTGTGGGGGAATCCACGTGCTTGGAATGTATTGTGTGCAATGCATGCTGCCTTACTCCCTCCTAGCAGTGCTTACGAATACAGCCTAGGCTAACACTTTCACAAGGAGTACTGAAGGAGAAGCATTTTTTTCAACACTGCTAAAAATGCTCAGTAAAAATGGAACAGCTTTGGCTCAGCTGTATGTAACATTATTAACCTTGCTAGGCTTCCTACATTTAAAACATAAATAAGGGCAGGAACATCTCTATAAAAGTGAGGGAGGGAACAAAGTGGACATAGAAACCTAAGTAGATGTCTGGGCAGATTAATTTTTTTATTAAAAGAGAGGAAGACGCCAGTAAATTTGGAGGAAGAGAATTGAGATAATGAGTTGGATTAAATCCAATAGCTATCCAATGATACGGAAGGGAGGGTGTTACATTACCCCTCCTTTTGTAGACACCTCCCTTTTTGGAGATAAGATAGTGCTCTGCAACACTCCATAATATAACCACCAGAGGGCCAAAAAGCCTAATGCTACTTTCCAGACTCACTCCCAGACCTATGATTGTAACCACTGTAACCCAGGGCAGCCAATTCCCATTCCCTGGAGCTGGTCCTGGAGGATACCATGGTCAGTGATATCAAAAACCAACAAGAGATCAAGAAGCAGGAGCAAGGTCACGCTCCCCTTGTCCTGCTCTACAAAGCTACCAAGGCCAACTCTGTCCCATCACCAGGCCTAAACTGAGATTGGAATGGATCTATGTAATCAGCGCCAGCAAATAATGCTTGTGGTTGCCCACCTACCCCCTTTAAAGAAACATTTTTCCATTACCAAAAAATAAAATAAAATTGCAGCTTAAAATCCCCCTCTCTGAAAGAGACAATGCCAATCACTGTAGGCACTCCTGAGCAACATGAGCTATTGGTCTGGCATGAAGTAAGGCAGTATCCTATGTTCTGAGGTGCATTCTGTAGCTCTCATAAAATCTCATTACAGTGGTACCTCTACTTACGAATTTAATGCATTCCAAACACACATTTGTAAGTCGAAAAAATTTGTAAGTCGAATCCCATAGGAATGCATTGGGAGAAAAAATTTGTAAGTCGAAGCAACCCTATCTAAAAATTCGTAAGTAGAAAAAATCCTATCTAAACCGCATCCAAGATGGCGGACGGAGCTCCATTTGTAAGTAGAAAAATTTGTAAGTAGAGTTATTTGTAAGTAGAGGTACCACTGTATAGCTCAGCGCAGTCAGCCGTTCTAAGACTTTTTTTTTTTGCATGCAAGCCTGTTAGCAATTATTTAGAAAATAATTGCAGAGTAATTAATATGTAAAGGTATTTTAGGTTGTTAGAAGTTATTCTGAGTCGCTTTAATGTGGGTTCCATTAGTGCAAGTTCCTTCCCTCCTGAGATCGTTCAGGATAAGAAGAACAGTATCAACCACTTTCCTAATATATTCTCTTATCATAGTTCCCTAATATCAAATTCAGATGGTGCAGTGCCCAACAGGACTGTAACCAAAATAGCACACAACCACACCCATCAAAGGGGAGGGGCGTTAAAGTTCAACAAAGACGGGGCATGCTCAGTTGCCTCAAGAAGTCAGCAATAATTCCATAGGGTCAAGGCAATCAATGGAAAAGAGCAACAAACTGACATCGGATTATGTTTGTCGCCAATCCCATGGAATATCTCCTTTACCCCACCTCCCATACCATTTTTATGCTAGAAATGAAAAGTAAGGGGTTGTGGGGGAAATAGAAGAAAGTGTGCTGAGGGGAAATTTGAAGGAGGTGAGGGGGGGGCATATATGTGTACAGGGAGGGAGCTGCATGCAGAACTCAAACCTTGTTTCTCTTGTGGTTGGCATCCGTCTGTGTCAGGAAAAGAGTGTATTTGGGGGCACATAGTCACCAACACAAACTCCACATATTAACTTTGTGTTGTGCAATTATTTCCTTTTAAAACGAAGCAAAAGAATGGCCAAAAAACTCCCATATTCAGTATTCAAAGTATACCTTTGAATATAACAAATCTTCCTATGTTAATTTTAATGTAAGCCCATACCAAATACATGTTTATGTTGCAGACTGTTCCTTGATCCATATTTATGTTTAATTAATTACTTCTGCATTTCTGAGCCAGGAATGTGTAAACAAACAATTCCCATCTACCTGCAGTTTCACAAGAGAAAATCAACTGCAGGGAGTTGGACTAGACGACCCTTAGTGTCTCGTCCAACTTGGTGCCCTCCAGATGTTTTGGACTACAGCTCCCATAATTCCTGGCCTTGGTCATTCTGACTGTTGCTGAAGGAAGTTTCTGTCCAGAACATCTGTAGGACATCAAGTTGGGGAAGGCTGCCCAAAATAAATATGGTTACAGGTAGGTAGCCGTGTTGGTCTGGGTCGAAGTAAAATAAAAAAAATTCCTTCAGTAGCACCTTAAAGACCAACTAAGTTTTTATTTTGGTATGAGCTTTCGTGTGCATGCACACTTCTTCAGATACAGTGAAATGGGAGTTTCCAGGCACTTATGTAGAGAAGGGGTGGGGAGGGGTGGGGATGGGGAGGGGGGATCACTCAGAAGGGTGGTGGAAATGGGTGATTGACTGACTGATAGCTGTTGATGACCGGAAACGACTGCAAATGGTTTTGCATGAAAAAGCAAGGGTTGAGATGGTTGAAGATCGCTTATCATGTATAATGAGATAAGAATCCGATATCTCTGTTCAAACCAGGTCCCTCCATGGTTTTGAGCTTGGTGATAAGTTGTAATTCAGCAACTTCTCTTTCCAGTCTATTTCTGAAATTCTTTTGTAGTAAGACAAGATCTCAAAGTAGCTGTCTTACTACAAAAGAATTTCAGAAATAGACTGGAAAGAGAAGTTGCTGAATTACAACTTATCACCAAGCTCAAAACCATGGAGGGACCCCTACATGACAAAGCTTGCCATTTTTATTTGATAAAATTTATGTATGAATGAATGAATTTGATTAAAATTTGCTAAATTTTATTGAAACTCGTTTACCAGGTATTGTCATGTACTACATGTCAGCTGTCAAATAATTACTCTGCATGTCAAATACAGTCAAGCACTGACTGCTACCTGGCAGATACTGTCAAAACTACTGTTTCATGCTGGCTGTCCAATACTGTTAAATGTCCATTGCTCCGTGACAGAGTACCAACACTAGCTTTGTATTAGATACTGTAACATGTTGACATCAGAACAAAAGAGGCCTGCTGGGTCAGGCCATTTGCAGTCGTTTCCGGTCATCAACAGCTATCAGTCAGTCAATCACCCATTTCCACCACCCTTCTGAGTGATCCCCCCTCCCCATCCCCATCCCTCCCCACCCCTTCTCTACATAAGTGCCTGGAAACTCCCATTTCACTGTATCTGAAGAAGTGTGCATGCACACGAAAGCTCATACCAAAATAAAAACTTAGTTGGTCTTTAAGGTGCTACTGAAGGAATTTTTTTTCAAAATAAATATGATACACAGTGACCATGCCCACTGCAAACCAACTTTTTCATCATTGACCTTGCACAACAATATATTTAAAATCATTTGAAGCCAATATTTTCAATTAAAAGAAGACCATAGGGGAAGTCAAGAGTAGATTCTCTAAATGTGCCTGGATTGTTGTTGTGTTTTGTTTTTCAGAAAACTAAGACCCACAAATTATTATGCCTACAAGCCCAAGGTTTCAGGCTGAATATTACTGATTTAGTCAGCAGCAGAAGAGATTGTCTCAGCTGAAGCAGTTGGTGTTAAATAGGTCTCTGATGTCTGACAGGCTGGGGTCTAATTTTGACTTCCCTGGATCCTCCTAGCTGGCACCTTCCCAGACATCACATTATATTAACAAGGCTCATAAACTGTCAGAAATAACTCGTCCACTTAACTGGCTGGAATGATGCAGATTTTAAGGACATGGCCTTTCCGAGAATTGTCTGTCTTTGTAATTTGTCATCTCCACAGCCAGTAATATAGTGTTGCTGGATTCCTCAGCTAAAAGTCTTTGCCACATTAATTTCTCAGGAGACTATGGCCTCTTTTGACCGTTTACCCTTAGGGTGTCCTCTCACACCAGACTCTGAGGGTGATGCCCTCCAACGGAACGGTTCCACATTATACTTTCTGACAAACAAATTACTGTCTTGTCAGGTATAGTAAGTACCAATGTGATTCTCCATTACATCTTTATAAGTGTCAGAGGCTGTAGATTTCTAAAATAGCCCTTTCTCAAAAGGGCTAACTACACATTGCACAGAAAACAGATCCCATTGGGTTTTTGTTTTGTTTTTTAATGAAAAGCAACTTGGAGAGAGGTACATGGTGGAGAGATTGACAGGGAGGGGAGCTTAATCCTTTGCCCACTCTTCAGAATATCCTTACCTATAAACCTACCTGAGAATTGGTTTCTCCCATTTATTCTTTAGGTTTCGAAGAATGCTGGAGGTGCCATGCTGGTTTGGGTAGCAATTATTGAAGGATAGCCTCTAAATGTGCCTTGCCTTGTTGCTGACTTAATTTTGCTTCAGACTACAATGTTCTATGTTCTTTCCTCCTTCTCCCTGAACCTTTCATATACAGTGTGTGTGTTGCCCTTGTCATACCACCATCACAAGGCAATCACAGTAGTACTCTTATTAGAATCACATCAGTATCTTAGACTAAAGCCATCCACCATGGAGGTAGTGCAATGGTAAGTCTGTCATGCAGCTCTAGGTTTCTAAAACTATTAACTGTCACCAGAGCTTTGAAGTTCACCGCTTTTCATCACACTAAAAGGGAATCAGTAAAGGAATCAATCATTGCCAAAAAGTCTTCTTCATTTCATTTCATATGTTAGGATTCATAGTGCTTATTTGATCACATTTGTTCAGCTGACCATGAGTTCAACCACAACCATGTGGGCAGCCAAGAGGGCTTTTTGAGCATTCTGTGGGGCAGGCTACCATTGGTAGAGACTGTCTAGTTAACAGAAATTGTAGAGGAACAACCCAGCCACCACTCCCTTCCAAGCACTTTAAAGCATCCTGTACCTAGCAGATGCAATCACCTGAAACCATTTGGTGAGGTAACAGGTAACATATAAAGGATGCATTTTGGACAAGTAGACTCTAGGGTGGCAGGTATCACAGTCAGTGGCAATGGCTGAAGCCCTCTGTGTGTCACAGTGACCTTGCTTCAAAAATAGCCCCATTTTTGTGTTACTCTCAGAAAGCAGCAAATTAAGTCAAAGGGGGCTGTATGTCCACATATTTGGTGCTCATCCCATCCCTGCTGTCCATGTGTTAACACATTTATCAAACCCTAATTAGCACTATTCTCTCATTAACATTTTTCTCATAAAAATTCTTATTACAAAATAACAGGCCTACAATGCACATGACACTATATTAAAGGCATGTAATGAATTTGGATGGATTTGTATGTATGGTTGGTATGGGTTAAATTGGTCTTTTGAATAACTGAAAATCACAGCTTAGCCTATTGTACTTCAAAAAACTTTCCTGAAGCAATTTCAGGACACATGAAGTCACAGTCACAACACTACTGAGTCATCTCAGCATATGTCAATTCACTGACTCAAAAGTCAATTTATGTTGATTTCAAAAAAAATGAAAATAATGACAAGAGTACAATGGATTTTTTAAAATGTAGACCATTAACGTGTTGCCATTTTCAGAAATGCTTTTTCGGGGGTTTTTAAGACATCTTTAAAAAATATACCACTGAAACATGTATCAGGAGAAGAGCTAGTAGGTAACAATGTGCAAACAATTCTTTATTTCCCTACTCTTGTTGCCACAATGCCAAGCTGTTGTGATTTTAAGATGAAAGAATGCTCAAATCTAGGCACCCATCATTCATATGCTAATCTCTCACCATATGGGTTTCCTGCAAGTGAAGGAGTTTATACTCAGCAGAAAGGAGCTTGTCAGCGCTTGTCTTTGTTTACCAGAAAGCTTTGGGGTGTTGTTGTTGTTTTGCTGCCATCAGAAATACATCTCTGCAAACAATCACCACTCCTCAGAATATGCAGATCTTCTATATCCACAGGCCCTCAAATACGTACCTAGCATTTATAATCATCAATTTCATCTAATCCAGGTGGTTGCTGGGTGTTTTTTTCTCCTAACGCTAGGCATTTATTTGGAGGGCTGTGAGCAGTAGGTGGTTTTGTCAGATCTGCAGTAGCATAAAGAACCAATTTTTCTTATCCTAATCCTATAGCTGTCTGGAAAAGGTGACACACAGTGAGACATAATGATAAGAAAAGCTCAAGCTGCCCAAGGCGGTCAGATACCAAAGCCGGATGATTAAACTATTCTGTAACATTCCCAGAGTCCCAGGGTGGGGGAGGGAGATGTGAATGGTTACTTTTCCAAAACCACCAGAGAAGAACGGACAGAGACAGGCACTGTCCTCCTTGCCTTCATATTCTTCCATACATAGAAAGTGGAGCCGGGTGGGTGGGGGAGAACCACCACACTTCTCTGTAATGTGTTTGGAGAACTAAAGGGCACACAGCACCTACCCGCTCCATTTAGCTAAGCTGGGAATGTGTCAATATTAAGCACTGGCAGCTCTTACACTCAGCCAGTGCTGGGTAGGGAGAGGAAGGAAGAGATGAGAAGGGAAGGGAAGAGAAGGAATGACAGCAGTTTCAGCAACTTCCCCTCTCAAGCAGCATCCTTTTTACCAGCACAGCCCCCAAAATAAGAAGGAAAGATGTTGCTGTCCACATGTAGGGCCAAATGTAGGGGCAGGATGTAAGCCCTTCTGGCTCTAACCCCTGACTTCACACATTTTCAGCTGCCCTGTTTTGATACAGAAACACTTATCAAGCCAGGCAGGTCAGTGGTTTCAGCACCATGGAAAGCTCCTGTAAAGCCTGGTTGTGAATGGAGGTCATTTGAATCCCTTCACACAGCCTACCTCTCTCAAGCTCCACACACAGTCCCACCTGAAGAGTGTGAATCATTAAACGGCCGACTCTTTGGCCGTAACATGAGTGCTTCTCCTCTATTCTGTGACCTCCCACCTAATCTGCTCCCATGGTTGGGCAGAGAGTGGGTGGTATTTGACTCCTCGTGTCTCAATTAAGGCATCCCCAACCCTGGCTCAGGTTCCACAGTATCCAGAATCTGTTCCAATTTCTCAGCCCAGTAGTACAGCAGCCCCAGACCTGATCAGCTTATTCTGAGATTGAAGCCGATGCCACTCCCCAAATATCCATGTGTTGATGTGGATATCTACAAAGAAGCTGCTTTTGTGCATGGTCCTGGTTGCATTGAATCATTCATGCAGACAGCTATACACACAAAGCATTTCCATTTGCAGATATCTGCATGCTCTTGTTATCTCTCGCTTGGACTACTGCAATGTGCTCTATATGGGGCTACCTTTGAAGGTGACCCGGAAACTACAATTAATCCAGAATGCGGCAGCTAGACTGGTGACTGGGAGCAGCGGCCGAGACCACATAACACCGGTCTTGAAAGATCTACATTGGCTCCCAGTACGTTTCCGAGCACAATTCAAAGTGTTGGTGCTCACCTTTAAAGCCCTAAACAGCCTCGGTCCAGTATACCTGAAGGAGCGTTTCCACCTCCATCGTTCTGCCTGGACCCTGAGGTCCAGTGCCTAGGGCCTTCTGGCGGTTCCCTCGCTGCAAGAAGCCAAGTTACAGGGAACCAGGCAGAGGGCCTTCTCGGTAGTGGCACCCGCCCTGTGGAACGCCCTCCCACCAGATGTCAAAGAGAAAAACAACTACCAGACTTTTAGAGGACATCTGAAGGCAGCCCTGTTTAGGGAAGCTTTTAATGTTTAATAAATTATTGTATTTTAATACTTCTGTTGGAAACCACCCAGAGTGGCTGGGGAAACCCAGCCAGATGGGTGGGGTATAAATAAATTATTATTATTATTATTATTATTATTATTATTATTATTATTATTATTATTGCCAATGAGCATCAGGTGTAGGACCAAAACCTGTGGTTTAGACCTAAGCTTGGATGCTGGAGGCAACATCCAAATAGGATGACAGGGCTAGCTGTAGTATTGCCAGTGACTTCAGGGAAGAGGGCAAGTGCAGACTCCTCTGTAGGTTTTAAATACAAACATAAATGAAAATGTGTCAGCAGAGGATACCTCTAACATCCTGTAGACTGAGCACCATTACCTCATCTAACAGTGATCTGTGACATTGTTCTCACATTTGAAAGTCACATTGAAAATATTGAGGAGGAAGCAGGGCTATTGTCCCTGACCCCCATTCATTCAGCTGAATATGAGAATGTTGTTGTATGCATGCTTGGGATCTCTGACCTTGTGCACACCTCTACTGTATTTCATAACTTCCACTTAACATTCAGGGGACAGAGTCACTAGACACAATCCACCTCACCCATCCATGTGCTGAGGGTGGGTTTGAAGCTCTAGGATAATGATAGAAAACAATCGTTATTGCATTGTGACTTCCAAATCCCCTTAATACTGATCTAATTCTACTCATATTAATAGAATAATATCTTGTCTCTTTTGTTCCTAGTCCTGAAAAAATCAGTATAGTGTGTTTTCTCCATGGTAACGCATCGGTCCCAAAAAAGAAAATTTTGCATAATTCAGAATTCAGCATATTTCCATCCTTATAAACTCTGCTTTTGAGTAAAGGATTTGACCTTACCCCTACATGACAAAGCTTGCTTTTTTTATTTGATAAAATTTATGTATGTATGAATGAATTTGATTAAAATTTGCTAAATTTTATTGAAACTCATTTACCAGGTATTGTCATGTACTACATGTCAGCTGTCAAATAATTACTCTGCATGTCAAATACAGTCAAGCACTGACTGCTACCTGGCAGATACTGTCAAAACTACTGTTTCATGTCCAATACTGTTAAATGTCCATTGCTCCGTGACAGAGTACCAACACTAGCTGTGCATTAGATACTGTAACATGTTGGCATCAGAACATAAGAGGCCTGCTGGGTCAGGCCACAATGGCCCATCTATTACAGCTTCCTGTTCTCACAGTTGCAAACCAGGTGGGCACATGGGAAGCCCTATATTATGTTGCAAATACAGATACAGAACAACAAATGTTCAGGGAATATTTGGAGACTGCCTGCCATCATTTTCAGAGGACTCATTTCAATTCTGATTTCTCATAGAACAGGGAGTGTCCTGAGGAATAGCTCAGATGGTAAGAGCATGAGACTCTTAATCTCCTGGTCATTGGTTTGAGCCGGTTGCAGTGTTGGGTACTACAGGCAGTTAGACTAGGTGATCCTTGTGGTCCATTCCAACTCTACAATTCTATGATTCTATATATTTAATGGTTTTAAGGATGGGTTTGATTTATGTTTTATTGTGTTTTGCATTGTTGTAAGCTCACTTGTGGGCCCTTCGAGGCAGGGTATAAACATTATTGAAAACCACACATTTTATAAAGATGGAAGAGTAGTGCTTAGGCGACTGCTTACAGAGATTGTCGTGCTCTTCTCAAGCATGTCATCACGTGAGTTTTCAAAAGAAGCAGCGTCACTATGGTTTTGCTAGACTAACAAGCAGATGATGAGAAACAGAAAACAAACTATCACCATGCCCTGCCTTGCTGTACACTTCAATACAAAGCCATAGAATAGTTTTGTGGTGCTTTTTAGTTTGGTGTTTTATTTTTGGTTGAGCTTCATTTTTCCTGAAGTGGCATCAAAGAATGGTTATTAAAGGAGATAAACATTATTCATCTGCACAGAAAGCAAAAGCCTGTTTCTGCTTCCAGATTCTCCAAGTCATTCATCTTCATTTTCACAGCTTCCTCTTCCTCGCCTCCTTCATCTAACCTCCGTGGTCTGTTCAGCTTCACTTTTCTTCCTTGCCCAAATACTTTTGGCTTGACTGTCTAGCTTAATAAAGTTACTTCCTTTTGATGATCAATCTACTGTTTGAGTATTAAAAGGAAATAAGAGCATATATAAGAATTATGTGCTTTCCTAGAGAGTGTCTCCCTAAATCCGACGGTGTTCTCAGTGTATGAAAACAATTTGTCTCCATAAAGAGGGTCAGGGGAAGTAGTGAGACAGTATTTTGATAAATATTGATTTTGCTTTAGTATGATCACAGCACTTGATGACCTTGGGAGCTCCAGAAGTATGCTCAGACTAGAGTCAAGAAAACTTCTAGCTTCCAAAACACTGTAAGATTAGATGGCTTAAGAAACATTATTTCAGATTTTCATAATCCTCTATTAGTTTATTGTGTGATGTTTATATGGCAGAAATCTAAGTGGGAACAAATATCAATTTCTAGTTATTAAAGAACCTTTTAATGAGGGTGAAAGAGGAGAGCGCAAAATATGGTCTGAAGCTCAACATAAAAAAAAAACCAAGATCATGGCCACTGGTCCCATCACCTCCTGGCAAATAGAAGGGGAAGAAATGGAGGCAGTGAGAGATTTTACCTTCTTGGGCTCCTTGATCACTGCAGATGGTGACAGCAGTCACGAAATTAAAAGACGCCTGCTTCTTGGGAGAAAAGCAATGACAAACCTAGACAACATCTTAAAAAGCAGAGACATCACCTTGCCTATAAAGGTCCGTATAGTTAAAGCTATGGTTTTCCCAGTAGTGATGTATGGAAGTGAGAGCTGGACCATAAAGAAGGCTGATCGCCGAAGAATTGATGCTTTTGAATTATGGTGCTGGAGGAGACTCTTGAGAGTCCCATGGACTGCAAGAAGATCAAACCTATCCATTCTTAAGGAAATCAGCCCTGAGTGCTCACTGGAAGGACAGATTGTGAAGCTGAGGCTCCAATACTTTGGCCACCTCATGAGAAGAGAAGAATCCTTGGAAAAGACCTTGATGTTGGGAAAGATAGAGGGCACTAGGAGAAGGGGACGACAGAGGATGAGATGGTTGGACAGTGTTCTCGAAGCTATGAACATGAGTTTGACCAAACTGCAGGAGGCAGTGCAAGACAGGAGTGCCTGGCGTGCTATGGTCCATGGGGTCACGAAGAGTCGGACACGACTAAACGACTAAACAACAATTGTAAACTAAACACAATTGTAATCATATGGAGAGGAAGGAGCTGTGACAACTGGCCCCACCGGTACTGTCACATCCCAATGTGTCTCACTCTTCATGTGTTTGAGGGGGGTGTCTGAAGAAGAGCCTCTTGAATATACATAGGCTCCCCCACTTTATGGTATAGAACTCTACAATTATGTGGAATGAGTGCTTGAAGAGGGTTTTTGTGAAAATGGTCCACCCCCATCAAACCCTTGCCATTTCAATACTGAACACTGTCCATCTATATTGGGCGGGGGGAGCATGCATACTCACAGTGGGTCAATGTGTTAATTGCAAAGTGGGCTCTAGTCCATGAAAGTTTATACCAGAAATCATCATCCTTTTAGGCCCATGGACTTTTAGGCCCATGGATTTTTGTGTGTGTGAGTGCTGAACCTGCCACCAGCACCCCTCAGATCACTTATCTCCTCCCTTCCCCAGATCAGAGGTAAAAAGGGAAAAACTACACAAAGTTCGCTTTCCCAGAGGATCTGGATAGGAGTTGAATCCAGCAGAATTAAGTTGAAGCCTTGAAAAGCAGATAGGTTGTAAAGGGGAAGGGGAAAGGAGTCTCATTCATCCAAATTTATCTTTGTATCCTTATCAATGTACTTTCAAAAGACGTAAAAGATAATCACCCTTATCACCCTCAAAGAACTCTAGACACTGTAGTTTACCCCTCACGGAATTACAATTCCCAGTAACCCTTAATAAACTACAGTGTCCAGAATTGTGAGGGGGGGTTGGGGGGAGGTGCTTCAAATGTGTTTTAAAGGTAGGGTGTTTACACGGCCTAAACTTGCTATCCTCCTGAGTTTCTGTTGAGTAGTTTGAGAAGCAACAGTAGGGGAAGGGATGCTTAACCACTGGGAATTCATTGTCAGTGGCATATGCACTCCGGCTCATAGTCTGAGTTGTTTTAAGGGAATGGATGCCATAGGGCACTTCTTGAACTATTTCTGGGAGACTTTTCACACATTTAAGGTGTACATCCAGTCAGTATACAAGTATAAACCTATAAATGATCCACAAATGGGGTGACAATCATGTGTTTGCAAAGTGATGTATCATACATCATATTATATCATACAAGTACCTCCATCAAGTAGCTAAGGTTAGCTAAAACTCTTTGTAAAGTGTGTGCGCGCATGTATGTATGTATGTATGTAGAAAATGAGAAATTGTTCAGTGCCTCTGAATGGTTTGTGATATCTCTGGACCAGGCTGCAATGCTCACCCCAACTCATCTGGAAGAAAGCCCCACTGGATTCAATAAGACTTGTATTTGAGTACACATGGTTAGGCTTTTATTTTACTTGATCTCCATAACATCTGAATTCTCTCAAAGCTGGGGAGCTATGGATTGACTCTAGGCAGTATACCTTCTTCCAGCTCTTCTAATCATTGCATTCTCCACAAAAGGAGCAGAGGTTTCAGGAAACTTCTCAAAGGGACAACGTGTTTCCATGGCAGCATTTCTATCTTTAGGGTAATTCTCTTAAGGCAGAGATAGGGTCTTTCTCTCCAACATCCCCCAAAGACTCATTATCTCCTTTATAATGGCGACTTTAAAAATCAGACTCAGAACCTAAAAGGTAACTCAACGCTGGTGGCACAATACACATGCACACAAAAGTTGAGGTCTGTTTTCCTGAAATACACTTCCTCATTGATAACACTATAAATCTGGTTGTATCAGATTGTCACACATACACAGCTGACCTGTCATTGCTTCTCCTTTCTATGCATAAACACTATTGAGAAGCAACTGAATGCCTTTCCCTATATGTGAACTAATAACCAATTATTAGAGAAAACAGAGTTGCAGATGTGAACTTTAACCAAAACTTGATTTAAGCATCAAGTTAAAATACTGGGGACACCTGTACAGAAGTGGTATGCTGGGTGGGGCAGAACCCCTATGCTAGCTCCCTGCAGGTGGTTCAGGAGGGAGGGACAAAGTAGCAAGGAGGTCAGTGTGGTGCAAATGCACCAGCAGAGCCAACCCAGCACACCTGTCATGCACTTGAACCAGACTAACCTCCCTGCTACCTTGTGTCTCCCAATCAACAATGGTGATGTACCTGCCATGAAGCTAGTGGAGTGACTCCACCTCACTCAGCGAGCCGCTTCTTGGTTTGTTTCATGACTCTGCATATCCAAGCAGAAACCAGCGTCCATGTGAACATAGGAGAATGTTCACTGGTAAAAAAAATGCAAGAGTCAAAATTTAATGAAAATTCTCTTAATCTTTCACTTGCTGCTTACCACTTGTTTGGAGCTTCTTCCTTTGAACTGCAACTTCAGTATGATTTTTTGCTTAAACGGGTTCTTTGTAAGACAGGAGTTACCAAATATTTGGGCTTGGTTGCCTAAATAATGAGAAACTGTAGTCAGCATGACACATACACCACAACCCTAGACACACTGCAACCACACACGCATGCATGTACACATGACAACCACACATACATGCACACACTCACTTTCCCCCTTCTGCTTGAAAAAGGTGTGTTTGCTCCCCACCCCCAGGTTGATCTTCTTGGAGACTGCAGCTGGGAAAGCAAGAGTTAACCTGCACTCAGCAACTGCAAGGAAGATCACACACAGCCTATGCAACAATTACATCATTAGAGAACTTTCCAGAGAGGGGTGGGGTCACAGCCAGAAAGATAAAAGTCAAGCCTTATTCCCCAGTTGCAACCCTCAAAATTGTTATTAGGCTTCATTTTTAGTTTTATTTTTGTTTTAAAATAATCAACTCCCATCTTACATTAGCCCTAATATTTAGAGAAGAGAACACATTCTAGTTGAGAAAGGTATGTCGTTAATCAGTAAGATTGCCTCCTGAAATTTATTTAATGAGTTTTTGCAATACTTAAGGGGATGCAACTGGAAACAATTAAAAGATCAGTGGTATGTACAATTTGTGCTACAGTACATTTGCTGTGTGGTATGTGGGCAAAGGTTAGTTAACAAGATATTAACTTTTGACATTTTAGCAACAGGCGTATGGCAAACTCTGTTAATAAGAACATCCTCATCCCTGTAATTTTAGACCACTTTGGGGACTGTTGAGCTGTAAGTGTGATCCAATGATTTGCAAAAATAAATCAAAGAGCCAAGGCTTGCACATGTGTGGGTTTAACAGCCCTTCAACTTTTGGTCACGTAAGTAAAGGCTATAATAGCTCAATAAGGCAAAGACGGCCTGCTGACAATCACACAAGGTTTCACTGTTCTTTGCTACAGTGCATGTTAGCTCCTGCAGTGAATTCTCATCCCTGCTAGTGTGAAAGCCTCCCAGCAGAGCCTCATGACAAATGTGAAATAAATGTGGGATTTAGCTCTGATGTAACATAGAATTGTAGGTAAGATACAACCAAGACTATAAATGCTATTTTTAAAGAACCTATCAGCAGGTCTAACTTTGTCTCCCATGTGTTTTTGAACTTGTGTACATGAGATGGGGACTACCTGAAAGAGAAGATTATATCAGAGAAACCTGCAGCTTTTCACCTAGAAACTAACCACTACCCCAAGGGGGGAAATGGTTCTTTTTTCCATGGGAAGTAGTGCCATTTTCTTTTTTGAGGGAGTCATTTGGGTCTTTTCAAAGAGTAGCACCTGTGGGAAGATTTGGATTGGGGCCAGGGGAATCAAAACTCTGGCCATATGCCTTGGGGGAGGGTGAGTCTGCGGTGGGAAACAGAATTGGGGGGGGGTAGTTTTAAAAAAATACTGTACCTTTGCCTGTTATCCATATTTGTTATTTACTTTCATGTCAGGAATCCAAACAGATCACAGAGCCTTGTGCATTCCCTTTAAGCCACCCTCCCAATATCATCATGGTGTTATACAAATCCATGGTGCAACCACATTAGGAATACTGTGTACAGTTCTGGTTGCCTCGCCTCAAAAATGATATTATAGAGTTGTAAAAAGTTTAGACAAGGGTAACCAAAATACACAACTTATTACAGCAGTGAAACAGAGCACCTCAGTAGCAACTCCCACAAGGTGAAGCCACTTCTGCTACTCTAAGGAGCATTGTGAGATAAGCTGCAGGCAGGAAGGGTTTGGGATTCCCACTCATGTGCCCCCTTTTTGTTCTAAAAATTGTCCCCTGGTGTATACATGATTGGACAGAGCTGGGCAGGAACAAAGGGGTTTGCTGCCTTTGCATCTAAACTGGCCCTCAGCTTTGACCTATTTTTAAAGCCACATTTCCATACCTGTTCCCACCATCTGGTGGGCATATTGATAGTGAACAATAATTACTTAATGGCAATGTTGTGTCTGTAATCAGATTGGCATGAAGAGATCTCTGAAAGTAGGTTTTATCTTAGCAAGACAGCCTACTGTAACACAAATGTACTGTTGCATTTCATGCTTCAGAAGTGATTGAATCAATAATTGCATCATCCAAGAACTGGAATAAATTATTCATGCTAGCCATTTTGGATATTAACATACAAGACAGGTGGAGACCTTGTGTAATCCTGATCCTTGTTTAGATGTGCATTACTGTATGTTAAAGTTGTGTACTCTTTGGCTATTAATGAACTAACATATACAGAGTTTGTGAAAATGTGACTCATCATTTTAGTTTTTTACTATCTTTCCTTCCCATTCTTTTCTTTACTATTGCCTGATATCTTTACCTGTCAGATGTGATCATATACCTTTTAACACACCTTTATTCACATAGTGTTTAGCGTGGGAATTGTGGTAAATTTCAGGTCTGCTAAGTGCACACTGTATTAGCGGAAGCCAGGTAATATAATAAATAAATGATTCCTAAAACTGTACATCAGAATTTCTCACATTTTTCAACCTAGTGAGCTTGGGGATGTCTCCCACCACTTTTCACTGCACAACTGTGCTAATTTAGCACTCTTGCCAATGGCTATGTTAGAAAGATGTGAACATTTTCTGCACAATGGCCAAAAGGTCAGAAAGTGCCATTGCTTTGCCGACCAGCCTCTATACACCCATCTAGGGCTGATCACCAGCTGAGAAATGGCAATGAAGAGGATGCTTCAGTGAGCAATTATAATTGGATCTATTTTGAGGCATGCTTGACAAGCTGTGCTGAGCCACAGCAGTGAGTCTCCTTATGCTGGTTGGGAAGTACTGTTCTACAGAACTCAGCTGGTGACTATGTTCAAAATGTGACTCTGCTATCATACACCATTAAAATGATCAGCCCTATCTAGTAGCTGCAATATCCATGCAGGGCTCCAAAAGAACAGGGATGTCCCATCCTGATGTGAGGAACAGCTTGGTCTGCACATCCACCTTGCTCATATGAAGTCTTCCAAGCATCAAAGAGAATAGAAGCTCTGCTTGTAGAGCACTCCATTTTAACATTTAGGCCCTATTGAGCTGTGAATCGTTGTCAGCATTTTAAAGTGTTGAAGAAAACATATCCTGTAGTACTAGTTTTAGTAGAAATAAATGCAGGTGCAGAGAATCAAGTGATAGGAAGTTATTCTGATCTCAGTAATATCAAAGGAAAGATCAAAATGGCAATTGATTTATAAGGAACAATTTCCCCTGATGCAATATGTGAAGCAGAATCATATACTACTACCAAATTTTGTTGGGTGAGAAAACAGCAGCTTTTAATTTCACCCCTTATTTTTTACCAGCACGTGGGAAATGTTTGATACCCTGTAAGAACAAAGGGAGGTTAAGTGACACTGCAAACAGGGCCTGTGCACGTAGGCCTAGTACCATAGCGTTGTATACACTGGGGAGGAGATTGTAAGCCTGCATGTTTTTCTCATACTCTACTGCACTGATAGCCAATAATAATAATAATAATAATAATAATTTTATTATTTATACCCCGCCCATCTGGCTGGGGCAGATCATGTGCAAAACAGTCAACATGGTGCTCTCCAGAAGCTTTGGACTCCAGCTCCCATCATCTCCAGCCAATAGTCAGGAATGATGGGGACTGTAGTCCCCAACAACTGGAAGACACCAGGTTGACTACCTCCCTTTGGCACAAAGGGAATGTGCTGGAGCAACTGTCACAGGCTTCTATTGGAAATTCCTTGCGATACTACTAATGATGAGCCACACAGCCCAATTTCTTCACCATTTGGACAACTTCAAGATTTTAGATCTTGCTTTTTTATTCTTCAGTGAACATATACAGTGAGGGGGGGAAGTATTTGATCCCCTGCTAAATTTGCCCATTTGCCCTCTGACGAAGAAATGACCAGTGTATAATTTTAATGGTCTATAGAAGAAGAAGAAGAAGAAGAAGAAGAAGAAGAAGAAGAAGAAGAAGAAGAAGAAGAAGAAGAAGAAGAAGAAGAAGAAGAAGAAGAAGCTGCATGTGGAGGAGTGGAGACACGATCCCCCGGTTTACCAGATTACGAGTCTACCAAATAACAACAGGAAAACCCCCAGAAACCCAGAAGACAAAAGTCAGAGATTGATGTGCATTATAATGAGTGAAATAAGTATTTGATCCCCTATCAACCAGCTAGATGTCAAACAGATCTTCACTGTATGTAATGAGCTAAGATTAGAATGACCTGCTGTAAGGGAGAGAGGTTTTACCTGTAATCCCAGCCATAGCTGCCAAGTTATCCCTTTTTTTAAGGTAAATTCCATTATGCTGAATAGGCTTCCTCGCGAGAAAAGGGAAAACTTGGCAGCTATGATCCCAGCTCGTTACAGTACCTGTACAAAAGACACCTGTCGACAGAAGCAATCAGTCCAGCAGATTCCAAAGTAGCCATCATGACCAAGACCAAAACCAAAGAGCTGTCCAAGGATGTCAGGGAAAAGGTTGTAGATCTGCAGAAGGCTGGACTGGGCTACAAGACTATTGCCAAGCAGCTTGGTGAGAAGGTGACAACAGTTGGTTCAATAATTGGCAAATGGAAGAAACACAAAATAACTGTCAACCTCCCTTGGTCTGGAGCTCCATGCAAGATCTCATCTTGTGAAATTGCAATGATCATGAGAATGGTGATGAAGCAGCCCAGAACTACACGGGGGGGGGGGGGATTTGTCAATGATGTCAGGGCAGCTGGGTCCATAGTCACCATGAAAACAGTTGGTAACACACTACGCTGTGAAGGACTGAGATCTTGCAGAGCCCTCAAGATCCCCTTGCTCAAGACAGCACATGTACAGGCCCGTCTGCAGTTTGCCAATGCACATCTGAATGGCCCAGAGAAGTGGGTGAAAGTGTTGTGGTCAGATGAGACCAAAATCAAGCTCTTTGGCATCAACTCAACTCACCGTGTTTGGAGGAAGAGGAGTGCTGCCTACAACCCCAAGAACACCATCCCCACCGTCAAACATGGAGGGGGACATATTATGCTTTGGGGGTGTTTTCCTGCTAAGGGGACAGGACACCTTCACTGCATCGAAGGGACGATGGACGGGACCATGTATCATCAAATCTTGGGTGCGCACCTCCTTCCCTCAGCCAGGGCATTGAAAATGGGTCAAGGATGGGTATTCCAGCATGACAATGACCCAAAACACACAGCTAAAGCAACAAAGGAGTGGCTCAAGAAAAAGCACATTAAGGTCCTGGAGTGGCCTAGCCAGTCTCCAGACCTTAATCCCATCAAAAATCTGTGGAGGGAGCTGAAGGTTCGAGTAGCTACACATCAGCCTCGAAATCTTAATGACTTGGAGAGGATCTGCAAAGAGGAGTAGGACAAAATAGCTCCTGAGATATGTGCAAACCTGGTGGCCACCTACAAGAAACGTCTGACCTCTGTAATTGCTAACAAGGGTTTTGCCACCAAGTACTAAGTCATCTTTTGCAAAGGGATCAAATACTTATTTTACTGATTATAATGCACATCAATCTCTGACTTTTGTCTTCTGGGTTTCTGGGGGTTTTCTTGTTGTTATTCTGTCTCTCACAGCTACAATAAACCTACCATTAAAATTATGGACTGGTAATTTCTTCATCAGAGGGTAAATGGGCAAATTTAGCAGTGGATCAAAATACTTTTTCCCCTCACTGTATTCCTCCACTATAGAACCTAATGAATATTATGTATGTTATACCTCTGCTCAATAATCTACAGTGACTGCTAATTTGTTTCTGGGCAGTTTCAAAGTTTTGCTGTTAGTATATCCAGCTTAGGACAAGCTTACTTTCCCCATACATGCCTAGCCAACTGTTTCTACCTGTGGATTTTACACTTGGTGAAGTGCCATATAATGTTTGTTCTGCATCTGTTGGCAATTTATTGTGGCAGCATCTTCTTTGTTTCATTTAGCCTATTCATGCACAAAATTTTGTTATGTATACTTGTTTTTAATGTTTGCCGATTTTATGTTTACTGTTGATAATTGTTGTATGTATACTTCTTAGAGTGTTCTTTTAATTAAATGGTTTATAGTTCTTTCTTAAACAAACATTTTGAAGTATTCAAAGCAATTCACGTGCTTCATTTCGGTAACCCTATTATCAGCATTTTACAAATGGCAGAGGGGGTGACACAGATGAGTTGGGTGGCTGGCCCAAGAATTTGCTCATTCAGTAGTATTGTTTTTCCTTTGCCACTTTAATGTTTTGTTGGGTTGGGTTTTTTTTAAGATTCTTTGGCAGCTTTGCATTTCCTCCACCCCTCTTCTTTTCTAGAATATGCAACCATGCAGATATTTATAAAGAGATGGGGCAGATCTCAACACAAGGCCATTTACTCATTCATTATATGCACGTGGATATGATGCTATTGTTTCCTGATTCAGGCTTGCAGGAGTGTTGTGGATAATATAATGATGTTAGGGTGAATTTTTTACAGTGTGAAAAGGCCTTCACTGGGAAAGTGGGGGGTATTATTGTATACTAATTTTTCTATATGAATTTCATTCCTGAGTGAAAGGGGGAAAATGAGTGAATTTTTGAAAGAATTTTCCAGCATCGCAGTACACCAATGCAGCCATTATAGCTATCTATCACTGTGGCAAATGTATAATTATGTTAAAGTATTGCAATTTTCATAGCAAAAATAAATAAATGCAGGGAAGATTGTTTTTGTCTTATAAGCGCACACCATTGTTGAGAATTCCAGCCACTTTTACTGTATATCTAATTCTGTTCCCTTTTGTTTAAGCTGGCAGGATTCATCTACGCCTGTTATGTTGTGAAATGTATCACCGAAGAAGAGGACAGCTGTAAGTAATAAAAGTTTATTACATGGCAGTTGAAACTATTTTTTATATCATCCATCTCACTCATCCATCCCACTCCAATATCATTCTGAATACTTTGTCATACTGTAAAATGAGAAATGGGTTGGGGGCAGGGGGTAGAATATTTGAACTTAGGCCATGACAGTTCGGAGCAAATGGTGGAAATGGTAAAATGCAGCTACAGAAAATAATTACTTTCTGAAATGAAACACTACAAAACAAAACTTCCTCTAAAAATACCGGTACTTCACAAAGACCATACTTCTTGCTTCTCATTCATCTTAATTCTTGCTCTACTAATGTGTGGGTAAAGTTCTTGTAAGGTTACTATTCAGATTTGTTGTAGTAGTTTTCACAAGAATAGAGTGCAACAGTTTCATTTCATGTTAGTTCATGTTTCTTCCAATCAAAAATAGTCCAGGAAAGGGGTTAAATGCTTGGAGTTTCTCCTGGTTTGTTGTGTCTGAAAAACCCTGTTGAGTGGAATGAAGTACATAAACATAATGCAGTGACTTTAGCTTATCTTCCTATAATCTTGCTTCTTACCTAATCACTTTTATTGTTTGGTTCAGTTTGCTATCAATATCAATCAATTAATCTTTATTTGCATTTTCACTGACCAGCATTTTCACTGACCAGTTTCTCCTGTATATATGAGCATATATCAATAGACAAACTTTATAAATAAATGTAAATATCATAGCCATACAAAAACATAGCCACTATAGAAATCAAAAATACACTTCCTGTTAAGAACAGTTTACTCAATCCTTTCTGATAATATTTGTGTCAGTCTAGCAAACGCATGCTGGGGAAGAACAAACTGCAACCCCTGGCTTATGTCTGAACCAGAGATTGTGATTCATTTAGCTCTCAAACACAGATGATCAGTAACTCCCAAACAAACCTTGTCTTATCTCTGTGGAGTGAAACAAAGCACATCCCCTCTTTCAGACACAACACCAAGCCAGTGATTATGGTTTCTTTCTCTGCAGCACAAATGGGGTGCAGTGAAGAGTGTACAGTTGGCTTGTGTATGGTATATCAGGAGTGGAGAACCTTTGGCCCTCTAGATGTTCCTGAACTACAACTCCCATCAGCCCTGGTAAGCATGCCCAATGATCATGGATGATGGGAGTTGTAGTTCAGCAACTTCGTGAGCTGGTTTCCTGTGATCTCCAAATGTGGTCAATATTTCTCACACAGGGGTCAAGAAAGAGGAAGCTCCATGTTCTCTCCCCCTCCCCAATATTTATACACACCTTTACCTGTGTTGTTTCCCAACCTCTGCCAGAAGCAGCCATTTATGTGGAGCACAATGTAATGATGTCATGATACAGATCAGTATGCCTAAAGTGCAGGGGTGAAACTACCATGGAACTGCCATTTTCAGCAGCAGTCTGCTGAAGAGGTCATCTAGCTATATCCTGAATACATAAAAACTCAGTTTAGAATATTTCAGTAACCACCATAGTTCCAACATTCTGAAATTGCACTAAATTTAAGCAAGAGAAATTTAAGGAACTATATGGATTTAACCACATGTGGTTTTCTCGTTATCAAACCAAAATTATTTCCATGTTTGGGGACAGAATACATACATATCTTATGGTCACAGTGGTGATAGAAAAGCAATGCAGGAGGGTGTCTAGATGTGTTGGCATCATCTGCCAGAGCACCATGGTAATCCCTGGGTCCTACTTGCTCTGTAGTCAGTGAGGTAATAATGGGGCTTTCAAGTTTCTTTGTGACAAATTAGAGTAGAGGAAGCCAGAGAATAAAGAAAATAGACAAGACAAGTCTGGGTGCTTCTTTCTTTTTGATGGGATCCCTAATCCATGCTAGCAGTTTAAACAGCAGCACTTCTTTACAAGGTTGTTTGCATTTGAAATTAAAATGTAAAATGTTGCATTTTAGCTGGCTGGAGATGTTTTGTTGAAGTTCAATGCACAATGCATTCTGCAAATTGAACCTATGCAGTCAGAAGTAAGCATCACTGGATTCAGTTGAGCTTATGGTTGCCTGTGGTGGTTTTTGTTTCATAGTTGAGCTTATTAAAAACAACAACCAATGCATAGGATTGCAGACATGCTCATCCCAATAAATTTGATGTTATGTTATGTACTGTAGCTGCTCTCTCTGTGCGTGTTAAGGGAATAACACATCCAACGTCATTTTTAGACTTTCCTTGGAATATGGCTATGAGGAGAAGCTTTCATGATATATTCCTGAACTTCAAAATTTATCACTACACCACTGCTTAAGGCTGCTCTTTTCCTCTCTCACATTTTACATGCAGCCTAGGGTTTGCTATGAGGAAATTCACTCTCAACAGTAGTTCAGGGTCTGACATAAAACATCATGTTTTAATGATCAGAGAATGTGCCAGTGTGTGCAGTCTGAATTGATTTGTCTTTCTGTTCAGTTGTTTACGTCCTGACCTGTCTTAAAGGTGTAGGCCAGGCAAGTAACCAACATGCTTTCAATTATTGCTATCCATATGGATAATATTTCAATAGATCTACTGATCAGGAGTATGACTTGTCTGGGCACCATCCTGCATGTCTGCCATGAGATTGATGTTTGCCAGTTTCAGTCTCTTGGTTACCTTCATTTTCCTATAAAAATTAGATGATGTGGAGTTTCTGGTGCCCAGAACACGCCCAAATAGTACATTAAATACAGTGGTCTGCACTTGTTCAAAAAGTTTATATTCCATAGCTAATTTGTGGCCCTCCAGATATTGTTGGGCTACAGCTCCCATCATCACTGACCACCTTGTCTGGGTCTGGTGAGAATTAGAATCCAACAACAGGATTACAGGTTAGCCACACCTGCTACAGAACTTCTAAGGGATCCATAGCTGCCCCACCTTCCATGGCCCACTTTGACAGGGCCATGGAAAAGGCCGCCAAATTCAAAAAGTGCTGGATCAACTGGAAATACTTAGGAGTGGAGTTAGAGCGCACCCCCAGTTATTCCTTTTTTGCATGGTCCTGTGGGCTGACCCATCCCAATCCCATGCCTGATGTCAGATGGTGTCATGAGATGGACAGGAAGGCATGTTTTAGGCCAAAACATGTCATGGGTCAAATGTGGAGGCCTGGTTCCCTGGTACTATTTTAAGGGTTAGGGTTAGGATTCAACTGAGTAGATGCACAGAAGGGAGGGTCATGGAAAGTGGATGGAAAATAGCAAAGGGTAGCCAAGGTATCTAAATAGGATATAAATCTCTATGAGAAATTATGTGGAAGTAATAATGGGGGATAGATAAGAGACCCATTTAGGGAATAGGAAACCCAAGGTCTGTGTTGCCCCAGTCCCTTTCCTTCTGCATCACTCTCTGCTGATATTGATATCGTAAAGCATTTGTCTTCCTAAAGTCATTGGCATTATTAGCTGCAGCAATTTAAAACCACTAAAATGTCAACACCTATCTTTCCTGGGTGGGATATAATCTTTCCCAAGCATCTTGTTTGTGTGTTTTGTTGTTTTTTTAGGAAATCTTATTAGAGCTACATTTTCTTAAAATTGCACAGTAATTCTATTACTTTGAAATATTCATTTAATCAGTTTAAGCTCTCTAGCAATTTGACTCCTCTAGTACAAGCTTTATGTCAGGAAATTCCAGCAATTCAATATGTTTTTTTGAAAACATCATTAAATATTTAGTTACTTAGTGAAAAGCTCTCGAGGGTCATCAATAAAACAGCAGTCTTGTGGGATTTGTAGGTTACATGAAATTAAAAGAAGAGACTTGCTATTCACTGAATTCTTTCCCTCTGGGCTCTTCTCTGCCTGAGGAAGAAGGGCTGATGCAAACCGGGCATTCAGAAGACACTGCCATGACTGTCTAGAGAAGCACAGTGTGATTGGCCATGGAAACACCAACTTAGCTCATAAGAGCAATGTCTTCTTTCAATGTTCATGACTCCATCTTTGGATGTACACACTGGCTTCCCCCAAGCAGCAATATTTGGCTTAAAGCGGAGGTCAGGAAGGGAGAATCCAATGCAGAGGTTTTTGTTGCATTTCAGTATTTTGCATTACTGCTTGTTACTCTGCATCACCTCCCTTGCTTTCTTCCACTTGTTTTATCTGAAGCAAACACCAAAAAATGGCTGAACTACTAATGCCACAATTACTATTATTAGAAAACATGATCTGTGCTTTGTGTGGCTTCTATCCTCCTTTTCTACTATGAAATCAGATCTTGAGGAATACTTCACCTTGTGACTGTTGCGGTGAATGACCTTAATAAAAGTAGTCAATAGCCAAATATCAATTTATTAATGAATTAATGTATCTATAAAGAAAGGTGTATCTACTGAGTTCAGTTGGGCTTATTCCCAGGTAAGTGTTTGTAGGAGTATATTTCAATGCTGCAATCCTATATATACTTTCTTGGAAATAAATCTTATTGAAGAGGTATATTAGAACCAGGCAGAGGTCCTTCTTGGTAGTGGCGCCCGCCCTGTGGAACGCCCTCCCATCAGATGTCAAGGAAATAAACAACTATCTGACTTTTAGAAGACATTTGAAGGCAGCCCTGTTTAGGGAAGTTTTTAATGTTTGATGTTTTATCATCTTTTTACTATTCTGCTGTGAACTGCCCAGAGTGGCTGGGGAAACCCAGCAAGATGGGTGTGGTATAAATAATAAACGTAGTAGTAGTATTATTTCAGAGTAACGTGATTAGGAGCTGGTTAAACACTGCCAGCCTAAATTCACTTACTGGAGAGGAAGTCCTATGAAAATCAGTGGGACTTGCTTCAGATGTAGTAGATCAGACAGAAAGGTAGAACATTAAATCTTCTGATTTGTTTAGTTCCTACTTGCTGATCCATGCCTTGCTGATTTCTTGCTGAACATGTTCCAGGACACCAAATACCAATATCTGTTAATGTGAATGCTCAATATTTCTTGGAAATCCATACTAGATTGGGTTAAAATGCTGTTAGAATGTGGATTTCTTCCAGCCATTTAAGCCACACCTTATAGTGAAGCATGCATTTTAATCCATTTAATGCATTTTAGGGCAGACCTAGTAATGTCGTTTATTCCACGTAAATGCATGTTGCACATATGACATCAGAATTTATCAAGTATCTTTTTTAACTTACTGAAGATTGCAATATTGTGCTATTCATGTTCTAAAAACAGTGCATTCTAATGTTGCAGTAAAGATGCAAAGTTGTTGTATTTTCTGTCTTTAAATTTCAGTAACTGATAGCTGTACATCACACACCCTTCAGACAACTGATCCAGGGACAGTGATTGCATGTGGCAGCAGGCTCTGTTCTGAATTTATGCATGTTCAGTGGAACAGGAACACTCACCTATTTAAAATGCTGAGTTTGATATTTAAAGCCCTTGATGGGGCACGACTTTGGCTCCAGAGGAAAGGGTCTTTTCAGTAGTGGCACCCCAGCTGTGGAATGATGGCATTGCGGCACCTAAGACCTTTTTATTATTTCCAGGCTTTTAAAGAGCTTCCGGGTGGCAGTTTAGGATTGTAAACATCGAACTATCACAAACCAGTCATTGACAACAGGCTTTATTATTACAGGGTTTTTCCTGGAAAGGGTTCATCTTGATTAAGCAGGGGGGGAAACAGGATGACATTTTAATGACAATGACAGCATGTAGATGAAATAAATTGCATGCTTGAGGAGCACCTTTCTGAAAAGCACCCTTAATTTCTATCCTTTGTTTTTATACTGTTCGTTTGTTGTTGTTGTTGGTTTTTTTTCCCCCCAGACTGGTTTTATACTGCTGTTTTATGTTGTGGTATTTTTACATTATTGTTTTAATTTGTTTGATTGTGATTTAAACTTTTTGTATGCTGCCCTGAAAGCTAGTTGAAGGGGAGTACATGAAATAATAATAATAATAATAATAATAATAATAATAATAATATGCCCACACAAATTATATGAGAGATTGGGCATATAGCAGGGTCCCCAGTGTTAAGAGACAAACTCATGCGCAATTGGTTGGTCTGTACACTGCCTGTGTATTCTCACATTCTTCTGAACCCAAGTAAAGTAAGAGATGGAGCTTGCTGCTTTGAGCCTGCTCCTTTCTCCCAGACTCTGGATCAGTTGTCTCTAGAGGGCTGCTTGTGTTTATACAATGGTGTATATACATTTACTTAGGCTTTTCCCTTCACACTTCTTTTGAGTCTTTGATCTACTCCATAGTTGGTATTCCAGACTTTTATACAATGTCAGTGCTAAATGCCCCACGCAGTCAGTCAGCCAGTAGGACATAGGCTGAAAAATAAACAGTTGAACACTGGACTCTTTCTTTAAAAGCTGTAAAACTAGGATGCAAAAGAGAGATACAGAAATAGACAGCAAACATTGCATTGTCAGGGGAGTAGTTTGTTATATGGATCCATGTTCCTGTTTTGTATGCATTTCCTCCCTCCCTTCCTCCTCAGGGATCCTTTTATGTGGCCAGAATAATTCAAGATCATGCAGAATTTGCAGCCTAACAAACTAGAATGCTCTGAGATTACTATCGCTTACATTGTTTTGGTCCTATAAATGGTTCCTTGAGGCACAGAAAAACCAAACCAAATGTATGCATGTATTTGAAGCTCTAACACAATTTCAAAAGCTTGAATATTTTCCCCAGCTGTTCAGCAAGCCTTTAATAAGAAAGCATGATGTTGGGGAAAATGAGAACGGTTGTCGGAGCAATCCTATATACTCACATAACCTCGGGTCTGGAGATATACTGCCACTACAGCCAACATATCTAATGTTTACTAAGTCCAGGTGGGGAGGGGAGGGTAAGAAACACACAACTGGAAAATTCAAAACAGCATGAAAATGGCAGATATAAACCCAGTGTCCAAATGAACACTGCCAAAGCCCTCCAGTCATAAACAGTATCATCTATGGCACCCACATGCTACCCAAATGCAGTGGTGGAGCATATACCCACACTGCCCAGGGCATGCGCATTCCCAAGAGGTGCAGAGGGTGCCCTCCTAGGTGTGGGATAGCTGTGCACACACCCACCGATCCCGCTTCCTTCCTCTCCTCTTCCCGGTCGCCTGCCTCCTTCCCTCCTCTCCCCTGCCTGCCTGTCTCCTCCAGCCAGGAGCACAGGGCAATGGAGCACCATCCACCCATCACTCCTGCACCTACCGCCAGCCATCAGGGGAAGGCACAAGCTGCTGCGCTGCACTCCCGGCTGGAGGAGGCAGGCAGGGTAGAGGATGGGAAGGAGGCAGGTGAATGGAAAGGGGAGAAGAAGGAACCAGCAAAGCAGCTCAGCAGCCCCCCCTTCCCCTTCCCCCCCCCCCACGGCTCGCGGTAGGCATGGGAGTCTGAGTCACAGGCGGGCAGAGCACCGAATGTCACGCCCGCTTAGGGATGACTCCCGGAGCGGTCCACGCCCCACTACCACCACCTTCCTCTGCCCATACGTGGAAGGAGCCAGAAAACTGTTGGCAATGGGGGGGAAACACACTGCAATTCATTGCATCACTATACAGCATACAAGATGATGCTGAAGCAACCCCACACCATCAGCCCCAGTGGCTTAGCCAGCAATGACCCTGCTACTGCTAGGCAAGCCCCATCTCTATAGACAAGGGTTCAAATCCACTTATGTTCCTCTCATTTACTCTTTTTATGAGCACAACACACACAGCCTCCAGTGGCTCACTCTATAGGTCCCAGGGTTGGGAAGCAGAAGAGTTCAAGCCCCAGCAAGGGAAAAGGAAAAATATGGCTCAATTCTTCTCTTGCATGCCTGGCTTTAAAAAAGAAATATCATGGCACCTCAAACTTACACTGCAGGCTCCACAGAGCAGCTCCCTAACAACTCAGCCACAGCAGCAGGCATCAAACACCTCCTAGACTGGAGTATCCTATTTTTCTGCTGCCCTCAGCCTCAACCTCAGGAGTGCAGAAGCTGCCAGATGAGTCCTGGTTGGATAGAACAGGCCATGGTTTTAAGGCAGGGGATACATTGTTCAAAGCCAAGGAATAACACCAAACCCCAAACACACCTGAGCCAATTGAAACACCACATGGACCCAATGCCCCCACCCCATTTGGTCCATTCCTGGCAGCCCATGTGACCAATGGAACCCTGCCCTGATATCTTGCCTAATAGGCTGACACTACTAGGTAGGACCCCAGCAGGTAACATTTTCTCCCATCTCCATTTTCTCCCACATCCTCAACTCATAGCACCCTCGCAGCAGCCTTCATTCCACTTGTGCTCCCTGATACGCCTGCTCCCTTGCTGTCCATGTGTCTGACTGAGCAAAGAGGGAAGAGAGTCATTGCCCCTAGCCTATCAAGCTCTAGATCCAACCTCACAGTCCCATGCCACTCTGGCATGAGGTGCCTAATAACGGAGAGGGGGGGGGAGAGTAGCAATTTCATTGTGCTCATATGGAGGGTCCAGAAAGGGGAAAACATATATGTGGAGTTAGCACTCCCGCAGGACCCCTGTGTCTTGGACAGTGCCTCAACAAACAGCAAGGGTGGCAAGTGCAATGTCCCCTATGGCATCTACTAAAACAAGTAGATTAACAACCCCATGGAGGAACATTCAGGAGCATCCCATGCACTGCTGCTAGTTATGGGGTAGGTCTCATCTGCATGGAATGGGGGTGGGAGTAAGAGGGATAAGGGGGCTTCCAGACAAGCTACTTATCGAGCATTTGTTCTGATTTGCTTGCAGGTAGATTAGATGGCTTTTGGTGTTCATGAATGCTCATAAACCTTTGCAGGTAGATTAGATGGCATTGCATGAAAGCAACTGTTATGCCACACTGCCCAGTACAGGTATATTATATCACTTTCCTTATTGCAAAAAGCCCAGTAAGCGGGTTCATTGCACAAGACCTCCCAATCAGCTCAAGTTGTGCAGTCTGAATTTGCTGGTATGTGTTTGCATGCCACCTGAAAATGGTGGTTGTCTGAAAGTGCCAGGAGAGGAAGAAGCAGCAGGAAGCAGTTGGAACACATGGCCCCTGAACCTGAGTACACAGTAGATGTTTGTGAGGGAAGCAGAGATCCAGTGGATCCAGGGCTACCTCTACCTCATCCCCCTGCCTCACCTCAGAGCACTTTCAGGAGTGCTGAATGCCAACTGCTGTCAGTGGTAGATATTTGCCTGTGGAGCTTTCCATGGCCACAGCAGAGGCTTCCTTAGCAAGCATGGGTGTGCCACCTGCAGACCTTTCTGCCAGAGGCAGAGGCAAAGGCACCCACCTATCCTGTGAATTAAGATTGCTCTGCCCATCCTAATGTTTGCAGAGCCACAAACAGACTAGCCTGGTCACAGACATAAGCAGACACCTTGATATGTTGGCATGGTGTAACTGTGAGAAACCTAAACTTAAAGCCCAGCTGAGGTGCAGCTGGTTTAAATAATAGCAAGCAATTAGGCTGAAGACAAAATCAGCGGTGGCATTTTATAATTACAATTAATTTAAAGGTTAATTTCCTTTGGTGCTAAAATCTTATTTAAAACATTTACCAGGAAAGGAAATTAGGATGTTACTATTAAGATGCATGGAGTGCTTCTGGGAATCCATGCCTATTATCAGTAGAAAATTAGGTTAGGCTCAAAGTGGGAATTTCAATTCATTTTAGTGTATAATAGGTGGCGATCAGGGCCTTGAGTTGGTGAGTTTTGGTTAGGGAGTCTGTAAGATTTGCATTTCTTTTGTTTGAGGGATTAATTGCAAATGTTTTTAACAAAGGGGCTGGTTTAATACGTGAACAAGCACAACATGAAAAGAAAATTGGTTATGGATTGCTGCCTTCCTAACTAATGAAGTTGATGTTAAGGAAATCCCTGAGAGACATAGTTGTGCTATGAAAAAATATTAATAAATAGATTTACACACTGAAAGTGGTGCTGTCACTACCTTCCTATATGTTAATTTTCCTTTTCCCTTATTACCTGGTACATCCCTCCCCGAACATCCATCACCATCTCCTAAGGGAGCTGCCAAGCCTGTGTTTCAAATATGTCTAAATAATAGTGGTGCTTTGATGGAAGAAACGTTTGCATTGGTGTCTCATCATCATAACAGAATACTGTTTAATAAAATCAATTCCTGATCACTATAAGGGAAGAGGGATTGTGATCACCATGAATTTTATTATGTTTTATGTTTTTCTTCATCTGTCATAGTCTTATTACATGAAATAATTTCTAAAATGACTATTTTTTTAATGGCAGGGGAATCTTCAGTAGAAATAAACAACAGCCTTGAATAGTTGGCTGGGTGGTTACATGGGAGCCAGTTGAAGTTAAATTCTTCAAAGACAGAGGTCCTTTGGCTGGGTCAGGGGCCAACTCCCATCTCTTGCGGGGGTGCAATTAGTGCCAGTGCCGTCCATTAAGAGTTTGGGTGTAATCTTCAACACCTCCCTTTCTATGGAAGCGCTGGTTGCAGCCATAACAAAGGTGGCATTTTTTCATCTCCACCAAGCTAAGCAGCTGGCCCCTGACCTCGCCACTGTGATCCACGTGATGGTCACCTCCAGGCTTGATTATTGTAACTCACACTTTGTGGGGTTGCCCTTGAGACTGACCCAGAAACTCCAGCGGGTGCAGAATGCGTTAGTGAGACTCCTTGCTGCAGGATCACATTCAGCTGCACTGGTTCCCGGTGGAGTGCAGGATCAGGTTTAAAGTGCTGGTTTTAACCTTTAAAGCCCTATATGGCCTAGGACCCTCGTACCTAAAAGACCGCCTCTCCTGGTATGTCCCACAGAGGACCTTATGGTCTTCAAATAAAAGCATATTGGAGATCCCGGGCCACAGGGAGGTTAGGCTGGCCTCAACCAGAGCCAGGGCTTTTTCGGTCGTGGCCCCAATCTGGTGGAACACTCTGTCACAAGAGACTAGGGCCCTATGGGACTTGACATCTTTCCGCAGGGCCTGCAAGACAGAGTTGTTCCACCAGGCTTTGGTCAAGGCACAGTCTGACCCCCCTCCCTCCTTCTGTAATCCTTACAGAACTCTAGCCCAATGGTTGACATTAATTTGATTCTGAATTGATTTTAGAATGTATTTTAATTTTTAGAATGTATTTTAATTTTTAGAATGTATTTTAATTAATTGACAGTGTGATTTTATGTAGACTGTGCTATTTTTACTTATTGTTAGCTGCTCTGAGCCTGGTTTTAAGATTGCAGTAACTTGGAGATTTCATTAACCTGATTAATTTGCCTCACTCATTTCTGCTGTTATTCCTCATATTGTGCCTAGCTGGTACCGTCATAACAATAACCAAATGCAAACCGTGATGTAAAGCTTGGAAGTGTATTGGGGATTCCAAACCAGGGTTTCAAAGAATATCGGTGTAATGCCAAACCAGGGTTTAGGCAGGCAAAAAGAATACATATGGTCTAAAACAGGCATCCTCAAACTGCGGCCCGCCAGATGTTTTGGCCTACAACTCCCATGATCCCTAGCTAACAAGACCAGTGGTCAGGGATGATGGGAATTGTAGTCCAAAACATCTGGAGGGCCAAAGTTTGGGGATGCCTGGTCTAAAAGAAGAGAGATGGGGGGTGCAGTACCACGACCTGCTCCTGATTGCTAAACCATGGCTAACCTTTGGGTAGCATTACATTGCAGCAGCCCTAGGCAGCAAATATAGGATTCCAGTCTTCTGGGTGATATAAGCCCACATCCCCATGGCCACAAAAAGTTATGCATCTCCCACTACATAATGCTTTATTTCTCATACCCTTCATCCACCCCGAAAAATAACTTTTGAAAACTTAATGGGCTAATGCAGCTAAAGTAGCATCCAGTTCTTTGATAAATATTTCTTTAAAAATGCACTGCCTAGCAAAATTCTATTTCTCTCAAACTCTCATCTGAGTTTTGGCCTGCTAAAATTTACAGCTGAATACCCGATGATGGGAGGAAGAATGGCCTACTGGCTCCCTGGAGCAAACCAGAGTATGTATTCCTTTAAAAATTTGAATGTTTTCTTAGAGTCTCCTTTGTTCAGAAGGTTTGGTTGGGGGGGGGAACCCTTGCAGGGCTTTTTCTATAGTGCTTCCTGCCCTGTGGAATCAATTCACCTCTGATATTTGCCTTAGTTTGACCCTTCTAGTAATTCACAGGCACTAGGAGACATGCTTGTCTGGAGTGTTTTTGAAGGGATTTTATGTCTTCTGTTTGTGGGGAATTTTTTAAATGTTTGACCTGTATGTGTATTTTTATTGTCTTTGGTGTTGTTCTGTTGCCTTTATATAAGCTGATTCTTTGGTAGACAGAAGAGGATAAAATGTTTGCATAGATTATATGTTTGCATGTATATATTGTTGTCTGCCACCCCAATCTCCAAGTGGTGTGCAATTCCAGGGGTTCCTGGTGCTTACACCAGGGTTCAGTGTCATTGTAATGAGGGGCAGTGGAGACTGCGATTTCTTTATAATACATGGCTTATTTACACATATATATAACCTGAGGCTACAATGGAGGGTCTCACAGCATTAACACCCCAGAAGGACTTGCTTCTCCCATCATCACAGCAGAAATCCAGTACAGTGGTACCTCGGTTTATGAACACAATTGGTTCCGGAAGTCTGTTCATAAACTGAAGTGTTCATAAACTGAAGCAAGCTTTCCCATTGAAAGTAATGGAAAGTGGATTAATCTGTTCCAGACGGTCCACAGAGTACTTAAACTGAAGCGTTCATAAACTGAAGCGAACTTTCCCATTGAAAGTAATGGAAAGTGGATTAATCCGTTCCAGACAGGTCCGCGGAGTACTCAACCTGAAGCGTACTTAACCCGAAGCATGGGTGTAATTGGTTCCGGAAGTCTGTTCATAAACTGAAGCGTTCATAAACTGAAGCAAACTTTCCCATTGAAAGTAATGGAAAGTGAATTAATCCGTTCCAGATGGGTCTGCGGCGTTCGTAAACCAAAAATTCGTAAACCGAGGTACCACTGTATGACTCTCCTCAGGCTTCTGCCTGCAGCCTGCTTCTTACCAGCTCTCACTAACACTAGACTCTGGCCTTCTCACTACCAGCCAGGTGAGGGAAGGAGCCCATCCATTTGCCCTCCAGCACAAAGATTTGTACTTGGGGTCATTACCAAAATATTGCAGAGAGGTATTAAGTAACTGGTCTATGCCTCAAAGTGACCAACCTCTCTTTTACTCTCTCTCTCTCTCTGCTATCCTTTGAAATGTACACTCATCTGAATTGTGTAATGCAGTTCTCCAATCAATTACAAAACTCTATTCCTGTATTCCTACAGTGATTTGATTTGTGCTAAAACATTGATCGATTGCTTAATTTTATGGCAGGAATTGTAATTATGAAAATTGACCATAATATATCCAACTTTTTCATATATTTGATTTTAATTTTGCTTTTATTTGATGGACTGCTTTATTTTTGTTTGCTTTTTGAACTGTGTTCATGAGACTCGGGGGCTTCTTGAAAGTGTATCTAGGGTTCCTCAGTGAAATCAGTAATAGTGTAGACAAACATCCCTGAAGGACAGCTGGCTCTGTTCACAACTTATCTTGCCCTGTAATCTGAGAAGTTAGGAGGATGTTTGGTGTCTTCTAGAGCACTTGTAGTTTATATGGGCAACACTGAAGTTCAACAGAGCTTACCAGTGTCCTGCATGAATTGAGTGTGTACCCTAGGACAAAGGCCAGGGTTCTCTGTGGCACACAACAGCTTCATGGGAGATTGTCAAGGGCTCCTCTACAGCCAAGTCAATAGGGAAATTGCTTTAGATTCTGTCTCACTTTTGGTCCTCAGAATTCTCCTTCTCCTGCTGGAGTTTTCCTCCATTTATAGCAGTTGTATCTCTCTCTTTCCTCCATCCCACTTCTTTATCTCTTTACTTGTCCAGTAATAAGCTAGCCTACAGCAATCTCCCGCTAACAATTTGTTCCATTAGGGACACAATGGTCCTACCATGCTTGCATTTCCTCTAGATGACACTGATTGGGAACAACCTGCAGATTTTTCCAGGCTATTTGAAGCATCTTGGCAGTTTGAAAGTCCTTCAGGGGCAGTTTTAAAATGCCCCATGTGTAAAATGGTGCATTATAGTGGAAATTGTCATAGAAATATCCTAGCTCAACTGAAACTTGATTCAGGAAGGGGAAAGAATATATATATATATATATATATATATATATATATATATATATATATATATATATGTATGTATGTATGTATCCTATTTCCTCAGAGAAGTCTTTATTATAGGCTGTTAACAATTATCGCATTTATAAAAAGTTCCATGTTCATTCATAGACCAGTAGATTCTGCATGCAGTTGTGTGTTAGGGGGAAGTTTGCATATACTTTTGCAGCACTGAACATACCTGTAGCAAGGAAAAATAGAGAACCAAAAGGCATTGTTTGCTGTCTGTTTCTGGGCATGCTGATGATAATCCCCAAAATAGGTGCTATGTCGATGAGCTTTAAGGCAAAAAGCTGTAAATATTTTTCCCCCATGTAACATTTCTTTGGCCAGGAAATTACTGTAACTTTTGAGTTACAGGCCAATGTATGCTACTGGAAAGATTTGTTTCCCTGATCTTTTGAGACCCAGTAGAGCCCGGTTTATTTTAAATATTTGTGGGATTTTCTCTCTCTCTTGATGTCAAGTGAAACTTCAACATCAACATATTCATTAAGTCAAAAGTAAGAATAAGTGTGCAAGAAAGGAAAGGTTACATGATGTGCAGCCCATTCCTGTGCATGTTTATTTGGAAATAGATCCCAGGGTTCAATGGGATTTACTCCATTGAGTGTGCTGGGGGGGGGGTAGTATTCAAAAGATGTGTGTGTGAATAAAGGTTTAGTTTGGTTTTAGATTGTGAAATGGTTGCTTTTTTGCTTCTACATAGGAGAGTCAAAAGTTCACAGGAGAAAGGAAAAACTGTTCTGAAATCAGGTTCAATGAGGATGGTTAAATTACTATTTCATCTGTTGCCAAAAGGTTACTATATACTGATAGATTCTTGTGGTTTTTTTATTAACTCCTTTTCAGTTAAAATTTGTACACTAATTTTGCAGACATTTCATAGCTCTGATTTGGCAAATGTTCAATCTAAACCTTTAAGTCTCCTTTTCCTTTTTTAAAATTCTAATTATAAGTATTGTTGTGTAGTTTTAATAGAAACAAAAAATGAAAGTTCACAAGAGACTAATGTGCACAGGAGGGTCAGAGTTTCAGCCTATGAACCTGCAATTAAGGAGAAATAGAAACATAATCCAGATTTGACTCTCCTCCTGTTGGCTAAAAGGTTGAGAGCAAAAATACTGTAAAGCTAGTAAGTTAAAGAAAGGAAGAGTTGCAGGAGAAAGGACCAAAACATTAAGACGAAGGATCAGAGAACCCAGTTGGGACATTATAGCAGAAAGGAGCCAGGAAAAGACCGCAAAGGGACCCAGAAGCTGAACCCATAAGAAACAGTGTAGAAGAGTTTTGTATGTGTTTCTCTATTTATATTTTTATATATTCTAAAAGCATGTTTTCTGAAACTGCCTCTAAGTGTTGCCTCACTAAGACACTAAGTAAAAGCATAGCTTATTTTAGGGAGGGGTCCCTGAAGCCTTCCCACCTGTGTGCCTATGCCATATTACTCCACGCAGTATTGATATACAGAGTCTGCTTAGTGGATGTAAAGAAGAGGGAGAATACATCAAATTTGTGGCAGTGGTCAAGGGGTTGGTTTGGCTATTTTTGCTTGCTTCCCTTCCCTCTCATAGTGCAGACCACTACAGCCCATGGTGCCACTATGTCTGAAGTGTGACTTCTGGGCCACTATATGACTAGAGAAGGAAGACTCAAGAATTGAATCTACATCTGTGAAACAAGTCTTTCATTGTCCCTCTTGTGAGTCGAGAACCCGCCACCCACTTGGACACAATGTATTTAAGTTAACAGGTGGGAAAAGGCCACAACTTTATTGGTTACAGCATGTGTGTGGTATTGGCTTAGGCATTGGATTGAACAGACTAGATGACTCCCCCTCTCAGCATGGAGTCATCAAAGGTTAACAACCAGAAGGTGGAGCCTGTTGATGCAAATACAACTGGAAGCTCCCCCTGATGCCACCGGGGGTCGTGCCATGGCCCTAGCCACCAGCAGGGCATCGGACAGGATCCACGACTGCCGGATTCCTTTAACGGAATACCCTAAAGATGGAGGAGTAGGCAATGGCCCAAACCTTGCCCCCTCCGACACATCACAGATATACCAATGCCTAACCGCCACCCGAGCCAAAGAGCGCACCGCCAAATACTCTCACAGCTGCAACCAATCCCTAAGGCTTTTGATAATATCTGTTAACCAAATGTCATTTACAATATCAGAGAAGCGGACGCCATCCTTACAAAACAGAGCAATGTCACTGAACCTGATGCCAGCGTGCTCGATCACAAGGCCATTTTGGGAACGTAGCTTGCAAGCCACCACACAATTCAGAAGTTACCTGGTTAATGGAGGCAGAGAACTGCCGCGGCTGCATTAAGTGCAGCTAAATCCCGCCCCAGAGCCAGCCCTATTGGCTGGCTACTGGAGGCGTGGTGCGGCAGCAAGGGCAGGTAAGGCAAGGAGCCAACACGCCCCCTTGCTGACGCGGGAGCGACTTCCGTTCACAACCCCTCCCCTCTGTAAGGAGGAGAGACTTTCTCTGATCTGAGCTTTTTAATAGCTGTGTGTGTTCACATTTGATATCTGGAAAGGGAGAAACAGACAGGACAATCCTCACTGGCTGAGCAGAATATATCACCAGTTTGGAAACAGTCCAAAGCTCAGGGAAATCTCAGGGAAGGGGAGGGCCTTTATGATATGGATGTTATTTTATTTACATTTTATTGATCCAGAGTTTCTGAAGGAAAATTAATGAAACTGCCCTCAGTCACAGTCTGTTAAACATATCAATGTTTTACTAGAAAATCATTTATATGACTATTCCCATGATAATCTTTATCATACAATCTTGCCCTCATCACTGCAACATTTTAATCATTTTCAAATACACACCTATGCATGTCTAGTCAGAAGTAAGTCTAATTGCATTCAAGTAGGTTTCCTCCCAGGTTACTGGATATGGGATTGCCGCCACAACCAGATCATTTTTGTAGAGTTGGGTATTTAAGGCCAAGTCATACGTTACTTTCCCCCATGCAGAGGTTCATAAATAGGCTTCCGCCTGGTGGCCTCTGCACAATTGGGACTTATTTGAACTTGGACTTACAACAGTGATAAGCCAAACACAGAAATGCTACATGTCTGTGTTAGTGGGACTCCCACACTAAACTCAACACATAAATGTCGTACAGTATTCCACTCTGCATACCGGTAGTACTGTCATGAGGAAGCAGTGATTAGCAGCCTTCACACTAAATGGGTGATATACGATTCAAATCTGATTTCTTTCAGTTCTGTTAACATTTGCTACTACGCTGACTACTTGGTTGAAAATGAGATGGATGATTGTGTTGTTTTACACCATGTTGCTTTCCTTCTGTGTGCCCATCTGCTTTTTTCCAGCTGACTCACTGCTGCCCTTTGTGAGGCCTCTAAAAACCCCACATCTATAACCTGTGCTAATGAAAGCCCTCCTTTTCCAGGGAGTTGCTATTCCTTGTGAAAAAAGCTTTTGCAAACATTCCTACAGATAGCAAAACCCAACTTAGGGAATGTTTTAGTGAAGTTGCATAGGTCTGTTCCGTGTCTTTAGTGGAGGATTGGCTGAGCAGTTGCTGCCACTACAGACTATTTCTAAAAATTTGCAAAGATTAGAAGGTAGTTTTGGTTTGCTCCAAGAAAGCTACTACCAGGGGGGAAGGAACAGCTTAGCAAACCTGTGTGTGTGTGTGTGTGTGTGTGTGTGTGTGTGTGTGTGTGTGTGTGTGCATGAATGCAAACCATTTGTTGGGGGTTTGCTCAGTATGTGCAGTGGTGCAGTGGTTTTGAAAGTGAGCAGTGGCAATTGCATTAGGTGACTTCAAGACATTTGTATTGGAGTTGCCAACCTTTGGGAACATGTGGGGGCATTTGGGAGCGTGCCATGCAATGGCATGCAGTAAAGTTTTTTGTGGGGGAACAGATAGAGCCAAAGGTATCAGCTTATGAAGGCGATTGGGAAGGGTGATGTTGTGTGTGAGAGCATCATGCCTCCCTTTCTAAGCCAGGCAGAAGCTTCCCGGGCTTTGGGAAGAAGGCGCCAGGCTTTAATAATTTAATACTCTAATTTACCAGGAACATTCAGGGGGCTAGCCTAGTCCCCCTAGTCCACTGACCACATGCCACTGGTTCCATGTACACCATCTCCTCTGGTTACTTCTCTCTGTCTCTCTTCCTTTCCTGGGTCACTCTCCCCCAGGCAGACATAAAGACGGAAAACACACACACACACACACACACACACACACACACACAGTACATCATTTGCTTTTCAAAAGGGTTTGAGTAAAAAGACCGATCCAGTGGAATTAAAATAGATCCTCTTGCTTTTGCATGATTTTACATTGAGTCCACCTCCCCATCCTAACACCATGAAATGAATGCTTAAATTAGTAGACTGCACAGTAAATATCACCGTGCTTTCCAGGGTTGCCCTGGCACAAATGCATCTATCCAAGGCACAGATCCTCCTGAATTATCCATGGCTCTTATATAGGATGACAACAAAACTGCCACTAAATGACAGGACACATGAATGGACACAGATTTAACAATGGTTCTGAGGGGATCAGTCATAAAAATTATGGTGATCTGCATGGATTTCCCCCCCCCCCATGTTTTTTACCATGGCAGTGTTGGAAAGCACCATATGCATGATTTGTATGATTCAGCCAACAAGAGATAAGTGATTTAATGGTGGTTTGCATAGTGGGGACCCCAAGAGGAGGGAATCTATTTTGATGAATCTGGTGTGTGTGTGTGAGTGTGAGTGTGTGTGTGTGTGTGTGTGTGTGTGTGTGTGTGTGTGTGTGAGAGAGAGAGAGAGAGAGAGAGAGAGAGAGAGAGAGAGAGAGAGAGAGAGGCCATGCCTGATCACTTTTCCCTGCCATTCTCTCACTACTTTATCCCCCTGCCACTGCCTGCTTCCCCACAGTCTCCCAGATCAGTTACTTTTTTCTCCTACAACCTTGGTCATTCCACTTTCTAGTCAGCATCTCAGAGCTGAAAGAGGAAGTGAGAAGTAGCTTTTCACTTCCAGTGTCCCTCCCTTAGCACTACGTACTTTGGGGGGTGGGAAATAAGGGCACAGTGAGTGGAGGCAGTGCTAAGTTTCACGGCTGATGTATTGTGCTCACAGACACCACATTGGTGATCCCAACTTTAAAAGCATCAATTGAAGAATTATGATTTTCGCATTGAATTTAGGACCAACAAAATAGTATGGTAGATTTTTGCAGCCATGTTTTTAATGCAACAGTCCTAACCATGGGAGAATGGTTGATTATCTGATACTTACATCAAGGCTCAGCTAACAATGCCTTTTCATCAGACCCAGGCAGTATTTGTCACAAGATAAGTCGCAAGTGCTACATGATAGTTGTGCAAATCTACCCTTGTCTCCATCAGGATATGAAAGAAATCCTGATTCCCAACATAACGTGTTGCCCATTGCAAAGTACAGATAAAGACCACAAAGATTCATTTTGTCTTCTTTTTCTTCTTTCTGTAGTGGTAAAGTACATTAACTAAGTAACATTTGGCAAATATCCAAAATAAGACCTGTGACACAGTCATTTCTAGTGTGTGTGGGTACATCTCAAAAACAGTCCCCCTCAACAATAAACTCAATTTCACTCATGTTTTCACCATTGTCACCATCTGTCTTAGGACTGGGTGGCAAATACGCAGCCTTGTAAAGAAATGAATCTGTTTTCCCAGGCTTTTGAGTGGGCAGGATTAGGATTTCTCTACACTGTGGATGCATTAATATTTATTACAACAAATAAATTACCATTGCAATCTAATAATATTTTATCCCTTTCTACTGGACTTGAAGGAACAGATGTGAATTATTTATCCCCCAACTAGAAGGTTGCAGTGGACACTTGCCAGCCCATTCTGCTTTATCGGTCGTCTGCGAAGGATACCAATGTGATATCAGAACAGGCACTTTGACCACTCCTGCCATCTCCAGAGGAGGAATAAATACAGATATACACAGAGGCAACTTATTTAGGCATTAGCATGCCTGAATAATCTACGTGTTTTCTCATAAACTAATTGTGCAATCTTGTAAATGGAGGAGTAAATCACATTGGAAACTACCAGTGTGACTTCCAGATAATCATACATATGACAGGTCTATAAGAAATTTTAAGATCGTGCCTCCATGAAAGAAGTGACTGTAAGCTTTTGATGTTTCACATCAATGGGATTATGCCTCTGCACTTTCAGATTTGCTCCTGAAGAAACATAGTTAAGAACCCTAACTGGTGGCGATGTTCTTAAAAGATCAAAAGCAACTTTTCAGTGTGTTTGATTAATCAGTTTAGGATTAGAACATCTGTGGTCATTCAGTCAATAAGGTTTATTTATTCAATCCCATGCCAATACTATCAGACATTAGAAGCTGCATGACACTTTTAGTGACCTTTTAGGTTCTGCCAAAATAAAATGCTCAGCAGAAAGGACAGCAATTGGCATGGGGTTTGGAGACTATAATAAAGCCACAAGCAACTTTTAGATCAATCTGGTCACCACCACAGATTCAGGAAAGCTAAGTAGGAGTGTGCCATGAATAAGGGGAAAAGATTACATTGTACTGCTAGTTTACATACATTGGGAACTGTCCTTCTGGAACCTCTCTTCTGTGCTCAAGTCTTTACAGACTTACAACATCCTAAAACAGATGCCCACCCCCAGGCTTCTTTTGTGATGGTACTCACCTATACAAAATACCAACACCACTTTTCTTGCATGCCCTTGGCATCTATTTTATGCTGGCACCCATTGAATGTTTGTCAATACAGTGGTACCTTGACTTACGAAGACGATCCGTTCTGTGGCCGTCTTTGTAAGTCGAGGTCTTCGGTTGTCGAAGCGCTGCTTCTGCGCGTGCGCCGACCGCACACTCCATTTTGTGCAGGCGCAGGGCGCGCACGACAAAAAGACTTCTGGGGTTGTCGACTTCGGAAGACGAAACCTTCAGAAGTCAAAGCATTCAGTTGTCGAGGTACCACTGTACACAAGAACCATCATGCCATTTTTTACACACACCCCAAAAAAAGCACTGCACACCTCTTTCCCCATATGAACCTGCCTGAAAGATTGACTTTTGATGCCCTTCTCTGCATGCTGCCTTTAAGGGGGGGGGTCTGGAGGGTGGCGATGAGAGAATGTATATTTTCAGTGGTAACTCCCTAATTATGAAATGCTCGCCCAAGGGAGGCCCACCAGGTCCCAACTTGGTCATTGTTTCAGTGCCAGACATTTGTTTGTTTGTTTGTTTGTTTGTTTTCCTGGTCCCTTGATGAGATGCTTTCATTCCCACTATGTTTTTCATATGTTTATGCTTTTATATTATTGCTATGTTGCTGTATTTTAGTCATCTTGTAAATCTTTTGGGGATCTTGTTGTGGCGAGTAATTCAAAAATTCAGTAACCTAACCATTCTGCTGAAGAATCTCCCAGAATTCTAGTACTCAGGCCATCCAAAGCTACTGACTAGAAGCAAAAAAAGAATCACTTTATGCTATGAAATTCATTGCCACAGAACATTAAAACTTACAAGTAGTTAGTAGTGATGGCTTCCTTGAGTACCTGACAAAAGAAATCGGGAAGATGGCATATAAATTCACTGGTTCCAAAGCACTCTACTGGAACAAAGAAACAATGCAGTTGCTCCCTTGGAAAATATAAGGTCTGACCACGTCCATCTAGGCTGTCTTTAGCACTTACTGGAATTCACAGGTTCCTTGTAAAGCCTGGGATAATTTTTCAAAGAGCATAGATCAATTTCCTTTCATCTGTTGCTCACAGAACCAGTGTGGCAGCAGATGTGACACAATAATCACAACCAGTTAAAACATGGAGGCTGCAAATTATTGGTTTACAGCCTCCTACAAATGTGTAATTTATACATTCCAGTCAGGTGGGCTGCTCATAAACAAGAAGAGCAATGGTATATAGATAAACTGTTATAATCTGTGATTGGCACGCTGATGAAAACTTGCTCTCTATATAGTCATTACCCTGTAGATTCTGTACTTCGTTTGCATTCTCACTTCCATTTTAATAAACTATTGAAGGGGGGAAGGTTAGCCAATGTAATATGCATGAAAGCTTGTTTAAAAAGGAAAATGCCTATCACTTCTGAGAATGTCCGCAATGAAAGCAATTTCCTCCTTTTCAGTTGACTTCATAGGTGGATTTGACTCTTACGGCTATCAAGGCCCACAGAAGACATCTCATTTACAGCTACAGCCCATGTATATGTGAGTACCTAACTTTCAAGTTACTCTATCAACTGCTAGATGTTTATTAATGATTAAAAAGTAGCACTTTTTAGGGGATGTCCAATAACTCCTTTAAAAGTACATCTGCCTGGTACGCATTACTTATATTACAATGCTGTTGTATGAGTAGGGAATCTCAGGTTTGCATTTTTACCACATGGATTGGTCTGAATGCACTGGTGGCCTTGCTGCCATTTCCAGCCAAGCATATTCACCACTTGCATGGAGAGTCCATGAAATTTTACCATCTACATCATCTTTCAAACAACTATTCCTGTGGATCTTTCTCTCTCAACAGCTTCTTTGTTGATGAATGTACATTAGCCCTAATTTACCTCCGGGTGAACGGAGTTCCTATTATTCCTAGTGATCCTATTATTATGCTCAGCTGTCAGACTATTTGTGAAACATGGCAGCTTTCTCAAAATACAGTTTCTCATCTGTGTGTGCCCAAAGAAATGCTTTTTCACTTTTGTCACAGGATTCTACACTTACAAAATGTTATTTCTTCCTGTCACTGTTTGTGGCTCCCAGGTACTCAGAACAATTCAAATCCCATTTCTTCCTTCGTATAGTATACCTTGCCATCAACATATGGAGCCTTCTAGCTGAGATATTATCCCATTCTCTTTATGTCCTCTGCTTTGAGAGTAGCTGATTGCATTTACAGAGTTTACAAACACTGGCTGGGAAGAAAGCTGAAGCTGTAGGGCAAAGAAGTCAATATAAATTTTGAAGCTTGTAGCTGAGAACAAGGAAACACTGGAGAAACATCTGAAACTTAGTGCAGGTTTGTTGCTATTTTGCTACAGTACTGCTCACTGACATGTAGGAGATATTGGCTATATGCAGAAGACAACAGAGCTGTTGATATTTCTACTAAAGCGACAAAGGACACAATGGCTGCATTTGCATGTCATGATAAATTTGTCCAAATTTATCATGTTAGGCATGAGAATTATCCATGTTGGGAAAGAGAATAGGAGAGACTTGCGTTTGTTTGCTTGCTATCCTTTCCCCTCACCTACTTCAGTAAGACTGCAAGGAGTTCAGAAGCTGTTAGAGAGAACTGTTGTGCTTATGTCCTGTTTGCAGGCTTCCCATAGGGATCTGGCTGGCAAATGTGAAAATGGGATGCTGGACTAGAGTCCAGCAGAACCTTTCTTACACTCATAAGCTTTTGCTGTAAAATAAAAAAAATTCCTTCAGTAGCACCTTAAAGACCAACTAAGTTTTTATTTTGGTATGAGCTTTCGTGTGCATGCACACTTCTTCAGATACTTTTGCTGCTGCTTCTTTTTTATTATTAAGCGCAGCTTGTCACATCATCCGAACCCAACAAACTGTGATTAACTGTAACTATGTCTTTTGAAACAAGCCAACATCAAACCATGGTTTATGAAGCTGACTTTTTTTCAACAAGTCACAGCTAAGATCAGGCATAGGCAAACTTGGCCCGCCAGATGTTTGGGGATTACAACTCCCATCAGCCCTAGCTAACAGGACCAATGGTCAGGGATGATGGGAGTTGCAGTCCCAAAACATATGGAGGGCTGAGTTTGCCTAAGACTGGCTAAGATTAACCACAGTTTCGGCTTGGGTGTCATGCACTGCCATGTCGGCGAGCATGTAAGCCCAAGGTTCACCTAGACTCATAATAGTCAGCCATTGTCATAATCCAATAAAACCCTTAAGACCAAATTTATACAGAGAAGCAGCACACAGTGCTGACCACCTGATGCTGTATATTTAAGAAAGTAAATTGGGGGGGGGGGTTGTACAACAGAACAGTCTCATATATATGAAAGCAGAAAGCTAGCATAGAATGAGTGAGAATAGCTTTAGCTAAGTGAGCTTTTTTCTGTTTGAAGAGCATCAGCACCAGAGCATCCTTCTTGCTATACATTTTCTGACCGAGAATCTATATAACCTTTACACTTGTCCATTCCTGTATCAGATACGCCCAGGAGAGGGAGGGCTGCACAGAGCTTGGCATTTTGGTGCAAGAAACAGGACTTGGTGCAAGAAACAGGCAGGGGAAGAGAGTAGCATATTTGACATGGTTTTGTATATATGAACAACGCAAGCAAGCTGTGCAGACCCTATAAACTCCCCAACACAGGCTACTGGGGAATGACCTAGATGGCTTTCCTCATCCAGAGATCCACAAGTAGAGCATAAGCTGTCCCCTTTGCACTCATGAAGTCCCATTTACCACTTCCTGGGAAGCCCTTAGGTCCCAATCCCACATCTACCTTCTTCCTTTGAATGGGAGATAGAAATAGAGAGATCAGCCTATTTCTGTTTCCGTTTCCATTTCACATGTAGTCATGCATAATAAGTCTGTTCCAGACCATTTCCTCAGTGATTTGTCATTAAAAGAAGCAAATCCATACAGATATTTGTATTTAAATATATAAAATACTAATTAAATGTTTTGTGTTGAAATACATTTTATTTTAGCTCAAGCAGTTCTACACATATTTTATCCTAAAACATATTTTATGCATTTTGGTACTTTTTTCAGCCAAAGGCCATATAGAAAAACTGGAAAAAGTACTAAATTGAGAGTATAATTATAGGCCTGTTCATGAGCTACCCTGAGAGGTGTGAATTAGGTCACTTTGCTTTAAAATGCAGAGCAAACAAAGTTCTCCTGATAGGGGATATAGCAGGAAAGCAGTGAGCATTTTAAAGATGATTTCTGAAGGGCTTGGGAGTTGTTTTCTACCCTTCTTGGGAATTTTCAGGATTCTGTACCAGCTGTCATAATCAGCCAAATTTCAAGCAAAATTATGTATGTGTTGATGCATGATCAACTCGCATTCTTGCTTATGCCCAATACATTGCTCCACGGCATTCTACCATGATGATAGAGCCTGCTTTCATCTAATTGCACTGAAATACTCTTGACTTGTCAATGAAAGCAACAATTTGGAACCACTAGTGCAAAAGATAACTGAACCCCCCGTAGAAACTTTGCAATGTTGGATTATTAAAAATGCATGCCGCCAAATATTTGAATTTTAGAATAAGCAAGTACATGATGTTAATGTTTTTGGTAGTCTAGGAAATAATTTGAAGGAGAGAGACGCTCAAATAGACAATAGAAAGCCAGACTCCGTCAGTTCTTTACTACAGAAACGTTGGTTTAAAGAGAGAGAGAGGGCCGATGACAGTATGTAATATCAAATGCATAATGTGTTGGAAAAATTGCTCAAGAACAGCTCGCCATTACAGAAGAATTTTCCTGTCATTCTCTGAGGACTTTCAGCCATGAAATGATCTGCCTTCTATACAGAGCCAGTGTGATGAAGGCATGCAGTTTGCTTTATGAAGCAGAATTCCTGAGACTAGTGAGATTCTCAGATCTTATGGCCTGATTAAAACTCATTAGGATTTACTCATTAGGGTCATTTTCCCCCTTCACGTCATTGCTATAATCCGGACATTTACATTAAATCCAATGTTTCTCTTGATGTTTTTTTTTCCCAAACAAAAGAACTCCTATACACCTGAGGCCTGCTGCAGGGCATGACATCCTTCCTTAATTATGTCATTTGCATTTTTCTCTTCTTCCAGAAGAGAAGTGCCAGGGTGCTATGCTGTTGTTTCATTTATAGTGCAGTGGTGCCTCGCTAGACGAAATTAATTCGTTCCACGGGTCAATTCGTGTAACGAATTCTTCATCTAGCGAGTCCCGGTTTCCCATAGGAATGCATTGAAACTTAATCAATGCGTTCCTATGGGCTCCGGGGGACTGGCGGTGGGGAAGGCAGGCAGGCTTAGGGTTAGCCTGTCACACGAAGATGGGGGGCGCTGTTTGCCGGGGCTTGTCAACCCCGGCAAACAGCGCCCACAGATCTTCGGATCTGTCCCCCGATGCGCTACAGCTCGGAGAAGCAGGCAGGGAGACAGCAACAGCCCGCAGCTTCCCGGACTGTTGCCATCTCCCTGCCTGCTTCCCCGAGCCGAAGCGCATCGGGGGAGGGAGCCAAATTCCTCCCCTTCTTCCCGCTGCCGCCAAGCCAGTCCCTGAGCCGAAGTGCGGCGCGGGAGGGGGCTTTTCGTCGTTTGCCTCCCCCTTGGGGGAATGCAAACGGCGAAAAGCCCCCGCTGCTGACTGCCTTCGGCTGGGGGACTGGCTGGGCGACAGCGGGAAGAAGGGGAGGAATTTGGCTCCGCTTTCCCACACACACACTGCCCGGGGATCGGACAAGGCTTGAGAAGCCTCGTCCCATCCCCGCAGTGTCGGGCGGTGGGGGGGAAAGCAGAATGTCAAGCCCTCTACGATCCCCGCTGTGTGACAGGCGGGATGGGGGGGAAGACAGGAAAGATCCTGCCTTCCCCCCCATCCCGCCCGACACACAGTGGGGGATCGTAGGGGCGCCGGGCGGGTCTCTTTGCTGTGAGGGGGTGAAGCGGCGGCGGCTCAGCGCACCCCGGGCAAAGAGACCCGCCGCCATAGACGTGGGTCTCTTTGCCCGGGGAGGTGTGCTTAGCCTCCGGTCGCCGCCGTCGCCGCCGCCTGTCAGCTGTTGAGTGGCTTCAGGCCGCTCTCCAGAGGCACACACGCGCCTCAAGAGAGCGGCCTGAAGCCGCTCAGCAGGTGACAGGCGCAGTGGAGGCGGCCCCAGGCACCCCGGCTTTCTCAGGGAAGGCAAGCGGGGGACACGTAGCCCGCCCGCCTTCCCCAAGAAGGCAGTCAGCAGCGGGGGCTTTTCGTCGTTTGCGTTCCCCCAAGGGGGAGGCAAATGACGAAAAGCCCCCGCAGCTCACTGCCTTCGGCTTGGGGACTGGCTGGGTGACAGCGGGAAGAAGGGGGGAATTCCTCCCCTTCTTCCCGCTGTCGCCCAGCCAGTCCCCCAGCCGAAGTGCGGTGTGGGAGGCGGCTTTTCGTCATTTGCCTCCCCCTTGGGGGAACGCAAATGGCGAAAAGGCTCCGCTGCTGACTGGCTTGGCGGTGGCGGGATGAAGGGGAAGAATTCCTCCCTTCTTCCCGCCGCCAAGCCAAAGCCGCCTTCCCTCGGCAGCAGCCACCGCTTTGTGCCGGGCGGCGGGAGAAGCGGTTCCTCTGCTTCTCCCGCCGCCGCCTGGCACAAAGCCGGTGTCGCTTCCCTCGGCAGCCGCTGCCTGGCTTCAGACGGCGGCTGCCAAGGGAAGCAGCTGTGTGCCAGGTGGCGGCGGGAGAAGCGGCTCCTCCGCTGGCACAAAGCTGACATCGGACGGGGCTTCGGAGAGGCGCAGCGCTTCTCCGAAGTCCCGTCTGATGCTCCCGGGTGTCCATGGTGTGGTAGTGGGGGGAGAAGTGGGGGAACGGATCAGTTCCTCCACTTCTCCCCCCCTTCTTCCCGCGCTACAGCCCTTTGTGTTCCGCTGGTCTCTGCCGGTTGCCCCTCACCGGCAGAGACCAGCGGAACACAAAGGGGAACGAACTGCAGCGCAGGAAGAAGGCAAAGGAAGATCAGCTGAGAGGCGGTGACAGCTGTCAGCGCCTATCAGCTGATCTTCCTTTGCCTTCTACCTGTGCTGCAGCTCATTCCCCTTTGCTAGATGAATGCCCCTAGGTTTTGCAATCGGAGGTTTTTATGACCACATTTCGCAAGACGAAGCGGTGGCCATAAAAAACCTCATCGTCTTGTGAGGCAACCTCCGATCGCAAAACCTATTCGTATAGTGGAAAATTCGTCTTACAGGGCATTCGTTTAGCGAGGCACCACTGTACACCAAATGCTTTGCGCAAGCCCAATGCTCTCATATTTACCTTCGAAAATGTATGAGGTGGGCCACATAGCTCCATTTAAATGGATAGCCATTCTGATCCAGGCAATGAACAGGGCTTGTATGACAGGGAGGCGGGGCGAAGGTAGACCTGGAGCAACACTCACACGGATCACCTATGAGGGAGAAAAATGCTATGGTGAGTGGCACCGGGGGGGGGCTGCTATAGCCTAGCTCTTCTCTCCTCACACTTGACCAATGTGTGAGGCTGTCAACCTCCCTGTGATCTTCGGATGAAGGCCAGTATATATTATTATTAATTATTATTATTATCATGGTTAGGCGCCTATTAAGATAGGAGTGCCCAAGATAGAATGCCAGACTAATACATGGCATTCTCTCTCTGTTCCTCTAACCTGTGATTGTTGGTGCCCTTGTCTGAAGGAGATTAGGTGTTTCTTAGAGTATACACATGATTTCCACAAACCTCACCTTAAAAGTGTTTGATGAGTTGTGAACTATATATGCCAATGGGCAATGACATCTAAATCTCTCCTGTATGTATATTATTTTGAAAATTCAACAAAAAATAATCCCCTCAAAAAAGTGTTTAAAACCTTTTGTGCTGATATATATATATATATATATATATATATATATATATATATATTATTATTATTATTATTTCTGTCTCTTTCTTTTAGGTCAAAGTAGACAAAACAAAGTCTTCGGTTGGGGTCGAAGGACTAGTCAAAGAACTTATTCCAGCACGGCCTCCTGTGGGTGCAAAAGAAGGAAGAAGTCTTAACTTTTCTGTTTCAAAATATAATACTAGAAGAATGCTGGGACATGGAGGCCTCACAAGTACAGACTGCAATGCACAAGATCCTTTCTCTCCCATCTTGGATTTTCCAAATTCTTATACAGAAAGTTCAGAAGGAGAAGCGGTGGCACCATCTTCTGGTCACTGCCTACCTTCTCTTCCCTTTGCTCCTGCCTCTGAATTATGAAACTTATCTCATCCATTTTGGTTCTGCCTGGAGCTGTATCCTCTTCATCAATAAACACTAACAATACCATGATGACCTTGAAACAGAAGTCAATAGACAGCAAGTTGTTTGCCCTAAAGGCTGTATAATACATACTTGCCTTAACCTATCCTAAGTTTCACATCAGAGAAATTTGGTGTGGACTTTCTGAAGTAACTTCCTTTAGGCTCAACCATGCTGTTCATTAATTGTTAAAGATTTCTAAGGCTGTGTCAGGTAACAGACTCTGCTCCCCAGTAGTTCCAGAGTTGGCTGCATAAGAAAACCACCCGCTGGCAGACAGAAGAGGTGCTTTAAGTCTCCAGAAGGGCTGGGATGCAAATACACTTTAAAATACTTCTAACAGAACAGGGCTCTTTGGGGAGCTGGAAAATGCTAGGGAGGAAAGGAACATTTACTAAAGTAATAACTGTAAAGAAACAACAAAAACAGTGCTCCTTAACCCCACTGTTTTTATTTACTGCACTCTAGGTGCTTTTATAAATGACTCTAAATATGTCTTTTACTAATGACAGAGACGTCTGCATTATTTCTATCAGCAGAGGCCAACTGAATATGTATTAACTATGTTTACTCTTTTATAACTTAATTCCAGTTGAAAATCCTATGTAGGTGAGCTTTTTTAAAAAAAGAAAAACCTGCAGCATATAAGATATTTCTTTCTGGGTTTTGTTTTGTTTTGTTTTAGTTGGGGTGGGAGTAGTTGCGTTGGTAACATTTTTGAAGACCTTTTTGTGATATTTGGGGGATCTGTTGTGTGTTAGAATGTGTATCTTAACTTTCTGTATTATCGTGGCTGGGGAAAAAAAGCTGTGCTGTTATGTAGTTGGCAACAAGATGCCTTTGGAAACTTTGCTAGTAGATCAATGTCTTTATGAAATACTCTTGGAGTCCTAGAAACGTCTGTTTGTTCTGAATTTGAGCTGTATATTCAGCCACTTCATTGGCTTTTCAATGGGAAGAGATATTTTGCTCAGGATTTTTTGGAACCGGAATTGCCCTCATTTCTTTATTTAAAACTTGCGTGGGTATTCCAGCCGTAGGCACTTGATGGGGAGAGGTTCTTCTACATATTAGCAAATTGCCCATCAAGTCGTCTTCAGGCAACTTTTTTCTACACTTGCCAAATATTTGCATTCTGTGTGGCCTATAAAAACCATCATTCCCCATGACAACGTTCAAAGCCTGTTCCAATAGAAACACCAGTCCAACTCACTCCCCTGCCTCCACCTCATATTTTTGTATCTTTCAATGGATGTAACATGTCACAGACAAAAATAAATCTGGATGCGTACAGGACAGACATGCACTATAAACATAATCAGATTCCAGCAACTAAAGTGGGATGGGTGTAACCAAACTGTACTATGAGGAAATCTGCATAGTATAGTGGGTAATACATGTAAATTTCAAAACCGTAATCCTACAAGATCAAGCATCCTACTCTTAAGCAGTTGCATAATTCTGTTTACACTGCACTGGTACAGATTTTCAAGGTGCTCTATAATTTTTGTTGGCTTGTTCGCCATTTTAGGCTAGGACCAGAAGTCACTGTAAACCTAACATTCACTCACTATTGGTGGAATTAGTCTGGAATATGATGCATGAAGTATTGAATCCTTAACCTTACTTTTCACATAGGTGTGTTAAGGAGCATGGACCATATTACATAGTGAAGCAGCAGGACTGACCAAGCAGCAACTCACTGACATTCTATCTCCACTTATGGGGATAGACACTGCATATCAGCAAACTTAAATATGTATTCTGGCTCTGGAGTAGAGTTTTGATCTCCTGAATGCGTCCATAGCTCAGACTCCTGGTCTATTAAAGGAGGATGACCATACTTAGCTACACAATTTTTGGAGAATCCGTTGCTTTATATAGGTTGCTAACACCATAAAGGCCTAATTACTTTAAAAATAATTGTGTTTATTTTTACTGTTTGTATAATCATATATATATGGGAGTGTACCATCACCAAGCTTCCTCAAATTCCCTATCAGGAAATGTTTGTGGTTCAGTTCAGTGTTAGCAAATATGAACAAGCTAGCCAGCCAGCCAGTGCTATTTCATCGGCATATAGGATGAAGGTACTTCTTTACATTTGCTTCCCATGCCTGCACCGGTATCTACTAGGAAACAGCCATTTTGCTGCAAATAAATGGTATATAGAGCTCTTTCCTAGAATGTATCCCGCTACCCCCACTGCCAAATATTGCTGTATGTTTTTAAAAAGAACTGCATCCACTGTAAAACAAAGCTGAATGAGAAGAGGGAATTACCGTATGTTCCCTTATTTCCCATGGGTTGTATCACCCCTAGTGCAAAAGCCTCCATGAAAGATACAGAGTTTCTCAAGCTCATGTGCAGGTTTACAATGGTCCAGCCTTGCTCTTATAGCAGCACTAACACCGAGTGCCAGCTGCTTTTCAGACTGTAGCGCGATAGCAGTTCTCAGTATAACTAGTGAGTGTCCAGAAAGGAGAAGTGCTTGTAGGAGAGGGGATGTCGGGTAAGGAAACCACTTTCTCTGCTTTAGTGTGGGCACTGTCCCAACGAGAGGTGGCTTTCACTATAAAAGGGACTCCCAACTGAGTTCTCCTCCTATAGGAATATATTTGGCTAGAACTTCTTCCCCTGAATTTGTCTAGGTGAGTTGTAGGCTTCTTCCCTCTAGCAATGCCCCTGGGGAAATGGAGTTGAAAAAATGACAGTAAGGCATTTTGTTTTGGTTTTCTTGCAAGAGATCAGAGAAAGGAGGAAGCTACTCACATTTAAAATGGGTTGGCATGTGGAGAGCAGAGACACCTGGGGTTGCTACTGCCTGGAGATAAGAAGAGAAAGTCGCTGAAGACCATGGTCATCGAGAAGTGAGATGGTTCTGCTATGACTGTAAGAAGAGAAAGAAGGTTAGAGTGTCTCTTCTCCTACTGCAAGAGTAAGCAAAACAGAGAATTTTGAGGCATTGCAATGAAAATTCTACACTTTCTACGCCACCATACAAACACACACACACACACACACACACACACACACACACACACACACACTAATAGGCCTTCATACTTGCTTACATTGTAGCTAAATCACTACAACCAAAATGATTTCAAGACTGTTGACTACTACAGTGTATAAATTAATGGACACATCTGCTATGGAAAGAGTTTTAGAGCACAGTTGTGTGAGAATATCTGAAATACTGTTGTTGAATTGTACAGCTGTATCCTCCTCAAAAATCCAGTGAAGAATGTTATTTTTCTAGACTGGGCTTTTTGTTGTTGTAATAAATCCAAATATTTAGAAGGCAAGTGTTAACAATCCAAATGTCCTTTTTTTTTCTTATAGTCATTTGTTAATTCTGAATGTATTTTTAACAGAAGGTGGATTTTTTTTGACTAACTAGTGTAATTTGCAAAATAAATGGAGAAATATAGGTTTCCAAGTGTTTCATGGACTCTTCCTGCTTTTCACAAGTTTCATAGATTACAGTAGATTCTCAGAAGAGCAAAAATACAAAAAGGAACAATCCTATTATATTTACATGAAGGCAATTTTGAGCTGTGCTCCACACAGATGTGTCAGCACCGAACAGAAATTGCCAGGTCATGACATCATTTTAACTCAGTCATAGGTAACTGGTATTTTCATTATCTACTGACACTAAAAGGCTACTTTTACAAGGCTGACTGTAATAGACCCGCTGTCATTTAGAATACGCCTTTTTTATTTTGTTCTCTCATCAGTGAATGTAACCATGTGATAGGTTTACAGCAGCCAACAATGTTAACTACTGCATTAAGTAATCCCTGTTAAGAGGGAGTAATGTTCTATTTTAGTACTGAATCCTCATTCAGGTTTTAAAATACTCGTTCATCACACAGTCCAAGGGGGGAATAGTAGAAAGTAGTTAAGAGAGAGGCAAAAACCTAGGAAGTTTGCTGATGGGACCACAAACTACCCTTGGACTAATATCCCAATTTATGCTAGTAAGGCTGAGGTCCAGAAGGAGGCATGGTCAGGTGGACATCCTTGATCTCTTGACAAAGTAGCAGTGCATCCTGATAAACTCAGCACACACACCCTGCTTGCTGCTGCCAGCATAGTAATACAAAGCTACCCAAGTACTTATGGCCCAAATATGTCAATACATGGGCAGGCGGTAGGAAAAGCTAGCAAATATACCATATGTTCCAACTGCCCCTGTTTACCATATGTTCTTGTTCCTTTCTCTGGAAAATCACTCTATTTTGTCCCTATGTTTTATCTTTTTGTGTGTTGCTATCGTTGTCATTCTTCCCAAGGTCTCTATAAGTAAATTGTAAAGGAATGGATGCTTCCTGTCCCTAGCAAATATGCATATGCATGTCTGTGAACAATAAGGCACCATGAAGTGCACAGCCCCCCATTTCACACACTGCACCTGTTTGAACCACTGATTATATATTGTAGGAATTTTCTGTTTTCCTAGTATATATTTAATCCCAAGGATGACCACCCTCCTGCTTTTTAAATCAGGAATTGTGCAAAATAAATAATATTGTGTGCAACAGATGGAATAAAAAGCATTATATAACGGAGGGATCTCAGGCTTCAATGTGATAACAGGGATGCTAAAAAACAATTTCCTGTCTCCATCCATAAAATGTTCCATACACACTTTGTCCACACAGGAGGTTTTCTCATCTTGGCTGCTTGTTGACAACCCCAGAGTAAGCAAGCAGGTAATGGAGCCCAGCCAGCCAGTCCTTGCTGTTGGGAATGGACAGACAAGTAGGAGGCCAGGCGGGCAGGCAGGCGCTGGGATGTCCTTTCTTGTACTTGGGAGCTGAGTGCCCAGTGCTGAAGGGGAACCTTTCTGCCATACAGGCCCAGCAGCACCCACTGTTGCCACTGTTGCCTCCCAAGAAGAGTTTGGATTTGATATCCCGCTTTATCACTACCCGAAGGAGTCTCAAAGCGGCTAACAATCTCCTTTCCCCTCCTCCCCCACAACAGACACCCTGTGAGGTGGGTGGGGCTGAGAGACTTCAAAGAAGTGTGACTAGCTCAAGGTCACCCAGCAGCTGCATGTGGAGAAGCGGAGACAAGAACCCGGTTCCCCAGATTACTAGTCTACCGCTCTTAACCACTACACCACACTGGCTCTCAAGGCAAGGTGCTGGCCTCACATTCACCCTGGGCCACTAAGGCTGGGGGCATCCTCTTTCTAGGCCCCTGTGGGGCAGTGTGAGCAGGCACCTCTCTTTGGGGTGGCGGCTGAGGGTGTTCAAAAAAGGGTGAGGGGCTGCCTGAGCCACAGTGGTGTCACAGAAATAATGTAGTTGGTCAAGGGAGCTGTGGACTCAAAAACGTTGAAAACCTCTGTCCTAAGACTTCCAAACTGGATCTCATCACTTAATCTGAAACTCCTATTTTTAAATCTTACTACAAACCAAAGCCCCTACCTTCTTATTCAGGTGGGTACCAACAATACTGCCAGACACTGCCTTGAATGTACAGCAAAGGACCATGAGACTAGAAAGACTAAAAAGACTAGATCATGAGACCATGAGGGTAGAAAGCTGGGGCACAGGTGGGTTTTTTCATCACGCTTTCCTGTCGAAGGTCAAGGCCCCTGAAGAGAGAGGGAAATACTGGAAGTAAACAACTGGCTGTGTAGGAGGTGTTGTCAGGGATGATTTGGCTATAGTGGTTAGCAAGAATGTGTTAAGAGTCTTGCAAACCTGGGAGAGGTAGTCAATGCAGAATCGGGATTCAAGATTGTGGGCCAAAACTAACAAAATTATTTTCCATAGGGAAAAATGTAAGATTCTACACTTACTGGTAGGTGGGAAGAACCAACTGCACAAATGTAAGATGGAGGACACCTGGTTTGCTAGTAGTAGAGGTGAAAAGGATGAAGAGGTTTTGGGAGACCACAAACTCAACGTGAGTCAACAGTGTGACGCAGCAGCAAAAAAGCTAATGTTATTCTAGGCTGCATCAACAAAAGTATAGTGTCATGGGAAGTCATAGTACTGCTCTATTCTGCTTCTGACAGACTGCACTCAAGAGTACTGTGTCCACGCTGGAATATGTGCAGAGGGGGCGACCAAGATATTCAAGGCTCTGGAAACCAAGCCTTACGAGGGAGGGAATTAGGTTGTTTAGTCTGATAAAGAGGAGACTGAGAAGAGATATGATAGGCTAGCCATCTTCAAATATCTAAAGGGCTGACTTATGGAAGATGCAGCCAGCTTCTTTTCTCCTGCTCCAGAGGGTAGGACCCAAACCAATGGCTTTAAGCTACAAGAAAGGAGATGCCAACTAAACATCAGAAAGAACTTTCTGATGGTAAGAGCTGTTTGACAGTAGTAGACTCCCTTCACTGGAGGTTTTTAAGCAGAGGTTGGATGGCTGTCATGGATGCTTTTATTGAGCTTCCTGCATGGCAGAAGGTTGGACAAAATGACTCTCAGCATCCCTTCAAACTCTATGATTCCATGATTTTAATAGTTTAATTCCAATTATAAAAATCATTCTAAATCCAATCCTCTACAATCAAGCAAACCTCCACCTAATTTTTCCAGTAAGACTAGACAATGCTGACCTTCCGTACAGCATCAAAAAAGAGAAAGCAAAAGTAGATTTAACACACTGCAGAATTTATCATAGCGGCAATAAAAGCCTTCAGCTCTGATTGACTAAACTAATTTGATGTTTTAGAATTTCAAGCAAAACGCAGTCCTGCACAGCTTGTGAATGGTGCTCACCTGCCATGTGTGGTGGGTTTTCAAGGTGCTTGAGAAAGCAGCTTTTCTTGGCTCTAAGGATTGCCAAAATATGGCAGTTTTTTTCTATTTCAAACTATACTGATATTGGGGGGGATGAAATGTTTCCAAGAGTTGAATAAAGACATGGCGAAAATCACATGGAATGAAAAAAAAAACCAAGAATAAAACACCAACTGTTAAATGATAAAAGAGAGAGAGGAGGCTTCGCGCTCCCCGACCTAGAGTTATATCAGGCATCCCCAAACTTCGGCCCTCCAGATGTTTTGGACTACAATTCCCATCATGCCTGACCACTGGTCCTGTTAGCTAAGGATCATGGGAGTTGTAGGCCAAAACATCTGGAGGGCCGCAGTTTGGGGATGCCTGAGTTATATCATGCAGCTGCAGGACTTTGTTGTTGTTGTTGTTGTTTAGTCGTTTAGTCGTGTCCGACTCTTCGTGACCCCATGGACCATAGCACGCCAGGCACTCCTGTCTTGCACTGCCTCCCGCAATTTGGTCAAACTCATGTTCGTAGCTTCGAGAACACTGTCCAACCATCTTGTCCTCTGTCGTCCCCTTCTCCTAGTGCCCTCAATCTTTCCCAACATCAGGGTCTTTTCCAAGGATTCTTCTCTTCTCATGAGGTGGCCAAAGTATTGGAGCCTCAGCTTCACGATCTGTCCTTCCAGGGAGCACTCAGGGCTGATTTCCTTAAGAATGGATAGGTTTGATCTTCTAGCAGTCCATGGGACTCTCAAGAGTCTCCTCCAGCACCATAATTCAAAAGCATCAATTCTTCGGTGATCAGCCTTCTTTATGGTCCAGCTCTCACTTCCATACATCACTATGTATAGTAGCTGCAGGACTACTATGGCTTAAAGATTGGATAACATTAAGGGACTCTGATGTACTAGACTTGGAGGGATATGATAATCGGTATGGGTGGCATGCCTATTTAATATATGAGAAGGTAAAGGTCCACAGGGGCTTCTTGAATCACTTAATATGGAAATCATTATATAACATCTGGATGAAGTACAAAGGAATATTAGAACCCAAGATTCCCCTGTGGACCTCGCCTGCAGAAGCACTGGCAGTTAAGAAAAAGAATATGGAAGGGGAATGGGCCACATACCAATTATTATTTGAAGGACAACAGGATGAGCCCACGCTGAAAAAATATAAAGAAATTAAAGGGCACTTGACAGGCTGGCTGCAATATTTTCAAATACATCAAAGATTAATTATTGATAAGAAAGCACGTCTTGAAAAAGAAACATCAAAATTTGAAAAATAATTGATATAAAGTAAAGGAAGAGATATCTCGCAGGTATATTAGAATGGGAGGTAAAGGAAGAACAAGTGAAAGTGGTAATGGTAAGATGGGAGCAAGACCTGGGTTATAATATTTACATGGAACAATGGAAAAATTATGGCCGGTAGACCTGTTATAATCTCATGGAAAACACAATGAAGATGATGTACAGAGGGCACCAAACTCCAGAAAAACCTGCTAAAATGTATAAAAATAGATCATCTATATGTTGGAGATGTAATAGAGAAATTGGGTCTTACTTGCATATGTGGTGGAATTGTATAGATATCTGTGTATTTTGGAACAATATATATGAAGAACTTTAAAAAATACTTAAATTTACATTCAAAAAAAGGCCAGAAATATTTCTATTAAGCATACTGCCAAAAGAAATAGGGAAATCAAAAAGAACATTGTTCATGAACAGGACAACGGAGATCAGAATCTTAGTAGCAAGAAACTGGAAAAATACAACAATACCTAATATGGCAGATTGGCAAATCCTAATGGTAGAATACCTGCAGCTAGCAAAGGTGACAGGAAAGATTAAAGGACAAACAAAACAAATAGTCTATAAGGAATGGAGATTTTTTAAAGAATACTTTAAAAATTATGGTATAAAAGGAAACCTTTTGGCAGAACTAGACTGACCCTTGTACAGTGGTACCTCAGGTTTATGAACACAATTGGTTCCAGAAGTCTGTTCATAAACTGAAGCGTTCAGTGGTACCTCGGTTTATGAACACAACTGGTTCCGGAAGTCTGTTCATAAACTGAAGCGTTCATAAACTGAAGCAAACTTTCCCATTGAAAGTAATGGAAAGTGGATTAATCTGTTCCAGATGGTCCGCGGAGTACTTAAACTGAAGCATTCATAAACTGAAACAAACTTTCCCATTGAAAGTAATGGAAAGTGAATTAATCCGTTCCAGATGGGTCCGCGGCCTTCGTAAACCGAAAATTCGTAAACCGAGGTGTTCATAAACCGAGGTTCCACTGTACTGTGTAAATATAAGTTCGTAGGGATGTATAAAGAAACTATGTAAGAAATATGTAACTGTGTGGTATAAGGTAATCAATAGACAAAGTACAGTGAGACTAAGTCATTTTTAATTTTTCTCTTTACAAGTTTCATAATTATTTGCATTGTTGGATGTATGAATGATGTTTGTTATATTATTTTTGCTGATTCTGATATTATTTGTTTGTTTCTTCTATTGTTTGTTTGCTTGTTTGTGTGCTTGTTCTTTTGTTTGTTTTTTGTTTGTTTGTTTGTTTTCCTTTTCCTTTCTATATATGTATTTATTTTAAAACAATAAAGATATAGGCCTATTACAAAATATGGCAGTTGTAAACCACTTGGTCTTGGACTGAAGCCCACACGAAGCTTAAAGACAGGAGGAGCTGTGGGGCAGCAGACCTGAAATACTGAATTGAAAAAGGATCCAGGTACTAGGGAAATTAACAGGAAGCCTGGAGGCAGGGTGTCGCAGGAAGTGAGCCAAGGCAGTGATGAACTTCAGGTTCCTGTTGCTAAGAAACAAGAATCTGAGGGCTAAACATCACGCCTACCTGGCTGCTATCTGCAGTAAACAGTACCTTTTGGAGGCAAATAACAAAGGGAGGGTGGAATAAAAGTAGGCAGCTTAAGCACACTATTCTAGAAACATGAGCAACATCACACACAGTTGGGCCATTTGAGAGAGCAAGGTGGAAGAGGCTGAGACCTAAGAAAACACTACCATGATATTTGTTTCTTTACGAGTTGACAGATTTCAAATATTCTTATTAATAAAATAAAGACAGGAATGAAAAAGACGATGAGGAAAGAAGGGCCAATCACGGGGAAGTGTAGGAAAAACTCACAAGAGATCTAAGGTCAGGAGAAGTGGTACATTTTAGGCAAGCAGAGGAATGTGGCAGATAACCAGAGTCCTGGGTAATAAAGGATGCTAGCCTAGACATTTCTCTGATAACTAGTCTTCCGTGTTCATAATTTTGTTGTTGCATGACAGAGCATTTAGCCATGTGGACCCTTCTCTGCCCAAAGTGGTGTTCGAAAAAACCAGGTTTATGGCCTTAGCGAAAACTAGGCATCAAGGTCTGTATTGAGAAAGAATAATCTTTATAATAATGTAGGGGTTGGCAACCTTTTGGGGGCTGTGGGCACATTTGAAAACTGGAGAAACTCATGGGTATAAACCAATGACATTGGCTACAATAGAAGGCTTCTTTTGAGCCTTATTACAGCAGGCAGAAGGGAACCTGTGGGCATCAGGGCGAATCCTGACATAAAGAAACATTTATATCAAAAAGAAGCAAGGAGATCAATTTCCCAAACTGAACATCGTGGGAAGCAAAATAAACCTCAGACTTGGCTGCTAGGCTCCTTCTGTAGGATAGGAAAACAACAAGCTTTCTACATCATTCTGTCTGCACGCTCTTGCTAAATTCCAACTTATTAGGGGCCAGAAAAAATGTTGGCAGCCTGATTTCTGACTCTTAACCCAGGAGTGCACTTCCTTCTGTCAGCTCACTTCAGAATCCTAAACACTAAAAACCGGGGGAAACCGCAATATAGCCAACAGTGCTTTTTAGTTACATAATTGAATCCCACACTATCTGACATAAAAGAAATTATACACATGTGTACTTTTAGATTAATGCATTCCATACTTCATTTTACCCTGATGTGCTTTTATATTGGTAACTCTGACGGTGCCGCACACACCAAAAAGTCTGCAAATTGATGCTGTCACCAAAAGATGATAGACTGATTCAATTAACCAATAAGTCATTTTAAGAGCACTGCTGGGAGTTACTTACTAAGGCCGTACACAGATTAGTCTCTCTTCAAGAGTTTGCATTCTGTCATTCTACTTCGTTATTCTTAGTATTCATTAATAAACCTTTGGAAAACACCCTCTTCTCAGAGGAAAGCAGAGTCTGCACAAATCTGCTTCACATTTGCTACAGTGCTGCTTTGTTGGGCTGAGCATTTACTTTGCACGAGGCAGAGGTTCCAGAAGAATATGTCCACTTCTGAGAACTTCCTCATAATCTGATGCAACTTGAATCCAAGGCAAAACAAGCTACTGTAGTTGCCAAACTCCAGAACCGCCTCAGAAGGGTATTTTTTTCATGGCCCAATTTCATACATTTTTGTACCTCCCTCAAACTCTTTATGTGGTTACATTTACTCCTTCATACTAATAGATAAGATCTCTTTGTATAACGCAGTATACAAAGATATAAAGTGTGAGATATAAAAACCATGGAGGTACGGGTGGGAAGCAGTCTCTAATGATATATTAAACTGGAAATTAATTTGCAATTTTTAAATTGCTAATCTGAGATTTCTTAAATTTGTTCATTTGTTTTTTAAAAATTGAAACTTAATAAAAATTGGCAAAATAAAATGAAAATTACTCCTTCATACATATGCTAAAGGTTGTACATTGCAGGCCAAAAGGAGGAGGAGAATGAGGCCACAGAGAGGGGATGCTGCTTCGTGATTGACAATTCTAGGGAATGGCCTTACCAGGCTCTATTTTACTCTCAATAACATTGCTTTTAGGAAAGAAGATGTAAAAGGAACGTATCAGAAGCTGTTTCAGGTATTTCTCTCCTCTCTGCAGGCTGACTGCGTCTCTCTAGCAGTGGTGGCAGCAACACTCTGTGGCTTCCAAGTACTGTACAGTTTGAGAACCACAACTAACTTCAGAGACCAGAAAGCAGTTTAGCTGAAACCAAACTGCACAATCCGGACTACCTCGCAAATGGTTCCCTATTTTTCACCCACCCCCTCTGCTGCCAGACGAAGGTTATTATTTATTTTATGTATCTGTTAACGTTATATCCCACTCTTCCTCCCAAGGAAGTCTAAATAAAAATTTTCAAGCTATCTGCAATATCCCCTGGTGGCTACAGGCTTGATGGTGGTTGTAACATATCCATGTTTATAAGAATATAAAAAACAGCACTTACCAAGACCTTATTGCATTCTCTGGGCGTGACTCAGACAGCTTCTAGCTGCATGCTCAGAAAACTGCTTCCAGTGGATTCAGTGCACTTCTGACCCATGTAATGGCTCTGGGTACACAAGACAAAACAAGAGGAAGAGCTTGAAACAGCTGTGCTCTCCAGAGCCTCCAAGACAAACTTGTGCTTCAGTTTCTAGGTCTTGATCTTGTGACCTTAGGGTGAGTCCTCAAATTACCAGCTTCTTAATGCTAAGGCCACATTCACACCATGCATTTAAAACACAAGGGTACCACTTTGAAAAGTCACGGCTTCCTCCAAAGTATTCTGGGAGCTGTGGTTTGCACTGTGAGAGTCGCTAGGAGACCCTCGTTCCCTTCCCAGTTCCCAGAGTGGTTTAAACAATCAATCCCTTTTGAGAAGGAACTGGGAATTGTGGGTTTGGAAGGGGAATAAGGCACTTTAAAGCTCAGGACCTTATCAAAAACTACAGCTCCCAGAATTCTTTGAGGGAAGCCACAGCTGTTTAAAGTGGTATCGTATGGGGAGAATGTGGCTTAAGGGAATACTGTTTCTCTAAATTGTAAGGTCTATCATTACAAGACAAGCGGAGAGCTGCTCATCCCGCACTTTCTCCCTGGCTGCCTCGGAAAGGGAGGGTCAGGCACCATCTTCAGGCTAAAGGAGCTGCCTGCCAACAGCTAAATATAGGGGCCATAAACACCAGGATTTTTCTGCATCAAAGTTAGCAAAACAATAGATAGTGGTATTCTTGTTGTACTGCGGTCAGGATCTTGCATTAAACACATAAATGTCAGGACTTTTCTGGTCCAGCCCTAGCAAAGTATCCCTTTATTCTTTTGTTTTAAGGGGTGTACATTCGCTTTCAATAAAATTTGCAGTTTACAAAAATTCCAAACAAGTTGAAAACAAATTAGAAACATACAAAAATATATTAAAACCATAAAATTCAATTGGAGTGTCAAACAAACAAGCCCAGCTTGGGGGGGTGGGGGCAGGATCAAATGGAATTTAAATATTATAGCTATTTTTATAGCCTCATTTCTCAGGATCGATAACTGATATATGAACTTGTTCTTTACTTCATAATTATAAAAAAAGATACAGATGAGAAGTGGTAGAAGGACTGCTAGTTGTGTATTCCTCATTTGAGTAGCAAAATGTTATACTGTTGACATGTAGGCTGATACATGAACAGATGTTATTACAAGGCAGAAATGGTTCTATGAGGAGTAAACTGGAATAATGTGATTCAGAGTATCTGAATACAGGCTTCTTGGGCCAGACAAAATACATATGGAATACAATCAATACAATTTATATCATATTTTTCCCAGTACAGTAGCTAATAGCGGCATTGTAGAATGACTTAGTGGGAAAGAGATTAGCAGATTAGCAGCCCTGCAACTGTTTTGAACTATAAATGGATCTTCCATATATAGATTAGCCTACCCCTGTGTTAGAACTGAGTTGTCACTGAATTCTAATAAAGTGAGGGAATGAGGCAGTTTAAAGCATAGCAGGAGAGGGTACTAAAACACGCATATATTCCTCCCTCCAACCATTTTTGTCCTGGTGGGCCTCCAAGACGGGAGGTAACTCTGAACTTCTTTGGGAGGCTTTTCTTTCTTTCTTTCCTGAATTAATAGCCATTAATTTGTGAAGCTTAAAGAACACGGAGCAAATACATCAATAAGGCAGTCGCCATCAGCAAGAAATTAACAATTCCCTTTCAAGCGCACCACCACCAACTGCAAGCTTATGTTATCTATAGCGTTGTATCAAAACACATGAGTGTATTGCTGAAATGCCAGAAAGTTGGGGGGGGGGAGCCTCCGCATGGAAAATATGTCACAGACCAGCGGCTGTCTAGTTGCAGGCACATTCGCATCAGGGTAATAATGCTACTGCTGACAGATTTTTTGACATATTTGGAGCAAGTGAAAGGTTTTAGACAATGGAAGAAGAAACTGCTCTCTATTCATTTGGGTTCTTTCGCTTGGGGAATGAGTATAAAGCAATTCCCTCATCATATGCAATGGGAAAGTGTTTTAATGTCAATTAGATCCCAAGAAAATCCCAAACAATTCCAAGTTCTTTCTGCTCCCCCCCCCCAGTTTCATTCCCTTTTTTCCCCCTTTTTACATCCAGACTAGTCTACCTAAGGGAGAGACTGATGTGCTATTCTGTTATTTGCAAGAGAACTTGCTGAGCTTTTAGCCTTCATCCAAGGTATTAGGCATTCACATACTGACTCAAAACTTCCACTACTTCCTTGGCATCAGTTAAATGGGAAAGTTAGAACTGCATACCATCCATATTTTGAAGACAACTAACCCCCAAATCCCAGGATAAACTCTCCTAGCAGTGTGTTTATATGTTAAACAGCATGAGGAACAAGGTAGTATACTGAGCGTCACTCTAGATCACCAGAGGTCCCCTGGCAGCATCTTTTGGAATCATCTTTTGGTCAGCAAACCTTTTCAGCAGGGGGCCAGTCCACTGTCCCTCAGACCTTGTGGGGGGCCGGACTATATATTTCGGGGTGGTAGTGGAATGAACGCATTCCTATGCCCCACAAATAACCCAGAGATGCATTTTAAATAAAAGCACACATTCTACTCATGTAAAAACACGCTGATTCCCGGACCGTCCGCGGGCTGGATTTAGAAGGCGATTGGGCCGGATCTGCCGCCCCCCGGGCCTTAGTTTGCCTAACCATGAACTGGAGATATAGGATGAGTGCCCCCCATCCCAAACTGGCCCTGCATTGCATCTGACCCACTGCAGCATCAGTGCTGTGGAACTCCCTCCCTTAGAAGGGTTTGATTGACCCTCATCATTTTAATGTTTGAGCGGCTAATACTATTGTTCCCACCCAGCTTTAGTGTCATTTAACCTTTCGTCTCCTCATTTTTTATGCTTACTTGTTTTACCTTCTTCTTGGTTTTAATTTAAGAAATCGATTTTAGCAAATTATTTTAAACTTTATATACTATGTTGAGTATACTACATTTATAAAGAAAACCAAGTATACAGTACTTTTATAAGATAGATAAAATATATCCAGTTCCTCTTGTTTCTGCACTGTTTTAGCTCCTTAATAACTGGGAGAAACAAAGCAAAGGAGAAGCATAAAGTAATAATGAAATTTACAAACTAGCTGAATCGATGTTCATTTTACTTAAACAATAGATTGAAAATGTGGGTTAGCAAGGGGTGTTTAAATCAGGTGGGTAGCGGCTGAAGGTGTGAAATCAGCGTGTGTATTTATTTCATAATGAATTAAAACTTGAAACCAATGGGCCCCATTCAGTTCATTATCTATTCATTACTCAATTAATTGCATCAATAACAAATGGGCACCAATGCTGTTTGTTTTTGTTACACCATGCAGTGCTTATTTCAAGCTGGGCTCTCTGTTTTGTTTTAGTTGTAGTGGAGCTAATTTCAGTGGTAGCTCCCTGACAGCAGCCATGTTATTTTTCCAGATGCCCTAGACATTGCACTTGCTCTGGTACATTAAAACTAGAAAAATAAAACTAGGAAAGAAACAAGAAACAAATGGAACAAAAGTGAATGTATGTAGTGAAATGAATATACAGTAACTTTAATGTATAAGGAACCAAAATGAAGCCCCCTTACAAATGAGCAATGAAATGAACGAAGTTTGTAATAATAAAAAGGAATGAAATAATCTTGCATATCACTACTTCTCCCTAAGACTTAACAGGTGCCAGCAAAGTTAATTGAACAAGCTGCAAAATGTTGATCAGCTTCAGTTGAAATAATTTCTTTACAGACGTTCATGGCATCTTCAACAGTAATGACTATATATCAGAGGAATTGCAACCTGCCTTAGCTGGCAAGTTCTTCTATTTAACCTGTAAATTGATGCATAAACAGGTTTATGAAAAAGCCCAAGTGTCCAATTCTTGCCCCACGAAAGAGAGCTGAGTCTTCAGAAGGCTCCTAAATCTTTCTACCCTTTGGGGAAAAGGCAACCTTACCACAAAAGCAAAGATAACTAAGATTAATGGGAAGGGAAGCAAAAAAACAAAAACAAAAAGCAAGCCTATTCCACAAAAGAAACGAAACTGAGAAGAAGCTAACAGTTGTATTTTGATGTTTATGCAGTGCCATCACTAGCCACTTCTTCACACCTATATTGGCTCATAATTCAACTGCCCTCCTGTTCTGCTCCCATCTGGGAACCAGCATTGTGTGGCCATTTGAGAATGGCTGTGGAAATATTGATGCTGAAATTCTAAGATCTCAGGTCATTGAGCTCATAGCTCTTGCAAACACACATACATATACACACACCAGCTGGCATGTTTGTCTCCTTCCCTGCCAACAGTGTTCGACAGCTGAATGTACTTTACTGTTAGTTGATGCCTATGCACTGAAGCTACAGAGACACAGTGCTCCCAAGGAAAGTGCCAGGAGTTTTTTTTCTAAAAATTAAAATTAACAATTTTTTAAAATCCCCAAAAATCTCAAAGCTGCCTACTCTTTCCTGTCCTTCTCCCCTCCTCCCCATTTAATACCTCCTTTTGTGAACCGAGAGAAAAACTCCTGGAGACATTTATCCCAATTGTCTGTTCTCTGGGTAATCAGCTCCCTGTACCAGTCAGCTGATCCTAATCCAAAAGTATTACTATGGTAACAAGGTCCTTCCCATGTCTCTCTGGGCAGAAAAGCCATGTGAAATTTGAATATTAGGATGGCTGCCTATTCAGCCCATGCTCTGCAGTTTCCCACTTCTCCCTGTTGTTATAACAGCCATCCAGCCACCAGGCCCATGCAGGAGGTGGGGCAGCAAAGTACACTTGCCCTGGCTCACAGAGGGCTAAACCGGCTGGGGGACATGCCAGGGACCAGCTGCTTTTTTCTTTGTTTGATTGCATAACTTTATTTTAAAAAGACTCCCGACCTGGTCCTCAGACAAGCTCTGCACAGACCTTGAAGTCTGTGGTAGGACTGCTTGAAGAATAGCCCTCCTGGTCTCTAATAGGGTCATCCAAATCATACATCTATTCTGAGCATGCTCAGAGTTCTTTCCTTGAAGTCCACATCTCATGTTCTGGTAACCAGAGAAGCAACAGGGCATGTTCCTTACTTTGAAGAGCTTTTGTTGTTTTGTTGTATTTGTTTTGTGACCGAGAGAGAGAGATTGCACGCAAGCAGCAATGGACACTGTGTGAATCTTTCTGTAATAAATATCTACTTTTATTTAATCGTTTTGCCTTTACTTTTTTCTGAATTGGGGAATTAGGAAGAGAAATGGTGCAGCTTGTGTATGTGTTGCAACAAACTCTGTATGTACTATACCTGTATTAACCACTTCCCTGAATTCACTCATTAAAAGCTACAGCAGCAGCTGGTTTGGGCAGGGCAGGTACGTTTTCCAGGCAAACCATGTGCTCTACAACTGAGCTACAGCTCCTCTCCAAGTGTAAAAAGGAGATTATAAAACAAAATGACAATATACTAGGCCCTGCATATCATGGTAATGTTCAAAAGATGCCAAGCAGGAGACTCGTATGTGGTGCCAGTTTCATCAATATAACACTTAAGGTTCATGTTCCTCAATTAAGGCTGTATCTTTATCAAACCTTCCCTACTGACTCACAGCCACTTTGACCATAAAAAAGTGGAGATAAAGTGAAGCCAATGTACCACAACTAATAACCACATGGAAGTACAGGCAATTGCATTTTTCATTATTACTTTTGGGTCACCTCCAACTTAAAAGATTCCCAGTGAATATCCTTTGCCAACTCTAGAATGAATGGATCATTCCACAAGCATAACGAGAGAGAGAGAACCAGTGAATGACAATCAGAGCCCTCAAACTGCTTAGAAAACAAATATGTGGGTCGCTGTTGGGAAGATTTAATGGCAAAGAACTAACACTGATTCTTTTTCCCCTCTCACCATCGTAACTGCTCTCATGCAGCATGTATGGCTGATTACCACGTTGTCATTTTAAATGAAGTTGAAAACATGCTGACAACTCAGTAATGTTTTCCTTTCAGCTCTACAAATGCTGCAGCAACTGATTACAACTGGATTGTAAGTACCTAACAAGAGCATTACAAAAAGAAAAAGACTAATGAGGAGAGAGGAAGTGGGGAAAATGGGGTGGGGGAGAATTGCAACACAAAAATAAATTAAATTAATGAAAAGAGAAGAGGAAAAAGAAGCCATTTAAGTAGTGTTCATTATGCTATAATTTAGAGCTACAATGGCAGTAAAAAACAATTCTGTAATGTATTCTCTTTATGGTTTCATGTCCCAATTTGTAAATTGTCTTTCTGCCTCCATTATTCTCTCTCTGGGGGCAAAACGGATGCATGAACTACTCCAAGCCATGATTACAATGTGAAACAGAAGCAGCCACAAACACTCTCAGGGTGTTGTGCTTGCCCTCCTTCCTGCCCCATCAAAAGAAGAGTTCTTGCTCACATGTGGGAATATTTGACATTATTTTGAATGTGCACATTAGAAGGTGGTGAAAACAAGATGTGCAAATGACTTCTGCTTCTACTTCCATTCTTCTAGTATAAAGTGGAAATGAGGAATTTGTGCCCTGCCCATTTGTGCATGTTTCACCGATCCTTGTAATGCATAAAGTGGGCTTCAGCAAACATTTTGCAGACCTTCAAATGTAAAAATTAGATGATACCAGTGTCGGATATGACTTGCGGTTAAAAATGAAAAACAAAATCTAAATTAAACCCATCTGTGATGCCATGAAGGTATTTCCGGCACAAATGGCTGATTAGAGGAGTTAAGTGCAGGATTGCCAATTAACTGGCATAATTACATCTCTTGTTTTTCAAGGGAAACGATGGTGCTTTTGTGAGAGCAAATTGTGCTTTAATTATGGTAGAATCCTATTTGCTAAAAGTGAGAGTTATTCTCCACACCTCAGGGGTTCTCAAACTAATATATCAGTTCTGTTTGGGCCTCCCTAATTGTAATTAAGGGCTTGTCCGGACAATCCTGATTGTTGAGCTCAGGCGCATCAGCTTCCTGTAGTTTAAGTATGTGCCGTGTGTCTCACAGCCACAGTGGTTTCCTGCTGGTCTGCCTCCTGCTGTTTTATTCAGTTTGCAAGCGTAGATGTGATTCTTGCCCATGAGCTGGCTTCCCATGCTCCCAATTCATGCTACAGTTGCCTGCATGTGCCCAAGCAAAACAATGACAGACACTTTATTTGATGGTGCTTGTCTCATCTCAGTCCCAGGAGGAACAGATCAAAGGAGCAAGGAAGCAAGGTCACATATGCTGCTTGCATGTTTAAGAATCCCACAGGAGAAATGCTACAGAAAGAGACAAATGCCCATTGGTCTAGTGCAGGAACAGCCAACTGGCTGCCTTCAGGCATCATTCAATCTGCAAGATGAAGGCTGCATAAACAGGTACCATTTTTGCCCTTTCAAATGATGGCTTCACTTTTTTCCCCCTATGTTTTAAAAATGTGTTTGGTAGCTCCTGAAAAGAGAAATAAATGGCGACACAAATATATTTCTACTACCAAAATGCAGGTGCAAAGTATGTATCCACAACGCACTTTTCACAAACCCTACCAAAAATGTTGGGGTATAAACAAGCAAAGAAAACGGCAACCTCGTGGTATCGCTGTTGCACCAGAACCAACAGCCAGGACTTTCTCTGTTACTACAGTTTGCATGCATGGATTCAGAGCTTCTATAACTGATATGTGTTCCTATTCCACATTGAATTTGTTGTGCTGGAGTCAGTAGCTAATTTCTTAGAGAACTGCAGGAAAAGATGAAAATAGAAGAATGACCTGATTAATGTCATTTGTACAGAAGGGGGGGGCACATTGCTGAGTTTTAAATATTCAGACTAATCCTTGGGAAGTGTAGTTACATCAGAAAGCTAAATGTTTTCCTACAGCTGAAGCAATCTAATTGGGGAATTAGAATTCAGAGTATGTGCAAAGTCCTATTACGTTGCTATTTGCAATATAAATCTTAACACAATTTTTACTACCCTACTCAAAGCCCTGTAAATAACCACTTTAAAACCTGCATCTCAGGTAAATGCCATTAATTCCCCAGAGACACAATGCAGTCACATTATTTCAGTTTTTATTGTGTCTTTATTATTCAGCTGTGTGGAGCTTGATCCTTGTGTAAACATTAGATTTTATTTTCTATAGTTGTCCTCAGCAAAAGCAGTTTTGGCTACAAATAACCCAAAGTATCTATTCTGCTCAAACACTTTCCTGCAGCCTCAATGGTTATTTCTTAGGTTCTATAAAGGGGGAAACAGAAGCACTAAGAATTCTGTATAGGAATGAATCCTCATAGGGTGTAAAGGGTTCATTTTCCACATCCTCTCCAGCCACTGAATGCAGACACTGAACCAGGACTATGCCCTTAAACACTGTGGGGGCCAAGCACACACTGCTAATATCTGCACCTAGCTTGCTCCATCTATTCAATGAGCTGCCACTCAGAGTTCATGTCCTTTGACTGATCATAATGCAGAAGCTTCGACAGGTTAAGGAAAGTACATACAGACCTCTCATTGTCCATGAGGAGCAGGTGCACTGACATTGGTCCATCAAGCCAAGTACAGTCTGCTGCAATTCTCCAAGTTTCAGGATGGAATGTTTCCTAGTCTTGCCACAAGAGATTCCAAGGATTGTATCTGGGACCTTCTGCATGTGGGGCATTAAGGTTACTCCCCATCAAGAAAATCATTTGCACCTGCAGCAGCTGCACCTTTTACTTGCCTAATGGGGCGGAGCTTCTTCACAAGTTTCCTGGCAGGTGGGCTGCTGTGGCTTATCAGGAGAGAGAGAGAGAGAGAGAGAGAGAGAGAGAGAGAGAGAGAGAGAGAGAGAGAGAGAGAGAGAGACAAGATGGCAGGGGAGATGGCACCAGGAGCGCCAATCTGGCACTGCTGCCTGTGTGTTTCTAGTGTACCAGCCTCCCTCCTGCCACCTTGCCCCTCCTCTATGCAACAGCAACCCTCCTTCCAGTGAGCTACCATAGCAATTCTGCTCCACCGGCCAGCCTCTCATGCTGTTATTGCAGTATCATTCTTTGGCAAATGTTCCCATATGTGGTATACTGTGTGGTATCTATGTGGCATAGTGGTCAGAGTGTTGGACTAGGACAGAGGAGTGCAAACCCCCATTTAGCCATGAAGCTCACTCCATGATCGTAGGTCAGGAATCAGCTTTCAGCCTAACCTACTTCATGGGGTTATTTTGAGGATAAAATGTGGAATGTCTGTTGCCTTGAGTTCTTCAAAAAAAGGGGGTATGATATAAAAATGTAAAAGGACCCCTAACCATTAGGTGCAGTCGCAAACGACTCTGGGGTTGCGGTGCTCATCTCGCTTTATTGGCCGAGGGAGCCAGTGTACAGCTTCCGGGTCATGTGGCTAGCATGACTAAGCCGCTTCTGGCAAACCAGAGCAATACACGGAAACGCCATGTACCTTCTTGCCGGAGCGGTACCTATTTATCTACTTGCTCTTTGACATGCTTTAGAACTGCTAGGTTGGCAGGAGCAGGGACCGAGCAACGGGAGCTCACTCTGTTGTGGGGATTCGAACCGCCAACCTTCTGATCGGCAAGCCCTAGGCTCTGTAGTTTAACCCACAGCACCACCCGAGTCCCTGAGGATACGATATAAATATATATAAATGAATTCCCTCCTCTGCCTTCCACCTCCTGGCTTGCTGTGGAAATTCTATGCATGTAACAGTGTTTTTGGCCTATGTAACTGCCTTTGGTGGGGATTAGAATCCCCTTGAAATACAAGTGCTTTGCAGAAGCGTTCTTTGAATCAGCCACCCCACTTCTCCTTTAAACATCAGAGCAAGTAGACAGATGGCGCCGGGGGTAGAGGGGACTCCCCCCCCATTTTCTTGCCTTCTGCTTTCTGTTTCTCCCCAAAGTTTAAAAAAATAAAGGGGGTGGCTCCTTCAAATAGAAGTTTTGCAAAGGGCCTTAAAACAGCCTGCCAGAGGCCCAAAGAGGAGCAAGGTGGCTGCCTTGAAGCCTTTGCAAGTCTCCCCAGTCTCCCCTTTGAATCCACCAAGATGGTAAATTTAAAGGGGGAGGGGGAGACTTGCAAAGCCATGCAAGGGATTTTGACAAGTGAGCGACCCTACCCACCTGCCGATCATGTGACGCCATAGTGACGCCATGTAATTGACAGCCCACCTACCGGTACTTGTCAACTTTGGCCTCCAAGGCCACAATCCCATGGAGCCAAAAAGGTTCCCCATGCTTGTCTTAAACCAAGTAGCAAGTGTTCTAGCCTGAGCAAGAAGGAAACATCTTTGCCACTAGCGTTCAAGAAAAACCCTGAAAAGACTGGAAGATGCTAGAATAAGTAATTTAAAAGTTGTCTTGCCTATGTCCAGTGCTTTACCAGCTGCACTGGCTCCTGGTGGAGTACAGGATCAGATTTAAGGTGCTGGTTTTGACCTTTAAAGCCCTATGAGGCTTAGGACCCTCGTACCTATGGGACTGCCTTTCCTGGTATGCCCCGCGGAGGACCTTAAGGTCCACAAATAACAACATTTTGGAGATCCCGAGCCATAAGGTGGTTAGATTGGTCTTGACTAGGGCCCAGGGCCTTTTCAGTACTGGTCCAAACTTGGTGGAACGCTCTCTCACAGGAGACCAGGGCCCTGCAGGATTTGACATCTTTCCGCAGGGCCTGCAAGATGGAGCTGTTCTGCCTGGCCTTTGGCCTGGACCCAGTCTGACCCCTATGTTCTCCTCCCTTATGGTTTTGATTTGGGCCATTTTAAAATGCGGCTGCATTTTGAAATTTAAATTGTATTTTAAACTGTATTTTATTTAATTGTTTTTCTTTCTTTTACGTCTTATTGTAATTTTACTGGTGTCAGCCGCCCTGAGCCCGGTTTTGACTGGGGGGGGGTATAAATAAAATGTTGTTGTTGTTGTTGTTGTTGTTGTTGTTGTTGTTGTCGCCAGTCAGCTCTTTCAAGCACTGGGAAATGATCATATTGTGCTTTATTGTGTCAACATCAACAATTGTATCCACACTTAGAGATATACTTCACTTTATATCACAGAAGACTGAAAATCTGTTTCTATCAGTACCTGTGTACACTGTCTGATTTTTTTGATGAATTCCTATCTTGATCCCATCAAAAGACCTTAATCCTGGTCTACAGAGGGTTTGCATAAAAGCTAGAAGTACCTTATCTGTCTTCCTTCTGCCTTTCTTCAGCACACACAGATAGCAGAAGAGTGAAAAACACACATTGTGGAAGAGCAATAAAGGAATGCTTTGTCACAGTACTGGATATCAGAAGATGAAACATTTTAACTCATAAATGAAGCATCCCCACCACCAAAGAACACCTCTGGATTCTTCCAAACTTGTGACACTGAACTCAAGCCCTACTTGAACTACAGTGGTACCTGTACACTTCAGGTTACAGACTCCGCTAACCCAGAAATAGTACTTTGGGTTAAGAACTTTGCTTCAGGATGAGAACAGAAATCGTGCTCTGGCGGTGCGGTAGCAGCAGGAGGCCCCATTAGCTAAAGTGGTGCCTCAAGTTAAGAACAGTTTCAGGTTAAGAACAGACCTCCAGAACAAATTAAGTTCTTAACCAGAGGCACTATTGTATTTCATAATCTGTCCAGCAGATTTTTTTTCAAACAAATGCCATTCCAATGGGAGCCTAAGAGCACACCCATTTATGGGATTAAAGCAAGGGTGCTGGCCCATCACCCTACATTGCCCAAAATTTCCTCCCAGGAAAACTAGTTGCTGACCAAGACTTTATACATTCATGATTATCCATATAAAACTGGAGTAGCCAACCAGATGTGGTTGGACCACACTTCTCATCAGCCCCAGCCCAAATGGCCAATGGTCATTAGTTTTTTTCCCAAAATTTTGAATTAGAGCACAGTTTGAACTGAGACTGGTGCCTCCATGGTGATGCTTTCCTGGGAAGAGAGTGTCTAGGCATGTTTGGGTAGCCTCCAGTTTAGGACTGTCTTTGAAAACTACTCCAAAGCTTCAGTTAATCCAAAATACAGCAGCAAGCTAACTCTCTGGGAACAGTTCAATGGAACACCTCTTCCTAGTCTTGGAACAACTTCACAGGCTACCATTAACTGCCTCACATTGAAAGCCTTTATGGAGATGTTCTCAGCTTTAGAGGTTAGGCTGGTGGCAACAGAGCAAGAGTATTCTTGACTGTGATGCCACATATGCAAAGCACTGTTTCTTCAAAGAGAATCATAGAGTTGGAAGGAGCTCCGAGGGTCATCTACACCTAAACTCCTGACATGCAGGAATTTCAACCAAATCATACATAACAGTTTGGCTAGCTCAGTTGGTTAGAATGTGGTGCTGATAACACCAAGGTTGCAGGTTCGGTCCCCATATGGGAAAACTGCATATTCCTAGATGATCCTCAGGGTCCCTTCCAACTCTATCATTCTATGACAGATGGCCATTCAACTCTGCTTAGAAACAACCAAGGAAGGAGAATCCACCAACTCTCAAGGGAATCCATTCCACTATCAAACCGGTCATATTGCCAGAAAGTTCTTAGTAATGTTTAGTCAGAATGTGCTTTCTTGTAACTTGAAGCCTTTGGTTCAGATCCTAGCCTCCAAAGCAGTGGAAAACAAACTTGCTCCATCCTCCATGTGACAAACCTTTAGATATTTGAAGATGGCCATCATATCTCCTCTCAGTCTCCTCTTTTCCAGGCTAAACATACCCAATTCCCTCAACCATTCCTCATAAGATTTGGTTTCTATGTCCTTGATCATCTTGGTTGCTCTCCTCAGCATGTGTTCCAGTTTATCAATATCCTTCTTCAATTGTGGTGCCCAGAATTGGACTCAGTACTCCAGATGTGGTTTGATCAAGGCAGACTAGAGGACGACTATGATTTCCATTGATCTGGACACTATACTTCTGTTGATGCAGCCTAGTTTAGCATTGGCTTTTTTACTGCTGCATCACTCTGTTGACTCATGTTAAGCTTGTGATTTACTGAGACCCCCAAGATCCTTTTCACATATACTACTGGCAAACCAACGTGTCCCCTGTCTTATATTTGTGCAGCTGGTTTTTCCTGCCTAGGTGAATAACCTTACATTTGTCCCTATTGAAATTCATTCTGTTAGTTTGAGCCCAGTTCTATAATATGTTAAGGTCATATTGAATTCTGATTATGCCTTCAGTGGCATTGACTACCCCTCCCCATTTGGTGTCATTTGCAAATCTGATGAGCATCCCCTCAATTCTTTCATACAAGTCGTTTATAAAGACGATGGACAACAATGGGCTCTGGACAGAACCCTGGAGCACCCCACTTGTCACTTTTTTCCAGGATGAAAAGGAACCATTAGTAAGCACTCTTTGGGTTCGGTCAACCAACCAGCTACAAATCCACCTAGCCATTATCTCACCCCTCACCTCTTTTTAACCAGCTTCTCCACAATAATATCATGGGGGGGGGGGGGGCTTTGTCAAAAGCCTTTCTGAAATCAATATACACTACATCAGGCTTCCTCAAACTCAGCTCTCCAGATATTTTTGGCCTACAACTCCCATGATCCCTAGCTAGCAGGACCAGTGGTCAGGGAAGATGGGAACTGTAGTCTCAAAACATCTGGAGCGCCGAGTTTGAGGAAGCCTGAACTACATCCACAGCATTCCCCTGATTCACCAAGATTGTAACTCTGTCAATAAAAAAGAGAGATTTATCTGGCATGACTTGTTTTTAAGAAACCCATGCTGGATCACAGCATCCTTTTCTAAACGCTCACAGACTGACTGTTCATCAGGTGCCAAATCTAATCTGAGAGTATGTAAGGGCAATTGAAGAGTGGGACCTACATTTTAGAAATAAATGTTCTTTCAGTACCAGCTGAATACATTTTTATGTTCCCAGGCCTTTTTAAATGTCATATAATTGCTTTTCTTCTTCTGCTGTGGTGTTTTTATGCTCTTGCTTCTGCTGCTATTATATATTTTGCTGTTTTTTGGAGGTATTGTTCTAATTATTGTTGTTTTTATTGACTCTTCTCTGCCCACCCTGAGAGCATTATTGCTGAAAAATTTTAATAAATTACAAAATACAAAGTCAGGACTGGGTAAAAGAGTGTGCATATTAACAACTCCAATTTTGATGGATTAATAATTTCATATACACATATCCCCTTAAGAGAAGGCACACAAGCCTTTTTATTAGTGATAGTCTGCTACAAAGTATACCTGCAAACAAGGAAATATGCTTAAAGGGCATCAACACTATTACTTTTAGTAGAATTCAAAGCACCTGTATGTTACTGAGGTAGCTCAGTACCTTTTGAAATAAGTAAAATGGAGCACATAACTCTCTGTGATTTACCAGCACCACCTATTGGCAAAATATAATATTAAAAAGGGAGTTCCTCTTAAGAGTTTTCTTACCAAAGTATATCTGTACAGGTTACAGATTTTATCCAGGTTCACGGTTTTGCCCCTCAAGCCCTTCTAAGTCTGGGCTTGGGCGAAGCAAAAGCTATGGTTAGGCAAAGAATTATAGACACCAAGAGACAACAGGACTGCTTAAGGTGCCCCAACTACAAAATTGTAGAAATTGAGAGATAGTTCCATTTGTGTTTCACAAGCTGGTCTCTGACCGTAATAAATTTGTTCATGTATCCAGATTCACACTGTTGGTCCTTGTTCTATACCAGATTTGTTCAGCCAGTCCTTTTAGAATGGCCCCGAAAACCTCCCCACTCTCCAAGAGGCCTTTGAAATGTATTTAAAAGCCATTGCTTTGAATCAACCACACTTTGCTTGCCACTTGAGGGCACCTCCCTCCCCTTCCTTCGCCCTTTCTATCACTTGGCTGTGTCAAACTATAGTCCCCTCAGAGCAGGGGACTCATCCTCTTGTACAGAGCAAGTCTGATGGCACTCTGTGATATAATTTCTATACATATGTTAATAATAAAACAATAATATTTAAAGTAAGTATTTTCAAAATTAAAAAAATCATTGGGATGAGGATGAGCACAGCCAGAATGATGAGTAGCAGGGTGGGTGGGTGGAGGGTGGGACATGATTGTTGTTTAGTTGTTTAGTTGTGTCCGACTCTTCATGACCCCATGGACCAGAGCACGCCAGGCACTCCTGTCTTGCACTGCCTCCCGCAGTTTGGTCAGACGCATGTTGGTAGCTTCGAGAACACTGTCCAACCATCTCGTCCTCTGTCATCCCCTTCTTGTGCCCTCCATCTTTACCAACATCAGGGTCTTTTCCAGGGAGTCTTCTCTTCTCATGAGGTGGCCAAAGTATTAGAGTCTCAGCTTCAGGATCTATCCTTCCAGTGAGCACTCAGGGCTGATTTCCTCAGAATGGATAGGTCTGATCTTCTTGCAGTCCATGGGACTCTCAAGAGTCTCCTCCAGCACCATAATTCAAAAGCATCAATTCTTCGGCGATCAGCCTTCTTTATGGGCCAGCTCTCACTTCCATACATCACTACTGGGAAAACCATAGCTTTAACTATACGGACCTTTGTTGGCAAGGTAATGTCTCTGCTTTTTAAGATGCTGTCTAGGTTTGTGGGACATGATAGAGGTGTATAAATTACTCATGGTGGAGAGAAAGTGAATAGAAAGTCATTTTTCTCATTCTCTTATATACTCAGGCCATCCATGAAGATGAGTGTTAGAACACCCAGGACAGACACAGTACAGAGTTAGACTATGGAATTCGCTCCCAACTTGGATAGCTTTAGAAAGGGATTGGGGAAATTCCTGGAGGGTAAGGCTTCCAGCCACGATGACTATGTTCTGCCTTCACTGTTGGAAGCAGTATGCCAGTTACTGGGAATCACAAGTGGGGAGAGTGTGTGGTTGTGTTTGGGTCCTCCTCATGGGCTTGGCCACTGTGGGAAGAGAATGAGCTTTTGGTCTGATCCAACAGGGCTTTCTTATGTACTAAATATGTTCATGTCTCATTGGAAGTGAGAGCAGTGAATTGGCACATCTGAGTTTGTTTTTTTAAAATCATTGTCGTTTTGTTAGCCGCTGTGAGAACAGGTTGCTAGCCTAGATGGGCCATTGGCTGCATCTAGCATGCTCTGCTTAGGTCATAGCTGTCAAGTTTTCCCTTTTCTCACAAGGAAGCCTATTCAGGATAAGGGAATTTCCCTTAAAAAAAAGAACTTGACAGCTATGGCTTAGGTTCATACAGTACTTCCGCAGAACTCCGGCTCCCTGCAACATGCCGCTACTTCCCTCTTTGTTTTCAGTGGCCCCATTTCTGTTGGCGCTCAGCACTTGAGTTCACTCTTAGAGAGGCAGTTCATGTGATCAAAAAAAGAATCAAGCAAGTGCATTTTTGAAATAAGCCAATGTTCCGGAGGAGACTTCATTATTGTAGCATTTCTTATACTAACAAGCATACACAAGAGGGAGCTCTAGGACCAATGAGAACTTCACTGAAGCAAACTGGATTTTAAATCTGAACAAAATAACCCGCACTTCATTTTTCCCCCCACCTGAAAAAACAATAAGGGCAATACAAAATATATGGAATGAAAGGCAGATTGAGGATTATATCACTGATTGGTTTGATGAAAGGATAACCTATGCAGCTGTCCTTGAAACATATTTGTAATTTTCTTATGACGGCTTCTTTGTTTGAAGAGCCTACCCTACATGCTTGATTCAGGAAATAAAAAGTACATTTGGGCGCATCTGTTAGGTGCAGGAAATAATACATTTCAGAAAGGCAAGGGCACATATTTTCAACTTAGTTGTTGTCATTCTAAGTGGGACAGGGTTGCATTAACAGGGTTTCCAGGTGCTGATAGATCCTTGTTATTTCACAGGATGTGGACAGGCTGCTTGGACGAGTGAAACTGACCACCTGTCTCCTTGATCTTTGCCCATCCTGGCTTATAAAAGCTATCTGGGAAGGGCTGGGCGATGGGCTCCGCGGGGTGGTGAATGCTTCCCTCTGTGAGGGAGTCTTCCCAGACCCGCTGAAAGAGGTGGTCATTAAACCACTTCTTTAAAAAAAATCTTTAGATGCGGCCAATATGGCCAACTATCGTCCAGTCTCAAATCTACCATTCTTGGGCAAGGTGATTGAGCGGGTGGTTGCTGAACAACTCCAGGCATGCCTGGAAGAAGTGGACCATTTGGATCTCTTCCAGTCAGGATTCAAGCCTCATCATAGGACTGAAACTGCCTTGGTCGCACTGGTTGGTGATCTCCGGCGGGCTAGGGACAAAGGTGAGAGCTGTTTCCTAGTTCTGCTGGATCTCTCAGCGGCCTTTGACACCATTGACCATAACATCCTTCTGGACCGTCTAGAGGGGCTGGGAGCTGGGGGCACTGTTATACAGTGGTTCCGCTCCTTTCTCCAGGGTCGTGTCCAGAAAGTGGTGTTGGGGGATGAGTGTTCAGACCCCTGGGCTCTCACTTGTGGGGTGCCTCCGGGGTCTGTCCTCTCCCCCATGCTTTTTAATATCTATATGAAGTCGCTGGGAAAGATCATCAGGGGGTTTGGGCTGTGTGTTCATCAGTATACGGATGACACCCAGCTCTACCTCTCTCTTAAATCAGAACCAGTGAGGGCGGTGAATGTCCTGTGTGAGTGCCTGGAGGTGCTTGGAGGATGGATTGCAGTTAACAGACTGAGGTTGAATCCTGACAAGACTGAAGTACTGTTTCTGGGGGACGGGGCGGGCGGGTGTGGGGGACTCCCTGGTCCTGAATGGGATAAGTGTGCCCCTGAGGGACCAGGTGCGCAGCCTGGGAGTCAGTCACAGGGATGGTGGTGGGGGCAGATTAGGTCATGGATCTGAACAGGGTGGGGGCAGTCACAGGGATGAGCTACAGCAACGCGTGGCCGGGCCAGCTAGTAGCATTATAAAAACCATGTGGACATTATTGTGATGTTGTGGCATGCAAATAAAATTCTGTTGTTGTTTAGTCGTGTCCGACTCTTCGTGACCCCATGGACCATAGCATGCCAGGCACTCCTGTCTTCCACTGCCTCCTGCAGTTTGGTCAAACTCATGTTTGTAGCTTCGAGAACACTGTCCAACCATCTCATCCTCTGCCGTCCCCTTCTCCTTGTGCCCTCAATCTTTCCCAACATCAGGGTCTTTTCCAGGGTCTTTTCCTTTAATTCCTCCTCACTTTCTGCCATCAAGGTTGTGTCATCTGCATATCTGAGGTTGTTGATATTTCTTCCGGCAATCTTAATTCCAGCTTCGAATTAAGCCTTTCGCATGATGAATTCTGCATATAAGTTAAATAAGCAGGGAGACAATATACAGTACAACCTTGTCGTACTCCTTTCCCAATTTTGAACCAATCAGTTGTTCCATATCCTTTAAGGAGCAGAACCAACTATTTAAAGGTTATTTAATAGTTTAGGTGTCAGACCTCACTCTTGTTCTCTTGAGCTAAATTTCTGATGATGAAGAGACAAGGAGAAGGTTCTCAGAAACAGAGTGCAGATCTTGAAGCAGCTTCATATGGGCTATTTTCTCCTGCGTACCCTGCAGTTTTCTCATTGCATGCTGTGACCAGCTAGAATCATAAATTGATATGACCTTTGCTTGCTATTAAAATATAACTTGCTGCACACACACACACCCCAGGAGATTCCATAACATTAATGGAACTTTTAAAGGTTTACAGTAGTGTGTTGCAATGCTTCCCCCCCCCCAAACTAGCGGACATTTCTTTATGAAATAAGCAGAGGAGATGAAGAAGGAGAAATAAGTGGCACATTGCGTGCCATGAAAGTTCCAGAGCTAACCTGAATTTGGAAATCAAAACCAGGAAGCACCTTCAGCACCCTTTCATTTTAAGGGTTCACTGAACATCTTAGATTCTGGGTTTCCCTTCCCTTTGCTACTTCCGACGCTGTTCTTACACTACAGTATAGCGAACACCACTCAATATATGGTTAAAGAGAGTCACTTGTAGCCTGATATAGTTGACACTAGGGTAGCCTGCTTCAGGCTGGTGCCTTCCAGATGTCGTGGGCTGAAACTCCCATCAATGCCAGGCAGCATGGCCTGTAAGTCAGGGCTCCATGAAAGTCCACCGCATGCTTGTGAAAGAGTTTCCAGGGAGAACAATAACACCACAGGAACTGATGGGATTCTCCCACCCACTGGCCCCATCTCCAACCTCTGTAAATTCAGCTGAACTCTGTACAAAACTTATGGAAGCTCTACACATGTGCAAGCTGTCCACGGAGCCTTTATCCATGTGGTCTGTATCCCACAAATAGAAGCCTATGCGTATAAAGTCTAGGCCAGTGGTTCCCAATTGAGAGTCCACCAAACCCACCCAGGGGGTACGTGGCACCATTCACATAACAAAAACTACCATAGAGAAATCAAAATTTTCAAAAGTAGGGGGTCCATGGCTTGACTTTTGAAAGGCAGTGGAATTTGCTACCAAGGAGTGTGGTGGAGTCTACTTCTTTGGAGGTCTTTAAGCAGAGGCTTGACAGGCATATGTCAAGAATGCTTTGATGGTGTTTTCTGCTTGGCAGGGGGTTGGACTGGATGGCCCTTGTAGTCTCTTCCAACTCTATGATTCTATGGCATGGGGTCTGGATTACTTAGCTAATTGGGAACCACTGCCCTAGGCAACTCTTTCAGAACAGCATAGCTGAGAAGGAAGAAATGGGGTCACTTATTGCAACAGGCAGTACCAGCCCCAAGGTGGCATCAGGATGAGCCCCTTGTCCAGAACACAAGCTCAGAGTGAAGCAAGGTGCTATGTCAAGCATGCACTGCCACAACCTGAGGCCACAGGTTGAATCAAAATTAGCAACTTCCTTCAGGGAAGGGCTGCAGAACACATACTTGGCATTCAAAACGTCTCAGGTCAGTTACTGACCTCTTCAGGTAGGGCTGGGAAAAATCCCTGTCCGACGTTCTGGAGAACTGCTGCCAGTCAGTGGAGGCAATACTGAGCCAGATGAAACAATGTTCTGACTCACTTTAAAGGCAGCTTCTAGTGTCCCGCCCCACCCCAACCTGCACCTGCAGTGCCTGCGACTGATGTCACCAGTAACTACATTCCATGCAGCTCGCCAACCAAAACAAGTTTAGAGGAAAGTGACTATTTAATCCCTCAGAGCTGTTTCCTTTAATCAGTGAAAGAATCTGAACAGCCTGGAGCATCATGACGGAGGTGATGGAACTAGACTTGCTGCAAGAGTAAACGTTGTGGTTTCTACCTATTTCATACTTTGTGTAATATTCTTTTGACTAAGTAGTATAGCAGCAGAGAGTGTGTTTAAGGGGTGCTTAGAGTTTGATCCCCACGTTAAGCAATTTCACCTATGCACAGGGAATGGACCATAACCCCCCACATAAGTGGGGATACGCCTGTACTGGCTAAAGTTATTGCATAATTGTAGAGACAGCCCAATGACTGCAGCTTTCAAACTTTTCAAACTGACTTATCTGCTGAGGAACCACCACTCCGCATATTCAGGGGACTCTAGCATCATGTTCTAGGGTTGCCAAGTCTGTCTCCAATCTGAAATGTTAGCAGTTTAGCTGCCTTCTCAGGTTCTTCTGGGGAAGGACTAAAAATCTCAGGATGAGTGCACAGAATCAAGGGAACAGACTTGAGAGCATATTACTTTTAATTTTGTCCTTTCTACATCAATATTTACCTTAGCACTCAGGCTATGTTCCCTTTCTCATCTGACCCCATTATCTAACCTATGAACAGGTCCTGCCCTCCCATGAGGTGAGGAGATGAGGCAGCCACCTCAGGCATCAGATCTGGCCTCTTCCATGGCTACCCACCAGTGCAGCCACCATCTCCACACCCACCTGCCACTGCCGCCTCCCCTAAGCCCAGCTGCCACCTATATCTTAACTCCCGGATGAGTCTCAGGATGTGGGTCCTGTCTGACAACTCACTGAAGCCACATGTAAACATGTAGAACATACCCAAAACTATCATGGGTTTGTGCACTGATTAGTGTAGCTGGTTAGGTTGTCTATCAGGGAAGCTTATCTGCTCTTCTTGATCATCTCCTTGAAGAATCTCTGCTGGTTTTCTAATGCTCTCATAACTCCCCAGATGAGTTTTTAAACCGCCGATTAAGTATTCTGAACCATAAGTGGCTAATCCAGAGCCAAATTGAAATTAACTCCACTTTTATTGCCTGAATAGGGTCCTTCGTCAAACAGGGCGGTCCTGAGAGTCAGCATACTGCTTACTTCAAAACTGGCTCTTTAGATAATGTAGCAACAAAATCTAAACACTGTCAACAGTCCTGTGCATTCCAAGCAAGTAAACCCTATACTCTCCTAGATTTGGTTTCCCTAAGGCAGCAGCTGAAACTGCTCAAATTTCTCCAGACTCCACAATAACAATGCCCTCCTGTCTACAGCAAAGCTTTCTTTTCTGAACGGGGATCAAAGAGACTATGTCAATTCTTTCTGTTGATACACAGATTAAATAAGATCAGTAAGCTTAATGTGTGGGCCACCACAAGTAAATTCAGGAAACGAGGAATGTGCAGCAGACCACAACTTAGTGAACTAATGTATTGCATGGGTTCAGGAGTGAGAATAATAGAGAGTCTCTGGTTTCAAGAGGAAATCCCGCAGCCAAATACATCTGTATTGACACCTACCTCAAGAGAAATAGCATTTCAGGAAATGGGCTTGTTAGGGGTGGGCATCTAAAAAAATTGAGTAAATAGCCACATTCTTGTTTTCCTTCTTCATGCTTCTCAACAGGATTTCCTTCTTCCATCACGAGGAACTCTTCGGTTCAGTAGCAGGAATAATTTCCTCTTTCTTACTTGAAAGAGAAGGCAAAACAGAGATCAGGAGCTTGGGACACAGACAGCACTTTAGTCAGGAAGAGGAGGAAGATTACTAATGACAAGCTGCTGTTATTTATTTGCACTCCTCTTTTATCTATGAATAGTATTAGAGAACATAGCTTCCAGAATTACATACACATGTTAGCACATTAGCATCTGCAATTCCACATTATAGTTATGTTTGAACCTACACTAGTCGAGACAATTGTGGTCATTTCCAAAGGAAACACAGGCTCCCTATGTCACATTCAGAATTCACATATCTCATTTGGCCAGATGGAATATACCCATTTACTTATTTTAAAGAACGTTGATAAACCACTTAATATTCCCCCAAACCACTTATGCTAGAGCCAGTGTGGTGCATTCTGGAGATTACAGTGCTGGACGGAGACCTGAGAGACCAGGGTTCGAATTCTCTACTCAGCCATGAAGCTCACTGGATGCCCTTGGGTCAACCACCACCTCTCAGCTTCACCTAACGCACAGGGTTGTTTGTGAGCGTAAAATGGCGGGGGAGGGGACAGACAGGGAGAACTGTCCATGCCACCTTGAACTCTTTGGAGAAAAGGTGGGCTATAAATGCAATATTGTTGCACACACCACCCCAACATCCAAGTAGTATGAGATTCCTGGAGTTCCAGGCACTTACCTGTCATGAACTGGCACAATGATGGGGACAAGGAAGAGGATCCTGGTGAGGGGTGTAGCTGGGACTGGGGCACACGGAGGCAAGCAGGGGATGGGGAAGTAAGTATTCACAGGGTGATAGAGGATGGCAAGGGATGGGGTCAGTGCACAGGAACCAGGGCAGCAGGACCCAGAGCCAGAGTGGCCCCTGTCTCCACAAACAGAGTGGGCTCTGAGGCATAGGGAGCAGCAGGAGTGGTGCTCTAGGAGGCTGAGGCAGGCAAGGCCCCACAGGCCAGCTCCCTGGCTGGCCAGGTGGGGCTCGCTAGCTCTGGGAGGAAGTGTGTGATTCCTCAGCTGCAGTGGGCTTGGAGCAGGTGAGGGTCACCTGCCTCATCAAGCCCAGGTGCTGCAATCAGCACACAAAGTACAGAAGGGAAGCAGAGCAGAGGGTGCTGCTCAACTGCTCATCTTGATGGACCTTGACTTGGATGCTCCTGCACCTCCACAGAACTGTGCTTAATGGGTTTGACTCTGGATTTTATCCTGGCTGCTGGACTTCAGACCTGGATTGACCCTGGACTGTGTCTTTGGACTTTGCTTGTTTAGATTGAACCTCAGACTTTGGACTTGGCGTACTGACTAGCTGCCAGGGGTCGTATTTCCTTTTGGATTGTGGTTTTGTCTTTATGATATATGGTTTATTCACATGTATATGCAACCTGAGCCTATGATGGAGGGGCTCACAGCATTAACACCCTAAAAGTCTTGTTTCTCCCATAACCATAGCCTTGGGGTTCAAACAGAAATAAAATATTGCTCTCAATGTTGTTCGGACTCTCTTTCTCTCCCCCTCCCTCCCTCCCTCCCTCCCCATCTTGCTGATTTACCTTTAGGTCACATCACTACCACTTTTCAACTCTAAACTTGGGCTTTGTATTTCTAACTTTCTCCCAGGTGATCACTGCAACACAGGAAGCTAGCCTGGCTTATATTTTAACATAGCAGGATCCAGGGGTTAAGAAGATTTCACATACAACCTACTTCCTCCCCTGCAAACTCCAAAACTCAGAACGGTATGTATGTATATATGTATGTATGTGTGTGTGTGTGTGTGTGTGTGTGTGTGTGTGTGTGTGTGTGTATGTATGTATGTATGTATGTACAGTATGTATTATAAAGTGGTGTTGTATCATCTAAGAAACAAAGAATAGATTTGAAAAATACAGCAATGCAACCTTTGCACCAATTTAAAAAAACTTGTTTTTCATGTTTAGATTTATTTTCCTTGTTGCTACTGCAGAACCCCCTCCTCCATAGGGGGGTGGTGGAGATTATTCAAGTGTATGGAGGGGGAATTAATACAGCCGAAGGACACTTTGTCCCCTCTACGCCTTTAGTTGCTCCTTGATGAAAGCTGTAGCAAGGGTTACAATGATGCTTCTGAAGCCTGAGGCAGAGCTCAGAATATTGGGTTTTAAAGTTGTAACTCCCCCCCCCCCCCCGGTGAAACATTTCAACATAATACTTCTATCTTTACAGTACTTAGTTGTTGTCAGAAACAGTAGAAACTGCAATACTGTATCTGGCAAACTTTCTGGAGAATATGTCATTTGTCAGATGGATTTGGGTCAGAGATGGGCGAGGATAAAGGGAAACAAGTACAGAAGCTAACCAACACTGTGGATATAAATAAAGTCTGGATAACAAGAGAGACTTTTGGATAAGGGAAGTTTTACCAAGCTGGTTGACTGGAAATCAGATTGTGCAAGTGAACGCAGGGCCATGATTTCTCGTAAAGAGAGAAATGTTTTGTCCCTAGAATGGTCTATTATTGATACCTGACATTTCTCTTATCTATCTAATATAAAACAAAACACTCTGAAAAACATTTTTCACTCTGAAACAACATCTGGCTCTTTTGGCAGGCTGTGTAAGGCTAAGCAGCTTAAATCTGGGACGGAAAATGTTTCTCTAATAATCCGCTTATTTGCGAGTGGCCTAAAGAACCAGACAAACGCTGGCCTTATTGATTAACCTGTCTGATTTTAATTATATTGCTTTTTACAGACCCAATTGCAATTTTAGTGATGTGATAAAACTGCATCTCTCATCAACTACCCATACATTTCAATTTTAAACAAATACTGTAGTTGTAAACACATTTGAGACAGACTTCAAAAATCCCACTAAAATCTCTGGGGATTTTAGAAGCCTAACTGACAAGATGGTTGGACAGTGTTCTTGAAGCTATGAACATAAGTTTGACCAAACTGCAGGAGGCAGTGGAAGACAGGAGTGCCTGGCGTGCTATGGTCCATGGGGTCACAAAGAGCTGGACACGACTAAACAACAACAACTGTATGCAGGGCTGTGGAAAATATATTTTACAGGTACTCTGAATCAAAAACAGTGCTTGGCAACCCTAAATGTTTTCCCAGGATCTGAGGATCGGGATCACGCTTACCCTCCTGGGTTAGGTGGTTTAGACTAGCCAATAAACCAGGGGTCGGCAAACTAAGGCCCAGGGGCCGGATCAGGCCCAATTGCCTTCAGGATCCGGCCTGCGGACTGTCAGTGGATCAGAGCAGGGATTCTGTTTGTTCGGGCTGCACCATTCCCCCCCCCTCTCCCTCATACACACCGCGGCGGCACCTCCTCCCTCCCTCCCTCCCTCCTGGCTTCTCACCGCCCTGCCTAGAGGAGGAAGGGGGCTGGGCTGAGCTGGCTGAGCACCATTTTAACCAACCCCTCTCCAGAGCCAGCCCTTTCACGCCGCTCGTCTTCCGCCCGCTGCCGCTGCCCTGGTGCTCCTGTGGGCCAGAGAACAGAGCGGATGAGCTCCCTCTGCCTACCCACAAGAAGAAGAAGCAGAGGTGGTGGCGGTGGTGGCAGCCCCTGGGAAGGTAAGTGCAGCAGCTGCGGCTGGGGTTGGGGGGGGGAGGACTACTTGCCCCCCTCGCCTCTTCTTCCAGCTCTCCCCCCCCCCCAGTGCTGCTTCTCCGGCCCACCACAAGGTGGGACAGTGGACCGGTCTGCAGCTAAAAAATTTTTGCCAACCCCTGCAGTAAACCATTCAGGTTCACTGGCTTCCTTCCAACTCCACAATTCTATGACTCTAAATCCTATGGTGGGAGGGGGAACAGGAGGTCCATTTGGCTCATAGTCCCAACATTTAGCAACTTGATTTATTTTTATTTTTTTGGTGTTTGGAAAGTTTTGCAACTTCTTTTTATGCACATCAGGCTGAAATGTGACACACATTATCGGAACTTTTAAGCAAATAAAATATTTCCTTTGGTTAAAAAGAAAATGTTTGTTGATAGTTATCCATATTAAAGAGTTAAAATGTTAATAGCTTAGTATAAGGCCCAGCCCCTTCCACTCTGGGTGGCTGTGAAGTAAACCCCTTCCATTCTCTTTGGCAGGAACGCCATGCTGAAGTAGTCTGTTGATGAAGAGGGTTCCCTGGCATCAGAAGCCGGTCTATCCACCATTTGCATTTATTTATTTATTGAATTTATATACCACCATTAGCCGGAAGTCTCAGGGTGGTTCACAAAAAATATCACAATACAGGTGAAACTCGAAAATTAGAATATCATTGAAAAGTGCATTTATTTCAGTAATGCAACTTAAAACGTGAAACCAATATATGAGATAGATGCATGACATGCAAAGCAAGATACGTCAAGCCTTTATTTGTTGTATTGTAATTATTTGTCTTTAGGCAGGTCAATTATTAATGGAACGTAATTAATGAAATGTAATAGTGATGTTTATTTTTGTATTATTGTAAATATTTGTTTTATTACTGTGGAATTTCCAAAAGAAAGCATTTGTAAAAATTAAAAGAAAAATTAAAGTTGCATTACTGAAATAAATGCACTTTTCGATGATATTCTAATTTTCCGAGTTTCACCTGTATATAAAATCAAAAACTGGAAGAGTGTGCAGCTTTCCTTTCCCCCTTCACTTATTGTGATCTGCTGCTACAGCTAGGGGGGCTTTGGAGAAGGGGAGGGGGAAGAATGAGGGGCAGCTTTGCCATCACCTTGTGTCCCAAGCCTATCCATGGGTACTTGAGTACATATTGACCTGCTGGATCACACCAAAGGCTCATCTTCATCCAACATCCTGTGGCCAGCTAGATGACTATGGGAAGCCCACAAGCAGGACCTAAATACAACAACACTTTACATACTTGTGAAGCAGCTGGCATTCAAGAAAGTAGAAGCAGAACACAGCCTTCATGGCTAGCAGCCATAAATCATAAAGTGTTATATTTTATAGTAGGATCATAAATGGATGGCATCTTAACATACCAAAGTAGTAAGGCCTTCCATACTCAGTCTACATCCATAACAGAATGCTGAAGTTCAGTTCATACATAATTAACTTGCATCTATTATACATTTGAATTTCACAAGTAATTCACAAGCTTTCTGTATTGCCAAGTCTGTACCATTGGGGCTCTATCCATAATTTGCCCTGTTAATTGACAATAAATTTCCCATCTATATGGCCATATGCACAGAATACTTGATAATGAAAGAGTGGTTTCTTCGTCGATGGGTGATATATAATAACAAATTTCCTGAAGAGTGATGCCTGCAAAAAAAATCTGCCAATCATTTTAGGTAGTTTATCAGTAGTCTGACTGCAACCCTTGCTACTGCCTAACTGCAGAATTTAAGAGAGCAAAGCTGCTGCCTGCAACCCTTGCTACATCCTAATGCCAGGGACAGCTGTGCATGCCAAAATTCCTGCATGTTGGGCTGCTGTTGGAGACGCAGAAGAGAGACCAGATAAAAAACTGACAACCCCTAGTTACAGAGTTTGTCCATATTTGATCATTATTTAGCTGTTCATCCACCCCCCCCATTCAGATTAGACAGGATACTCCATTCCACACACATCATAGTTTCCCATTTTCAACTGGCTGGCAACACTCTTGAGGCTATTAAGCAATCAGATCTCATTTGGCCATGCAGTTTTTGTTTGCTTGTCCCCTTACAGCACAGGTTGGAATCTTACAGCCCTAGGGCCACATGTAGTTTTTTGCTTAATTCTGGTGGCTCTTGGTAGCAAGAAGAGGGAAATGGGGGAAAGCAGAGAGACAGACAGACAGACACAGGGAAAAGAAAACATGCACCCTACACCTGACTAAGGGGTGTTGTTTAATTGTTATTTTGTGTCCCAAACCTCTCACTTCTTCATGTCCTCTATCCTCACCTGTGCTTCCACCTCTCCCCCTTGCCAATTCACACTCCATTTTCTGCTTTCTCCCTTCTCCTTCCTTTTTTTCTCTTCTTCCACCAAGCAACACAAGCATTTCCTCTCATTTGGTTCAAATCTGGCTTATGAGCTCTGGAAAGGTGGCTTCATTCATCAAAACTTCCAAATCTGCTCTTCACACCTACTACTCCCACCCCTTTTTTCTGTGCAGTCACACACACCTACAGTCTTGTTGTTTTCTTGTCTTGAAGAGATTTTGCTCCCCAAGAGTTGACTTTCTCAATTTTTTTTTTTTTTGCTTCTGCAGACATCATGTTTCTCTTGAGCATGGCACAATACCTTCCTCCTCTTCTTCATGGCAGCTAAGGCTACCTAATGATTGGCAAACATCCCCACATTTTGCTGCTGTTTGGAACAATTGGTATAGCCATTACCACCAGCTACTGGAAAAATGAAGGGGAGGAGAACGCAAAGGTGCTGCACAGATGGTATCGTTTCGCTCAATGGATTTCAAATTAAAATGTGCCTTAGGGGCAAGATATATGCACAACTGAATAAAATTCATCTCTTGAAAAATTATGGTAAACATAGAAATGAATACATATATAGAATACCACATCATATGCTTGCTATTCTCTGTATTACTTGGGAAGGAATTACAGATCAGTGCTGGAGCATATGCTAATTATGCAGAAAGTCCTAGGCTCCATCTAGGTGAAAGGTGGTCAAGAAGCAAGGTTGGGGCAGACCTCCACTTGAGACTTTGGAACATTGCTGCCTGCCAAAGGAGATATAAATGTTACCTGAAAACATAACATGCAGTTATGATTACAGGTAGGTAACCGTGTTGGTCTGGCATAGTCAAAACAAACTAAAAATATATTTTCTTCCAGTAGCACCTTAGAGACCAACAAAGTTTGTCATTGGTATGAGCTTTTGTGTGCATGCACACTTCTTCAGGTGTTGGTTGGTCTCTAAGGTGCTACTGGAATTTTTTTTTTTTTTTTGCAGTTATGAGTTGGTGCTGACAACAAGGTGGATGGGTTCATCTATTATAAAGGTTCTTACACTCTGGTCTGTGGACCACCTGTGGTCCACGCGCTTCCTTCAGGTGATCCGTGGTGTGTCTGTAGGTTTGTGCTTGAAGACGGCAGACAGCATATCCCTTGCATTAATGCTCATATGGATTTTAACTTTATTTTAATTGCGTCTTTTATTTCTTAAATTGCATATTATTACTCTGATTTACAAAGATATCTGCAAATGATACATGAAGGTTGGCGGCAACAACCCCCATAGCTGCCAAGTTTTCCCTTTTCTCAAGAGGAAGCCTATTCAGCATAAGGGAAAATCCCTTAAAAAAAGGGATAACTTGGCAGCTATGAACCCCGCCATGAGGGAATCCCTTGCAGACGACCAGAGTGTCTGTAGACAGACAGGTTGTATATCCAGAGGAGGAATGACTGCTGGGAGGAGCACAGAGAGAATAAACGCCATAGTGCATCTGCAGCAGCACAACTGGATGCCTTCATCTGCCCCACCTGCAACAAAACATGTCTCTACCACATTGGTCTCTACAGCCACAGCAGGCACTGTAATTCAACAGTTTGACTTTACTCCCAACGGAGTATTCTATTGAATACAAATTGTAATAGAATAAAATGCAATATATAAGAAATAAAAGAAGCAATAAAAAATAATGATCATACTGCATCTAGCACACTGCATTACACTTGTTCAGGGAGGAGAGGACTATTAGCAGCTACTAACCATTATGGGATGCAGGTGGCACTGTGGGTTAAACCACAGAGCCTAGGGCTTGCAGATCAGAAGCTCGGCGGTTCGAATCCCCACAATGGGGTGAGCTCCCATTGCTCAATCCCAGCTCCTGCCAACCTAGCAGTTCGAAAGCACGTGAAAGTGCAAGCAGATAAATAGGGACCGCTACAGCAGGAAGGTAAACAGCGTTTCTGTGTGCTGCTCTGGTTCGCCAGAAGCTGCTTTGTCATGCTGGCCACATGACCTGGAAGTTGTATGCCGGCTCCCTCGGCCACTAACACAAGATGAGCGCTGCAACCCCAGAATCGGTCATGACTGGACCTAATGGTCAGGGGTCCCTTTACCTTTACCTAACCATTATGGCAAATGCTCTACCTCCACAATCGGAGACAGCAATATTCCCGAATGCCAGTTGCTGGAAACCAAGGGAGGAGAGGGGGAGCTTGTGCTTGTGTTCTATTCGCTGGATTCCCATAGGCATCTGGTTAACAACTGCGAGAACAGGATGCTAGACTAGATGGGCCATTGGCCTGATCCAACAATAGGCAGAAAAATCATTAAGTGGTCTACCAAGCCCCTCGTAAATTTCAAATATGGGAAATGTTTGGGAACCACTGATCTATTATTTAATCAATGTCCAAATTCTCCACCCATCTATATATTGCCATTGTCCAGCAATGTGGCCTGGGAATGCTTTCCATTTGAAGGGCGAGATATAAAGATATACCGTAAATATTAAAAATCAATTAACCAATAACATGAATGGGTTGCGACTTAAAATGAGCTCTTTTTCATGTTTTTCTTTTTCCGATAAGCAAACACAACAGTGTGTGGTACTTGTCTGTGCACACATAAAGGAAATGAATTTTATTTCTGCAGAGAATGGGGGGGGGGAGCATTACTGCTGTCACTGTGGGGAACCTGTCATCAGTCCCAGATACCATGGCCAATGGTGGGGGATGATAGGAGTTGTAGTCCAGCAACATCTGGAGGTTCCCAAGCCATGATCTTTGTGATGGGGGTCTAAAGTAAAGGAGAAAAGGAAGAAGTGAAGTGAATGAACTCATTCCCGCCCCGCCCCCCAACCTATTGTTTTTAAACGTACATCAGCTCTAGAATTAAGAGGAATATAACTTACAAATATCACAGCTCTAGTTAGAAATTGTACAAGGAAGACGCTAACAGTTATATTAGATTTACGAAATGGGTAACTGGGCGTGACCTTGGGTGTGCTAGAAGGGACATTAAGGCTTTAATCCTAAACAAAGTAAGTTAAGATCGAACCCTTCTGAACTCCATAACCAGGCACAGATCAGATCGCATTACGCGTCAAGGAGAAATAGAGACACCCTATGTTAATTTTTTTAAAAATAAAAATCGTAACGCTTTAGAAGAAAGTGGTGGTGGGGAATGTATATGAGAGATACAATTATCATAAAATGTAATAATACAAAGGGCGGGCGGGGGGAAGCGAAAAGCAGGGAGCCGTCGGTGGGAAAGGGCGGCGCGCGCGTGCCGTAGGCTCTAGGTAGCGCCGAGAGGTGTGCCCGGCTCCGGGAGGGGCTCGTCCTCCTCTTTGAACTCGGCTCGCCTGGCAGGATGAGGCGGTCCCTGTCGGGGCGGCGGGCCCTACGTGTGCGGGGCTGGCGAGGCGGGTTGCAGGCGCTCCCTTAGCGGTGGGCGCAGGAGGAATCCCCGCAGGGGGACGGAGCCAGGTGGCGGCGGCGCTGTACGCCGTGCGGATCCGGCTGGCGCACCACACGTCCGGGAGGCGGCTGGATGGGAAGCGGCGGCCGCGGCGGCGAGGGCGGCGGCGGCGGGGGGAATGGGGGAGCAGCTGAGCACTGCGAGCGCCCCGCGGGAGTCAGCCGCCGCCACAGCCAGCGCCCCCGGGCCGCCTCTCTCGGCCGCGGGGAGCGGGAGGGCAGCGGCGCCCCGTCCAGAGGGCGACCCGGGGCCGCTGCCGCCGCCGGCTCCTCCTGGTGAACCGCTGGGCCGGGAAGCGGAGGCGGAGGACGGTAGCGCCGTCGCTCGCCTGGAGGAGGGCTCCGGCTCGGAAGCGGGAAGCAGCCCCAGCCGCCGGCTTCCTCTGAGGCCCGTCTACTGCACCGTCTACTGCGTGGAAAGCGACCGGCGGCCCAGCGCCCCGCCAGCGTCTCCGCGCCCAGGAGGGGACCCTGGCCCCGGCGTCTCGCCGCCGCCGCCTTCCTTGCTAGGAGGAGGAGGAGGAGGAAAAGGTGGCGGGGACGGCAGCCTGGAGGTGGACTTGTACCTGCTGCCCGAGCCGTTCTCCGGGCTCATCTCCGGGGACTTCGGGCCCTTGCTGGTGCTGACTTGCCGCGTGTGTCTGGAGGAGAAGCCCCTCAAGCCCTTGCCCTGCTGCAAGAAGCCCGTCTGCGAGGAGTGCCTCAAGTTCTATCTCAGCTCGCAAGTAAGCATGGCGCGCTCCCACCTCGCCCGCTTTCTGCCTTTCCCCCCTCAGCTCCTTTCGCCTGCAGGCCTGCGGTCTTCCCGCCTTGCTCCAAGGATACTAGGTCAACAACGCCACTGCTCTCCTGCCGTTACAACTTCCAAGGTTATGCCCTAGTCTGGCCTCTCCCCAGCTCAGATCAGAAGCAAGTGAGCTCAATTTTAGAACAGCTGTTAGGGCTCTGAACATGTGCAGAGTGCCTTTCCTAAGCCTTGCCTGCTTGCCATTCCACACTAGACTGAGAGGGGGGGGGAACAAGGCCCCCAACAAGTAAGTTGCGACTTCCAGGATTGTGTGAATGGCTTTTCCCATGGAGGTTGCAATGCCTAACCCCACACTGGCCCTGGGACCCAGCCCTATTGAGTAGGTCTCATGAGTAGACATGGTTAACATGGTGCTGTAAATCACTATTGTGATTTGTTGTTGGGGGGGGGGAGGTAAATATTCTGCTCCTTTCCCATATGTCAGTGTTTGGCCTGTTCAGTTGTAAGGACAAACCCATCTCCATTTCCCTGTAAGGAGGAAAAAGCCATCCACTGTGTAGGTTTGTTCCTTCACCCACCCCAGGAGATACAAACACAATAGCTTAGCCTCGGATCCTAATGTCTCCTTTCTTTGTGGGGGAGTGTGTTGATTTAATATCAGCTGATTCCTTATCACTGAGGAAGGTCATATGGGCCATTGAAGGCAGTACAAAGACTAGATAATGCATCTGTTATTCAGGAGGTTAACTGCCTTCTGTCTATTGCGACTTTACTCACTGATGTAGGAAATCCTAGCTGGTGTTTGTGTTTTTGTACATGTACACAAGCTCTGTACATATTTCCATGCCAGAGCTGCTGCTTGCATTTATTTTTCTGCCCAAAAACAGTACAAGAAGATATGGATTACCATACTGATCATTAAGGGGGAGATTAAAAATCACTGTAGGGTAATACCTTCCTAAGATCAACTGCAATTCTACAAAGTAATGAGATGTATTTCAAAAAGAACAGCTGTTTCCAATATGCTGTTGATCATTTTTATGTTAGTCATACAGAATGTTTAATGAATGGAGTGAATTTAGAGTCTTCATCTTGTCTACACTGATAAACCACTAATATCGTGTGGTGTGTATGGTTAAGGTGTTTTCGTAATTTTCAGTGGGTCTTCTCTGACTAGAATACAATTAGTTGAGCAGCATCCATAGAAAATTCCTATGCTCAGTTCTGGGGCTTAATTATTTCTGTTTGAACCCCACCCCTTTGAGCTTGATCTTGTAATTTTTCAGCTTCATAACAAATTCAGGTCTTTCAAGACTGTCGGAATGTGGACTTGCTGATAGTCTCTACTGATATGTGCACTTCCTCGTTGTGTTGTATAAAATTTCCCAGTCCTTGCAGGGATTTCACCCTTTCTAAGTGTCACAGAGGCAAAGGTACAACTTAGAGAGGCCTGTACAGCTTTGAGAGACTTGTGTCACTTTTCCAAGTATTTAATCAGAAGGAAAAAATACTTTTATCTAGAGGTGTGTGTTTTTTTAAAAAAATCCAACTGTGCATTTGTCTTCCTGTTAAAATAACAGGTTCTCAACAGATTTGTTAAGTGTGTTGCTGCAACTTCTCAGTGGTATTTCTGACTGATGACAGCAACACAAAAGGAGCAAGTGATCGCATACCTATATAAGCAAGCTGGTTATTTAATTGTAAGGTAAAAGGACCCCTGACCATTAGGTCCAGTCGCAGATGACTCTGGTGTTGCGGCGCTCATCTCGCTTTATTGGCCAAGGGAGCCGGCGTACAGCTTCCGGGTCATGTGGCCAGCATGACTAAGCTGCTTCTGGCAAAACAGAGCAGCACACAGAAGTGCTGTTTACAGGTGAAACTAGGAAAATTAGAATATCGTCGAAAAGTGCATTTATTTCAGTAATGCAACTTAAAAAAAAATTTTTTTTACAAATGCTTTCTTTTGTAAATTCCACAGTAATAAAACAAATAGTTACAATAATACAAAAATAAGCATCGCTATTACATTTCATTAATTGCATTCCATTTATAATTGACCCGCCTAATGACAAATAATTACAATTGCAACAAATAAAGGCTTGACATATCTTTGCATGTCATGAATCTATCTCATATATTGATTTCGCCTTTTAAGTTGCGTTACTGAAATAAATGCACTTTTCGACGATATTCTAATTTTCCGAGTTTCACCTGTATAATCCTGCCAGAGAGATACCTATTTATCTACTTGCACTTTGACGTATTTTCAAACCGCTAGCTGGGCAGGAGCTGGGACAGAGCAATGGGAGCTCACCCCGCCGCGGGGATTCGAACTGTCGACCTTCTGATTGGCAAGCCCTAGGCTCAGTGGTTTAGACCACAGCGCCAACCACGTCCCGGTAATTGTAAGGTAAAGGTAAAGGGACCCCTGACCATTAGGTCCAGTCGTGACCGACTCTGGGGTTGCGCGCTCATCTCGCATTATTGGCCGAGGGAGCCGGCGTATAGTTTCCAGGTCATGTGGCCAGCATGACAAAGCTGCTTCTGGCAAACCAGAGCAGCACATGGAAACGCCGTTTACCTTCCCACTGTAGCGGCTCCTATTTATCTACTTGCATTTTGATGTGCTTTCGAACTGCTAGGTTGGCAGGAGCTGGGACCAAGCAACGGGAGCTCACCCCGTCACAGGGATTCGAACCGCTGACCTTCTGATCAGCAAGCCCTAGGCTCAGTGGTTTAACCCACAGAGCCACCTGGGTCCCAATTGTAAGGTACTGGTATTTAATTTGTTCAAGTTGTATGTCATAAGCAATTATAGTACTGAGTAAGTTGCAATTTGAGAAGTATTTCATGCTTGATCTCTCAATAATCCCGGCCTGCAACGATGATGTGTTAGATCAGTGTTGCACTGCACACCACTTGAAACTTTCAGCGTTCCATGCTTTATTTGTCCAAGAGAGGGCGCAGTATAAATAGTCTGTTCTCTGGGCATTTGTGGCAATTTTTAGAGGAAGCGTCAAGGTGAGGGAGGAAGAGTCTGCATACATCGCTAGGGAGCTGATTCTATCTTTCAAAGCCCACCTTCATGAAACACAGTTACCATCAAATGAAAGAAATGCTCTCTGGAGCATCACTATTCTTGCTCCCACAGCCCTCCATGTGTTGGGAGCTGAACCTCTGCAGTGGGGAGCCTTTTCTACACCTGAAGAGGGTTTAAGCAACTTGTCCAAAGGAGCTTATTTGAAGGGGAAAGTAGCATTGTTGTTGTTGTTTTAGAAAAACACCCCACAAACCTGTTTTTTTCTTTCACAAAGTTTCACATCTGTACCTGTACATGGTGCCAGGGAGGATAGGTGGTGATGCTTTAGTTAAATTTAAATTTAGCAGCATAGACCCAGGGCCCAGCAGAACTCTTTCTGCTATTGTAAGACTTTTCCAGGATTGAAAGTTCTGAATCTTCAACTTTATGCCTCTGTCCTAAAATGGGTGTGATTTTTTTTTTACCTGATCCACAGTTCATTTCTTCCAAATAACCAAAATGGAAAACCAAAATACCTCTTTGTTTCTATTCCTTGTTTAATTGTGGACAGGTCATTTCCCCTTTCCACCTTTTCTGAGGAAGGAGGAACTTAACTGAACAGAATGGGAATTTCTCCTGGATTTCTGATTTTCACTGCTTTACATTTTCTGGTCAATGGGTCTGGTAGAAGTCAGCATCAGTGTGTGTGCATGAAACAAAATACTGATTAGAGCCAAACATCTTTTTCCCAGTGTAAGGCTCAAAGTGAGTAAGGAATCCTTTATAGCCCAAGGACCATGTACTCTAATGGGAAACCTTCCATGGACCACATTCCAGTGGCAGGTGGGGTCAGAGCCAAAGGTGGGCATAGATTTGATTATTTCCTTTGTACCGGAGGCCACATTTCAGCCATGCAAAAGATGAGAGTCTCTGCATGCACACACACATCTCCACCCAGACGAGCTAGAGGTCACAGTTCATGGACCTGTGTCAGCCAGGCAGAAGCCCTTGAGACACAGAGCAGTCCTGGTAAAGAAGTGTTGCCTGGAAATAGATGTGGTCTAGTGAGAATTCCAAGAGCCAGATAGAAAGGCCTGAAAGACCACATTTGGTCCCTCATCCCAAGGTCCTTCACCTCTGCTCTAATGAATCAGTGTTGCATCTCTTTCCCCAGATGCATGGAAATGAACTGAATGGTATTTCAGATGTTTGGCCTGCTGGAGAACTTCTACTCTGCAGACTGGTGCTGGCAAGCAGGGCTGATGTATGGAGGTCAAAGTGACCCACATCAGCACAGAATCTTTTGCACAGCTAAGTCCATAGGTCCAAGTCTTGAAAGACTTGAGCAAATATTTAGCTGAGAATATGCTGTGCATCTAAATGAAGGCCGGGGGGGGGGTAGTTGGTTGGAAATATGAGCATTTGTTAAGAGCACCTGCTTCACTTTTCATAAACCGTATTTCGGTTAGTGATATTCCATGGAATATGGCGTGTGGTTGGTGAAAGGCAGGACTAATATAACTTTACCAGATGAGATGAGCTTGCAGGAATGAAGCAACTGGGTGCCCTTTCGATTCATACCAAAAGCACAGAATTGTGGCAGCTTTACTACACAACCTTGTGCTCACTAAGCAGAATCACTTGGTGAGGAAGCAGGGAAAATATTCTGCATGATATCATTCTATAAGTGTCATACTTGAAAACATGTGTTGGTCATGTGCTGGCTTGAAGCAGGTGGTAGGAAAAGACTGGTTGTTCAGGCCAGCAATGGCAAATGGATTGTTTTTACAGTGCTAGTAAAGGACTAGTACATTCTGGAGACTTGAAAATTAGAAACTGTTCATTTGTTTACTGTAGAGCTTGGCACATCATCACCAAGATATAAAGTTTGAATAAGGATAAATGCCTGGTATTCCTCATGGAGGGAGCATACTTGGATTCACTCTAGCCCTTTTTGGATGTACTGTAGCTTCATTTAGTAAACACACAAGGGGGAAGTGAGATAAGCATGCTAGCTCCACCTATTTGTTCTTGTCACCTTCCAACTCCCTGAGGCTGTCTGAAGTTGGGAGCCTTATGTACTTAGGCAAGGCTCTCTGTATATTTTAGAACCTTAGAACAGTGTTTCTCAACCAGTGTGCCTCCAGATGTTTTGGGACTACAACTCCCATCATTCCTGACCACTGGTCTTGCTAGCTAGGGATGATGGGAGTTGTAGTCCCAAAACATCTGGAGGCACACTGGTTGAGAAACACTGCCTTAGAAATTCAGGACACTGAGTACAGGAGGCTCCCAGCTTCAGACCATCACCATTAAACTCAGAATCAGGGCCAGCTCTACCATGAGTCAGAGTGAGGCAACCACCTAGAGTGGCAATTCAGAAAAGCAAGGAGTGGACAGAGATGGGTTTGCCATAGGATCTGCCCTGCACCCCACAATTGCAGCCTTTGAGTGCAGTGGAGGTCTCATCGCCAGTGTCAAAGTAAGATTCACCAACCAATCTGGTCAGCTTTCATTTGAAGAATTGGGGGGGGGGCAGTACTGTCCTTCCCCTGAGGCAGCAAAAGGAAGGACAGTTCACCACCTCTCAAGAGAGGAGTCTGTTCTATTATCAAAGTTCTTACTGATGCTTAGTTGGAATGTGCCTTCTTGTAACTTGAAGCCATTGGTTCAGGTTCTAGCCTCCGGAGTAGGAGAAAACAGGTTTGCTCTACCTTTCATGTGACAGCCCTTGAGACATTTGGAGATGGCTATCATTTTTCCTCTCAGTCTCATCTTTACCAGACGAAACATACCCAACTCCTTCAACTGTTCCTCGTAAGACTTGGTTTCCAGATCCTTTATAATCTTGGTCACCCTCCTCTGAATGCATTCCAGTTTGTCAATATCCTAATATCTTAAATTGTGGTGCCCAGAACTGACATGGTACTGCCGGTGTGGTCTGACCAATGCAGAACAGAGTGGTACTTTTACTTCCCTTGATTGGGACACTATACTTTTGTTGTGGAAAATTAGAATAGCATTAGCTTTTTTTGCTGCTGCATCACACTGTGGACTCATGTTAAGCTTGTGTTCCTCTACCACCTTGTTTCCTATCTTGGGCTGCAGTTTTCACCTTGCATCGTTTATTCTGTTCTCACCCAGTTGGGCACTGCTTTCCTTTTGGGTTAAAACACAGGCAAAGTAGGTGTCGAGCAGTTCCGCCTTCCCTCTGTCCTCAATAACATTTCTCCATCTTCTCCATGCAAGGGACCCACTACTTGCTTCTTCCTCCTCTTGCTTTGAACATAGCCAAAGAATCCTTTTTCATTGTTTATAACCTCTCTTGGAAGCCTGAGTTCATTCTGAGCTTTGGCTCACCTGACCTTCTCCCTGCAACTGTTGGCTACTCATGCATACTTTTTCTTCATGATTTTTCCTGCCTTCCATTTCATAATGGAAAGTAAGCTCCCTATGCAGCCTCACCAGTTTCTTTAGATGCCTCCCACTTTCCTTTTTCTCCCCCCTCCCATATCTGTCCAAAGATATACAGAAAGCTCTTACCCAATACAAAAAACCTTTTCATAATACACTAGAACACACACCCCCCAGCAAAATATCTATTTTTATTGATATGTGTGCATAGCTCTCGGGCTGCAGACTGTGCTCCCGGCGGTGGCATATAGTGTTGGCAGAGGCTAGGGCTTAATGTTTGGGCGCCTCTTTTGGGCTGCCTTTTCCCAGTGCCAAGTTGCTCCTCTACTTCCTCCCTCCATCTCTCTTCCTCAAGAGAGCTGAGTTGGCTGTGCTGGATTGAATTTTGTTGGATTGGATTGTTATTATTGCATATAGGATAGTTTTTCAATTCCTGTTTTATATTGACAGTATCCTCTGCCTTGGTATGATTTTAATGAGATGCAGTAGATCAACATTTGAAATAAATAGTCTGCAGGGAGGAATTCAATGTAGTGCTAAGCAGATTGTTCCATCAGTGCAAGCATGTCAGCTTGCCAGACATTCAGTCTCCCCTCTCCGCACCCCCTGCCACATGAACTGTTATGGGGTTCCCCCAACACACTTACATCAGAGCCAATTTGAGGACTCTCAGAGGGAAAGGAGGGAGTGAAAAAAACAACCTGTTGTATTAGGGGAAGGACTTGCATTGGCTTCCACTATTGCTACTTGCTAGTTGAATCTGGCCTTATTTGTTGACATACTAAAATGCTACTAGGCGATACTTGATTCATGGTGCAGAGAGAGGTAGGCAGCATCACAGAGAAAATTCATAGGAAAAACAGATATGGGCTGGGGATAGAAGTACTCGTCTTCATCAAGTACAGCTGGGCATGATTCTGAGCACTGAGCAAATAACAAGTTGAGTCACTGCTTCAGCAGAGCCTCTTTAGCCAGACATGTTTTCCTACCCGCATGCACATTGGGCTCAGTAGGTGGCAGAGAACATCCCCAGCAGCTAATTAGTGGAAGGCTTTTGCAGTTTCCATCTGCAGATAAGAAGCTTTGCTACTGTGCCATCTTGCTGATTTTAGTTTCCTGTTCCCTATCAAAACTAGAACTCCATAGGTAATATGACTGAATTGACTCTGGTTTGACCACCTTGTGTGTTTCATTGACGTAATGCTGCTCTGTTGACATAGCATGGTATTTACTATTATCTCCAATTGCTTCCCTATTGAAACTTGTGCCACCCCAAGGCTAGACAAAGGACATGTTAGAGTTTATTACACTAGGGCTGTATAATAATTGACACAGTTATTACCCCACACATTAAGGAGTTCATGGCTGAGTGAATTTGAACCTGGGCCTTCCCTGTGCACTCCAGCCACTACACTAAACCAGCTCTGATTAATTTTACCATCTAGTTTATAATTAATTACATAAACATGCCTAATGCAGCAACAACAACATAAAGTGTTTTTTAAAGGAGCTTGTAGAACAGGAAAAGTTTCTCAGGCATCATAATTCAAAAGTACATGTGCAAATTAATTGAAACAAAGCATGTTTTCTATCTTGCTCGTAATCCTGTACTCAAAACAAACATGAAAAGTCAGTTGATCATTATGGTGTTGGAAGCAGAAGGAATGATGTGCTCGCCACAATATATTGAGGTTCTACGAAAGAGAGTTATTCCAGAGCTGGAAAGGAGGTATCCTGACGGTACTGGGATATTGCAGCAGGACCTAGCCTTCTGTCACACATCGAAAGTGGTGAAGAAATTCATGACAGAACAGCAAATACAGGTACTTGATTGGCCAGGTAATTCCCCAGACGTAAATCCCATTGAGAATTTGTGGGCTACAGTATAGGCAAAAGTCGCCTCCGTGCTGTAGACTGTACAACTATAGAGAAGATCATTCAGGCACTGATTCAAGTGTGGTACAAGGATCCAAAACTCAACAGTGACTGTTTGAAACCAGTAGACTCCATACCGAACTGTGTTCAAATACTGCTTAAAAATAGTGGAGGTCATATCTGTTACTAATGTACGTAGATGTGAGTTTTGTATGTGTGTATGTGAGCTTTGTACAATAAACTACATTGTTTGTTTAATTAATTTGCACAAGGGTGTATAAAAAGCTCAAGTGTGCTGTTGCCTTCTGCTAAGAGTGGTTCTAACAGTGACATTTCCACTCAAAAAGTGTCCAAAATCTTTTCCTTGCAGAAGCATCTGAACCTTTTTACTATGCATGTGTCCATTTTCCTGAGGGCCACTAGCACTGAGTATGAATGCTACACATTTGAGTGTGTGGAGACATGCAGTGGGCTGACTCTGTACTTGGCTATGCTTGGATTAGATGCACTGAAATCAGTGGAGCTTAAGTTAGTCAAGTCCCATTGCTTTTCAGGGGTCTGTTCTAAGAATAATTAAGGTCTTGATCCAACCCAGTAAGAAATATTTGGATTCTAAAGATCTTTTTAATAGGTTTCCTGTTATAGTAGTTTTGCCTGGTTTTCACATGGTCCAGGCCTTGCTTTAATTCCTTGAAGTCTCAGTGCTAGCTTTCTAAGGAAAACGAAAACTTGGTAGCAGTATTACACTGACAGATTTTTCCTTTATAAAATTGTGTGGGTTATTTTTGTTTATTTTTTTGACGTTTGTGGCTGAGAATATAATTGCTTTAATGTAAACTAATAACAGCAGAGCTACCAGATTTTCTATAGACACCCAGACAGATGCAGTAATTGCAGGAGGCAATTCAGATGCCATCCCCGAGAACTTCAGACATTGCTGCATTTCGACAGTGGATGTGTAGTGCAGATTGTGCAATTGTTGAGGGCTCTTGGGTCAGGAAATGAATGCATGTGGCATCCTGCTTGCCTGCAAATCCTCAAGTGTTCTCTGTTGCTCACAATGGGAAGTCCGCCCCCCACCATGTTAATATAAGAAGAGAAAAACCCAAAACCCAAAACTAAAGCTTCATGAAAGGCACAGTTTGATAGCAAGCCCCATGATACCATAGGAAAGTCTTCTTAAACTACATTTGTGTTCATGCAGGTTATGCAAGTGAATTCCATGTCAGTTATATGTCGTGTGAAGTAATTCCTACTCTCCATCTCTTTCTCATTGTATGAGGAATCTGATGTAAGGTTTTTCCTACAGATTGACTGATGACCACAAGGAAGTTGTTAGTAAACTGAACCGATTGTGTTTTAGCTGTGTTTAGCTGGGAGATACTTTAGTACAGGGTTGGGGAACCTGTGGCGTTCCAGGTTTTGCTGGTCTATAACTCTCATAGTCCCTGACCATTGGCCATGCCAGCTGAGTACCAGAAGTTGCCCAGCCCTGATTTAATATCTGCCTATCCTCTTTGTACATTCACCCCTTCCAGCCGATATGGCTGGCGTGCTTCTCTTCCTCCATGCCTTTGCAGGATGTGATATATATCTTTCATCTCAGGCAGGCGTTGGAAAGAAAAACTGTGTGGAGGACACAGATATTATTTTAAGACAACAGCTTTTCTTTCCTGGATGGTACAGCATTCCAACAATTCCATCAACAGAATGTTTTGTAATGTTCATATGTGTCAGCCTACTAGTGGCCTAGGAAATGTCAATGAACACAGACAAATTCTATTTACCAGAAGAACCAAACCGCAGGAAACATTTCTCCAACATCAGATACATTGTTTCGGCATTCAGAAAGAACTGTTTTCCAATTGAACATCTGGAGGAATTGCTTGCTTACCCAGAAATCTTCAGGTCTAGAATCCATGTGACTGGGGATGGAAAACAAATAATCTTATCAGCCTCTCCAGACAGCACTTCGGAATGTCATCTCAAGTTGTCAAGAATTAGTTGCCTCTGTGTATACGAACAGATGCCTAAAATATCATTGTGTAAAGAGTGCACTTAGCAATATGGTTTTATGTGCCTATAGAGTACATTGTTTTTCCAATAACAAAAAATTGAACATCTAGTCTGGATTTTATTTTCTCCCCCACACCTCTTATTTTTTACACGTTCTTGGGCAATTACTTAAACCAAAGAAGGCATAAGTGCTGTTTTAGAACTGTGTGGGGTTTGTTTGTTTTTTAATCCAGACTCACAGCTTGGGACTTTACTGGATTCAGGATTGTTTTTCCAAGCTCAGTCTGGTGCACTAACTTCACTTGTTCCTGTAGAGAGTAGATCCGAATACTATTCCATATGCCTTAGTCACATCTAGGTGGTGTTTGCAATGTGTACGTTTTCAAGGATACTGTTAATAGAAATCTAACTTGCTGGGGTTTTCTTGCTACATGCACAACCAATGAAATAGCCCAAGGATGTACAGTATCCTGGAATAGTATTGCATCATCTTGTCTGCTTCCATGCTGTTAGCTATCATGTTCATTTCAGAACTAGGGAGCAAAGTTACCTTAGAAACTTTCCAGGAAGGAAGGTACTGTGTAGTGACAAGGGGTTTCGACAAGTATGAGGATTTAGGTGGAATCATAGAATTGTAGATTTGGAAGGAGACCTGAGGGTTATCTCATCCAACTCCCAGCAATGCAGGAGTCTCAACAGATGACTATGGATATGGGTTTCTTTACCTTGGTGTTGGCATTCCTACCTCACTAGAGAGAGAACTCCTTCCACAGAAAACTGTGTCTGATTTCCCTATGAAAGTAGTTTGATGAAAGGAGTTCACCCCTTTTCCTTTTGGGGAAGGGCAATAGCTCAGTGGTATAGCATCTGCTTTGCATTCAGAAGGTTCTAGGTTCAATCCCTGTCATCTCCAGGTAGGACTGGGAGGCAAGCTGAAATATACTCGGAGTCAAGAGTGAATTTCATGCTCTTTATTCAGCTCATAGTCATCAAGGAGGAGAAGAGAAGACGAATGGCTCTTTTCCCAAAACCATCTGCTTATATACATTATTTACACAATGGGCCTTGCGTGATTGGCTACTTCAGGGCTACACCTGTGGGCCAATTATATTGTGGATTGACTTTTGCCTGCAGCCTGATTGGCTGCTCCTACAGGCCAATCAGGTAGCAGATTCACTTCTGCCAGCCGCCTGATTGGCTGCTCCAGCAGGCCAATCAGGTTGCGGATTCACTTCCACCTGGAGTTGGATTGGGTAGCTCCCGCTGAATCTGAATCCTATTGTTCTAGGATTCAGCTCAGTACATAACACCCCTCCCCTCTAAGTTCCAGTCCTGCCCGGGAAGTTGCATTCGTAGTCCCCAAGGTCTGCTGGCCGCCTCCGTGTGCGTTGTGGCCTGGGGTGTTCCTTGGTCAGGGGTTCTGGTTCTGGCTCGTGTTCCGAGGCTGCTGGCTGTGCCGGGGCTGTCTGGTCTGGCGCCACTGAACCACTAGGTTGTGACTCTGGTTCCGGTGTCCTTCCAGCCTCAGGGCGCCCCTCTGTGCCTACTGCTTCTGCTTCCTCTGCCCACCCCTCTCGCTCTACAGGCCTCACTGCCCTGCTGTCCCCTTGGGACCCCTCTGTCCCGCTCTCCTCCCGGGTTCCTCCTGGGAATCGTCGCCGTATCTGGTCGCAGTGGCGGCGCCAACATTGCCCCCCTTCCGTTAGTACCTCGTACGACACGGGACCGGTCACCTTGGTGACTGTGGCGGGTACCCATGCTGGGCCTGCCCCAAAATTCTTTGCATACACTGGGTCCTGGGCCACAAATGTCCGGGGGTTCCTGCCTTTCCCCACCACTACCTCATCCTGAGCTCTGTCGGGGTGAAGTCGGTCCAGTCTAGTTGCAAGGCGCCGGCCCATTAGTAATTCAGCTGGGCTCCGGCCCGTCGTTGTGCTTGGGGTGCTGTGCTGTGCTAGAAGAAATGCGGCAAGGCGGTATTCCCAGTCCCCTTGTGTCATGCGGCGGAGGCTGTCCTTGGTGGTCCGCACCATGCGCTCCGCTTGGCCATTGGTGGCAGGGTGGAATGGTGCTGAGCGGATGTGGCGGATGGCGTTCTGCGCTGTGAAGGTCTGGAACTCCTCTGACGTGAATGCGGTTCCATTGTCCGAGACGAGGGTGTCAGGGAGCCCGTGGGTCGCAAACAGCTTACGTAGTACCCGGATGGCTGCCGCCGTAGAAGTGGATGGTACCAGTGCGACCTCCAGCCATTTGGTGTAGGAATCCACCACTATGAAGAATGTGCAGCGGTGCAGCAGGTGGCGGTGCTGCGGTGCAGTGCGTGGTGGCGGTCAGCTCAGCAGGATCCCACCCTCGTCGCCAGTGAAATATACTCGGAGTCAAGAGTGAATTTCATGCTCTTTATTCAGCTCATAGTCATCAAGGAGGAGAAGAGAAGACGAATGGCTCTTTTCCCAAAACCATCTGCTTATATACATTATTTACACAATGGGCCTTGCGTGATTGGCTACTTCAGGGCTACACCTGTGGGCCAATTATATTGTGGATTGACTTTTGCCTGCAGCCTGATTGGCTGCTCCTACAGGCCAATCAGGTAGCAGATTCACTTCTGCCAGCCGCCTGATTGGCTGCTCCAGCAGGCCAATCAGGTTGCGGATTCACTTCCACCTGGAGTTGGATTGGGTAGCTCCCGCTGAATCTGAATCCTATTGTTCTAGGATTCAGCTCAGTACATAACACAAGCCATCCCAAAATCCTGGTGAGCCATTACCAGTCTATGTCGGCAATACTGATCTAGATGGGCCAATAGCCTGACTCTGTAAAAGTTAGAATCCTGTGCTCCTATGTTTTCATTTTTTCTTCTGGTAGCAGTCTTCCACAAACAGCTACACATTAAGGGTCTTAGTTTTTATGTATATATAGTATATCTTTATATACCGTCCATTTATATATTCTATCTTTCTCATGGTGCTGACAAATCAAGAAAAGCTTAAAGCTATAATAAAAACCATCATATTAGCTTGCCGATGTTAACAACAGTAGCAACTAGTGACAGCAATAACAAAAACCTCAAAAGCTTTCAGATCAAACAAAGATGCTCAGCCAGAGGCCTTCTTAACTAATCAAGGAAGTAGCCAACTCAATTTCACTCAGAGTAGACACACTAAAATTAATAGGGTAAAGTTTTTGCTGGTCTCCTAAAATAATAAAGAGGGTCTAGTGAATATCAGCTGGTAGAACAATAGATAGGCACCACAAGAGAAAAACTGGTAGAGCTCATCTGACCACGAGGGTCAAGGTCCTGTCATTGCTTCATAGTCACTTTAATTTCTACCATATGATTTCATGCTAGCTAGGGGGAAAGCCTGTGGTGTAAATAGTAAAAAGGTAAAGGGACCCCTGACCATTAGGTCCAGTTGCGAACGACTCTGAGGTTGCAGCGCTCATCTCGCTTTATTGGCCGAGGGAGCCGGCGTACAGCTTCCAGGTCATGTGGCCAGCATGACTAAGCCGCTTCTGGCAAACCAGGGCAGCACATGGAAACGCCGTTTACCTTCCCACCGGAGTAGTACCTATTTATCTACTTGGACTTTGACATGCTTTTGAACTGCTACGTTGGCAGGAGCAGGGACCGAGCAACGGGAGCTGACCCCGTCATGGGGATTCGAACCGCCAACCTTCTGATCGGCAAGCCCTAGACTCTGTGGCTTAACCCACAGTGCCACCCACGTCCGTTGGTGTAAATAGTATTTTCATTTAATTTATGGTTGTGCCCATCTAATACACATGAATGTTAAATCATCCTAAGTTATTATGCTATTTTCCCCTGTTGCTATCCCCCACTGTCGTCTCCTTTTTTCCTTAACATGTTAGTCTTCCAACATCTCCATACAGACTCCCCAGATTTAACCAGAGATCCATGTTTCATATGTTATTCTTTTGTGTTGGAATATCCTGTCCATCCATATGACGTCAGGCATGAGACAGGAAAAGCTTCAAATTGCACTGAATTCAAGCCATAACTGTAAAGGAATGTTCCTTCGTATAATGCAGCTTGAATTTGGCATGGTTTTGTATTTGGTTGTCTTATTATGTCCCACTAGTTGTTGGCTCTTTTCCGAAGTTACTGACTGACTGAATAGTTGGATTATGGGTGGAAAGAACTTGGAAGTAAGTCCTGGGAAGCAAATGTTGTTGTGGAAATGTGTCATCAAAATGGAAAGACAACTGAAAGGGAAATTGCAGTACTAGCAAGAGGGACTGTCCCTGTGTTAAGTATTGGCTGTAGAAGACAATTTCCCTTGGCATAAACATTTAGGATTAAAATATTGTGCTTGCCAAGCAATCTGCAGTTGCTTGAAGTGGTTGGATGAATGGTTGCTTTTTGGAGAATTTCCAGTCACACAGGTGCTAAAGCTGTGTTTAATTTTAGGTACACATTTCAGAAATTAAATTCCTGTGTTTAAACAACTTGTATATGACCAGTTTTTCATAAGATGCTTTTGCCTTCATGCACATTGTGCCTTCATTCTACTACAGTTAGAGTAAGATTTGCATGTACAGAGGTTGGAAGATTAGCCAACTTCGTTCAGTATAACTGCAGCATAACAAGCAGTATCAGGGGTGTATCTTTGATGTTCTGATGCAGTACAGAATCACAGTTGCACTGCTAAGAGGCATTTTAGGCTATGGAAATTACTATTACTGATTGTGCCAAATGAGAAATGCTAAGTTGCTGATCCACCACACAGCACCAAAGAAAAGAAAATTGCATCAAACTCTAGATTTTATATATTTTGAAGCTGTGTATGATTAAGAATTAGGGGACATGGGGAGCTAAAAAGTTCATTCTGAGCTCATTTAAGATAAAGCGCTTGAACTACAGAGAGGTTTCCTTCTCTTGGATCTTAATCAGCTGATAACCTGAAAGGTGTTTCTGAAGATGTGCTGTTATAGGTTGAAAATGCTGGTATGCATTGATGAGAGAACATTTGCTCTGAACCAGTATTAACTTAAAATCCCTTGAAAACAGATTAATTATAAGAAGATCAGTTTCTTCAAAATAAAAAAATAGTTTGTTATTTGGGCTTACATATTTCCTGTAAAAGTTAAAAAAAGTAATTTCACAACTGCATTGTGTGCAGTTAAGTGAAAAGCCATGCTATATTCATTTTTGTTATATATTTACAAGTTAAGTATTGGAACTTGGTGTGGAATTGGGTGTCCAGTTATTATTTGTGTGCCCACACCTGTTTGATCACAGCTCTTGTGTTTATTTGCAGGTGCAGGTGGGGCAAGCAGACATCCAATGTCCCATAACGGAGTGTAGTGAACACCTGGATGAAACAACTGTCCTCTACAACTTGCCACACGATGACATCATCAAATACAAGTACTTCCTGGAACTTGGCCGTATTGGCTCGAGCACCAAGCCATGCCCTCAATGCAAGCACTTTACAACCTTCAGGAGGAGAGGCCACATTCCAACCCCTCCCAAAATGGAGAACAAGTACAAAGTGAGCATGCTCACCAAAGCTATGGATTAGATGGCACAGCTGTGAGCTGCAAAAGTAGGCCAGGATATGGTGGGCATTAAAAGGGCTTTCTTCTCTTACTGGAACCTAATGTAAGATGTGCTTTTAGAATACAAATCTATAGGTTTCATACACCTTATTAGCTAATTAATGTCAGCTTTCCAGAGTAGCTGGCCAGTTAACTTATTAGTTCCTTTCTTTATTGTACCACATTGTTGTTTATTTTGAATTAACCATGCAGCCTGAAATATTTCATGAAGTCTGGCAGTTCCTACATTCCACTAAACATTAGGTGAATACCACCATACTTTGAAGTAAGTATTAAGTTGCATGTATCCATGGTTGAGCTTTCTGTAGGTTTTAGCTATGCCGTTTGATATCTGCAGTGGAAGCTAACTTAGAAATTATTATTTTTTAAGGCCAAGCACTTGTTGATTGACTCTTAATTGTGGGCCACCTTCTCTTATGTGCTCTGATTCTCAGTAATTAAATAGGAGTACTGAAATAAGTTTGTAATGAGGGGGGCCTGTCTGGGTAAATATAGTGTTCAAGACTTGTAAAACTATTTTGTAGACTGACCAAAAGTCAGTTGTATTGTCATGCCAATGAACACAAGAGGTCTTACCATTCATCTACTACTTGCTGTAGTTCCCTAGGCCCTCATCTTTTCCAGAGGGTTTCATGGCGCCTTCAGAGAAGATTTGGGGGCACAGGAAGGATAAGCCCCATTCGTGCAAGTGAAGGTCTATTATGCAGGTTCCACAATGGAATGTTGTTGTTGTTTAGTCGTTTAGTCGTGTCCGACTCTTCGTGACCCCATGGACCATAGCACGCCAGGCACTCCTGTCGTGCACTGCCTCCCGTAGTTTGGTCAAACTCATGTTCGTAGCTTCGAGAACACTGTCCAACCATCTTGTCCTCTGTCGTCCCCTTCTCCTAGTGCCCTCAATCTTTCCCAACATCAGGGTCTTTTCCAAGGATTCTTCTCTTCTCATGAGGTGGCCAAAGTATTGGAGCCTCAGCTTCACGATCTGTCCTTCCAGGGAGCACTCAGGGCTGATTTCCTTAAGAATGGATAGGTTTGATCTTCTTGCAGTCCATGGGACTCTCAAGAGTCTCCTCCAGCACCATAATTCAAAAGCATCAATTCTTCGGCGATCAGCCTTCTTTATGGTCCAGCTCTCACTTCCATACATCACTACTGGGAAAACCGTAGCTTTAACTATACGGACCTTTGTCGGCAAGGTGATGTCTCTGCTTTTTAAGATGCTGTCTAGGTTTGTCATTGCTTTTCTCCCAAGAAGCAGGCGTCTTTTAATTTCGTGACTGCTGTCACCATCTGCAGTGATCAAGGAGCCCAAGAAAGTAAAATCTCTCACTGCCTCCATTTCTTCCCCTTCTATTTGCCAGGAGGTGATGGGACCAGTGGCCATGATCTTGGTTTTTTTGATGTTGAGCTTCAGACCATATTTTGCGCTCTCCTCTTTCACCCTCATTAAAAGGTTCTTTAATTCCTCCTCACTTTCTGCCATCAAGGTTGTGTCATCTGCATATCTGAGGTTGTTGATATTTCTTCCGGCAATCTTAATTCCTGCTTGGGATTCATCTAGTCCAGCCTTTCGCATGATGAATTCTGCATATAAGTTAAATAAGCAGGGAGACAATATACAACCTTGTCGTACTCCTTTCCCAATTTTGAACCAATCAGTTGTTCCATATCCAGTTCTAACTGTAGCTTCTTGTCCCACATAGAGATTTCTCAGGAGACAGATGAGGTGATCAGGCACTCCCATTTCTTTAAGAACTTGCCATAGTTTGCTGTGGTCGACACAGTCAAAGGCTTTTGCATAGTCAATGAAGCAGAAGTAGACGTTTTTCTGGAACTCTCTAGCTTTCTCCATAATCCAGCGCATGTTTGCTATTTGGTCTCTGGTTCCTCTGCCCTTTCGAAATCCAGCTTGCACTTCTGGGAGTTCTCGGTCCACATACTGCCTAAGCCTGCCTTGTAGAATTTTAAGCATAACCTTGCTAGCGTGTGAAATGAGCGCAATTGTGCGGTAGTTGGAGCATTCTTTGGCACTGCCCTTCTTTGGAATTGGGATGTAGACTGATCTTCTCCAATCCTCTGGCCATTGCTGAGTTTTCCAAACTTGCTGGCATATTGGGTGTAGCACCTTAACAGCATCATCTTTTAAAATTTTTAATAGTTCAGCTGGAATATCATCACTTCCACTGGCTTTGTTATTAGCAGTGCTTTCTAAGGCCCATTTGACTTCACTCTCCAAGATGTCTGGCTCAAGGTCAGCAACCACACTACCTGGGGTGTACGAGGTAATATTCCACAATGGAATATTACCTATTATTACTGTTTACATAGATAGTCTGTATTCCCATCTTTCTCCCATTAATATCTAGACATTGGTGTAGAGCAGCGGTTCTCACAGGTGGAATATACACACATATAAAAAATGTTGTGAAATGCTTTTTAAAAAAAGTTTTGAAAAATTAATTGAATTTGGCATAGCTCACTGTCACCAACTAGTCACATATTTATATTGCAGTTTACAGCACATTTAAAATGTGTTTTTTTTTGTTTTGTTTTTGCAGCTTCAGGTAGGTAGCCGTGTTGGTCTGACACAGTTGAAACAACCAACCAACCAACCAAACAAAAAGTCCAGTAGCGCCTTAGAGACCAACTAAGTTTCTTCTGGGTATAAGCTTTTGTGTGCAGTTCGAAAGCATGCCAAAGTGTGAGTAGATAAATAGGTACCGCTCTGGCAGGAAGGTATACAGCGTTTCCGTGCACTGCTCTGGTTCACCAGAAGTGGCTTAGTCATGCTGGCCACATGACCCGGAAGCTGTACGCCGGCTCCCTCGGCCAATAAAGAGAGATGAGCGCCGCAACCCCCGAGTCGTCCGCGACTGGACCTAACAGTCAGGGGTCCCTTTACCTTTAAGGTGCTATTGGACATTTTTTTATTATTTGCAGCTGTATAGCTGAGTTCAAATTGTGGTCCGTAGACCATCAGTGGTTGGTGGGCTTCATTAAGTGGTCTGTGGCATGTCTGTCAATTTGTGTTTGAAGGTGGGAGATGGCACATCCATCACATTAAATAAAATATTGATTTTCGATTGTATTTTTATTGCTATGAATTCCAATTGTAATATAATAAAATATAATATAATATAATATATAAGAAATGCAAGAAGCAATTAAAATGCAATTAAAAACCATACTGCACCTACCAAAGTGTATTACAATGGCTACAACAGGTAGAAAAACTATTAAGTGGTCCACAAAGACCCTCAGCCATTTTCATAGCTGTCAACCCTCCCTTTTTTGCGGGAAACTCCCTTATTCCAAGCCTCAGCTGTCAACCTTCCCTTTTTTGCTGGAAATTCCCTTATTCCAGCGCCGTTTCCTGCTGCTATCCTGGATTGTTAGATATACCGTAGATCAGGCATAGGCATAGCTGCCAAGTTTTCCCTTTTCTCGCGAGGAAGCCTATTCAGCATAAGGGAAAATCCCTTTAAAAAAGGGATAACTTGGCAGCTATGGGCATAGGCAACCTTGGCTCTCCAGATGTTTTGGAACTACAGCTCCCATGATCCCTAGCTAACAGGGCCATTTGTCAGGGATCATGGGAGTTGCAGTTCCAAAACATCAGGAGAGCCAAGGTTGCCTTTGCCTGCCGTAGACTGTCCCTGGGACAGGTGAAGCTGCTGATCCCTCATTTACAAATCCGAAAGTTGACAGCTATTTTCAAGTGGTCTGTAAGTAGGAAAGTTTGGGAACCACTGGTGTAGAATCTTGGGCAAGGGTAATATTTGCATAAATCCTGTTCAGATTATTGGTATGTAGGTGAGTTTTACATGAACAATGTGAGTAAATGTTGCAGAATGCTTGGCTTTGAAAGCAATTTGTAAGAAAATCTTTGTGCCACAAGTACCATAAAGCTAAGAAAAAAATGTGTAAGCTCTTTGCCAAGGTTTTCCAATTACAGTATGGAATGTTTTTATTTGCATGTAAAACCCTAGCAAATGCTTTTAGCGGGTGGCGCTGTGGTCTAAACTGCTGAGTCTCTTGGGCTTACTGATCAGAAGGTCGGCGGTTTAAATACCAGTGAGTGAGCTCCCGTTGCTCTGTCCCAGCTCCTGTCAGTCTAGTAGTTTGAAAGCATGCCAGTGCAAGTAGATAAATAGGTACTGCTGTGGCGGGAAGGTAAATGATGCTTCCGTGCACTCTGGCACTTGTCACAGTGTTCTGTCATGCCATAAGTGATTTAGTCATGCTGGCCACATGACCCAGAAAGCTGTCTGTGAACAAACACCGGCTCCCTCAGCCTGAAAGCGAGATGAGCGCCGCAACCCCATAGTCGCTTTTGACTGGACTTAACTGTCCAACCTTAATTGTCCAGGTCCTGCCCACCTAACAATTTGAAAGCACACCAAAGTGCAAGTAGATAAATAGGGACCGCTCTGGCAGTCAATCCATATTGATTTGGTGATTGACAGTGATTCTAATCTAACTCCTTTTGAATTTTTGCTCCTGGTCCCTTTTTCAAATTACATTCTGCTGATTTACTTGTTCCATTAAGTTATGTCAATGTAAGGAGCAGCGTAATGCGAGATTCGGGACTGGTGTAATAAGATTTAAAGTGCATTATATAACTGGATAGCTTAAAGGTATCTAAATGCATTCCAGTGTTTATTGCTGCTATCTTCCATGGGTTGAACCCAGATTTGATCATGATTAGAGCAGAGCCATTGATACCAATGTGACTTAGGTTAGCACTGTTTAACGTGTGTCCCGTTGATTTTAACTCCAGTTGATTTCAATGGAAAACATAACTAAGCCTGTATCCTGCCCTTTCTTTACTTTTGAATGGTTTAAACCAGAAACAACGTGAGAGTCCTTCTTTCCATTGATTTATATGACTTACACTCCACCCTTTCAAGCATGGACTGGAGATGGCATACATAATCTTAAAAGTCAGAATCTGCATCCTGTGCACACCTGCACGTAGAATAAATACCTAGAATGCTTGATCAACTAGAAATGGAGTGTACTTAGCCCTGCCAGATCTTGCATAGCAGCAATGTGCCTGTGTGTCTGGAGCTTTCACATGTGACTGGTAGGAAACATTGCCGCCTAACCTTGCAGGTTGTGTGTAGGTCTTGGGTTCATATCTCTGTGTGGATATTAATGAAGTCAATTGCTGTGTTAGAACTATTTATAGCTTTAAAAATTATAGGCCTATCATTTACAAATATTTGATTGGGTGTTTGCCAGGGACTGGACTTCTAATGAGAGACAGACAGTACAGCTGTGGAATTTTCTCCCCAGGGAGCTCTCTTGCTCTCTTTCCATTTCTCATGGGGGTGTTGCATACATTTTCTGACTCCTGGAGGCATTTTATGACAATTTTGTGCCATTTCAAAAGACTGCTTTTAAGGTTGCTGTGTTTTATAATTGTTTCATGTTCTGTCTATCTTTGTGCTTTATTACTGTAATTTATTATCTGGAGACTGCTGTGCAAACTGAAAAGGGGGATCTGAATAAAGTAATTAAATATAAAGTAGCAGGTCTTCCCTCAAACCTGGAGAGCTAATTAAATTTAGGAACTTGGAAGTGTGCCAAAGGTTTGTGTGCTTTCTCCTCCCCCTCCCAGCTTACGGTTCCCTTCTCTATATCCTGACTTTCTCTAGCCACAGATTGTCATGACATATACATTTACAGGCTAGAGTTTCCCAATTTGGACATTATGACGAACTGTGTTTTAAGAAAACCAGGAAGTAGAGAACAGAACACTCAAACAAAAGTGGCAGAGGGAGCACATGGAGCCACATTATGTACCTGAGCCTTGAAACCATCTTTCAGAGGACTGTTTTATGAAGTCTGAACTAGGCAACTGTCTTTAGGTAGGATGTATGTTATGGTTTTCTTTTTCTTTTTTGTTATATATAAATATAATTGTAACATTAAATAATGTATGCACTATCTGTACCCTTTGGGAGACAGTGGAGGTGCTGTGTCAGAATCGAGATAATGCTTTTTCAAATGGCTCTCCGTCCACAATCCGAATTTCATGCTTTTTGTGACTCCCATGTCCCCTGGTAAGCTGTGATGAGGTGTGATGAGAAAGTTAGAAAAAATGTCTGCTGTAGTAAGATCATTGTTCATATTTATTTCTAAAATAAGATTCAGAAGTTGTAAATGTCCTGGCTTGCTTTTGATCCACTTTTGCCTTGGAGAATTCCTTGCATTTACTATGGTGAGCATTTTTCTTAGTCATAACTCAAGTGAAACCCCCTTTGTCCCACAGTACACAAGAGCGGCTGGTAGCAACTAGAAGACAAAAAGTCCCCAGACAGCAGGAGTGTAGGACATGTGCCCATCATCCCTGGCCATTGGTCATGCTGGAGGGCTACATGTACCATTTACCTGCCATATATAAAACCAGCAGAACAACAGTGGGAGTCTAAACAACAATCACCTTCCATATTTTATTATACTGCACAAACTAAAAATGGACTTGTATTGTGGGAATTTATTGGGCAGGCAGATTTTTTGGGGGGGCGCGGATGTATTCAGTCTCTGCCTAGCCCAGAAGTTTGTTTCATTTTCATTTCTCATTTGTATTCTATCTTTGTACATTTCTGCCTTTTTGCAACCTATAGCACGAAGGCAGGTGACAGATGAAGTGAAGGCTTGGTGTGATTGCATGCTTTTAGAAATAGAACACCAAAGATGCCTACTGAAGTATCCAGCAGACAGGCTCTGCTATTAACTCTGTGGGATTCTCTTTCATCAGAGGAAAAGTCAATATAGAAGGGCAGGGAGAACTTTCTCATTGTACTTGGTAAATGATGTACAATGGAAGCTCATATTCCTTCTTTTCTTGAACTCTGCCACTGAATTTTTGTAGGAAGTATATCCTGTAGATGAGAAATGGAAAAAATTACCGGTAAATAAATAATATTAGTGGGAAGGAGATGTATGGAATACGATATATTCAGTACTTTTATAATACTTATTAGAGGTTGGCAAATAAACTTCAGTCATCCAAATAATCTAATCTTTCTTTCTTTCTTATTTATTTATTTCTGTTCTGGAAATGTATAAACTATTTGCTATATATAAAAAAGTTCTCCTAGTGGTATACAGTTATATTTAAAAGTAGACTAAAATGCACAAATCGGTTAAAAAACAAATATGCATAAATATAATGTGAAAACATACATAAATGTCAATGAAACATTTGCAACAAATGTAACTACTGTAAACCATGTGTCTTGATAAGTACACTCAAAACAGAAACAGTGTCTAAAACAGTGTTGTGAAGACGTCTTACCTGATATCAATAGGCAAGGAGTTACGCTAAAGGAACGATTCCTTGCAAATGTTCAACAAATACTGTGTAGCACTTACAAGAATGCAAGCTCCACAGACCGAGGTAGTTGAATAGGCACATACAGGGTGAGGTAGTTCCATAAGCAAACTGATCCTAAGTCATTAAGAACTTTATATACCAATAGTAACAGGTTGTGCTTTGCCCAGTATTGAATCAGCAGCCAGTGCACATTTTTGAGCACAGATGTAATGCCGACAGACTTGTGCTCCTATTAGCAATCACGTTGTAGCATTCTGCACTACCTGGAGTTTCCGGACCAAGTGCAAGGGAAGCCCCAGATAAGAGTGTGTTGAAGTAATTCAGTCTTCAGGTTACAAATGCTTGGGAGTTCTGGGCTCATGCTATTCTGACCCAGGAACAGTCACAGCTGTTGTAGCAGCCAAAGCCGGTGAAAGGTGATCCTAACTACTAAAAGCCACTTGGATCTTCAGTGACAAAGCTAGATCCAGGAACACCCCAGTTGGCATAGCTGCTCCTTCAGGGGGGCACAACCACATCTACAGTAGGCAATCATTCAGTTTCCCAGACATGAGAACCACTCACCCACAGAGCCTCTGTTTTGACAAGATTCAAGCTCAGTTCGTTTCCCCTCATTTAGGCCAATACTGCATCCAGGCTCTAGTCCAGGAGCAGTACAGCTTCTCCCAATTCAGATATTATGGAGAAATAGAGCTAAATCTCAATAGTGTCCCTTTCCCCATTTTACAGCTTTTAATGTGCAATATAGTGCCATATAGCACAGCACGGGAAGGCCTTATTCAGGTGGAAAAAAAGTTCCTCCTTTTTTTTCGCTGCTCCTAAAACTCTTCTCTCCATCCATGAAGCCTCAACAGAACTACAAGGCTCCTGTTTCAGGATGGAGCCTTGAAAATGATTATTTTTCCTTTCATGAGGTAGGGAGAATCTGCAATGTCTTGTTATTGCCCTTAATATTAAATACAGAGCTTCATAAAGGGGCTTGCATGATAATGCCCAGTGTAAGGAATGTTGAAAATGCTGGCCTTCCCAATAAGCAGCTGGGGATTTTAGTTTTTGTTCTTTTTTTAATGTGGCACTGTTAGTTAAACACATCTTCCATCTTATGTTTGTATTTGGCCAGCTTTCCTGAGCCTAAGTGCCTTACAGTTGCCTTACTGTTGTTTAGAGACATTTCAAAGAAAGTAAAAGTGATGTAGCAGGATTATTTGGGGAGGGGGGGCTGAACCATCCATACGTATAGGAAAATTAGCATGCAGTGCCCACACCCTAGTTTCAAAACCTTTTGTGCAGACTGGCGTGTCCACAAGTTCAGTAACCAGCAAACTGTTTGCCAACAGTTGAGGCCTCTCATGCTGCATTTCATAATAATAATAATAATAATAATAATAATAAATGCACTGCTGGTTTGGCTAAGAAGCTGCAAAATTATCAAAGCCATTAGTGCAGCATTCTTTGCCATCCCCCATTACTTAGTCATCTGCCATAGGTTATTTTGGGGAAATGCTCGTGCAATCTGAACTGTGGCTTCCTAATCACATTTATTGGGCAATCTTCAAAACTATTTTATTGTTTTGTGCTCTTGTTTATACAGATACAGTGCCCAACCTGCCAATTGGTGTGGTGTTTTAAGTGCCACTCTCCCTGGCACGAAGGTGTCAACTGCAAAGAGTATAAAAAGGGAGACAAGCTGTTACGTCACTGGGCCAATGAAATTGAACATGGGCAAAGAAATGCTCAGAAGTGTCCAAAGTGCAAGGTAAGAGAGCGCATACTAAGTTACGTTCCTGTTTGCTGCTCGAATATTCTGTGAAGTTTTCCAAACTGAGATGCCTTAGTGAAATTCATGCTCATCAAGTTAAGTGTCATCAGTTCTGTTAGATTCAGAATAACTTGATCCCTGTCATTTGCTGACATTGCTGCTCTTTTACAAAAGTGCTTATCTGTCACCCTATTTATGTTTGTGCTAGCTGAACTGCTGAGTTTCGAAGTGCTTAACATTGCTGGTCTACAGAAAAATAAGGAAAGAACTCAAGCCTTTCAATACAAGTTAATGAATGTGTTTGATATTTATGGCATGGCACTTTCACAAGAAGCAAGATTTGGGGGGGGGGGGCTGTTGCACCATTCTGCACAAGGAACTAATAGTGCAGAGTTGGAGAAAAGGAACAAGTGAACAAGATGCTGATGCGGTTTAACCTGGCAATGACTGACCTGGAAAGGGATCCTGGGGATGTGGTCGGATAGCTCAATGAAAATGTCAACCTGGTGTGAAGCTGTTATTTGGATTATTAGGAAATGAATTAAAAATAAAACTGCCAGTATAAATAATACATTTGTGGTACAGTTCTGGTCACTGCACCAAAGAAAGAAAGAAAGAGAATATTTTTCAGCTGCAAAAGGTGCAGGAAAGGACAACCAAAGTGATCAAGGAACAGCTCTTCTTTGAGAAAAGATTACAATGAGTGAGGCTTTTTAATGAGTCAAGGGGTAGGCATGTAAGTAAGGGGAGACATGATAGAGGTGCGTCACATGCAGTGTGGAGAAAGGGTGAAATCTCTCTCTTCTATATAACACTGAAACCTGGAGTCAGGGCCGTCTTAAGCACCTCTGGCGCCGTGGTGCGATGGATCCCTCCAGCGCCCCCCCTCGCCCCGTTTCGCAGCGCGGCGGGCAGGCAGGCGCAGCTCGGCTGCCGAGGGCACTGCTGCGCAATGGTTGGGCGGGCTCAGCGTGCAGCGCTACTGCCGAGGGCGCTGCTGCACAGAAGAGCGGCGGGCGGGCCAGCGCCGTGGTGCCCTGTGCCACCCAGCCTGGCCGTAGGGCCGGCCCTGCCTGGAGTGTTGTGAGTAGACTCTTAAATCCCATCTCTAACATCAAACCTGGTCTAATATATAATGTCAATATATATACAGTACCTTAAAAATATGAAATCAATAAAGTTTGTATCTTTCTTTCATAGTAGCCTGTTCGATATAGCGCAGGTGGGAGATTGACCTACAATTGAGACAACACTTTAAAAGTAACATACAGTGGTACCTTGGTTTAAGTACACAATTGGTTCTGGAAGTCTGTACTTAACCTGAAGCGTACTTAACCTGAAGTGAACTTTCCCATTGAAAGTAATGGAAAGTGGATTAATCCGTTCCAGACGGGTCCACTGAGCACTTAAACTGAAAGTACACAAAACGGAGCGTACTTAAACCGAGGTATGACTGTAATAACATTTATTATAGGAATTAATATGTGTACAAATGGGATTAATTTAAACATCACAATATAATGTGAGGTTACAACTATGAATGTTATTTCTGCCATAAAGTTGATATTGTTGATATTGTTACTAAGAAATTCAGGATTCACTTTTGTCAAAATAAATCCCTGATTAAATCCAGGGTCTAGTTATCTCTGTCATTTAAAAGTGTTGTTTTTTGGATTGAAGTCTTCACACAGATCCAGCCCTCACTCTTCTACTTATTGACTTGATGGATTTTCAGCTGCAATAATGATTTATTTATGGGCCAGGAACACCACTGTGGCTTTAGGTTCCCAGTTGCTTGCTGAAGTCTTTCACATTCCTTAAGCACAAAACTTCTCAAACTGTCTATCACCAGCTGCTGTCTTCTGTTACTTCTCCTTCAAGAGTTTCTTGAGGTTATGAATCTTCCTCTCAGGCTTAGCCTTTTCCCCTTCGACATTGATTCTTCTCTGCCTGCTCTCCATGCATTCTTTAGTTTGCTCTTCCTTTCTCAGGCTCTTTTCTGCCTGATTTGAGCTCCAACTGACCCTCTTGATAGTTCTTTGGCTGGTGTTTTGCTCTTCTTGTGGTCACAGATACTCCCTTCTATTGAGTATGTTTTTAGAGTGACCCTCAGATTACCATTCTAATGCTCCTGATCAGTATAGATACCAATTACTTCTAGTTCTGCTAACTGCCAAATATGCACCTACCCTTAGCAAATGTAACCAAGGTTTTTGTTAGCTGCCAGGCCTCATATGCCATAGTCTTTGCAGAGGTTTAAGCCAGGCTTGGTCAGATAAAACTTTACCTCATGTTTCATTTCAGGCTGAAGTATTTAATCATAGTACAACTCTTAACTCTAAACATCTATCATTTTACCTTAAGCAATAATAGTTAATAGTGTTTTGTTTTGTTTTTCAAAATGGCTCATCCAAGGAAGGTGAATGATAGGATACACAAAAGGAAGTACTTCTTCAAGCAGCAACTACAGAATTCATTACCACAGGATGTAGTGATGTCCAACCATTCAGGCCACTTTAAAAGAGGGCAAGACAATAAAAAGGCTATCAGTGGCTACTACTCATGATGGTTATATTACCTTGGGTATTGGAGGCAATATGTCTCTGTGTTCCAGTTATTGGGGAGCACAGCCTAGAGTACAGTTAGACCTGTGTCCTGTTCGTAGTTTTTCCATAGGCATCTAGCTGGCCAGTGTGAGAACCAAATATTGAACAACTAGGCCTTTAGTCTGATCCAGCAGGGCTGCCTTGTGTTACTATGGGCTTCAGCTGGTGCTGAATGGTTGTGACCGCAGCCTTCATCCCAAGCTTGGAGTTGGGGAAGGGTCAGGGATCACTGCCAGTTTGATTCCCACACATCTCTTCAGCTTTAAAGTTTGGAGAAAAGCTTAACATGCCTGCCAGAGGGGAATGCTACACTTTTGATGGCATGCATGGTGTGTAAGATTGATAAAGCCTTTCTCTTAGTCATTACAGTCATACAGGATGTAACTGGTTTGGGGTTTGGTTTTTTTTGTTTCTCTTGGTGCGCATGTTTTTAAGTAATACGGATTTCTTCTAACTCCTTGCCCTTACTTGGCTGAATTGTCTATATATAGGAGAAAGCAAAAAGACCAAATTAGCATGTCCCTTGAAGGTATGGGGCAGGATGATATCTAGAAGTTGTCTTTTGTAAGCCCTGTAAGTCTTTTGTAAGTCTTTTGTAAACTGCAGTTCTGATTCTGTGGTAGATGAAGCTATAGGGACAATGTGGAATACGCATAGAAAGGAATGACAGCTGCTGTGGACAAATGCCAACTTTTGTTTTATGTTAATGCTCCAGCATTAACTCTTGCTTTGTACTATGTGATTCCTATTAGAGAGGTTGCATAGCTCAGCAGTGGCATTATGGCAAATGATGTGACATAACAGCTGAAACAGTATTATTGTATTTCTCTAAAAGGATAGCCTGCAAAGATTGTGAAGTACCTTTTTCATATCAGTGTTCACAAATCTCTTTCATGTGCTGATGCCTGCATGTTGTTTTTACAACTTAATTTTTTCCCCTGCCACTTAGTAAATAGTAAAGTTGTGACAACTTGCACAGAAAAAGAATAATGGTTTACAGTGAGACATTTTCCAGTTCATTTCTCGTGTTTAAAATCTTGTGGCAAATATCTGATTAAGAGCGCTTGATAGCAAGCCTGAGAAAAATGTGCACTGAGGACTTTCAAAGTGCTAGTCAATAATGGTCAATTGACCATTTTTGTTTGATCACATCTTTATCTACTTTGCTGTCAAATTCTCTTTGGATGAGATCCAACATCATGCCAGCAGATGTAGTAGGAATCCTCCCTTCATCTCCTCTGCTCTGCAGCCCCCTGTTTGCCCCAGTCTTCTCCAGAGGACCCTCCAACCCCAAAGAGCAGGTGCAGAGGCTGCATGGGAAAGAAAGCAGGATCAGGCCCTATTTCCACAAGAGGAATTGTGTTGCATCTCATTAACTATGTTTCAGAACTAGTCAACTGAAACAATTGTATTATTTTCATGCTGATCAACCACTCCACATTTTTGTTTCTGGATACTTTACATAAATAAATGAAATGAGTTAATACTCATACCACTCCCTGCGTAGCTTTGCAAATGTGCTAGTAGATTTATTGCTCCACTTCTAGTTTGTTTTGAGGAATTTGTGGAAATCCCTGAAGCTAAGAGGTTTATTAAATTAATATTGTTAATGTTAGGGTAGATAATTTTGAAAAGGTAGTGGCTATGTGAATAGTATTTGGAGCAGCTAATTGAGAGAATAGATTTACATATCTGTTTAATCAAATAATAGCACTAAAATGGAGAGCACCTGATTTATCAGCACTCTGAAGAAGCAAGCAAAGGAGTCAAACGGCTGTTGATAGTCTCTTTGAATGGAGTCCAGAACCCCTCTGGAGGAATGAGGAATATTTTATATAACAACACTGTAAATTGTATTAAATAAATAGGCTTTATGTGCAGTACATGAATTTATATCAGACTTGTACACTAAGGTTTGTAAAATGATAGGGTAGCGAGGAATGGTAAATATTTCTACCAACTGGTTCTGCTTGTTTTCACAAAACTGCATTCTCACTGTTCAAAAAGGAAGTAGGTTATGTTTTGGAACACTTTGTTCTGATATGAAACTGATGTTTTGGTTTTGCAGCATTGCTTTCATGTACATTCCTTGTGTTTACTGTGAGTATGCAAATCTTCAAGGCTATTGTGATTCCCGAAGATGAGAGATGATAAATCCCTTTTCGGGAACAGCTGTCCTAAATTACTATACCACTTCTATTTACTTAGCTAACTACTTGCCTAGTGCTTGTATAATATCAAGGGAACATATTTTTTTATTTGCCAGGCAACCTTTGTGCTGTTTCCCCCCCTCTCAGGGCCTGACTTCGTACTTCTGAATTGTGGGATATTAAATGGGAGGCAAAGGAAGTTCAGGAAGATTTATGCTAGACGATTATCTAGTTTGTTAATACAAACTGTAAATCTTGTCCTCATTATATTAATCTTAATATTGAATATACTACTCAATTTTCTAAATGGGCTAGAAAGTGCCTTTCAAGGACAGACCAGGCCCAAACTTGCTTAGTTTCAGCAAGATGCTGGGCTTTGTACCACATGGGGACCAAAACAAGACAGAAAGCACTCCAGAAAAGATGAAGAGTTCTTCCATTAGCTTTCAGCATTTCCAGTCATCACAAGTAAAACAACCTGCCATAGTGCATGTTACATTGATTGCGATTTTTTAAATTAAAAAAAATACATGCTTCAGATTTTTGACCTACTCATTAAAGTAAAAAAAAATGCACAGAATACTGGAAAGTCTTGAGAGTTTCTGCATATGAACTAGAGATACACATGGAATTTGATGAATAACCACTAGGTTAAAAAAAAACTAGGAAGACACACATGTAATACAGAAAAATGTTAAATATAAAAGGTAGATTACGTTTTGAGTTGCTATATACTGCCTTCAACTTTATGGAAATGCATAATACACATTTTTAAATAGATCAAGATTATATATTTTAATATTTGCAGCTTTAAATTTCATGTATTCAGTCTTATGCATGATGTGATATCTTTGGTGAAACTATTGTGGAGGTGAGCCAAGAGTCATGGTGACTCTTGGGGCTAAGAAAACATCCAGGTGACAAAGAACTGGTGGAAAGGAAAACTCATATGTAATTCTTATAGTACCCTCTGCTTGCCATTGTGACAGCACTACTAGTGCCCTAATAAATGGACTATTTATTAATGCATTTGCAACAGAACAAATGCTTGCAGGTAGAGAGAAGGCATGTCATATATAAATAAATGGATCACAGGGCATAAGACAAGAAGTATAAAGTAAGAGTTTTTTATAAAAAAATACAGTAATGTATTGCAGTATTCTCAAACTTATTGAGAGAATTGTTTTTAAGTACTGGATAACACTACAATAAAAATGCAGTAATATGAGCTGAAGATGCAATGAAAAGGTTTTGAGAGAAATTCCATGGGCTTCTGTTGATGCTGTTGAATGATGGAATAGAATTTTAAAGGCAGTATATAATGTATGATGGAAATGTATTGATGAATGCAAATGTATATGGGTCTTAAAGTAGGTTCATGAACATGAAGGGAATTAAAGCTATAGAATGCTACTCCTTTTCTGCTGCAATCCTACACTTATCAGAGAGTAGATCCTACTGAACTTGAAGGGACTTAATTTTGAACAGCAATGCATAAGACTGCAGTATACAAACAGTGAATTTGTAAAATGTACCCTTAATTCCTGCAGCCTCAAACCAGATCCTGCCAATGTGAAGTCTCATCAGTTTCTTACTCATAATATCTAACCCCCTGCAAAATTCACACACATTCCTCTTCTATTGTCTCTGTCTGTCCTCACATCTCCATTAAGTTCAAATTTAGGGCAGAGATTGTCTTTTTGTTGCTATTGTTATGTTGTAAAATAAATCAATGGTGTTATACAAAAATAAACACAGAGAGATTACTTCTACTGAGCCAATGATCCATCCTGAGCAGTATTGTCTACTCATACTGGCAGTGGCTCTCCAAGGAAGTAGGCACATGCTAGCAGATCTGCTACGAGATCTTAATTGGAGAACCTTTGGACTGAACCAGGTTCTCCAGTGAGCTGTGTCCCTCTCTTGAAAAATGGTGCAGCTACCCTGTTCACTTGGGTAGGGTTTGTCTGGGAAATAATAGAACTGCTGAAGAATCCCAACAACTCTTAAGTTATGGAAGCAAACATTAACAGTACCAAGAGTAGTCTCAAGTTATTTAGTTTCTTTTAAATTATTGTATTTGTTTCTGTATTAAAAGCAGATTACTGAAGCTTCCTAAATGCCACAGTCACAGTTTCTGAAAATCAGGCTGTTTTGCAATTTGAAGAGGTTCTACTAAGTCCGTTAACAATAAGTCAGTAAACTTTTTTTCAGAGATCCACCTTGTATGATTCTTTGTAAGACAATTGAATTGACTAAGAACCAACTTGTTTAATTTTTTTAAGAAATAACCTTTTCTCTTCTTCTTTTCTATTTTGCCTGTAAAGATCCATATCCAGAGAACAGAAGGGTGTGACCATATGACTTGCTCACAGTGCAACACTAATTTCTGTTACCGCTGCGGGGAGAGATACCGCCAGCTCCGTTTCTTTGGAGATCATACATCAAACCTCAGTATATTTGGATGCAAATACCGCTACCTCCCCGAGCGACCACATTTAAGGAGATTAGTGAGAGGCTCTGTCTGTGGTGAGTGGATGATGACACTTTGCAAAGAAATGTTCGATGAACACATATGGCTAAACCAGCAAGAAATCCTTTTTTAAAAAAATAAACATGTAACAAATGAAGTCTAGTGAGTGGTGTAGCTTCTTGGGATGAAATTGAGTTGTTGAAGAAAACAAAACAGAAAAATAGAAAACAATATTGTATATTGTGGCAGACAGCATGAGAAATCCGTAACAGTGAAAATTACATACCAAATTGTATTTGTTGTTCACAAACTTCATAATTTTCTGTACCTAGAGCACACACAGTCAATTGTGTAATGATGATTTGTACTTTGTATCTAGAATTTGCTTCAAAGACTCAGAGCAAGTTATAGGTAGGTAGGTGTTGGTCTGCCATCGAAACAAAATAAAAATAAAATAGAAAAATTCATTCCAGTAGCACCTTACAGACCAACTAAGTTTGTCATTGGTATGAGCTTTCGTGTGCATGCACACTTCTTCAGATACACTGAAACAGAAGTCATTATACATGATAAAGCTATTTTTAGCCATCTCACCCCTTGCTTTTTCCTGTAAGACCAACTGCAGTCCTTAACAGTCGTCAACAGGTTTACCACACCTATCAGCCAATCACCCATTCCCACCACCCTTCTGAGTAATACCCTCCCCCACCCTCTCACTATATATAAGGGTCTGGTGACTTCTGTTTCAGTGAATCTGAAGAAGTGTGCATGCACACAAAAGCTCATACCAATGACAAACTTAGTTGGTCTCTAAGGTGCTACTGGAAGGAATTTTTCTATTTTATTTTTATTTAATTCAGAGCAAATGGGAGCAAACCAGGTGTCCATTATTATTGAAGTAGACTATTACATTGAGTTGGCCTGCTTATGTGTAGCAGGAGGTTTAACAAACTGAAGGACATCATCCTCTTTCTATGCTCCTCCCGATGGAAAAATGCAGATGGGGACAGATATACCCCTGCTTTAAATCGTTTATTACTTACTACAAAGCTCGATGACTAACCTCTTTAGCGACGAAATGTCAGATTACCGGAATGATGCCCGAGCACTGAACCACTGATATAGCACAAGTGGACTATTTATTACTGCATTTGCAATTGTTCAGATAAAATCTATTTTGGAAAGAGAAGAAATGAGCCCTGAACCACTCATATATTACGTACAAGTGAACTCTTTATTTACTGTGTTTGCAGTTGTTTAAGATAAAACCTATTTGGGGAACAAACTTCTTTTGCCATTTTTATTGTTTGTTTACAGATAGTTACCTTGGTGATACTATCTTGTGTCGATTGCAGTATGTGTAGCATTAGCAGCCTACATGCTAATGGACTGATTTGATATAGTGTGTTCATACATAATAGGCAGTGTGCATGGGATGATTTCAAGGGAATGTGCTTTACTAATAACTGCAATCAAGTCTGTTTTGGATCTGCTTTTTCTGTGCAAGTATATTACACCAAAAAAGAAACATCAGAACTGAGCATGCTTTGTTAAGATCACCGTGAGCACTACATAGTTTCAAAAAATTCCTTCAGTAGCACCTTAAAGACCAACTAAGTTTTTATTTTGGTATGAGTTTTCGTGTGCATGCACACTTCCCATCAGGTATCTGATGAAGTGTGCATGCACCCGAAAGCTCATACCAAAATATAAACTTAGTTGGTCTTTAAGGTGCTACTGAAGGAATTTTTTTATTTTGTTTCGACTCAGACCAACACGGCTACCTACCTGTAACTACATAGTTTAGTTATTGAGTGGGGAAATCTCTATATTGTTTCTCAAATTCGAATTGTGCCTAATCTAAATGGAATCACTAGCTAGCTAGCTTTCCACCCTTTGAGCTTTGTGACTTCTTGTATCTCTTGACTGCATTTCTTATCTGGATAAGGCTGTGTCATTGTTTTTGAGCCAATATTTGTCTAAATATTTAGAAAGTGATTTTCAAAATAAGCAAAACCTCCCACCAATTTGCAGAATTATGTGGATTGGTTAGGATTACTTTGTGATATGTGAAGAGTTTCCTGCATATGCTCAGGGACTTGTGCTTAGTTCCTAAAAGTTGCAGATGGCTGCCATCTGTCCTGCTAACCCCGTTCCTTAACTCTCTTCTGTTGGCAATGCTCTCTGCACAAGTTCTAAAATACCTTTCTTTACATAGTTCTAGTACTGAAAACAGACTCCATCCTGGCACAAATTAAGTCCTCAACCAAAAACACAGTTATGGAAAAATATGTGGAAAAGTATAGAATGTTTAATTATATTAACATATCAGATAAACAAATTTTTCAAAAAATAAATCCTTGTGGCATTTGCCCGTTCTTTTGGAAATGTCTGTACAGGGGGAGAGAAAGTGTTAATAGGTAGACCAATAGAAATAGAGGTGGAGCCACCAATAGAGGTGGAGCCTCCCTGCTTTTAAAAGGCTTAGCCAGAGGTTTAGACAGTTGGGAAGACAGTTGGAAATAGAGAGGCAGTTAGTTCGGTTGGTTTCTTGTGGGTGGGAGGCATAGGAGTCAGAGTGGGTTAGAGACAGAGGGGAGACAGAGAGAGTGAATCGGATTACAGTGTTTCAAAGTATTTAAAACTTTTTTGCGTTCACAATAAACTGGAATCTTTGTTAATATGTTACAACCTGACTGAGTCTGAATATATTACCGGGGAAACCTCGTTGGTGGCAGTGGAAGAGAATAGACATGGTGGCACAGGGTCAATAGTGCATGGAACGACCGAGGGCTCTTTGTGAACGCCAAAATCCTTAACGTGCCAAATTATTGCAATATATTACAACATATCCTAAATGCATTTTGACACAGATATCTTTATCAGTGGCATAATACAACGGGGGGAAACTAAGCATAACTGTCCAATAGATCTTGGCTCTTGCATATGAGACTTTCAGAGAGGAGGACAGAGATAATTAACTTCAAATTGAGTTTATCAGCAATCAACCTGGACAAACAATTATTCATCAAAATAGCCATCAATGTTTCCAGGCCAAGAAATATAACCTCCTTTCTACAGAATCAAAGCTTAGTGAATAAACTCTGTGTCAAAATGTGTTTGGCTTATGTTGCAATATATTGCAGTTATTTGATTTACTAGGGATTTATTGTTGAAGTATTTATGTGATAGTTAATTTACTGTAATAAAAAATTCTGTACCTTTTTAAAAACATATTTTACATATTTTACTGGACGATGGTTTTGGGTGACTACCATAAGTTTTGTGTTAAGGATTACAGTATTTTTATCTTCATTTGTCTGCAATTGAAGCCATGTCAAAGTCACTCTGTTACTTGATACTAAATACTGATTTTGATCTCTGCAAGATAAGAGGATATGGGTACCTGGAAATGTCAGTTCTGTAAAACCTTACTTTCAACACTTACTGTAAATAGGGGTTAGTTTGTCGTAAGTGATGGGGGAGGAAAACCAATTGGGGGGAGGGAAAAGGAAGGCACTGCTCCTTTGATATTATTAACAAAATATTTTTCTCTTGTCCTACGAAGTGCCAGGGAAAAAAAATTATGTTTATGGTTGCTAAAATTCTGAGATTATAAGCTTTTTAAAAACAGCCTTAAATTCCGGGTTGGGTTTTTTGCATTACCTTTTCACAGCTGTTTGAAGCCATATTACAAAACAACATTTTCCCCTTTTGGATGCTAGAAAACAATTTAATAGGTGTAGATCCTGAGATATGAAGCAAAATGTGCAGGTGTTTTTCTTCGGGGTAGATGATGTGGGAATGTTAGGGATGTGGATTAGGATATATTATTAGATAGATCCTATCAAAGCTTGTGTTATCAAGCTTCCAATATCAGCAGAGTGACATTCCCCTTTTGTGCGAAACAGAAGTATGCGTTTAGGTTTGTTAAAACCTCTACAACATTATACTTCCTGGCAAATCCCCTTTTTCCCTCTTAAAAGAAATACACGACACAATAGTATTAAAATAAGATAGAGTTTACTCATATGACATCCTGAGTTAACAGTGTAATCTCAGAAAGGCAGGCTTATAAATATTCCTGCGTATAAGACTACTTTTTAACCCAGGAAAATCTTCTCAAAAGTCGGGGGTCGTCTTATACACTGGGTCATATTTCTTATACAGCGAGTATATCCCAAACTCTATATTTTAACTGGAAAAGTTGGGGGTCGTCTTATACACCCAGTCGTCTTGTACGCCGGAATATACGGTATGTACATCTGGAGTCTGCTTAGAAGAGTAAGGCTCCATCTGGTCTCTCTCTTGGCAGCAGGCCGAGAGGGAGAACCATCCTAACTGGAGATTCTCTGGAGATGTGTTCCCATGGAAGAAGAGATATGGCTAAGAGAGAGAATGGCTGCTGGCTAGGGGCTTTTATCTGCCAGCTAATCCATCTCATCTGCATGTCTGGAGGAACAGGAAACTGAACTTAGGTGTTCCTCCAGGTGAGTTCCTCTTAGTGGACACTCTAGGAACTGTTGTGACTTGTCTGCCCCAGTATTCCATCCCACAGATGGGCGTAACAAACTATCATTTCACTGTTTTACTTCCTTCTCCCTCCACCCCACCTAGAAAATTAAGATGGATGCCATCCTTGCTCTGGATAACTTAGGTGTGGAGAAATGCTGTGTATATTTCCATCTGTATTTTTGCTTTGAAAACTTTCATGTAACCTCTGCTGATGTCAGAGTGTAACTGTCAAGATTCAAAGACCTTGTGTTGCAGGCTTGTGCAGATGGTAACCATATTGCGTGGGGTTTACATTCCTGGCCCCCACGCATGTTCCTGCCCCGCTCTGTTCCACCACCATTCTGCCCTCTTCCAGATCCAGAAGGACCCATAAGCAGTCACACGTCCATTGGATATGCGCAAAATAGTCACTGCTTGGTGAGAGGTGCAGAAAAGGGAGGGAGAAACTACTGAGTTTAATATTTATAAACGGTGTGGATCAGGTAAATTCATTGTGATTGGTCACAAAGAAAAAGACTGGTTGATTCGAGTCGGTGAAGAATGGGTAGTTAAAAATAGCTGGATGAGGAAGGTGTGAGGCAAAGTCCAGAGAAAGCTGAAGACAAATGATCAGTTGAGGCCTGAATATTAATTTATTCACTCTGGCATGTTAAGTTTGCTGATGCAGATCAGAAGAAGCGAGTTCGTGGCTTCATTAGGCTAAGAGGCTGCCCTGTGTAAAGGGCTTATCAGAGGAAGGTGTGTGCCATGAAGTGTGTACATGTGCACAGGAAAATGAGTGAGTTGTGTACAGTATCTCACTTGTGGGGTGCCTCAGGGCTCTGTCCTCTTCCCCATGCTTTTTAACATCTACATGCAGCCACTGGGAGAGATCATCAGGGGGTTTGGGCTGGGTGTTCATTAGTATGCGGATGATACCCAGCTCTACCTCTCTTTTAAATCAGAACCAGTGAAGGCGGTGAAGGTCCTGTGTGTGAGTGCCTGGAGGCGGTTGGAGGATGGATGGCGGCTAACAGATTGAGGTTGAATCCTGACAAGATAGAAGTACTATTTGTGGGGGACAGAAGGCAGGCAGGTGTGGAAGAGTCCCTGGTCCTGAATGGGGTAACTGTGCCCCTGAAGAACCAGTGGGCAGCCTGGGAGTCATTCTGGACTCACAGCTGTCCATGGAGGCGCAGGTCAATTCTGTGCCCAGGGCAGCTATCTGCCAGCTCCATCTGGTACGCAGGCTGAGACCCTACCTGCCTGCAGACTGTCTCGCCAGAGTGGTGCATGCTCTGGTTATCTCCCGCTTGGACTACTGCAATGCGCTCTACGTGGGGCTACCTTTGAAGGTGACCCGGAAACTACAACTAATCCAGAATGCGGCAGCTAGACTGGTGACTGGGAGCAGCCGCCGAGACCACATAACACCGGTCTTGAAAGATCTACATTGGCTCCCAGTACGTTTCCGAGCACAGTTCAAAGTGTTGGTGCTGACCTTTAAAGCCCTAAATGGCCTTGGTCCAGTATACCTGAGGGAGCGTCTCCACCCCCATCGTTCTGCCCGGACACTGAGGTCCAGTACCTAGGGCCTTCTGGCGATTCCCTCGTTGCGAGAAGTCAAGTTGCAGGGAACCAGGCCGAGGGCCTTCTCGGTGGTGGCGCCCGCCCTGTGGAATGCCTTCCCATCAGATGTCAAAGAGAAAAACAGCTACCAGATTTTTAGAAGACATCTGAAGGCAGCCCTGTTTAGGGAGGCTTTTAATGTTTAATAGATGATTTTATTTCATTTTTCTGTTGGAAGCTGCCCAGAGTGGCTGGGGAAACCCAGCCAGATGGGTGGGGTATAAATAAGTTGTTGTTGTTGTTGTTGTTGTTGTTGTTGTTGTTGTTGTTGTTGTTGTATTGTGAAAATGTTATAATGACCTTTTTTAAAATATATATGTTGTGTTGTGGCCACCATGTATGTTTTTCCTGGTACCAGGGAATGCTCCCTGTCATTATTTTAGCTTTTTAGGGCTCAGTGTGTAGAGGTTGGATTATCTTTGCAAATAACAATACTAGTAGCTGCAGCAATGGTAATTACATTGGCTTTTCAATAAGCTGACACAGCAGCTCTTGGAAATGTTAACTCAATAAAATATATAATGAGTGTACTGACTGCCGCATTACACAATTACTGATAGGTTAACAAAATTACTGATGGAGGCTACCATTCATGGACACAACACCACTCCTTTTTGAAAATTGTAGGAATAGATGAGGTTATTGGAAGGTTATCAAACAAAAGAAATATTTCTACGGTGTGGTCCCTCTTCTGTAAACTATGATCCCTTGTCATCAGTGAACACAACACAGGAAAACAGTGTTTTCAAAAGGCATCAGAGAAATAGTGGGGCAAAAATATTAATTTAGCCAGCATCTACCCAGCTGCTTGGGGAGTTAGGGGGCTCGTCCAAATTGTGACATTTTGGCAGGGATTGCAAATCCCACAGATTCCCTGGAAACAGGCAAAATACAGCTCTTTTAAATGTATTAAGTTGCTAAAGCAGCATCTGAATCCAATTAAGTGAATTAAGTAATCACTCACATGCTGCATTACTAATTGTGCACTGCATACAAGCCATGAAATACATTTCCCCATATTTACAGGGATTTTTCTCCCTTGGCATATAACTAATTTAACTGTTGCCTTCACTGCTAAGAGATTTAGCATGACTAGAGTTGTAATGTATTATTATTTATTAGATTCACATAGGTGCCCATTGATAAAAGATTTCCTGGGTGGCTTACCAAAAAAATTGATAACACAATATACAATAATAATTTTAAAAAAATAGACAATTACATAGAAGGAGCAATCCAGATTTTTTAAAACAACAACAACAAACAGCTATAAAGATTGGATATAAAGGTTTTAACAGGGCACCAAAAAGATCATAAAGAAGGCACCAGGTGAGTCTCTCTGAAGAGACTGATTCACAGGTGACTGTATATCCCTATATATTTAGTGAGCAAAGAGATGCCTTCGATATCCATGCTGAGGCTGCCTCAAATGGGCCAGTTTGGGACTTCATGGCATTCATGAGATGGTCAGTGATCCAACACATGTAAGTGGCTAGGTAAACCCCTCTAAAGAATCAATATCCTTGTTCCAGTTATAAGCATATATGACAAGCATATTGTCATAAATGAAAATTTTAAATTGTTCTCTATCACTTGGGGGGGTTGGGGACACCTTAACTTATGGATAACCAAAACCAAACATTTAGCATTAATAACCAATGTAAGTAAGTAACCAACCGATGTTCTTGTAATATGCTATCAGAGGATGTATACAGTGGTACCTCTACTTACGAATTTAATGCATTCCGAACACACATTTGTAAGTCGAAAAAATTTGTAAGTCGAATCCCATAGGAATGCATTGGGAGAAAAAATTCGTAAGTAGAAGCAACCCTATCTAAAAATTCGTAAGTAGAAAAAATCCTATCTGAACCGCATCCAAGATGGTGGACGGAGCTCCATTCATAAGTAGAAACATTCGTAAGTAGAGTTATTCGTAAGTAGAGGTACCACTGTACATTGCTTTTGTGCCTATAGGGGACAGAATTACTTGAAATCTCATGTTAACATTTTTTTTTCTTTCCTTTTTAGGTGGGAAGTTGCTTATTGCACCACTGATACTGGTTTTGGGACTGGTAATAGGAGCCATAGCTGTTATCATAGGTAATAACAAAATCCTATAAACAGTATGAGGTAGCATTTTGAAGTACGGAACATATCCATTTCAATGATAATTTATGTCAGAGGGGCAATGAGCAGAAATGGGGCAATTTATGGGAAATTGTTTGGAAGTAACTTGTGTAAGTGGAGCTCCTGCTCATAGAATTCAATTTTCTATTATTATTCTTACCTCATCATCCCCACCATAGCCCACCTCATTAAATAGGGTCCTCTAAATCTCTGATCCTTTTTGGAGAGACAAGACCAAGGAGACAAGAGGGTGAGGAAGGCACCCTCCACCCAACACCTCCTGCAGGCAGATCTCTGGTTCCATCACAATTAATACATTCTTCTTCTTCTTTGGTGATCACTCGTAGCCGAGTAAGATTGTCTTCCATAAACGCAGTTTTAACAATGAGTCTGTAAGTGACTGTGGAGGCCAATTCTGGACCCACACATCCTTCCACAGTAGGGACATTGGTCCCCGGGCGGGAGTTGATCACGTTATGCATAGTGAAAGCAGTAGAGTACCAGTTAAAACAATTAAACAACAATCCAAACTAAAAAATTAAGAAGAGCATAATGTTTAAAATAAATTTCCACACCACAGATAACAGAGTTTTAAAAGCTGGTTGGAATTTTAGAATATATTTATTATTACCGGTATTTATTAAACGTCCATATCACCCTCCATCCAAAGATAACAAAGCAGTTTACAATATAAAAAATACATACCATAATAACAAACAAAAAAGCATTATTATTATTTACTAAGCATCTGAAAACCAGAAGACATCTGGTTGATCTGCAGAAGGCCCTGTTTTGTGCTTGCCTGCCTCATGTGTGGATAGAACAGTAAGCAGGCCCTCAAGGGTCATCTGGACAGGTTTGTGTGAGAACAAATGGTTCTGTACATTGAACTGAGTATAAACAGATGGGTGAGGTTTTGCTGATTATATACCTTAATATGCCTGAAATGTGCATCCTACTTCCACATCTCTAGTCAATGCCTTACAATTATGGCTACAATCCACTTCAAAAGTGGAATTCCCTAAATAACTGTGGTGTGGATGTGCCCCAAAACATCCAATCCTACTTCCTTCCAGGTGCCTTTGCCAATGGTTGGTGTTACAGTGTTATATAACATAGACACATGTGATATTAGAGGCAGATTTGCCGAAATTCAGCAGCCTCCCCGCCTCTCATTTTTGGTTCTGCTCAATTCACTGCATCATAGTTGTGACGCCCTGTAGCACCCCCTAGGCTCAGCGCCCAGTGTGGCAGAACTGGTTGTGCTGCCCTAAATACGCCTCAGGTAATAGCCTCTGAAAGAATAAATTTATATTGCCTCCTGATTTCCTGGTGCTCCTGTGGTGAGAATTTGTTGCTCTCACAGCCGCAGCCCATGTTCGATTCCCAGTCAGAGGGAAGTAGTGCTTTAGGACAAGTTATTCAGTTATTCAGTGGTTAAACCACTGAGCCTAGGGCTTGCTGACCAGAAGGTCGGTGGTTCGAATCCCTGTGACGGGGTGAGCTCCCGTTGCTTGGTCCCAGCTCCTGCCAACCTAGCAGTTCGAAAGCACGTCAAAATGCAAGTAGATAAATAGGAACCGCTACAGCGGGAAGGTAAACGGCGTTTCCATGTGCTGCTCTGGTTTGCCAGAAGCAGCTTTGTCATGCTGGCCACATGACCTGGAAGCTATACGCCGGCTCCCTCGGCCAATAATGCGAGATGAGCGCGCAACCCCAGAGTCGGTCACGACTGGACCTAATGGTCAGGGGTCCCTTTACCTTTACCTTTTAATTCAGTTATAGAGCATCTGTTTTTCATGTAAAACATCTCATATTCAATCCCCAGCATCTCGAGATAGGGGTGGAAATCTTCTTTCAGAGGGCCTGGAGAGCTGCGGCTAATAAATGTAGATACTAGTGAGCCAAATAGCCTGAGTCAGCATAACGTAGCTTCCTGTGTCCTTATGTTTTGTGTTTGTAGAGTTTCATATATGCTGGAATAAAAGATCAGCTAGGTTTTTTTTTAATTGCTTTGAGTTAGGCTTGCAAGAAAAGGGCAAGTACTATGTGAGGTGCAGGAACATCCAGACAGCTTAGAACATTAAAGTTCTAGCTTACATTCATGAACTCTTTTGTTTTAAAATACTTTTCAGAACTGCATTTTCACATTTTTTTTTGTATAACAAAGTTAATTCAAGTAAACTGATTTTTGTTATTATTGATAAACCAACTAAAATCTCAACTACAACTTATATGGCTGCTTTTGATGCAGAGTGACTGCTTCTTATATCCAATTTGAATGGGCATTCTGAAAAAGGTTTAGCATTAACAATATCATTGGAAATAAGGGAAATTCTATGTTTGCTGCCTTACTGTAGGCTTCTTCTCTTCACTTGGCTGATAGAAACCCAGGGTGCATTTGTTTCTATTCAGTGAACTGTGTTCTATTCAGTGAACTGTATATATATATATATATTAACATTCTATATTTTCCTTTGGTGTTGGCAGGTTTATTTGTGTTCCCTATCTATTGCCTTTGTAAAAAGAAGAGGAAAAGGCCACGAACAGAAATGCCCTGGTATGAGTGAGCCATTATATATCTGAATGGAGCCAGTCCTGCAAGAATTGTGGAAAATATGTGCAGCATGCTGTGCTAGTTAACTATCCTGGCTGAGAATTCAGGGGCAACTGCCATATCTTCTCTGCACTGTACACTACTAAAGACAGGCCAGATTACTTCCCTGCTCTGCTACTTCAGACAAAATGGAGGCCTCTCAATTTTTAAAGGTTTTTTTTTTAACCCCCCTCCCAAAAAATCAAGTTTACTTTGTTAGATAGCCTACATCTGCATTGTAGCTACACATCTACTGATTGGCCCACAAAAAGAGTATTTAATTTGGCAACCTCTTCCCCACCCCAAGTTACTGGCGTAACTCTCAGGTGGCCTTCCAGATGGAGTTTTCAGTGGACTTGTTTGTTTCAGAGGCTGGCTTCATACATAGAAGTGGTTATTCTGTCTAACATCATTGGCATAATGACAGGTGCTGAATTCAGTAGCTCCTTGTTTTGTATGTGCAACTTTGCCCTAAATACTGAATCATGTGTGCTAATAGCTACTGTAGACAAATTCCCGGAACCTTATAGGGAATTTGGTGGGGAATGATTGGAACAGTATCTATTCCAATTAAAGTGACAGAGAGATTTGTCTTGGTTGTTTGGGAGAGCATTGTGTCATTTTCAGTGTTTTTGACCTGTGCAAGCTGTTTAGCAAGACTTAAAATGTTCACACCATTAACTTCCACTGAAGTAAGTTAGGTGTAAAAGCCTGCCTTTTATGGTTGTTTCTGGAGTCTGACTAAATACATTGTGGCACATATACACACTACAGACCAGAAGAAGCATGTTCATATCTGAATATGCAATAGCAACTAAGAATGTGGCCAAAACCAAGACAAATGCAACTATTGGAGAATATTTCAGAACGTTTAGCACTATCTAGCTGGGGAAATAGCAATTTGTTCTGAACAGTCCAGCAGTATACTGTTTTTCTAGCCTGCACCAATACATGCCCAAAGTGAGTAGGCATTTCTAGGTTTTTCCTAAGAAGATACATTCAGGACAGCTTCATATCACAACGTCACTTAAGACACAGGATCTGTTAGTGTCCTTCTTACCGTTAGGCTCAGCTCTGGAGCAGTGCACATCATGTAAATTATATGAGTGTCCTGGTTTGCCTGATTTCCATAGTTCTTCCCCAAAGGTTTGGGAGTATTATCAATATTAGGTGAATCACACACAAATTTGTAGGTATATTAATCTAACCCACACATTAAATCATTTGTGTGGAGTTCAACATGTGTATTTCCCAAGGTCCAGGCCTTCTTGCCTACTAAGAGAATTTATGAATTGTCCCATTTGTATTGCACATTAGCAGTTAAATTAAAATGTCACCTGTGGAGTGTTATGCGTTTTAAACAATGAATAAATTCAGTAAAAACTAGTGCTATTTTTTGAGTTCAGGTACCTGGCAGTCTTATTTATGCATTGTTCTTTTTTTTTAACTTGATACTTTTTGTTGAACTCAACATGTGAGGGACATGCAGCCCATTGATTTTAAAGTTAAGAATAAGGATAATTAAGGAAGGGCTTAAAGAAATTATACTGTCCTGTTACGTTAACAAAAGAGAATTTCAGAGAAAGGAAAACCATGCAAACAATCCATTATATAATGATGGATTGTATCATAAGGTGCCTTTCTAAGGGCCTTTGATCCAGCAAAGGTTCCCATTAACAGGAGGGAGAGAGTGAATTTTGCTTTTACCTTCCTGCCTCTGCAGTCCCTCTCACTATCTGCCATGCTGTTCTGGAGGCTACTTATAGAATCCTAGGATCCAACCTAGACACAATATTATTATCCGCTGAAGTTTCTTGTTATCTTCAAGGTTCTGTTACTCAACAGAGTAGTGAAGTATTTGAAAGTCCTATGTTCTGTTGTAAGGGCAAGTAGACTCCACAAATATATAAAAAGGCAACATACAGTTATTTGGAATACATTGTACATTAAAATATTACAGCACTTCATTGCTGTAGGAGTTTGGTGACAGTACAAAATGCATCACAATGAATATGTATTAATTGCTGGACCATAAAGCCTCCTCTAGAATTGATAGTTTATGCTGTTTATCTGGCAATATGTCTGCCTTATGTTTCATTTTCATGTGGTAGCATCAGTCATCTTGCAAATGAAGGTCTTTAACAATACCCAAATTTACCACCTTTTCATCCACTAAAATTAGATTGATTTTAGTGGATTATGAAACCTGGCTTACTAGAGAAATGAATTAGAATGCAAACATTTCAAAGAGAAATTATTTTTGGTAAATGAATATACACTATGCTGTTTCAAATATTTTGAGCTTGCTTAATGTTTCTCCTTTTTTGTGTTGTCTCAAAGTTGACTGCTGCCTTAAACTTTTTTAAAGATTGTATATGTTTACCTAGCCCCAAATTGCATTTTCTCAGGCCAAACTTGTGTATTTTCTTTGGTTTACTCAGGGATTTTAGTCCTTCATTAAAATGTCAAATACTCTTATGAAAAAAGCTTTTCTAATATTTAGAAAACATTCAGACATAATTATATAATGAGATTTGGTGTTTGTAGTACAGGATGCATTAAAGCAATCTTGAGGCCTCATATAATTCATGTACTACTTGAGCTTTCTTCTATGTTTGATTTTTGCTCTCTACACATTTGAAATATAGCCCTTACATGATCCAGGAATTTTCACGTGCAGCAGCAAGTTCTGTGCAAGAATCTTTCTGCTTACGACCGTTGGCTCTAGAGACAGGAAGTGATCTCAAGTCTTGACAGAGATGGTCACTTGCTAGGAAATGACTGATCTCTCTCACATACATACACACACATGATCAGCAGGGGATTTGAACCATCATGGCCAACTATTATTTCAGTAGCTTGTGAAGGATACAGGAATGTCACATGGTATTTCTGGGTGGCTGAAGATTTTCTTGTCTAAACAATACTTTTGTGTCCACATGGGACCACATTCTGTAAGTGGGTGTAATCCCATATGTGTTGCTCCATTGACAGAAGGCACCCTTCAGCAGAATGGGGAGGGAGGCACACTTAAGACAACTTTGGCTGATATCTCTTGTCTTGAAATGGTTTATAATACTAGGATAAGTGAAAGTGAAAGGCATGTGTTTATGTTATCTATATAAGGGTAATTCAAAGTTATTTATAGAAGCAACTCTTTCCCACAAAGATACAAAAATAGCTTCACTGACACAAAGGCATGACATTTTAATACTTAGATGAAATGTGTATCAATAAAACCCTATGGTTATGCAGATTTAGTTCACTGAGTATTTGAGTGTAACCTCAAGATGTAGATTTTATATTCAGTTTTATATTAACTTGCCTTTTCCAAAAATGGAGCATTAGCAGTTATCATACAAGAAAGGAAGAGGTGCATTAGAATACTGGTTTGCCAACCCATTTGTAAGGCTATTTTCTTAAATAATTATCCCAAAGGGTTATTTTTTAATTTCCTTTAAACATACTCATCTAGCAACCATTGGGATAACTGCTGATTAACTATGTAGTAAAACTTGGGTGAAATCATATTGTTTAAAAATCTGTTTTGCTGAAGTTTCAGAAAGACTGTTCTGTGGTAAAACTGTTCAAGCCATTCATTGATTTGTTTTATGCAATTTGTATCCTGTCCTGTGATTATTATCTGTTGCTTTTAAATTGGAGTAACTTTATCTCCATTACAATGAAATATGTCCCTATGCCTCTGACCATACCTCACTGACAGTAAGGGAATATTGCCTATTTTTTCTCTCTCCAATGCTTTAAAAGGGGGGGGGGTATAATATAGCTTATCAGAATGAAAGAGAATTGAAATTGTCTATTTGGGGGACAGAACCTCCATTGCTTTTATTAGTTTAAGAGTAAATACAAGACTGGATTATTTGTTCTAAAGTAGAGCATCTATAAAGTATTTTATTATCCTGGAACACTGCATATTCCAGTTTCAGAAGGTTGAATTTTTTCCAATGTATTCAGACATTGCCAAATAAAGATAGTTGTATTTGCAATGCAAGTAGGTGTAAACTATAGGTTTCAATAGATTGCCATTTTGGTCTTGACTACTGACATTCAGCCTGGATTTAATTTCAGTAAATAGGAAGCTGTTCTCTGGTTGTAAGAAATTCATGCAATGCTTTTGGAAATGGGCACAGGAAAAATGCTTAGATATTGATTCTTCTCATTATTAGCGCAATTTTTCTAAATCCATTCAGGGCAATTTTTTTATGCATTGGCTGCTTTAATAATGGGTGGTTGTAATCACTGTAAGAATGCTGTTTCTCACTGTGGTAAAATCTTTGCCAAGACATGCCATGAATTATAAGAAACATAAATATAATATCTATCCCAGGGCAAAAGAAAACTCATCTTAGCTGAACCAATATTTCTCATCTTCTTTTTTAAAAAAAATAATTTTTACAGAAAGCTGCCCCCAAATTGTTAAAGTAATTCTGTGAGTGTAAGTGAGGTGACCTTCTGTTTTAAATAAAATACTTTTATACCGGCCACTTTTCCTTACATCCCAGACATTCCAGTCTAGCAAGGAAAATTCATGCCTGAAATAATGCTTCTATTCATTTCTGGATGGGGCCCCATACTGTCAAAAAATGCTGTGTGTGGAGACAAAGTTCTGCATTCTGCACTCTGGCAGGTGGTCATTCAGTACTGTTTAGGTTTTTGTATTTTTTTAAATTCTGGACACCCTTTCTTAACAACAGGTGATTAGAAGTTGCCATTGCTAACCATATGTCTCTGGGAAGATTTTTAAGGACATCGTTTTGTGTTGCAGTGAGATCTTTGGGTCAGGGCTAGAACTAGGGCTAGAGTTTCATAATGCGTAGGATACTTAATATTTACTGAAAATCTTGAATGTTCACCTGCAATTGCAGTCATAGCCAGAAGTTTCAAGAACAAAGAAGTGAACTTGTGTGCTATTTTGTGTGCCATCCTTAATAAAATGAATTAATGTATTGCCAATTGTATGTGGTGTCCTCACAATCTCAGTTTTCTGTTTCTGTAAAGTTTCTAAAGAAATTGTACATAACCCTTGACTATGTGTGAAGGTTTGTTTGTTTTTTAAATTAAAATATATTGGGACATAGTAAAACTTCATCTGCAACTGTTGTACTTTTGAGTTTTCCATGGGATTTATTGGATTATATAATAGAATAATGACAATAGAAGTTACTTCTGAGAAACTGGTCTTTCAGTTTGGTAGACTGATTTATGCAAAATGAAGATCAAATGGTATAATTCCGGTGGTAAAAGCTAAATAAAAAAAAGCACTTGCTTTTCTTTGTTTTGGCATCAATGCCTTCATTTTTATTGTGCTATCACCTAAATCAGTTTGTATTACAGCTGTGGTTCCCAAACATTTTCCACCATTTGAAAATTTAATTTTCTGCATGTGCACTGTGCTAGCTGCTGTATGGTTTTTATTTGTTTTCCCATTATTTTTATTCTTTATGTATTTACAATTTGAATTCCACAGAATTGTAATACAATGAAATACAGTATACAAAACAAAAGAAGCAATAAAATGCAGTTAGAAATCAATAGGAATATTTAATGTGATGGATGTGCCATCTCCCATATTCAACCACAGACATGCCAAGGACCACCTGAATGAAGCTGAGGGTGGCAGACCAGTTTGGAATGCTTGTGTTACAGAATTAATTTCAGTGACTTGGATCCAAAGTGCTCAATGCACAGAAACTAGCGGGTGCTGGCTGCAGCCTGTCCTTTCCCTGCCCCAGTGCAGCACCTTGTACTACCTTAAAAGCTCTCCTGCAGTGTTCCCAAACTCAGGAGTAGCTTATTCTGAGGTATGAGGGCAGGAAAACCCTGATGCACTTCAGCCAGTGACATGTGGTAGTGGGCATAATGTAAATATTCTTCTTAAAATAAACACAAAACTTGGATTTGGATTTGCAGAAAAGCCATCCACAAATACAGAACTCTGCTAGAGTGCATACAAAGTTATTGACGGAAGGATCATGTTAGTTAAATAATCAAGTTGATTAGAATTCAAAATTTCAGCCCGCTGAAAAATATTTTTCTCTCACATGTGAGTAGTCATCTTCTGACATGCATATGCCTACGTTTATGTATGTAAATGGCATATATGAACTGATTAATGTGTGGAGACATATGTGAATGTCAGGTTTGCTATTGCGGGGGCACTTTCCCAAGAATTATAGCTGTTCCACACCTTAGCATTTTGGTTTTCAAGAATGGTGGGCAGGGACAGTTTTCAGTGTAGAGGAAATGTGAGCCAGCCATATAGTGAAAAGAGAAGTTGCTAAATGATAATGCCAGTAGCTGTTACCTGAAAACACTCCACAGAAAGCCAAATAAGTGGGTACACCTGCTTAGTCAGTGTTTGCTTCCTACTTCAATTAAATGTTTTACAGCATGACACACATACATTAAAAAATATGTTCATGCCTTGCAGATCATCTCAATTGAACATCTGTGTAGAATTTTGTATTAACTTGACTTTTCCGTCTATCCTTGTAAAGGACCAAAACTAAATATGTGAAGAAGTTTTGCTCATTTAAATAGGAAGCAATTATTTGTTCAGAAAGGGGAAGAGTAAAATAAGGTATGGAGCGGGATGGTTGTGATAAATAAAATATTAATTCCCCTCCCTTCCAGAGCTACATTTCAGTTCCAATGTGAATATGATACTAAGTTTTAAAATGTAGCTTTTAAATTGAAAAGTACATTCTCAGATTAAACAGTCAATTGAATGGATTTAAAACTGCCTTTTACTGCACTGCTTTAGTCTTGTTATCTTTTTACTTTTATACAATTGATCTGTAATTCTTATAGCATTATGACACTTCATAACATAAAGCTGTTATGCAAAGTCATTCCCTCTACCTAAATAACCATTTCAATATTTCAAAATAATTTTTTTACCTCTGTATGAGACTTCAAGCAAACAGATCTACAACTTAGTATGCAATATCTAATTTTTTTAGTACAAAATATACCCCCGTCCTCTCACCAAGCTTCTTTCACTGAGGCAATTGTTCGTATAATCCAAAGTGAGGATTCTGACATTACAAAACACAAACTGCTCCTTGTAGCAATGGTGTGGCAATGAACCATTGTACTAGCAGTCTTCTTCCTATATAATACACTGCTCAGTTTTTTAAAATATTCGGTTCCTCTCCATTTTCATAAGGAATACCTTTCTGGATCGCATGATAGGGCCATCTAGTCTGGTCTCCAACAGCATTTAGTTTTGCAAGCTCACAGGCGGGGCTTTGAACATCATGGTCATTTCTTGTTGGTTGTCCCAGGTAATACCACATTTGTAAATGGAGGTTCCATTTACCTATTTATGGTTGATATCAATGGATAATAGCCATTCGATCTTGAAAACAATGTTTTGTTTGTGGTGTTTAGATTAAAGTTTCAAAGTACTTAAGTAGCAATACATTCCTTATACACGTTATATCTGTAGGAGCTTGGCAAACAACAACAAAAAATCCAGTAGCATACACAAGGCAATATTTTCCCAGCACCTTCCTAAACATCTAGGCTGCTAATGTTCATTTTGTACATCATGTTGGCTTTAACTTGCATCAAAAACACTTTGTAACATTTGCCTGGCCTTCTTAAGCGAGTGCCTTTTGTTTCAAGATGGCCTAAACACTGTCTTTTGTTGGTGTAGAATGTACTAGTACTGTTTAAATATGTCCTGGCACAGGGATCTAATATCGTCATTAGATAATACACAGGTTGTATGTGCACATGTATACAAAACTTAGAATACAAGGAATAGCATTCTCTTGCTGTATGTCCTGCTGGACAGGACCTTTTGAAAATTGGTTACCTTGCTGCTGATAATTTATGATTGTTATGTACTACATTTCCACTCTGTAAACCTATTTATAATAAGCAGTTTCAGAATAAAGTGTTGCCACATGAAGATCAGAAGCTGCTGGTAAAATTGATAACCCAATGCTTGAGAATGCATTCCATTTACTGTTTTTATTAACGGTGGTTTGTGATAAAGATGAAAGGAAATGGGACCATAATGACACTAGAAATTGTGTAAAAAAAATTAAATACGAATTTGACCCAAAAACTGTAATCTTCTGGGTGTTTAGTGTCTAGAGTTTGCAAATATATTTATAATGGATTTTTTTTATTTGCACGCTATTGGATTAAGGTATCTCCTAGAAAATGTTGAGCTAATAAAGTTTTGAAGAAGAAAAAAGACCTTGCCTTGATTTTTCATTGGGTTAATTTTATTATTGCAGTATTACTCTATATATTGTACGCCACCTGATGGACTTGCCTGGAAAAAAACAGCATATAAATATGAGCCTGGTTGTAGCATTATAATGTCCTTATAGCTAAGTAGTACTCGGAGGCAGGTGTAAATATTCCCAGGCCAGCTTTGATCTCCTGCCGTAAACCAAGCACTGTTCTGATCCTTTTTCTGCAGCGCCTAGCAAGCATCGCCCACTGGTTAATAATAATCACAGGTTATTCTTAGTTATTTTCCATCCCGCCAGGAGGACCCCCCCCCAGGGCACGTTGCAACCTGCACTTGCCCATCTATAGAAGGAATGACTGTCGCTTTTCCGCGGCTAGCTTCCCTTGCTGTACAAGAATTTGGCGAGAGAACTTTAACTTTTCCTCAGAAATCTTTTCGTGGGGAGAATTTCCACGTTTGGCTCTGAAAAGTGAAAGCTTGGAACTCGGAGCAGGGCTTCGCTTAAGCCAGGGCGTGAGCGTTGGAAAGCCCTGTCCGATGATCCAGATGGAAGGGAGCGGTTTCCAGACAGGCTCGGAGCCAACCCACCAGCTCGCCTTTCGCCTTCAAGAAGCGAAAAGGAAAAGCTTCGCAGCTGGCGTTACCAGGGAGCGCGGCTGCTCAGAGCAAGACGCGCCAGTCAGGTGCGTCGCCTTCCTCCAATCCGCGGCGCTGCTTCCCAAATGCGTGCCCGCCCCTAAGAAGCGCCGCTTAGCGGAGCTGTTTCCGGAGCTTGGGTCGCCATGGCAACCGGGACAGCCGCTCTGGCGAGGTGAGGTGAGGCGGTTGCTCCCGGGGACCCGACGGGGCGCTTTCCTATTTGGGGAGCCCTCGGCTGAAGGGAAGGAAAAGACCTTCGCTGTCTGATAGGCAGCCGTTGGGGGCGGGGGCAGATTCAGCTCTCCCTTGAAACCCGGATTTGGTGCGCAGAGGGAAGTGGGGTTTTTTTTTGTTTAGTTCTTGTTTCCACGTTGCAACCTTCGCAAACCGCTTTTGCACAAACTCGCTTGTTACTCTTCTTTTCTTGCAGTGTCGGAATAAGCAGCTGCGCTGCCAACTCCCTCCTGCCACCTGCCTGAAAAGCGTAACGGATTTTTAGGACATGAATCGCCATGGTAAAATACAACCGTGCTTGGTGCTTCTAACGGTTATAAAACTGCCCGGTTATATTAGCAATCTTAATATTTTCCTCTGTGTTTTTTATTACACCCCCCCCAAAATACATCCTTGTGATTATCCTTGGTGTAATTATGATTAAAATATAAAAGTGTTTTTAAAAGCATTTGCGCAGAGATATATCTGCGCAAATGCTTTTTAAAGGATTCCTGCTCCACTAATGGAAGACTTGCTGTGAGCTGAAGCCTCAGAGACACACCGATAGATGGAAAGAAAGAAAGAAAGAAAGACTTTTATCCAATCAGCAGCACTTTGGGACCAGGGATCTAATACAGCCTTCCAGACCTCTTTATCTGGTCCCTGGGACTCTTCCCAAGCCACACCCCTTCTCAGACCACAGCTCCTATCCCCAGGCTAAAGCCCACAAGGGGACAGTTTTATCAGTAGCATCCCCCCCCCCCGAAAGTTTCCTATGAAGAAATGTGGCCTCTAGGTTGAGTCGTTTCCCCACCCCGGACTTGACCAATGGAAAGCTATGTACTGCGCAATTCTGTTATCAGCTTCCTGGGTGTAAGCCAGTGGAACTTGCTCAGTAGCCTTGTAGAGGATTGCACTTGTAAGTCTTTTAGTGTGCCTTGCTAGCTAGCATGGATTCATTTCAACCACCTTGTTTAAAGGTATCATAGTATTTTCTGTTTTCCATTGAGAAATGACACCATTGTGCTAATGCAATGTAGTCAGCAGGAGTGGCTGAGTAGACAGATTCAAAACCCCACTTAGCCATTGTCACTGGGCTGGTGTGAGAATAAAAATTGAGAAGGGTTATGTACACTGCCTTTAGCTCCTTTGTGGAAAGATGGGATATAAATGTACTCATTATTATTATTATTATTATTATTATTGTAATTTTTTATCTTGCCAGTCTGCTCAGAGGAGGCCAGGATGGCATAATAAATTATGCTATTATCTCTTATTCCTTTTCAGCTAATGTAGACACATTTTGGGGGAATCTAAAGCTTTTGGGATTGCAATTTTTATTTTATTATTTGCTGAATTTTTATCCTGCTTTTCAGACCATTGTTGCCTCCCATAGTGGCTTACATCAATACAAAGGAGAAACGGACCTTGTCAACGGACTTACAATTTAAAAAGTCAAGACACACAAGGAAAGAGGAGTGGTGGAAAAAGGAAGGCAAAGCGGTGAGTTACAATTATTTATATCCAGTTCATTCCAGGCTGATTTCCCCTTGCTGGTGTACTTGCCTGAATAGCTGGTGAAATTCATCATCATGCAAGTGTTTCTCCTTCCCCCTTCTGCTATTCTGGGGATTCTCCTGTGCAGATTTGGGGAAGATGCAGGGAATACCTGGCAAGGTGTGGGAGTCAGGTTGCACTTGGGGGACTGGCTTCCACTAGCTCAACAACTTAGGTGAATCTGACTCATTGACTCTTGTTCCTTGGCCAATGGTTGGAGCCAAAGTATCATTTCCCTTGCTTCTGCTATCCCAGGGCAACTGTCAGCTGAAGCAAAGTGCTTCCTTCCTACATTCCTTCCTTCATGAAAAAGCAATCTTCCTGCAACTGCTCCTTCTCTGGCAAATAGATGGGAACAGGTTGATCTTCCCCTTGCCTTGGTTCAACTTTCCAGTGGCTCTATGTCCATTGGCTGGTGGAAGAAGCCAGAGAGTACTTCCCTTTTACTTTCAGATAATTTGAGATAATGTGGAAGGTGTTTCACTCTTTCTTCAGTTTTTTATTATTATTAAAATGATTTGGGGGGTGGTTGGCTTCACACTAATTTCAGCTTGCTTTTATGAGGTGAGAGGATCTATAGTAATAAAGAGGCCAGGTGGTGCTGGAAACTGCTTTCTGAAACAACCACTAATTCAGTGCAGCTTTCCAATAAGGCCAACTGTCTAATGTATTAAAGTATTTCTGTTGTTGCCTTCCCCCCCCCTCCAATTCTGTAATAACCTGAACAAAGAGTACCTTATATACCCATAGAACAGCTATGCTTTTATAGACTCCCTCTGTAACACTTTGTTGTTTAATACTCTACATTGACTTTATTCTGAATTAACCCCTAATGTGCTATTCTGCTTCATTTTCAGCTTTGAGGCAAAAAGAACTATGGAAGGATATATATCAGCATACATATTCATGCACATATATGCTGGTGTCTTTGAGCCTATAAACACTACATTGGTGTAAACCTTATTGATTATTTATGATATTATTTTTTCACATAGAAGTGAAATATAAGGAGGATTATCATACACTTTTAGATCACTCAAGGTCATATGTCTAGATATGCAGTAGTCCACATTCTCAGTTTGTAGCAAGGTTTCTTTAAAATCTGTTTGTGAAATATTTAGATGATTTATATTCAAAGCAATAAAATCGGATTATATCCAAATACTTGAACTTAATTTAGCTGGGCTTTGTTAGTATGTCCATTGTAGAACACTGCAGGATATTTGGAGAATAGTTCAAATATTTTCTTGAAATACTGCCATTGGAACCTGTCTAGTTAATCTGTCAGGTATCATTTATATCCTTTACATACAGTGCACAGTGTTTCTGAACAATAAGGGCATATTTCTCAGTCTTGAGAACTTAAACTGCAATAGTATGAGATGAAGGAGTTGGGAAAGTTTATTTCTTGAGGCAGTGTGTGCTCTGATGTGCACAAAGTTCTCCTTTTTGTGAGAATTTTCTTACTTATTTAAACAGAGGTCAAAGGGAATAAAAGGGAAACTTAGCAGAATGCAGAACTCATAGGCATCATGGGTTATGTGCGTCATTTCATCAAAGTAGCTGTTGAAGAAGTTAGGCACAAAATGTTAAATATGACTCTTGAAAGCAGATTGTTTCAAAATAATATTTTATTTTTTAAAAAAATGCATAATAAATAATGATTTTATTCTGCTTGATAATTAAATGTTCCACTAAATGAAAATTATTTTGTTTGGTTTCAGAAATGGAGAATTCATCTTCAAGCATAGAATCTGAATACATCAAGAACCTCCAACAGCAAATTTACTTCCTTGAACTGGAAGCTAATTTTCTATATCCTGAACCATTAACTAAAAACCAATCTATTAAATAATCACAGGAATGGAATACAGGAGTCCGTCCCCCCCAACACATACACAAGGATTACATTCCTGGACTCCGCATGAATACGTTAAATCACGTAAAATGGGGAGGGTACTGTTGAGAGAGGCTGGAAAGCGGCTCTTCCTTGGCAGGTCCTGTCCATCCCACATGCCTTCCCCAGGAAGCGATGTGCCTTTGCACATGCATGCCCTGCCTGCTTCTGGTGACCAGAAAGTTGAGCTGGGGATTAGTGGCTGGGTGGCACCAAGTGCCCAGAGCTACTATGGGGCCTGTCGGTGCTCTCCCTGTTAGTCTTGAAAGTTGCTGGTGGTAGTGTCTTTTTACCTAGCTTCTCCCCCATCCCCAAGAAATAATGTTGCTGCCTGCTTGTGGGGGCGGTGAGGGAGACAGTGATGATGATTGGAGGGCAGGCAACTCTTGGATCCTGCCCAAGGAACAAAATTGACACGAACAAGGGAGGGAGGGAAGGGCAGGTGGGTAGAGGTGCAGAGTTGTGCTGGCCCAGAGGAAGAAAGCTAAGGAGGGTATATGAGTTGGGGCAGCGAGACACTCGAAGTGGCTATGCAAACTGTGTTTGCCCACTCTTCAGCTCGCTCACTCTTTCTGTGCCATTTTTGCCTATTTCCCACTTCAAATCATTTATTTGTTTATTTTGTGGTGACACACACAAACCCAGTTGCGCGTGAATAGAATTCATATAAATCGTGGTGGTGTGCCTGTATTGAAAAGAAATACTTGAAAAGGAACATTGGAATAAATTATTTTATTTTTAAGGTAGCTGAATGAAAGCAGCTTGACAATTTTCAATTTTAAAATTTGACAGTTTTCTTTTTTAACATTAATTTCAAATTGCATTTTGTCCTTCACTTGCTGTCATCACTCGTGAACAAGCTAAAAAACACACCAAACTGCAACCTCTCATTGCATCTGAAACAGAACAAATGCTGCGAAAGCTACAGGTGTTTTTCCTTTATTATTTCTCTAATGGCATAATCAATATTTTCCAGTTGAACATGTAAATCTTGCTCCCTTATTTAGGCTATCAGTGTAGTATTAGTAGTAGTAATAAATATCTTTCGCAGGAATTGCAGTCTTATTTTGATGGCCTTCAGCTGGAGCTAAACAGAAAAGAAAGTGGTTTGAACATACTGAAGACAGAGAGGGAACAACTTAGTAACCAGATCAACATGGCTGATGGTAATGTTTCATTTGGTGTTATTCCTGTGACCAGAGCTGGGTGGGGGAGTTACTCAAGGGTACACAGTACCAGCACCCTTTTTCCCTAGAAAAAAAGCACTGGTTAAAAGTGTGGCACTTACTGTAATAACTTCATGGTGAGTACTGGTACCCTTTTATCTAGAAAAAAAGCACTGCCTGTGACTGACATGCGGTCTTGGTTTCTTCTTTCACCGTGTCCCTCAAAATTTTTATTTTTAATACTGGACATTAAATAGTGGGAAATTATGGAGGCTTTTAGCTTCTGAACACTATGAGTAAGGAAAGCCCTTGACTTAATGAGTTGGCAGTTGTGGGAGAAAGGACTGTTGGTAGACATAACACTAAGATACATGTTCTATCAATAGAGCAAGTCTAAATTCATTTTCCAGAGATCATGTGCATCTCCCTGTGTGTTTCTGAACACAATTCAAAGTGTTGGTGCTGACCAAGTCCTAAATGGCCTTGGTCCAGTATTCTTGAAGGAGCGTCTCAATGTTAGGAGTCGTCCTACACACAAGTACCCCCATCTAGATTGCTCAAATCTTTAATAAACTCTTACAATTACAATGCTTGTCAAGTCAATCTTGTCAGGGTCATAGCAATCAGTTCTTTTGCTGTAGACTCTGGCAGACTCATTAGTGTATCTAATATGGAGGAGTAAACACATAGACTAAACAAGCTCATGAAGAAAGGTTTGTGTACTTGTGCAATCGCAGTTGCACTTTTTTCAGCTTCTGTATTTGGAGAGATCTTTCTCATGATGGTATAGGTCATTCAATTTCTTCATGCAGTCAGTTGAATGGAAGAATTTTAGCATATGAGAACAGACTTAATAACACTTTGGATGGTCATTTATGGGCATCTCATATATAAATACAAAACCGATTGGGTTTCGGGTAATCTGGAACTATGCTGGATACATCATTTCCTTGTTAAATCAAACCTTTTTAAACCACTGGGCCTTTACTAGTTCTGAAGAGCCAAGTGGTACTTGCTACTGATAAATCATTACACAGAAGGTGAAAGAAGCAAGATGTTTAATAGGGAGCATGTGTAAATGCTGCATTTTTTAAGAGTGAGGTTCAGTGTTCAGACTCCCTCCCATACCATGCCATTCTTTTAAAAAAGAATACCACCACCACGTGGTGAAAGTGTGTATTACTACTTCAAATTATGCCTTCAGGATAAGTATGGCTGGTTTCCGGTGATGGAGTTTATTGATTATCCCTTCTGTAATGTAATTGTATTTTTGCATTCTTTAATTCTGTAGGCTATTGTTGCCAATGGAAGGCTGTTTTCATGCCTAATTGTAGCTTGGGGGAAGGGATCTTTGTAAAGAATGCAGCTGGAGAGGGAAGAGATATCCTTTCCTTCCCTAGCTACAGTTTCCATGAAGATTACCTTCCCTTTGACAGATTTGCTTTAAAAGGTGTCTCTTTCTCAAGTTCACTGAGATAGTAAAGTTTGTTTATTTATAAAACATATTCATATACAGCTATACAGTGTGTGTGTGTGTGTGTGTGTGTGTGTGTGTGTAATCAGAGTGGTTTACGACAATTATACAGTCGTACCTCCGGTTACGACCACCTCGGGTTGCGAACAATTCGGGTTACGAACTCCGCAAACCCGGAAGTATTTTTCGGCGCACGTATGCTCCGCGCATGTGCAGAAGCGGCGCGCGCGCGCTTTGCGCATGCGCAAAATGGCGCTTCGGTTTACGACCTTTTCGGGTTACGAACTGCGATCCGGAACGGATTGCGTTCGTAACCCGAGGTACTACTGTACATGATATCATACAGTAAAAAAGTATAAATTTCCAAAATCAGAGATCAGCTATTACAGAAGGGTATTTTCTTAGTTATCAGCATAAGCTTGGCAACGTAGAAAAGCACAACATTGGTCCCTGCAGAAGTGCATGCAGCATCATGACTTATAATGAGGAGCATGCTTTGACTATCATATTTCAAGCCTCGATTGAAAAACAAGTAGTCTCCACAAACACAAGAATTTCATGAACTATAATAATCATAATAATAATTCATTATTTATACCCCGCCCATCTGGCTGGGTTTCCACAGCCACTCTGGGCAGTTTCCAATAGAACATTAAAATACAATAATCTATTAAACATTAAAAGCTTCTCTAAACAGGGCTGCCTTCAGATGTCTTCTAGAAGTCTGGTAGTTGTTTTTCTCTTTGACATCTGATGAGAGGGCGTTCCACAGGGCGGGTGCCACTACCGAGAAGGCCCTCTGCCTGGTTCCCTATAACTTGGCTTATCGCAGCGAGGGAACCACCAGAAGGCCCTTAGCACTGGACCTCAGTGTCCAGGCAGAACTATGGTGGTGGAGATGTTTTCATTCTTGAATTTAATGTGTGATTTTGAATTTATCTGTCTTTTAAATACTATCTTTGTTTTTATTTCTCTTTCTAAAAAGCAGCGTGTATCTTTACTTTTGTTCAAGAAGTCTGAGGATTTCTTCTTGTTTTCCATTTTAATACTACTGTTTAATATTCTATTTTTAATATGATCTTACTGCTTGTTCAAATATATTTTTCCACACTCAAAACCAGTGCTCCCCCCTTTAAAAATGGCTAGATTCACAAAATGTTTAGGGGTATGCGTACCCCTGCGTCCCCCAGAAAAAAAGCACTGCTCGAAACCGTAGTTTTATTTATTACATTTTCCTTTTGGTTTACATTCCCTTCTCCCCACCTTCTGCTCTATTAACTTTGATACATGTTTGAGTGGTTCCTGCATCTCCTCCTACCTCCTATTTTCTTACAGAGTTGCCTAAGGCACTTCTTTTGACCTTTTCACTTTACATCCATTATCCAGTTGAGCACCTCAGTTTGTATGATTTTAAGTGTCACACTATTTTGGTGATGTATACATTTCTTCATTGTATCTCCTTTCTTGAAATCATCTCTATCCAAAGGCAGTTTCAGATAAATGGCTTTTCTTTCTGAAGCCTAACATTTAGGATATGAATGCAAAATGTTGTGTTCTAACTGTCCAGTAATTCAATTCAGCCCTTAGTTTGATATCAACCTTGAAATTCCTCTGCTTTTGAGATTTAGATCTTTGAGATGAAAAAGTAGGTCTCTAGCTCGAAAATGTCATGACTGATGTTGACTCTAATGCAAATTATCGTCCCCCTGGAAACACAAAAGTAACACAGACGAATGGTGTGGTTTTTAAACTTCTTTCTACAATCTATAATATTATATGCAGTTGACATTCTGTATTATTATTTACAATCCTCCACCACTGGTCTCCTTCCAAGCAGCCCCCTTGTTGGTACTGTTTTCTTCCTTTGCCTACAGGGCAGACACACCAAAACAAACAACTTTAATTCCCCCTCCCCCCAGCTTAGCTTCTTCTCCTTTGACAGATCTCTTAACTGTTGTTATGTTTATCTGAGTTTGGATCATTTCTGTAAAATATATTTTATTAAACTGTATCAGTGGTTGACTTTAGCTGGCTGCCTTTACTCTTCTGTTCTGTTTTTTGTTTTGTAATACTTCATTTAGCCCTTCTTTAACAAGGAATATCTGTATGATAATGGTTCAGTGATGAAGACTTTTCTGAGAAGTAGGCCAACAAGAAGGGGAGGAGGAATAGAGTAATTTTTTTCAATGATGTGGGCTTTGGGAACAGTATCACAAGAATTATACAAGTTATGATTCATGAAAATACAGTTACTTGACTGCAAGCTTTGTATCAAGCTTTGAACTTCAATTTGTGCAAGCATGCAAGCTTTGACAGATGTCACTTTTTTGCTCACTTTTAATGAATTTCATAACCGTCTCCACCCTGGACATTATAGTAATGTAGATCTGCATTCTGTGACAGAAAGAGAAGCTTTTAATGTCCCCCTAAGGAGTACATATGGTAACATACAATACATTTAATGAACATTTGCCATGAGTAGATCAGGCAGACTATTCACAAAAATAAAAAACAACACATGAGAAAGAAATTGAGGGTCCCTGCTTCTCATTCTGAGCTCTTCTAAATCCACCTCTAAAGATATGCTTAAAAGAAAGCAGCAAAGAAACTTCTAGATTTGGTTTCATTTCAGTTAGTGCTTCCTCAAATGGTGTGTCAATTAATTTGGCAAAGGAACAATAGTTGGACTTCTTTTTTTAAGTGTTCTATTTTAGGTTTTAGAAATAAATTCCTAATTATGCTAGCAATAACTTTGATATAATTGGAATTTTACATTCCCCTCCCTTCCTCCTTTAGAGCGTCATTCAAAGGAGAAGCAGGCTTTGGTAGAAGAAATCATAGCACCAAAGAGACAGAAGGAACAAAATGACAGAGAGATCTCTGCAAAAGAGGTAGAGATACTGTGTGCTCAACAGGAACTGGAGCAGCAACAGATGAACCTGAGTAACACAGAACATACTATCCTTGTACTACAAGCAAAGGTGATCTAATTGCTTTGTTTCTAGCAATTACTGCAAATACCAATATGATTACCATTGTAGTCTGGCAGAGGAGGACAGCAGTTAGATATCTCGCACTAGATATGCCTATATGATTCAAACAACAGTTTAGGAAAAGTGACCCAAAATGTCTTAAATGAGGCAACCAAGGGGAGGTCAAAGCCTCAAGACTGTTACCCAGTCTGGTTTGGGGGATATCACATCACAGTTATGGAGATACTATTTCAGTCTCCTTGCTGAAAAGAAGGCCAGTGTAAGGCATCTTATGATGTGGTTGGTGCCTGGAATTAGTCATCACCATATAAAAACAGGTGATTGGTGTAGATGGAGCAGGCCATCTGTTTGGCTGTGTTCATACAAACTCAATAAAGCAAGAAGCCCCCTGTATAAAGCCTTCAGTTGCTTGTGTGTGTATTTTACTCATGCTATACAGTGGAACCTTGGGTTGTGAACCTGATCCATGCAGGAGGCACATTCACAACGTGCAGCATTCACAACCTACAGCGTCACATCTGCACACGTGCGTGACACGCTTCGGCGCATGTGCAACGTGTGATTTAGTGATTCCAGTACTTCCGGGTTTGGCGCGTCCGTAACCCGAAAACGCGCAACCCTCAGTGAATGCAACCCGAGGTATGACTGTATCTTTGAACTCTTTTTGGTGAAAGAGACCAGATTCAGAAACTTCATCTGCGTACATGATGTTGTTATCTGGGAAACTGCAGAATGGCAACCATTTGTAAGCCCCAAATATTGACACATTCATGCAACCAGGTTTGTGCTGTGATAAACTCTACTTACCTTTCACCTCTTGAAATTAAATCAAGGTTAAGCAACGGTCAGAACAGCAGAAGACGGTGGAGTTGCAGCTTTCTGAAAAGAGGCAGGAGTTATTGAAAGTTCAATCTGCTGTGAATGAAATGGAAGATAAGATCTTTAAGAAAACAGTAGCGATGCAAGAACAAATCACTCACGAACTACGGTATCAACAAATAAATCTTGTAGATGGTGAAGGCTAGTTGAGGTTGCATTGTTTTAAACTCAGCAAATATCCACAAAAGTTACAAGACCATCTGCCCACTCATGCCTTTATTCATAATTGGTTGCATCCAAGTAGCCTTAAAGCCAATTCACTTCCAGCTCTTGGCCCAGTCATGAAACATTGTCTCCCATATGGAGGACCTGTCTTACAGTTTTGAAAACTGCTGCGATTTAGTAATAACAGTTTCTGCTGCAGGAAAGAGAAAGTTGTGTCTTGCAGAACTTCATTTCGTAGCCTGGATTTGGGTATCCCAGCACACAAGGGACCAGGCTTCATCCATGTGTTTGGAGAGCATGCTTATCAGTTGATTATTGCTCTTCTATTATAACTCATTCCTTTATTTGTTCAAGTTTTTATTTTTTATTTTATTTTTTTACTGTGGTGACTTATTTTATTGTGGATTTTAATTGTTGTGGAGCTGCCTTAGGAAGTTAGGTGTTCCTTGAATCAAAAAGCAGGATATAAATGATTGGATAAATAAAATGTGCATCCATTTTCTGGTTAGGAATGAGATATCTCTCCTTCATCAACAAATACGTGAGAGAGAGCTACTGGCAGAACAGGATCGTTTCTTAAGAAGTAAAATGGTGGATGATTATACAGCTTTGAACAAGGAAAATTCTGCACTGCGGTCCAGGCTTTTGGAACTTACCAGGCAAACAAACATTGTAAGGAAAGAAGCAATCTAACCAACTGATATAAACTATTTGCAGAAGATTGTACATAGGAGACATCCTGTTTTTCAACAGATTTGTGCTTGCCAAATAATTATTTTTTATAGTTCATTTACATAAACCATAAATAGTTGACGAATAAAGAATCTGTAAATTCCTGAAAGCTATTGATAGAAATAGGCCAACTGAATATTCATTCTTCCTCTATCTCTCAAGGGGTGAAAATGTTACTACTTTTAAAATACATCTATGTCATGCAAATTAGATTGTGAGATCTGGGTATAAATAATTTCCTTCAGTGTTTAAATAACACTCTGGGAAAATAATAATAATTATATAATATCCCTTGAGTGTTGAGCAAAAGCATAAGGTTAGGACAATTCAGACACCAGGAAACAAGGAAAAGAAAATCTGAGTGACCCGAATGTGCGTTTTCAAGGGTATTACATAGGGTTGCCAGACTCAATAGTGGACAGGACTTCTGTGCCTTTAATTGCCCTGTTCTCTTTTGAGTCTGGAAACCTTAAAGAGAAACCAGCAGACCCTTTGTTTAATTTCCAATTAAAGGCACAAGTCCTGCCCACTATTGAGTCTGGCAACCCTAGTATTACACAGGAAGAGCTGGATACATTTATTCACTGCAGCTGATTCTCCCCTCCCCTGATTCCAAACAGATTAAAGACACACAGAACTTGTTTGGATTTGAAACTGATTCTTCATTTATCTTCAAAGTAGACAAATATGGATGTGTATCCATTGTAAGTTATGCTGGCCAAAAAAACAGTCATGTAGCAGACTTGTGCTCTATATTTTTCCTATTACCTGTTTTAACCAATTTCATTTGTACAACTGGTTAGGCCAGGGGTCCCCAGACTTACCGCACGGCGGGCTGGAGGGCAGGGGAGTGCGCACGCAGCGGGCCGGAGGGCGGGGGAGTGCGCGCCCGTGCGCATGCGCACACGCACACGGTCGGGGGAAAATCGCCGAAAATCGCTTGTGCGCATGCGTATGGGCCTCCCCCGACCCGGAAGTGCATCGGAAATGACCTCTTCTGGGTCGGGAGAGGCCCATACGCATGCGCACAAAGGATTTTCAGTGATTTTTTCCCGATTTTGAAGATCGTCGCCGCGCCGCGCGCCGTAAGAGCGGGCGGCGGCGGCGGCGGGAGTCGTCGCGGGCCGGATTGGGAGGCCAATTGGGCCGCATCCGGCCCGGGGACCGTAGTTTGGGGACCCCTGGGTTAGGCACTAAAAGCATGTGTCTCCTGAGTTGTCCTTCATTATAAGTCATAGCTGCCAAGTTATCCCTTTTTTAAAGGGATTTTCCCTTATGCTGAATAGGCTTCCTCGCGAGAAAAGGGAAAACTTGGCAGCTATGTTATAAGTGCATGCTTTTCCAAATCTTTTGCTGGGCGCTTTCATTAAGGAGGCCAATTAACTAGGAGCTGTAGGAAGTTAAAGCCTGTGTAGGCAGACACAGGAAAGTGCCAGCTACACAACTAAATTATTTGAAGGTTATTACTCCAAATGCCATTGATCAACTGCTGTGCTTTCAAGAACTGTACGAGATATGTAATTTCATGCTTAGTCCACCCTTGCTTGTATAACTTGCTACAGGAGAAAGCACTCAAGGAGGAGAGTTATACATCACACTCTGCCAGCATTGCTCAGTTTCTTACTTTGAAAGATCGTGAAGAACATCTGCAACAAGAGATCAAGAGGCACCAAGAACTCCTGAAGCAGGAAAATAACATCTTCCAGGATCTTGAGGATAAGGTTATATAATGCTAGAGATTCTCTCAGTGCTTTATAATTCTGAAAATGAGCAATAGGACTCATTTCTTAGCAGGTTCATAGATCAGAACACTAATCTAGGCATGAAGGGATACTGAAGGATTTTTCTTGACTAGGTCAAACTGTCTTCTTCTTTCTTTCTTTGGCAACCTCTTGCTTTTGTAGCTAAGTAAGATTGTCTTCCATAAACATGGTCTTAGCGGTATGTTCTTAAGTGACTGTGGTGGCCAATTCTGGATCCACACGTTCTTTCACAGTGCAGATATAGGTTTCTGGGCGGGAGTTGATCATGGTGAGGATTTGCCAAATGTGCCTCTTAGCTCATTTTGTCCCATGTTCGTGCTTCTTCAAATTCTATTATGCCTTTGGAGTGCTCGCAGGCCAGTGTTTCCCAATTATCTGTGCCTATACTGCATTTTTAAAGATTTGCCTCGAGAGCATCTTTAAAACTCTTTTATTGTCCACCAGTATTTCACTTTCAGTTCTTAAGTTGGGAATAGAGTAGTTGCTTTGACAGACATCCGAACCACATGACCAGTCCAACCAAGTTGTTGATGCTGAAGAATCATTGCTTCAACACTGGTGATATTTTCTTTTTCCAGTACACTGACATTAGTTTCGGAGACAAAACATTTCTGAAACATTTTAATTTTGATACTTTAGTCTTTTATTGTCTCTATGGTTTATTTATTGTTTGTGGTTTCTAACAGATTAGAATTTTGGAAAAAGGAAACACATCTTTTAAGTTAAGCATTGCAACAATGAGCAGTCAAGTAACTGAAGCTAGAGCCTTGTTGGACAGAGAGGAGCAGGACAATGTTGAACTAAAAAGAGACAAAGTTCTGCTGGTCGATCTTGCATCTAATCTACAGAACCAGGTAAACTCTTTTATCCAGTCTATAATGAAGTTGCAGGTCTGCAAACAAAGCCATTTTGAGCTCAGTTGGAGCCCAAATAGATAATTGCTATGTATATATAAGAACATAAGTAAAGCAGATACCTTGTGAATCCCACAAACAGGACATGAACACATTAACGCTTGCTTGACATCCCCAGCAATTAGTATTCAGAAGTGTACTGCTTGTTACCAGAAGTAAGATAGTCATGATGACAAATATGTAAATCATGTTATTTACATTGGGGACATTTGCTATTATGAGCTTCCCTTGACAAACCCTACTTTATTTGATGATGATTGTGGTGGACAATGCATCATCATAATTTATATAGCACTATAATTGTGTATGGTGCTTTACTCAAAACTCGGCCCTCCAGATGTTTTGAGACTACAATTCCCATCATCCCTGACCACTGGTCCTGCCTGCTAGGAATCATGGGAGTTGTAGGCCAAAAACATCTGGAGGGCCGAGTTTGAGGAAGCCTGCTTTACAGAGGACCAGAGGGCCACACCCCAAGGTGGCTTAGAATGTAATACTTGACAAAAATGAAATAACAAAGGAAAGGAAAGGAAGTGGAAGCAGGTGTAAGTGAGGGAAATATGCATTTATATCATTTGTACATACTTTATGAAGTCTGAGTAATCCTTACATTGTACTCTTATGTGTGTTTATTTGGAAGTAAATCCCATTGAATTCTGTGGCAGTATTCCCAAGAAAGTATGCATAGGGTTGCAGTCTTATTATAAAGCACAAATATAACTGCAAACCTAATTTGCTTTTGCTTGTAAGCCTAGGGCCAAACTACATATTATACTTATGCATATCATGATGCTTAAAAATGTGATTAGCACCCGTCTTTCCTCTTTTTAAAAAAGCAGCTGCAGGGAACCCAGTCTGGATTGCGACCATGTGAGGGAATTAACATTTTCCCAATGTACTAAACCAGGGGTCCCCAGACTTACCGGGCAGCGGGCCGGTGCCCGCCGCGCCGACCGCGTGGCGGGCCGGAGGGCAGGGGAGTGCGCGCCCGTGCGCATGCGCACACGCACACGGTCGGGGAAAAACCGCCGAAAATCGCTTGTGCGCATGCGTATGGGCCTCCCCCGACCTGGAAGTGCATCGGAAATGACCTCTTCTGGGTCGGGAGAGGCCCATACGCATGCGCACAAAGGATTATCGGCGATTTTTCCCCGATTTTGAAGATCGTCGTCGCTCTTACGGCGCGCGGCGGCAGCGGGCGGCGGGGGGCGGCGCGGGCCGGATTGGGAGGCCAATTGGGCCGCATCCGGCCCGGGGGCCGTAGTTTGGGAACCCTGTACTAAACTGACCTTGCTATCCATTAGTTTCATCCATTTGTAGACCTCTTACTTTTTTCTTTCTAAGTAGGCCTCTTACTATTAATGAATTTCTAAGCAGTTTACAATAAGAAAAACCCAGATATGTGATTAAAATATACAGATGTACCATAAGCACAATTTCAGATGATTTACATTGACAAATACAAATATATAAAGACACAATATCCATATCTATAATAACTATATATAACTAAAATTGGAGAAAATTTCTAGGCAGCATGGTACAAATTCCCAATCAACATAAAGCACACTATTCACAAGCCTTTCGCACAATATTAGTTGCACCATCCATTCGAAAAACCACTGCAGCTATTCACCACCTGATACAGTATGCCTGATTGCAGCACTGTTGGGGCAAAAGGTTGCTTGAGAGGTGATTTTCAGGAAAGAGGAATGGGTTAGCATCCTCCAGCTGCTGTAGCCCAGATCCACTGTACCATTTCCTAAGCACTTGCTTTTTCTTGTTAGGAAAGAGAAGGAACAGGTATTCAGTGTATTTTTTTAAAAAAAATGTTTGCTTAATATTTGTTCCTAATGAACATCTTTTCTTTCACAATTTTCTTTCTTTAGCTCATTGATAAAGAAAGCAGTCTTCTACAGACTTCCAATAAGATGCTGCAGCTGGATGAAGCAATATCAGTGTTAAAAACAAGGCATGTGTTACATCAGTGTCTTGAATCAGAAAAATGGGATAAAATCTCCAAAATGGCAAATTCCATGAAGAAACTCAACAAGTCAATGACAGATGTTGTAGTCAAAATGGGAAGATAGGAATCTGGTACTGTAGATGGGTTTTGATGTCTTAGAATTTGAACACTGATGAATTTTAAACAACATTTATATGGTGTAATGTGACCTAGACAATTAATAGTAGAAATTGACTCCCCTACGTTTCTACTATTAGAGGTGTCTGCTGGATCAAAAATTCTTTCTACAAGCAGAGTGGCACACTTGGGTTTCACCTACAATGTTTAGGGTTTTTTATCTGTTTTTGTAGAACATATAATTGAACATTTTGTATGTCCTCGTGTGTGTGTGTGTGTGTGTGTGTGTGTGTGTGTGTTACTTTAGTGGTTGTGTGTGACTTGCTCTTCAGTGCATCATATTAGAGCACCTTCCGATGGTAGTCTTAGCAGCTCTTAGTTGATATGGTCCAGCTTAAGCATTTCCTTGGCTGGTTGTTTTATATGGTAATACATTGATCTTTATAATTTATATATAAAGTTTGAGCACTAATACCTTGCCAGCAAAAAGTTCTGGTTATCTGTAGATGAAAATCCACTGGCTTCTATGAGCCTTCTATGTTTATGTTTAAATGTGTCTGTTTAAAAATATGTACAAATACCAAAACCCCACATCTATGGTTCTCAAATGCATCTTCCTATTCCCACATAAATAACAAATCTCTTCTTTATCCCAAGTAGAAATGCAAATTGCAAAGGAGCCAACTTGCCCAAGAAAGCAATTAATAATTTATATTCCACAATAATTCTGATTCAAAACCAGTTCACAGGCAGATTTCAGGAAGATCATCATCACACATGTATAAATTGAAGGATGCCTTAGGCAGCTATATGATCTTTCACACTTTTATCGGTAAGAAACAAAATTAAGATGCAATATAAAGTTTGGAATGTGCTGTGTTACAGACTGCTTCAGGCAGTTGCTCATTTTAGGAACCCCCCCCCCAAAAAAATAACTGTATGCCTTTTTCCTCCTTAAATCAAGAAGACTCATGTCACTCTAAATCCTTTCAAGGAAAAAGTCTTAACCAGGCATCCCCAAACTCTGCCCTCCAGCTGTTTTGGGACTACAACTTCCATCATCCCTAGGTAACAGGACCAGTGGTCAGGAATGATGGGAATTGTAGTCCTAAAACAGCTGGAGGGCCGAATTTGGGGATACCTGGTCTTAACTAATTGTTCCAAGAGGAATCTGCACAGTTATGCTATTGATATTCATCCTCTTAAGTGTATGTCCATGTAAATGCCACATTCCAGACAGTGACTTGACATGAACCTAAGTGGGACATATGGCTTTTTTCCCTTTAAAAAAAACAGACATACACAATACAAAATGATTTTTTAAAATGCCACTATCGCAAGTGGAGAGTCCAGCTTTACATGTGAAACTAGTGAGCCTTTGGGGGATACAATACCAGTTTTCTCTGCTTTTCTTCATAGCAGGTTCATTGTTAAGTATTTATGTTCTGAGCTTCATTGTTATTTTTCCCATTTCATCATAGATGAGAAATTACAGTTAGAATGTGCCTGCTCGAAGTTACTCAGTTCACCTGAAGCTGATTTGGGATTTGGTTGAGTCCTTTAACAGATAGGGGGAAATAGATATAACATTTATGTTCATATGTTTGTTTTACACTTGGATAATGGTAGGTTTGGCCTTGGAAAATTTACAGAAATAACCTGAGAATGAGAAAAGTTGTGTGCTATCCTTTACTGTACTGATTCACTACATGGTTTTATTATTACTATTATTTATTAAATTTGGGTACTGTCCTTCATCTATAGATCTCAGGGTACTTCACAGCATAAAAATACAAGGAACACAAAGCAGTAGTTTGACTACTGTAATTCACTCTACGCGGGGCTGCCCTTGAAGCTGTCCCAGAAACTCCAGCGGGTGCAGAATGCTGCAGTGAGGCTCCTCATGGGGTCCCTGCCATGGGAGCATATTCACCCAGTGCTCTTCCAGCTGCACTGGCTCCCGGTGGAGTACAGGGTCAGATTTAGGGTGCTGGTTTTGACCTTTAAAGCCCTTTACGGCCTAGGACCCTCGTACTTATGGGACCGTCTCTCCCGGTATGCCCCGCGGAAGACCTTAAGGTCCATAAACCTTATGGTTTATAGTAATACCTTAGAGGTCCCGGGCCCGAAGGAAATCAGATTAGCCTCTACTAGAACTAGGGCCTTCTCAACACTGGCCCCGACCTGGTGGAACACTCTGTCCCCTGAGACCAGGGCCCTGTGGGACCTGATTTCTTTCTGCAGGGCCTGTAAGACAGAGTTGTTCCGCCTGGTATTTGGCCTGGAGCCATCCTGATTCCCTCCCCCATTTTCCCTTTCTTTTTCCCTTTTATGAGACTGCATTTTTAATTTTTAATTAAATTTTGATGTATGTAGTCTTGTTGTTTAGTTGTATTTTAATCAGTTGTTTTATATTTTGTGTTAGCCGCTCTGAGACCGGCTTTGGCTGGGGAGGGCGGGGTATAAATAATTTAGTAGTAGTAGCCCTGAGTGCTCACTGGAAGGACAGATCCTGAAGCTGAGGCTCCGATACTTTGACCACCTCATGAGAAGAGAAGACTCCCTGGAAAAGACCCTGATGTTGGGAAAGATGGAGGGCGCTAGGAGAAGGGGACGACAGAGGACGAGATGGTTGGACAGTGTTCTCGAAGCTACGAACATGAGTTTGACCAAACTGCGGGAAGCAGTGGAAGACAGGAGTGCCTGGCGTGCTATGGTCCATGGGGTCACGAAGAGTCAGACACGACTAAACAACAACAGTAGTAGTAGTAGTTATCCTTACAAGGAGACAGAGTGGTTAAAGGGCTACTCATAGCTACTCATGCAGGTTGGATCACAGCTGAGCATGGATCTGAACCTGTCCCAAACACCGCTCTCTGGCCACTACACTAATAATAATAATAATAATAATAATAATAATAATAATAATAATAATAATTTATTATTTGTACCCCACCCATCTGCCTGGGTTTCCCCAGCCACTCTGTGCAGCTCACAATAGAATACAGTGGTACCTCGGTTTACAAACACAATTGGTTCCAGAAGTCTGTTCTTAACCTGAAGCATATTTAACCTGAAGCGAACTTTCCCATTGAAAGTAATGGAAAGTGGATTAATCCGTTCCAGATGGTCCGTGGAGTACTCAACCTGAAGCGTACTTAACCCGAGGTATGAGTGTAATTGTTCTGGAAGTCCATACTTAACCTGAAGCGTACTTAACCTTAAGCGCACTTTTCCATTGAAAGTAATGGAAAGTGGATTAATCCGTTCCAGACAGGTCCGCGGAGTACTTAAACTGAAAATACTCAAACCGAGGCGTACTTAAACTGAGGTATGACTGTATTAAAAATATGTTAAACATTAAAAACTTCCCTAAACAGGCCAGTCACTGAAGTTTCCTCATCTGTGCACTTATGTATTTGCATTAAATAACACAGCCACCTTGCAGTCTTATAAAAGTAACAACATCGTTATAAAAACATACTGAAGCAGCAGCAGAAAACAGAAGAAACTGCCCAGCCGATTCCAGAAATAAGCAGCAACAATGACTCTCAGAACTAATCAAGAAGGAAGATCCACTGGAGCAAAATGGCTTTCACTAACTTTCTAAGAGTGGTTACAGGTAGGTAGGCGTGTTGGTCTGGCGTAGTTGAAACAAAATAAAAAAATTCCTTCCAGTAGCACCTTAAGAGACCAACTAAGTTTGTCTTTGGTATGAGCTTTCGTGTGCATGCAGACAAAAGAATCTGAAGTATCTGAAGAAGTGTGCATGCACAGAAAAGCTCGTACCAATGACAAACTTAGTTGGTCTCTAAGGTGCTACTGGAAGGAATTTTTTTGTTTTTGTTTCTAAAAGTAAAAACTATGGGGATTTGGTGTGCCTCTTCAGAAAAAGAAGTTGCAGCTCCTTGCTAGCATGGACTCCCTCAGAGAAGTGGGGTGGGGAGTAAGCAGGACATGCAGGGACAAAAACATCCTCTCACTTAAGCTGGGTTTTAAAAAGTCATTCTTATAAAAACAGCGCGGTGCTTTCTCTTGTCATTAGAAAAATGGGGAACCTATGAGCCAGACTGTTGAGTCATTTTTCACATTTCAGCGATAGGTACTACATGCAAAACAATTAGGCGATAGTACATCGATCTGAGGCATTTTAAACGTGCGTTTTCCAGCTGAAGGTCGCGCCTCCACGCCACCTGCCCGCCGGGGCGAAGAGAAACGTGTTGACCACCGCGCAGCTTGTCACGTGTATAAAAGCGGCCCCGAGGGAGGGCGGCCGGCCTGGCGCGTGGGTGCTGGGCGGGAAGTAGGCCTGCAGGTGGCGCTATATCGAAGCGCCTCCCTGCGTGCGTGAGAGAGCGAGAGGGAAGGAGCCGAGCGAGCGCGAGCCGGTAGTGGCTGAGGATTAGCAGGAGCAACAGTCGCGAAGAGCGGGAAGCGGGGCAGCGCTCGAGTCGCCAGGGGCCGCAGCGAGTCTCTCCCCAGCCGAAGAAGCGGATCCCGGAGGGCCCTGGAGGGGGAAATGGAAGCGCAGGCGGAGGAAGGTCAGTTCCTTCGGCGGCCAAGCGGTTCGGAAAGGCGCGCACGCCTGTTCCTTTCTGGAAGCGGTGTCACTCCGCTCTCCTTTCCCCTCTCAGTTTTGCGCTCGGTGATCTATCTATATCTATATATTGGAGTGGGGGGTAATGTTTTGGAATCCACACCCCACCCTCATTCTGCATGATAGAAGGTAGAAAAAGTTTTGAAGAGACCCGCATGGCAAAATTTGATGAATAATCGGTTGTTTCTATGGAAAGTGTGAGGTCCACTGTTCTTTCTTTCCTGTGACTCGGTAGAGTTATGGATGCTATTATATATATATATTCTCAAGGTACATTTTTGAGTGCTTCGAGCAAAGGTGTCTCGCTTTGCTGTGATTAGCTGAAGTCGGAGCTGTTTCCTGAGAATCAAAACACAGCTGACCACCTTGAATGGCCGGTTCTCTTCTTGTCCAAACTGCCACATTTGAACCTTAAGAGAATCCAGTAAAATCGCCCGCTCCCTCCACTCCACTTATTTCTCATAAAATGCAATAACTGGACTGTTTTAGTGTGTGACATGCTTGCATGTTGTGTGCTTAGCGTAACAGCTGTGGAGCACAATCCTGAAGTTGAGTCCCATTGTGTTCAGTAGAATACATTCCCATGTAAGCATGCATTGGTTAAGCTGCCATCCCGGTTACTTTCCAAGCACGATCCATTCACCACCACCCTGAGCAAGTAATAATTCTATTGTCGTTCTTCCTCCTCCTCCTTGGACTTAGTGTATAACGTTTCAGTACTGTAATGTGTTTTTAAAATGCCCCCCTTTTGTACACTAAAACAGCAGTAGCAACAACAACAACACACTTGTATTTTCCACTAACATTTTTTGTCCTCATCCTGGGATAGGAGTGCTGGTTACCTGTCGCTCACAGAACGAAAGTTCCTTTGTTGACTTGGAACGTAGGGAAAGCAATAAATAATTTGTTTAATTAAAGGCTCTCATGGGCTTTGGGGATGAAACAACTTTCACAATACCTTCTGAAGTTTTATTTTGCTAATGATCATCTGGTTGATGTATAAACCATCTTTCCATGAGGGCTACTGCAGTATTATCTCTCTAGGGCTTTGCTTGGATTGCTGCATAACAAGCTTGGCAATTCAAAGCAAACTGTTGTAATACCTCCTAAAAATCTACTGCTCCATAAACCTTATTCCTGATCATAGCTTTTGCTTTATTGACCAATAGTTTTCTCTGTTTGCTGTGTCTATGTACACATCAGATTTATGGCAGATTTCATGCATTTTAGTTCAATATGGGTAGCATTAAAATGTCTGCTATTAGTAGAGGAATATCTAGTAAAATTAGAGCTTTTCCATGCAGCATTTGCTTCTTAATGACCTCTGTCCTCACAGTGGAAAGTATAATCCTCTTCTTATGACTCGGTCAATCGCATGCACACTGCTGAGTTGTTTCTAGGCCTAGTAATCACTGCAGAATATTCTCCACCTTGTATTTTTAAGTGAAAAGAAGCACTCTTCCATGTCAACGTATCTGAAAATGTTTGGTTTCTTTTTCTTGAGGGAGAAATGTGCATAAACCTCTTCCACCTGCCTTACGACAGGAATAAAATTTTAGAGCTCCTTGTTGATGAAATATGTATGCTAGTAACCGTGTTTCTCATATTATAAGACACGTCTTATATTTATTTTTTCCTCAAAAAAACACACTATGGCTTATTTTCAAGGGATGTCTTATTTTTTTCCTCCTCCTCCTGCCGCGGCCGGCATTGCTGCTGCGCCTATCACTGTGTCTTATTTTCGGGGTATGGCTTATATTCCTTGAATGCTTTAAAATCCTGCTATGGCTTATTTTATGGGTATGTCTTAAAATATGAGAAACAGGGTAATTAGTCTCAAGAACAATGCAAGTGGTGTTCTTAATTCACCATTACTTGTCTTTGTTAATCATCTGAATCAGTGTTAGAAACTGAGATATGAAAGCTAGGAGCTAAATGGCACCTTAAGCCTAGGTTATAGGGGCAACAACGGAATGTCCAGGTGCACATTTTTATAAAAAGAATACAAAGCTGGAAATAATGAACTGCAACTAAAATATTATGTTTATTTTTCACAGGGTCTAGTCCTTCCCCATATATTCTTAAGAAGGTCTCTTCTCCAGTCTTCAGAGAGTAGCTGGAAATGGGGTGGCAGAAAAAGGTCCTCATTTCCTTCCACTCTGCAGTTTTAATCTGAAATTAAAGTACTGCACCCAGAACTCAGAAACTGCTCGCACTAATGACATTTCCCATCGCAAAATGCATTTCAAACACTGATCTGAATGTAATTGGGCTCTGTTTCACACCTCAATCCTATGTTTACTTATCTAGGAGTATTGATGGAATCTTAACTCCCAGATGGGCCTGTTGGGATAGATTAGGTCAGAATGTGACAAATCCCCACCGCCCCACAGCTGAGCTGGCCTGAACCCAGTATAAATGACTTTAAAACAGTGTGGAGGTGGGGTTGCCTTGGCATCTCTAGCCCTGTGCTCACAGCAGCCTAGGCAGAAGTGGAGGGACAGGCAGATGGTTGCACTAGCTTGCAGCTGGTTCAGCCAACAGGCCTGGCTCAGATACCAGGCTAGCTTAGCCCTGTCCCTTCACTGCCCCCCCCATTTTGTGGCTCTGCTTGTGGGCAGATGGGTAAGGGTGTGTGCCAACAGGGTGATGCTTGCATCATTCTGTAGGCAGGATGGGGGGGGGGCATCAGGGCTGGGCATCAGTACAGCTTTGGCCATTCTAACACACACCCCTGCCAGCTCAGGTCAAAGTAGTCTGGTTTGCCTTGCCACCCTGGCATATCTATTCCTGCTGGCTAGGAGGCAACTCTCCAGTGCAAGTTATGCTGGTGTAGAGGGCAAACTGTATCCTAACTCTGTTCATTCGTGAGTTTCATCCACATATCTTGGTGTAATGCCTAAGGATTTTTTTTTTTCATTTCAGCAGGCATTTTATGGTTTTTGTTTTTAACTGATTTTTGTTGTTGTTACTTCAATGTTACTGTGCACCACTTAGAGACTAAGGTGTTAAGTATCAAGAAATAAATAAAATAAACTTACAGTTTCAAAAATGCAGGTGTAATGAAATTCATCTCATAGGACAGGCAGCAAATATTGCCACTCCCCCACCTCCACCCCCCACTAGATGCAGTTAGGCTGCAACTTGTCTTACACAGGAGAGTTGTCCCGTCATATCTTCACTGGTTAGGATTGCTCTCTAAGCTCCATTGCACTCAGCTGAGTACAGTGAATTGAGCAATAATCTCTACATGGTGTATAGATGTAGCCTATGTACTGTATAGTTTAAGAAATTGTCCACATGTAGAGCCACTGTCAATTGTAAATCTCAGTTACGTGCATCTACACAAGCACAATGTTGCCCCAGCACCTTCCTGTGTGTATTTACTCAGAAGTACCGGTAAGTGAGTTTTATGTACATATGATTGTATCCTAAGCACACACACTTTCATGCCATAAGATGGAATTCAAACGTAAGAAAAGTGGCAGATGGGCAGCAACTTACGGATGATCGCTGCAAAAAAAAGAAGAAGAAGAAGAAGAAGAAGAGGTAACTGCGTGCACCAGTTCAAACCCTTTAGCCCCTAGCCCCAAGAGCCACTTTCTACATTCCTGCCCTGTGATAGCTTCATGCACAGCCTTCCCTCAAGTATTGTCAGATTACTGTATAAATGCTCTGCTATAACTTGCTTTCCTATTTAACAGATGTGAGCCTGGGAGAAGCTCTTATCTGCAGTTTTACTCAGTGTGTGGCATTTAATTATTAATTGTAGATCTAAATGGGCATCAAAGGCCAGAGCACTCTCTGTTCACCTCCCTTATAGTGTCAGCAAAATGACTTAGCAGTTAAACCTTATTTTGAGGGATTACCCAGAATACATGTAGTGCTTGTGCTGCTTACATGCTTTCTACATATTCTTATTCTGTGGGGCCTGTAAAGGGGTATTTATTTTGTTGTTGTTGTGAAAAGGTTATGAGGGGAGGAAAAGGTTGGTGTATTGTTTGGTACCCACACAGGGAACAAGCATTTTCAAGTAACAGGCATGCTCCTTGAACCCTTTGTTTAGTGGTTTAAAGAAGCTGATTAAACAAAATGAAAGGGTTTTGAACTGCAGTTCTTGGCTTGTCTAATAATTCTAGCTTGGATTGCAGCACAATGGGTTCTCCCCCATTTTTGGCTTGCTTCCCATTTTGTAAATGGAATTCATCAGTAATATTCTGAAGCATTATGGTAAATTCTTCACCACAAAAGACAACTGGGAATATATTAAGAGCTGATGAGCTGCGGCATGTAATTTGAATTTGTTCATATCTCAATCTCACAAATATCCTAGTTATCGCCATGTCAGATTTGATAGGTCTGTTGCACTTGGAGCCAAACTAGAACAATCTGCATCTATGGCCATGCTGTCTAGCTCTAGAGTCTGAGGGAGGCTCCTTCCATTGACTTGGCTGGACTAACTGCCATTTGGCTCCCCCCCCCAAAAAAATCTCTAACTACTCCCCAAATGATTATTTTTAACATGGTCATTAACCATTAATGTAACTTTGGGAAGAACCGGTGCTCAATTTGTAAGCTTATACATTTTTACAGTGCCGAGAATGCTATACTATATACCAGGCATCCCCAAACTTCGGCCCTCCAGATGTTTTGGACTACAATTCCCATCATCCCTGACCACTGGTCCTCTTAGCTAGGGATCATGGGAGTTGTAGGCCAAAACATATGGAAGGCCGCAGTTTGGGGATGCCTGCTATATACTACATAGTATTTTTATAATTAACTAGCTGGCCCTGCCACACGTTGCCGTGGCTAATCCCTGTGACTGCCACCCCCCTGTGTCGATCCATGACGTATCACGCCCCCTCTCCCCCCCACCCCGGGTCATCCCTGTGACTGGCCCCACCGTGTCCTGACCTATCTCGTCCCCTCCGACCCCCACCCAGGCGAGTCAGTACCTCCATTCGGCCTAGTCTGTAAAGGCTTCGGCCTAGTATGTAAACGGCAGCCAAGGTGCTGTTGAGAGGGAAGGTTCTTTTCCCAGCATGCACTTTTGGGTGAGTTGTGTGTTCTGTAACACTGGTTTGGGGTTTTTTACGTGGCGTAGGTGTGACATCTGTCTTAGCAAACTTCGTAAGTGTAATCTCACGGTAGCATGGGACGTTGTGTGCAAATTTGAATGCTATCAGTCAAGCAGTTTCGGTGAAAAGTGGAAACACACCAACCTGCCGTTTTTACATTTATATATATATAGATAATGGTTGGAGACATGGTATCAGGTGCCATGGAGAATGGCACTTATGGAGAAGTGAATTCAGAAAGAGCCATGGAACAACCAAAGATGATTTGCATACTATATGAAGCAATTTCACTGCTTACACTGCGAAAACTAAACAGAATTGTAATCCACCCTTAACACATGGGAGACCTTGGACAGCTACAGATGACTCTATTGCTTGTGTAATGTTGACTCTTGATTTTTGTTATGGTTATTTTTTTGTGTTTGTACCTGCAAAGCAAATAGTCATTCTTTAACAGCAGCAGCAGCAGCAGTAGTTTGATACTGGTTCTTCAGCCCCTTGTCTGTCTTGTTGAGCTGTTATGAGATTTTTGTGAATTTTGTCATGTTCTGACCTTTTATTATAAACATATTAATACAGAATCTCTTCCATAATGAGTCCAATGTTTATAGTGTCTCACTGCTAAAATACTGTTACAGGTTTTCAATCAGAGTGGAGTTATTAGTGTGGATTGCCTGAGTCAATACTTAGACTTGACAAAGGAGCATTAACATTCTATGACATTCCACTGATGTACCTCCATGGGAGCTAAGAAGACTAGGTGACGGTCAGTAGAGAGCAAGAGTAGACATGCACTTAAATGTGCAGTGGGTAAGTTATCTGGGTGTGTGAAAAGAACAGAAGAATGCAGCTTGGGTGAGACTGAGTATTTACAAGGTATTTTACATGCACCTCCCTTTCACAGGGTAGCCTCTTTTTAAGCTTACAATCAATATATTGTAGCTCATATTTTGAGTGATTTGGTATCTAATAAACCTGATCCAGGGTCTGTAAATATTTATATAACGAAGTTTGCTCAGATCCAAATCTTGATTAGATACATTCATTTGCTTTCAGTAGGAATACCATTGGGTGTGTTCAGACGATTAGATTCTGACTTAATATGCAAGGATGTGCAGTAACTGTTCCTTTACTCGTCCCTTCACATGAGTGGCAAAAGAAACCAGGAATCATGATTAATTGCATCCAAACAAGCTAAAATCTTAAAAAGCAGAGACATCACCTTGCCTACAAAGGTCCGTATAGTTAAAGCTATGGTTTTCCCAGTAGTGATGTATGGAAGTGAGAGCTGGACCATAAAGAAGGCTGATCGCTGAAGAATTGATGCTTTTGAATTATGGTGCTGGAGGAGACTCTTGAGAGTCCCATGGACTGCAAGAAGATCAAACCTATCCATTCTTAAGGAAATCTGCCCTGAGTGCTCACTGGAAGGACAGATTGTGAAGCTGAGGCTCCAATATTTTGGCCATCTCATGAGAAGAGAAGACTCCCTGGAAAAGACCCTGATGTTGGGAAAGATGGAGGGCACAAGGAGAAGGGGACGACAGAGGACGAGATGGTTGGACAGTGTTCTCGAAGCTACGAACATGAGTTTGACCAAACTGTGGGAGGCAGTGGAAGACAGGAGTGCCTGGCGTGCTATGGTCCATGGGGTCACGAAGAGTCGGACACAACTAAACGACTAAACAACAACAAGCTAAAATCAGAATCCAACTTTAAGGCTTGTTTGGAAGCTGCTAATTGTAGTTCACAGTTTGGACATGAACAGGAAGCTCTGGTTAATTGGTACTGTACTTGCAAGTTTATTTTGTCATTTGCATAAAAAAAGAAGTGGAGGATAAAGGAGCATGCAGACGGAAGTGATGCGGTTGCATGCAGCTTGGGCACTTCCTAGTTTATTAAGCCAAAATTTTATTGTCCCAATGCAAACAGTCATTTTGCCGAAGAAATGTTGAACCACTTTGTGCATTATTAATTATGTCAGCATATACTTGACTTAAAAATCAGTTTGAACCAAGAGTTTTGTTCCTTGTTCCACATTTTCTATAACAGAGAATAGAAATATTTTCCAGGCATTCTGACATGCCAGCAAATGTAGGACAAAACCTTGAGGGTTTAGATACTTGCTTTCTTGTATTTGTTGTTATGCAGCTTATATTTAAAGCACTTTGTGAGTCTCATTTATCAAGTAGTAAGGTTTTAGCTGGAGCTTTCTCTCTATCTCCATTCCTTTTCTCAACTTGGAGATCTTACTTTTCCCTTGGTTGACAGGGTAGTCTATGACTAGCTGCTCTTTTTTAATTTTTAGAGTAGAATTAATTGTAATTGTTAATATTTGTATGCTGCTTTTCCAACGGCCAAGTTCAGCTCAAAGTGGCTCAACAATAAGTATTAACAAATACAAAGAGCACTTCCTAATACAAAAGAATTATATAAAAAGGTATAATAAAACACAATAACTCAACCAAAACAATATAGAATAGCAAAACCACAAAATATGAATCAAGCACACTGGATAAGTATTAGGAATGCCAGTTAACCCTGCAACCAAAAAGGGAAAGGACCAGAATTGAACAAGTGTTCTGACAAGTCCAAAAGGAGAAGATTGTTTTACTTTATTGAGAATCATAAAGATTGTCATTCTCTGTCATCAGCCTTTCTTTTCTTTTTTCATAGAGTTGATCTGAAGGTTCCAGTATCTGTGTTTTATGAATAACTTTCTTGTTTCCTCTTTTCTGTAGGTTTGGGTAAGAGTTCTTCCACTGTCAGGGAGAATGTCACATTTGCTAATATTTTATTGGCCCTATCCTAGAAGTGAGAGCAGAAGCAGCCTAATACAGGCATCCCCAAACTGCGGCCCTCCAGATGTTTTTGGCCTACAACTCCCATGATCCCTAGCTAACAGGACCAGTGGTCGGGGAAGATGGGAATTGTAGTTCAAAACATCTGGAGGGCCGAAGTTTGGGGATGCCTGGCCTAATACAACGTTTCCTCAATCTCTGAAAAAGTGTGAATTATGACAATGAGTCCAGTATTCCTTTCTGGGTTCATCTGTTCCTCTTAACTTCTGTTAACTCTGGTACAGATAAATCTCTAGACTTAATTGAACCATTGTTTAGACTAGAACCTCTGTATCATTCAGGGCCCTGGATTAATGGCATTGTCCTGAAATAAAATATTTTAAGTAGCATTATTTTCCCCAATTTGTACAACACCACTCTAGCAGTTAATCAACAAAGCAGTGGCAATTTGCTTTTAAAGATCTATTGACTTCAAATATTAGTTTAAGCAGCAGGAAAGAAGTATAATAAGGCTCTGCACTGCCTGTAGAGAAATGAAATTGTGCAGTTGGCTTGAGTACATATTGCTGAAGGGTGGCATTTTAACTAAAAGAATTTAAGCAAATGTGAGAGCATTTGGCCACTACCCATAATCAAGCAGCTGTTTGGGAGGAAGCAGAGAACTCCTGTAATTTCCAAAGTTTCTTTCTGTGTTGTTTCTTTTGAATGCGCTTGATGTGCCATTTAAGTTGTCATAAGGTCTGAATTAATTAGGTGCACAAGCTGATGATAAAGAAGGTTGTACATGTGATGGAGAGAAATAGAAATGTAGATCAGGCAGCAACAGACAAACATATGTTAGCTGGGTCAGCATGTGCTATACTTCATGGATAATTTGAAGCTGACATTTTACAGTATGTCTAATTGAGCTACCCCATGTACCCAGAACTTCTCACTGTTTTTTCTAAAATATATACAACATGTCTATTAAAATACGGTACTGTATTAAAATACTTTACGTTTCTGACATTGTTGGGCAATGCCTGTAAGCCCCAGTTAAGATAATTGGACCAGGTTTGGTGCAGCCATGATTATTGGGAAGCACAGAATTATTTATGGGCTTGAAAATACTGGATAATGAAAAGTGGCAGCACTGTACTTGTGCTTGACATATTGCTTCAAACCTAGACAGGTTTTCTTGCTGGGCTTTTTGGAGCTCTGGAGAGATCCCCCCCCCAATCACATTGTCACTGTGATGGGTAAACTCTATTGTCCCACTGCAACGTATATAAAAGGATTGAAGTCTTGTGCCATTTAGAATATGGTCATCTATTAAGGGGAATATTAGCAGCACCATTGGAACAATGCTGTAACTGTATTGATACCCTCTTAGAAGGATTGTGCCGCTCAGAAATCCATTCCACCTGATGGGAGCCACTTTAGAAGTACTGTGGCACTATCTGCTGGGATCAGCAAGGGTATTGATTCTATTTTGTCCCTCACAGTGTTGTTGTCTTTAGAAGGAGTGTTGTTGTCATCATAGGGATGATGATGATGTTGATGATGATCTGTTGTACTCAGTCCAGGCATCTCCTTTCCTTCTGTGGCAGCTATGTTCTTTAGAATTAACACTGCAGCAGATCTAGAGGGTTTGGGCTATTGATGCAGTCACAGTGCAGATCAGTTTAGTGTACAATAGGAACGAATAGTTCAAGTGACTTGGGTGTGCTGATTTCAACTCCGCCCCTTTTGAATTTCTGTTCAGGTTTCCAGGTGGCTAGATGTCTTTAAAGTGGATGTGTGGAGTGGGGAAAAGGCTAGTGGCAGTCTGACTGAAAGTGGCTGACTTTGAAAAGTGACAATTTGGTTATCCATATGTCATCATTGTATTAAAATACATTAATGAAGCAATATCATAACAGTAGAACTTGAAAAATCTCAAGGCCTCGAGTGATCAGGTGTATAGATATCTGGGCCTAGCATCTAGGATTTGAAACATGTTGCCAGTCCTAGATCCTAGAAATACTCTGTTTACTCAAGTCTAATGCACCATCAAATCTAATGCACACCTCAATTTTCAGAACCTTGAAACCAAAAAAACTATTAGCTGCCGAATGTAAATTTGCCATCAAATCTAATGCACACCTTAATTTTCGCAACATAATTTGGCCAAAAAAGATGAGCATTAGATTAGAGTAAATACCATATGTCTTAGTGTGAGATGAATGCAGTGTTTTGTACTAAGTGCTTCCTGTTTGCCATCCATTTACATATTGTACTTGCTACTGGAATCTAATCATTATGAAATAAATAGTTGCATAAAAAGATATTTAGGCATGATGTCATGCATTTCAAAGAATGCTTGAATAGTATTCTGATCTGTTGCTCAGAGGAAAGTTAGAAAGGTTTGCAATGTGACGCTTCTGAAACTGAACAACAGAAGAGCTGCCTTGGTATAAAGCCACAGAGAAGCATATTTATGTTATAGGTAAAGGTAAAGGGGCCCCTGACCATCAGGTCCAGTCGTGTCCGACTCTGGGGTTGTGGCGCTCATCTCGCTCTATAGGCCAAGGGAGCCGGCGTTTGTCCGCAGACAGCTTCCGGGTCATGTGGCCAGCATGACAAAGCTGCTTCTGGAGAACCAGAGCAGCGCACGGAAACGCCGTTTACCTTCCCGCTGGAGCGGTCCCTATTTTATCTACTTGCACTTTGATGTGCTTTCAAACTGCTAGGTTGGCAGGAGCTGGGACCGAACAATGGGAGCTCACCCCGTTGCAGGGATTCGAACCGCCGACCTTCTGATCAGCAAGCCCTAGACTCTGTGGTTTAACCCACAGCGCCACCTGGGTCCCTTATTTATGTTATACTGAAGACAATTCTGGGGATTTGGGGGCAAAAGAATTCTTAAAAACTTGAACGTCAAAATATATTTTCAAATTTGGGGGATATTATGGCTCAGTTGATTTCTGGGAGCTATCAAGGGTTTATCCACAGTGTTGCTCTTGATGGGGCAACGCCCTCTGAAGGAGCCGGTACATAGCTTGGGAGTACTTCTGGATCCTTTGTTGTCACTTGAGGCTCTATGGCCTTCCATCAGCTTTGCCCATATCTGGACAGGGATAACATAACTTCCATCATCTAGGCTCTGGTAACCTCTAGGTTAGATTGCTGTAATGCACTGTACTTGGGGCTCCCTTTGAAGCCAGTTCGGAAACTTCAGCTGGGGCAGCATTTGGTGACCAGGTGGCTCATCGGGGCAAGGCGGTTTCACCAATCCTGACCCAACTAATTGGCTGCCAATTAGTTTCTGGGTCCAGTTCAAAGTGCTAGTTTTGACCTATAAAGCCCTAAACGATTCAGGGCCACAATACCTCAAGGACTGTTTCCTCATATGAATTGATTCAGACCCTGTGATCATCATCTGAGACCCTTCCTTGTGTGCCTTTCCTACGAGAGATCTGGGGGTGGCAACATGAGAATGAGCGTTTTCTGCAGTAGCTCCCCATTTGTGGAATGCCCCCAAGGAGGCTTACCTGGTGTCTTCATTACATATATTTTGGTACCAGGCAAAAATGTTTCTCTATAACCAGGCCTTTGACTAATTTGCATACTATGGCCTTTTAAATGTGTTTGTGGGAGGGCGATAATTGGTTTTTTGTTTTTATTATGTATTTTGTATGTTTTATCTTGAATTTTTATGTTGTGAACCATCCATCTATGGATGAAGGGCAGTACACAAATAATAATAATAATAATAATAATAATAATAATAATAATAATAATAATAATACACCTTTATTTGGTTTGAACAAATGTCATCTGCAGTTTCCGAGGGTTTATATAGGAATGTCTAGAGATTATTTATTTGTAGGGGTGAATCAGTTGGGGACATGCCTCATCTGTCTTATTGGTTCATTTTTACAAGGAACAAATAACTAAAAATATTTGGCTCAGTTTCCAGCTGGACATGATTCATTGGTCTATTTGACAGAAAAATGGATTTCAGCTTGCTGGTACCGATAGAATAACAACAAGAAAAAGTGGCTATATTTGCTTTCACGGTGGTGAAATTGCAGAAATCTTAAATGGAAACGGAAGGTATAGATTGCTACAAGGATAGCAATCATATTTTGTGTGTTAGGACTGCATTTTATTGATATTAGGAATGCCAATACATCTAAATTGGTGCTATGGTGTCCTTATGACATTCTTATTTCTGTTAGGTCAAGACAATAAATATATACACAGATGGCAACATTTGGGAGCTGGGCTGCTTGTTGCTTAGCAGCATATTTTGAAGGGAGAGTAAGAAGATGAGTACTGTATAGAAATTCCTTCAGTAGCACCTTAAAGACCAACTAAGTTTATATTTTGGTATGAGCTTTCGTGTGCATGCACACTTCTTCAGATACACTAGAAACAGAAGTGTCAGACCCTATATATATACAGAGGGTGGTGGGGGTGGGTGGGAATGGGAGATGGGCTGATGGGAGTGGTAAACCTGTAGATGGGTGTTAATGGCTGCAGCTCATACCAAAATATAAACTTAGTTGGTCTTTAAGGTGCTACTGAAGGAATTTTTTTATTTTGCTTCGACTCAGACCAACACGGCTACCTACCTGTAACTACTGTATAGAACAAATTCTATGTACACAGGTCTCTTTAAAGAGAATATTCCTTCTTTTGACAAGTTTTAAATGGAAATGTCAAGTGAAGCTAAGAGGCTAGGTACATCATTCAAGTATATTTTATGTACAAAAGAAACTAGATTGCAAATTTCAGGTCTTGTCCATGGAGCATGGAGGACAGGGTGCAGACAATTGTTGTGCATGTAAAAAGATCCCAGATTCAGTTACTCTGTGTTGCGTTTAAATAATTTTTTTTACAGAAAGACTCATTCTTGCTGGTACCATCTTAATATTTACAACCAGATGAAGGTTTCATTTTTGTAATAATACATTTTCAGAGTAGTTTTTACAGTTATATTAAAAATTACTGATTTGGTTATACTGTTAGAAATACATAGACTGATAATTATGAAATTATGGTGAGGTTTAATAGTTTAACTGTTTATATTTGAACAACTTTTCTGCTTTACTTTATTGGAAGGAGAAAAATAATAATTTCCTCAGTAACAATTTAATCAATTTACTTAACTAAAACAATAACATTATAGCATATGTATCCATGTTTGTTAACAATGCAGTTAAACAATTTTTAAAAAAAGTTTTAAAAAGTTTTAGCGCACATGAAAAACTTAAACAAATCCTTATTTCCTGATGTTAATAGCCTTTGGACTATAATGTAACTTAAACAGAAAACTATCTTAGATTTTTCCTCCAAAAGCATTTTCTTTTAAAAATCTAATTTAAATTAAAAAAATGATTTACATTTTTTAAAAAATCCTATTTAAATAAAAAAATCATTGATTTTTATCCACCCTGGTTCCCACTAACTTTTGCTATGACAAAACTTGTGTGATAATGTCTCCTAGCAGAAGAGTGGATGCTCTCAATAAAAGAATTTTATTTTCAACAATGTGTTTCTCTTCTCCATGCATATAAGTGGTAATTAAAAGGTATATATTTCATTTTTCAAATCACCACATTTTCCAGCAAGGTAACATTGTGGTTATATTCTGGGTGCCAGTACACCGTAGAATGTAGACTGTACACTGGCGCTTGGGTAGCTCTTTCATGTGGGTTTTTATTTCTCCTGTACAAATTGATTGTATGTGTTGTGACTTGAAATGGCCTTTCTGGAAACAAAAGACTGGTGTGCACATGCCGTGAGCTATGTGTAAAAATCCACTTGGCTTAAAAGAAGAGCCCTTCTGGATCTAGGCCGGTCTAGTCTAGCATTCTGTTCTTACAGTGCCTAAACAAATGCCTGACAGAAGCCTGCAAGTGGGACAGGAGGGCAATTGCACTCTCATATTCTGCAAGTTGGGATTTGGTATTCATATGTCATCTGATGTACATAACTATTTTCCCTTGTACATATTCTAAATTGGGAATAAAGAGTCATTGTGGATCAAATAAAGAAGTCCCCAAACGTATTTTGATAATCAGACCTAATTTTACATCTTTCCAGTACAATTGAAATAAATTGTTGTTGTTGTGTGTGTATCTCATATACGTTATTTCAGCTTGTTAAATATTTAGACATTGGCTGCTCTGGGTTTTTTGTTTGTTTTGCTTCTGTTCTTTTGCTTTGTTTTATGATTTGGTGCTGAGTCCTTGCTGAAAATGGCAGCAGCAGTGCTGAAGCTAGCAATGGATTTCCAAATTGTCAAGCAGAGCTCTTTTCCACCTCTGGAACCTACCGGTAATCACCTGTTAATCAGATATCAAATCTGACTCATTCTGCACACAAAGCATTTGCTATTCTTCTACATGATGGTCCCTCCTTGTTAAGATCCTTACTAATTCAGAAAAAAAAAAGATTTAAAAGAGATTTGAACAAGCATAAAGCGTTTTGTTTTGTTTTAACAAGTTTGCATTTCCTGTCTAGGAAAAAAAATCTCTGAAACTTGTCATCTTACTTTCAAAGGTCTGTTGGAAAGGCAAGTGTTGCATGAAGTAGATGAAGACATGGTCACTGATGTTGATTTTACCAACATGATTTCTGAAGAAGAGCAAGAAGAATTAAAAGCTGAACTTGTCAAGGTAACGTTCTTTGTCTCCTGAATATGTCATCTTAAACTAAGGGCTGGTTTTGGAAATCACTGCTGATGCCAATCTTTTCCATGCAATTCTCCTTGGGCACATTCCTATAAAAGCAATTGCATGAATTTCTTACCCATATACCATGACTGTATGCCTTACCACCATATGTGTGAAGTGGTTCCTGCATGGATTGAGCAGAGTTCAACCTTTTTCTAATAAAATATAATGAAAGGCAGGGCAATAACTAGCCAAGAAGTCCCCTTCCTTAAACAGAAGCATTCTTGCATATGGATTCATTGAGAACGTAACCAATGCAGTAGAATGGATAGTGTGCCCAAATCCCAAATTTGGGGTGCCCTGTCCAGCCGTGAAGTGCTTTGGGCAACTTTCATGTATCAGTTTTTTTCCTGCCGTACAGTTTAATAGAATAAAATGGAGTGATTCTGTGTTTCCACGTATGTTACTCGAGTTATTTGGAGAAAGAGCTTGGATATAAATGTGATCAATAAAATAACATTGAACCCATCAGTTCAAAATACACAAATGAGCTTTCTTTGATTAATATACAGTAATACTTGGAAAATAAAGTATTTGTTCTTTTATTTTTTTTGTCTCCACCACCCCTTTTTGAGTCATAAAAGCAGGCATAAATTATTTTGTGTTTCACTTGTATAAGTCTTTGTCCCCCCCCCCCCATCTTGCATTTTCAGTGATGTGAGCAGAGGTTAAGGCCTTCATCCTCCAGGCACATCCCACAATACGTATTGTTTGTAGTCACAGCAGTTCATGGTATCTAGGCCAGCTCAGATCACAAGACTGTCCTAAATTGTTCACAGCATTCAAATGGTATATAATTACATTGTTCAAAGGAAATGCATTGGGGATTTGCATTTTGAAATGCTTGGAATTTTTCAGAATTTACTAAGTTTCTGGAGCTCTAATGAATTCATTCTATTTGGAGTGGCTGCTGTACTTCCAATGGGAGTAGTTTGCCTTCTGGTTTTCAGTGCCTTTGAAAACATTTCCCTGTATCATTGCCTTAAAAGCCTTAGAACTGTCACATCCCCATCTTAAGATTTTCCCCAAAGCCCTGATTCCCCACTTCCCAATTATATTGTACTGCACAGGGGTCCCCAAACTAAGGCCCAGGGGCCGGATGCAGCCCAGTCGCCTTCTAAATCTGGCCCGCGGACGGTCTGGGAATCAGCATGTTTTTACATGAGTAGAATATGTCATTATATTTAAAATGCATCTCTGGGTTATTTGTGGGCCTGCCTGGTGTTTTTACATAAGTAGAATGTGTCCTTTTATTTAAAATGCATCTCTGGGTTATTTGTGGGGCATAGGAATTCGTTCATATTTTTTTTTTCAAAATATAGTCCGGCTCACCACATGGTCTGAGGGACAGTGGACCGGCCCCTTGCTGAAAATGTTTGCTGACCCCTGGTACTGCATTTCCCAACTGCATTTTCCCAGTTGTATTGTTTCTTGAATAATCCACAAAGTGTACAGTGAATATGAAGATTTTCAAGGATGTTAAGGAACATATAATTCAACATATAATTCATATAATTCAAAATGTAATAGGTAGCTTCTGAGGGGAGATAATTTATTTATAACTTATTGCTGTGTATATAGCTGATACCTTCTGTGCAGTTAGTTAGTCATGAAAACTTAGGTTATGCAATTTACTATTCATATGTATAAATTGCACTCAATGCCCAAATGACAATGAAGTTGCTCATTTTAATTCTGTTAAAAATAGCCCAGTCCAGAAAGGGCAATCTGTGTATGGAATTAACATTTTCACATCATAAGATAAATATGTCTCTGAAGAGACTACCTCGGAGAATTACAATTTGAAAATGAAACTAAACGTTGTATAATCCACCACAATGTTTCATTTAATGAGACATTTGCAATAATAGAAAAGTAGCTGAAGATGTTTATTTCTTTAAACTGGGACTAACCAGTTTTTTCCACTAAAAAAAATAAAATAATGTGAAGTGACTGTTGTATCTACCCAAGTCCTTCTCTGTTCTACTCCCCCCAATTCACAACCTGACTATTCTGCTTTACATAATCAGATGAAATTTAAGGCTATATTTAACTTAATTGGTTTTATTATAATGACACAAAGAAAATAGCTTTCTCTTTGCCAGCATGTTTTTTCACTAGGCTGCTTTTTCTGTCTCCGATGGGAGCCTTTTTTATTTTACATACACTGCCTCTCCTTAAAAGGTGCAAATTACTTCCTAACCATCTGTTCAGTACATATGTACATACAGATCCTTGCGCATGACATTGTGCAGCTCATTGCCTGACAATCTTTCAATTTGGGCCATTATGGCCGATAAACCCATAAATCAGCAGGCAAACACATTGCTCCTACCTTGTTTGCCAGCCCAGCCATTTCTGTCTTTTATTATATTTGTAAATTTTGGTAGTCCATAGGTCAATGAGAAAAGCAATGAAATATATGTGAGATCATTTTGATGCCACTTTATTAGGTCTAAAGATTCAAATACAATGGCATTTTTGTACTTGAAGAAGTTGTGTCACCTAAAACCATGTTACGTTTATCAGGAAGAGGTATAATACAAACTTTTATCTGTTATTGTATTCAGCTTGAAGATGAAATTGCAACTTTGCGACAAGTGTTGGCAGCAAAAGAGAAGCATCTTGTGGAAATTAAACAAAAGCTTGGCATCAACCTGATGAATGAACTGAAACAGAACTTCAGCAAGGGCTGGCATGATGTGCAAACTACAACTGCGTGAGTAAAAACCTTCTACACATCCTTTTCCTTTGTACTCCTCTCATTATGAAGACAACATGGTGCAATGGCTAATGTGTTGGACTTTGTTTAAAGTGAGCTGGGTTCCAACTCCCATTGGGCTTTGAAGCTCACTGCATCGCCTTTGTCCCCATCCTTGCTGAAGATAAAAATGAAAGCCTGTTAATGTGCCACCCTGAACTCTTTGGAGATGATATGGAATACACACGTGGCAAATAATTCAGTACATTTGGTCAAATGTCATTTTGTTGTTGCTATTGCTATCTCCAGTAAATTGAAATCTATTTAAATACACCTTCAAGGGGTCACTTTGCATGCTTTATTCTACAGGTAGCATACATGAATTTTATTTTCTTGCCACCTGACTTCCTTTGCTTTTTTATGAATGGTTCAGATGCCTTTTTTTTTGCAGTCAACACAGAGAAGTAGCGTAATGTGCAATGGACTCTGCAGCCACCCTACTTTGTATGCTTACTACAAGTGGAAGTGGCTCTTTTCTAATATAACTGCAATAGCAGCATGTAAACAGTAGGACACTGCCATGTTGACCTGGTGGCCATTGTTGAACTACTTTGTGTGGATGATGGCAGGGGCAGACTTTGCTAATATGGCGCCCTGAGGACAAAATTTGGTGCACACCCACACCGTATAAATGATGTTGTTGTTGTTACTACTATAACAATTAGTGTCTCCTCAGTTGGGTGCTCTGTGCAGAGGAACTGCCCATGCTGCCATAAATCCAGCATTAATGATGGTCACTGCTGACATGATGGAGCTGGCATTTTTTTCTGTTCACAACAGACATAAAGATATATTGGTCACAGCACACTGGAGCCCTTCCAAGGATGGAAACTATGCATGGTACAGCATTCAACTAGGTTTTGTGCAGTGTGGACCCATTGGAATTAAAGAACACAATTATGTTCATTGATTTCACTGCATCTAACCTGAATAAAACTCAGCTGACTATTTTGCACAAGGAAAAGAACTCAACAGAGAGAGAACTTTAGTTGCAGTCTCTTCGTTCTAATAATAGAAAATTTTCCTGAACTGGCTTAAAGAAAATAAGCAAGAACGTTTGTTCATTGGTTTCTACTATGATGGTTGCACCAGCTGCATGTGCAAATCTGAATAGTTATTTTTTGAATGCCATTCCGTTCCATTTATTATTTCATAGTAGTACTGAAAATATGAACAATATATTATTAATGGCATTTTTAAGGCCAGTACCTTAAATATATACTATATCTCCAGGCAGAAGAGAAGGTGAACTTGAAAATGCACACTCAGCAAATAGATTAATAGCTGAATAGGTAGCCTCTGAATTTTAAAAAGCTTAGTAACCCTGATGAAGAATGCAAGCATAGCAAGTCAAAGCATGTTGCATAAATCAGCCATGTGCATATTTAAGAGGATTGTGGCTGAAGCATTCTTTGCGTTATCTGACTGTTAGGAGAAGCAGCAACACTGTTTTGGATATGCATCTGTGGTCTAGATACCATCAAGGAACCCTAGAATAATAAATGCAGTGTTGCAAAATTACTGAAATGGCTTATCATTGCTTGCCTACTTATTACAGTTGTGTCCCCACCTTCCTCCAAGGAGCTCTGGGACATTTTATCCCTGCAATTCTCCGAAATGGCTAAGGCTGTGAGATAGCACTTTGCCAGTGACCATCCAGTGAGTGTAATGGCTTTGTGAGGATTTGAACCGGGTTTCCTTGATCAAAATTCCAACACTCTGCACAACTTGTGATCAATCAGGCTCAATGCCTCCCGCCAGCCAGCACTGGTGGTCTGCCATTGGCTTGACAATGCCTGTGGTGGTGTGCTTTGCAGTTCTAAGCAGGAAGAAAAAACATGAAGTTTGGTGATCAAGGACTCTGTCCCGGTTGTGCACCTTGCTGTTCACTTCTATTTCGTGTCTTGGAGCCTTGCTAAATATTATGCAAAATGCAGTAGTAGAACTTTTCTCAACATTCTTGCTCATCAGACTGTAGAAGGGTAAAAATATTTTGAATGCTTCACATACAGGTTTAATAGTAATAGTAGCAATTATGATTATGATTATTATTACCTGCCTTTTACCATAAGGTCCCAGGGTGGCTTACAGTATAAAAATGTATTAACTAGAATGGGAACAAACTTTAGAGAGAAATATGCAGCAAAGTACTTTTAATGTTGGAGACTAGTCTTTTCTTGTTGTATATGCCCTGGCAATTCTGGGTACATCCTGACATTATTACTTTATTTCTACCAATTTCTCTGCTATGGGTAAAGTAGTTTATGTTTGGGCCATATAAAATACAGTACAGTTAACTCCCATATATGAATATTAGCATTTGGTAAGCTATTTTAAAACCACCCCCTTCTCTTGTGCTGTTCCTGCAAATGAGTTTAATGTACAGCAGTCAGAGTTCTGATGGTTTTATGATTTGAACAGTATGAGAAGCAAATGCCTTGAACCTAAAAGGTACTTGCTTACACTGTAGTAACTGCTAATTCTTAGATATAAGAAGACACAAGAGACTCTGAGTCAAGCAGGTCAAAAGGCAACAGCAGCTTTCAGCAACGTCGGAACAGTCATCAGCAAGAAGTTTGGAGATATGAGGTACAGACGTTTTGATTTAATTTCTGGGAGAAAATTAAATCCCACCCACCCACAATTCTTTAATTCCCAGCATTGCAAGATTTACATTGAATCCTGGCTAAGGCGACTTTTTCCTGTTTATCACAAAGGAACTAAATGATAGCTTATTAAGATGTATTCCTGATTTAAATTCTGGCACATTACCAGAGAAACCAGGGAGATTACATGTTGGAATTCCATCTTCTAAATAATGCCATAAAATACATCAGCGGGGATACAACAATTGCATCTCCCTAATTCTTTTCATGAACGGGGATCTTGGAGAGAGAAATGTTTTGAAGAGTGAAGCGTGCCTCGAAGCTATTCTTGAAACACAAATACAGCAACTTTATTGTTTTATCAATAAGGAAGGAAAGCCAGTTATGAACTACATTTGCTCGTGTTGTCCCTTGCTGACCTTGTCCTAGCCTTGTCCCTTTTCCTCCTTTCTCTTCCGACTGCTTGCTCTTTGGGGCATAGATAATTTATCTGTGTATACTTTTCTTCGACATAGGGTCCCTAGATGTTATTGGACTCTCTCCCATCATCCTCAATAGACCAGCTTAGATTCTCTTATCTGTTTCACAGCAGCAGTACTTGATCAATTGCTCTTCATACAGTAAACAATTCCCAGTGTTTCTAACTGATCCCAGTGTTTCTAACTGATCCTTGTGTTTAATTTTGCTCTGTAATACAATTTTATCAGCTGCAAGTAACTGGTCCCACTACCATTAAGTTGCATCTATTGCAACTGATTTGATAAGAGCTGGAACGCAGAAGTAGTCCAGGGGTTGTAATTATTTGAAGCTTCTACTCCCTCTTCCCACTTGTGTTAAAAAGAAATGATCATTATTTTGCATTCTGACCACTCTTCTTTTGATATTAACTTAATTTTCATGGATAAATATATATGATGTTTTATCCAGTTCTCTTAAGGCAGTCATGAGTCAGGGCTATTCATGTTATGTTGTTCTGCCTGAATGCCATTGTGCCTGAAACGAAGGCTTCAGTAACAAACACAGATTACTTAGCATCTCATGCTTAATTGACACAGCTCTTTGGTGGGCTAGTTTTCAAACTGGATTATGTGCTTATCTTCAAACCAATTTGAAATTGCAGCTGGTGACTTGTTGTGGAAGCAAGCTCAACATTAACAAACTTCACAGGTTTCCAAAGAGAGCATAAACAGTTAGCAACTTAGCTAAATTTAAACATTTTAAATGCACTTGATGTTGAGTGTTCCATGTACAGGATTTGGGGGGTGGGGGGTGAGATCTGTAATTATACCAGTGCTTAACTCTTCTTAATTTTTTCCTTATGCTGCTGTTCCAGGTCACATTCACTTGGGTAAGATAAATGCATGTTGCTGCTCCATTTGGCATACTCCATTTTATGGAAAAGGACACAACATGATTTCCTCCATTTGTGGTCCAAGATTAGAAACTTGTATTATTTCAACTGGGACATCTTGATTTTATAGTTTAATTAGGCAGTGCAGAAATTGCTGAAGACCCTGAAGAAAACCTTGGATAGAATTCAGAATGTTGCTAATGCGCTCCTGATTAGATTAGACCAAATTTCCCATAATGAGGCTTTCAAAATGCTTTTCTACCAAACAACAATCCTCCCTTCACCACCCAAGATTGAAACGTAAGGACTAAACATTCAATAAAATTGTTTTTGATTGTTTCTCCAAGAGTGGGCATTATCGTAGAACAATAATTAATTTCATCAATTGTTTGAATCCCAAACAATTTTATCTCTACCCTGAGACCCCTGGGTATAGAGTGGTATATAAATTCAATAAATAATAATATCCAGTGTCTTTTATTATTTATCCTATGGAAGATTCTTGTGCCTACACATCAACCCCTTGCCATCTCCTTTCTCAGTGCACTGTGATTAAATCTGGAAATCTTCAATTAATCCCACTGCATCCAAACTGGAACAAGCCAAGATTTTAAAAACTTCAAAGTGTGGTTGAAGATTCTAGTTTGTTCCAAACAAAATAGGAAACTATGCTTAATCGAAGACTTCCAGGTTTAATCACAAAGTACAAGTTCCACAATAAATACTGATCTGCAAGTACCCATTCTCTTCCACTACTGGAAATATTGCCATCTGTGCCCTCCCTTCCCACCCACCCACACTCTTGCATTCTCAGTTTGTTGACTGGTGATGTCTAGACATCTAATGTTAGGAACAGTCCATTAGGTGAGTAGGTGAGCTACTCAAGTTATAGCCATCAGATGGAAACAATTTTCAGTTGCAACTGTGCCACCCATGTACAAAGCAGGCTTTTTAACAGATGCACATCTTAATTTAGTGAGTTTCAGGATTGCTTCTTTCCAGGACATAAGAATGCTAGAAATTCTTACTTAAAAACTAAATTAGTCTGCAGTTGTGATTTTATTTGTATTGGTCATATTATAAAGTTTTATGTTTTCTCTCTTCCATGTTTTTCAATTGCAGTTACTCTATTCGCCATTCCATAAGTATGCCTGCTATGAGGTAAAAGTTCCACATCACCTTCTTATCCTGACCTTTGAATGTGTGTTTTCAGGCTTCACACTATTCCTGTGACAGTAATTTGTTTTTAGTACTGAATATTAAATTGTCGTAACCCTTTGGGATCAGCCTTCTAGTACAAGTGTTCTTCATACAGAAAGTAGGAAATTCAAATGTGGCACCATTGACCATCCTCTGTTGTTCACGTGTGAGTAGTCGAATTCCCAATCCACATTCTCATAGATTTCACTGAAATATATTTCCAAATAAGCTTTGCCACCATTTTCATTTGTGAACTGCCCCAGCTGGCAGACAGTTATGGCTGTGAGCCAATTTGCTTGGATGGCCAGGTCTACCTTGTCCTTCCTAACCAGAGTCCTTTCTCCTTGGCTGGGGGGCAAGTTGGAGTAATTGTTGTGCTCCCTACAAAGCCCTGTCATAGAAAGGACTTTGTAGCTTATCAGAAAGATAAACAGGTGTCACATTAGTTAATGTGAAGTAATATGAAGGGCATATGATCCATTCCCACATGTCTGTGGTTTTAAAGAACACCTCCTTAGGGCCAAATGTCACATGGCCTTGTATGGTGGCTGTTTAAGGCCTCCCATGCTGGCTGTTTTTTTAACCAGATTAAGACCATGGGTTGCTTTAACCCTTTTCCCCAAAGCATCCTAATCAGGATCAAGCCACCTTGTGCCTGATTTCCATTGGATCATGACCTAAGACTTGAAGCAACAGTGATCCCAATATGGCTTGGGTATCCACACACTGGCTATTCGTTAAACACACACATGACCAAATAATGTTGCAGCTGGTTTGACCCTTAGCTTGGTGGTAATTAGAAGCCAGAGATGGCGACACAAGCCATTGCCATCAGAACCCAATCCTGCAAACAAGTGTAAGACTATCATGTTTTTCTTTGTTGTACCTTCTCCTAGGAATTCTCCTACATTCAAATCCTTTGAAGAAAAGGTTGAGACCACTGTCACAAGCCTTAAGGTATGGATTAGAATTGAGAGAAAGGTTATGGGCTGTACAGTACTAGCTAATTTTTGTGGTGTGTCACTGAAAATTAACTGAAGCCAGAGTAGTCCAAACCTTATCCTAAAATGAACCCTTGATTGTTCCTGCACTTCCAGGGAATTTTCTGTGCACATTTGTACATCATCAATGCAGCAGAAACCAGAGTTCCCTTTAAGCCCTGCGTACCTGAGAAATAACTTCCTATTCTTTGTTCCATCATGAGCTTTAAGATCAGTAGAGCAGCTTCATGATTGTACCACATGTGGCAACACGATCAAAAGCTATTATTGGTAGCTGTGTCACATTGTGAAGCCCTCTTCTCCTGAAGGGTCAAGCCAAAACTTATTCCAGAAGCACTAAGACTTTCCTGTTTGGGCTCATGTTTATCAGTCAAGGCTAAGGAGGCATGGATTAATCTAATTTCTATTAGTATAGATATTTGGGCCTCCCACACTTCTCAAAATAGTTTGTTCACATATAATATGAGCATTGTCTTGGAAGTGCATGATTGTTCTTTGTCAGTTGTTTATTATCTGTCAAAAGATGTAAAACAAAACAATTATAAGACCACCAAGGAAGATGAAGGAATTTCCACAGCAGCCGCCATTTGCTAATAACCCACATTTTATGCTTACTAAAAAATAAAGATTCTACTCAGGAAATATTTTTCCTAACTGAAAAGATTATTTTAAACTAAATAACTTTTAAAAATTAAGCAGGCTTATAAAAGATACTGGCATGAGTTGAGAAATTAAACATATTTAAGAGTAAGTAAATGTCTGTGATCATGAAATGTTGTCTGGGAGATAGGGGGACAAGATTAAATCTAATTAAATGTGACAAATATGGTGCAAATACAGTCTAAGAGAATTTTAAAAATTGCCAACTTGGTCACCGCTAGCACTTGTGCCAAAGGCAAGATGGACTGCACTAAGTTCATGCTCTGAAATCCCCTTGCTTTTTCAATACCACTTGTCAAGCTGTCAAGAGTTCATCCAGCCTTTATCAGAATCAAATGCTTAAATAGTGCAAACCACCACAGTGTCATATACCAACTTTTATTTTATCTGAGCACCTAACCAACTAGCTTTGCTGTATTCTCCCATAACCAGCTGAATTCCAAACTGGCATGGCATTTAGTTTACAGGTACTCGTAAACTGAGCAATTTCCCACATGTAAAGAACAATACACAGTGGTTCCTCGACTTAAGAACTTAATCCGTTCCAAATGCACATTCGTAGGTCGAAAAGTTCATAAGTCAAAAAGCAGTTTCCCATTGGGAAAAAAATATTTGGAAAAATTCGTAAGTCGAGGAAACCGCATTTAAAACCGCCAATGGTTTTCCATTCGCATGTAGAAAAATTCGTAAGCGTGCGGCCATTTTTCCCGTTCATAAGTCGAAAACTTCAGATGTCGAGTAATTTGTAAGTCGAGGGGCCACTGTAGATTTATTATGGTTTGAATCAAATTACACAGAACATAATTTATATTTGGAAGTTAACCTTGGGCAAATTGCTGCTGTTTCATATTCAACATTTAATTTTAAGCTTGCCTCTTAACTTTTTTGTGGAAGTCAGTACATATCAATACATTATTCTCAATCTGGCACTGACTTCTAGCATCTAGTACAAAGGGAACCATTTTAGACATTCATTACCAACCTTGCCTTTAGTTAACACTATAGTTATAATCTGCTACCTTGAGAGCTGAGGAAACAAAAGTCAACATAGAATTAACATTCTTCGCAACTGAGGTTACAGAGCCCCTTGAGTTATAATAGTCCTAAGCATTTATTTGGCATGAAAATGAAAAAGAAAATTGAGGCAAATTGTTTAGCAGAATGTTAGTTACCGACTGCCCTTGCTCATTCCTTTCAGACAAAAGTTGGGGGTGCGAGCCATACCGGAGGAAGTTTTGAGGAGGTTCTCAATTCTGCTGCCCATGCCAGTGCTCAGAGTTCCGCTGTGAGCACTCGACTCCCAGAAACAGAAGAGGAGCTTCAGTGCTAGACTGCAGGGATGCTAATCATTCTCTCCATCCCATGTCTTGGGTCCAATTCACATGTGAAGCCCTGTTTATTTTTGCTTCAGGATTGAGTATGACTGTATGCGGAAACATTAGCGTAAAGCCGGCAGTACCCAGAGTGAACCACAGTGATTCTTGTAATAAGCCAGAAATGATTTCCATCTGTTGCCATATACTGTCCAGTTAACTCTAAGTACTTCTTTATGTGGTCACTTGCCTACATACATGATTGCATGGGGAGGGGAGTGAGTCCTATTCTGGGGGAACAAGTTTGGGGTCTCAACTTCATAAATGCTTTTACACATCCAGCTTCTATAAGAAGCGTCACTTTTGAAAATGGCTTCTACCAATGTTGTACTCTTAGAGATTTGTCTATATGTGTATATATGTTATATACTGAATTTTTGAACATTCTGTTCAAATAATATATTGCTGAAATACTCACTTTTCAAATCTTATGGTTTCTCTTCCTTCTCCTACCTGCTTCTGTCTTCAGCTAGCTTTATTTTAAAGGTCAGCTATTTCATGAGACATGCCATTTTGTCCTGAGGGACCAGCCTACCCACCCACCACTGTTCCACAGAGACTGTTCTTCCCTTTCTATCTGTTTTCGCGGCCACAGCAAAAGTACTTATGTTTTTAATAAACGATTTGCTTTTCCTCTAGTTAAGGAGTCTGTAAACTTGATTTTTCAGCATCTAAAAGCATATATGGGTGTGAAAGAGTTGGAGGTTTTATATATTAAGCAGCTCTTAGCTACTGTCTACAAAAAGTGCAATGACATTTTTTGCTAACTTCCGCAATAATGGGACAGCTACATCCTTGAGGATTCTGTATGTGAAAAAAAAGTAGTGGCTGTGAGTTACCCTCTTAGAGGAAGGGATGAGGAGGCAAAAATTACCCTTTTTCTGCTCTTCTATGGTATTTGGAGACTTTCTGGAGCAGAGTGGGAGGCAGTGCTGGAAATCTCCCCACTACTTGATGCAGGAAATATTGCCAGCACCTTGGGCCCATGCACAAACAAGAGCCTAAGAAGAAAAATCAAGCTAAATCTACTGGTTTCTTTGAACTACAGCATGAGTTATCTTTGTTACTGACTTTCAAATTTCTGACAACTTTCAAATTTTATTTTCTTAACCTATTATCTAGAATATCATGTAAACTATATATTCTTCAAATTGCCACAATAGCTAAGCCTCTAGCATTATTTAAATTTGTATACCACACTTCATCCAAAGATCTCAGGGCAGCATAGTGAAAGGTAACACTCAAACCAAATTCAGTGATTTCTGGTCTGAACTCTTGGGGCTTTTACTGGATTTCACACCCATGAACTGGACATTGGGGGGGACGGGGACATCTTGTATTGGCTTGCCTAATTTACTAAAACCTCCTCCTTTTATTCTAGATTTGCTATGCAGGGGGTGCAGTGAATATCTAGCAAGGCAGCACTTTCTCCTCACAAGGAGCTCTCTTTTAGCATGTACACTGAGCCTATCTCAGAAGCAAACACAGAAACTTTTTTGTATCCAATTTACTCATATGCTACTGAATAGTGTGAAGGGTCCAGTTGACTTCTATAAAACTCTTTTCTACATCATATAGTCCTACTTTTTATTATTTTTTATAATGTATTTAGTAAACGAATAGCATTCCAGTGGTAGTATACTGCAAAACCAAACACACAGTAGAGATTATAATTTATTATAGATACAGCTGAAAACATTTGAAAGGTGACTCAAGATGGACGATCTTTGTTTGCTGCATCTATTTTTGTATTTCTTTCTGTATTTATGGAAGACACAAGCTGGACTATTTCAGGGTGACTAAATTTTCCTGTAGATTAAGAGATCACCATTAACATGTTTTTTTCATTCTGCTGTGTATGTACCAAGAATATAGCAGTGAGATAAAAGCACACTTCCTCAACAAGAAATGCTTGTTCTTGTTATGTTGGATAGCCTCTCATGTTTTATACTAAGCTGCTCTTACACTATTATAGTTTTAAAAAGGTAAAGGGACCCCTGACCATTAGGTCCAGTCACAGACGACTCTGGGGTTGCGGCACTCATCTTGCGTTATTGGCCGAGGGAGATGGCGTACAGCTTCCCGGTCATGTGGCCAGCATGACGTAAGCCGCTTCTGGCAAACAAGAGCAGTGCACGGAAACGCCGTTTACCTTCCCGCTGGAGTGGTACCTATTTATCTGCTTGCACTTTGACGTGCTTTCAAACTGCTAGGTTGGCAGGAGCTGGGACCGAGCAACGGGAACTCACCCCGTCGTGGGGATTCGAACCACCAACCTTCTGATCAGCAAGCGCTAGGCTCTGTGGTTTAACCCACAGTACCACCCACACCCCTTATTATAGTTTTAGGAAGGGACATTTCAAAGTATGGAAAATTCCTGATGCTCATGCCCTGTGATTTCCTTAATCCTTGAAGCATCAGGGCATCACCAGGTGGCAGCATGAAGCAGCAGTGTGGTGACATTCTTGCCTGCCTTTCAAAGCAGGATTTTGGGACCATCAATGGTTCATGAAGCTTGGGGGGGTGTCATGTGAAAGTGTTAGGTAGGCTGAGAATTACCAAAACACTGGAGACATGAAGTGGTATGGACAGTTCATGCTCAACAGGACTTGGGCATGTGTTTTTAAACTAGGGGAATATCAAAAGCAGTTAGTGATTCTAATGTGGACCTCCACTCCAAGGGAGTTCCCTGTGTGATAGCGTCCATCACATGGAGGAATTCGACCGTTCCCAGAAGGACTAGGTGTAATTCAACCATAGCTGAAGTATACGTGCTTAACCCACTTGCCCACCATGTGAATAAGCCGGTGAAGCCAATACTAGTCCAAACCATATTATATTGGGGTGCTTTGCATGATTGTGATCTTCAAAACAAGTGGCAAATGAAAGGGTGTTTGAGACCAAGGGCTTAGTATTGTTTTATATTGGATCTCTTCTTCAAAACTTTTCTACCATTATAATTATATACATATAATTAGCTATATATACTAGGAGTGTGCACTGGCCCCTAAAATTTGGCACTGCATCTCTATCTTTTTAAAAATTCCAGTCTGTTACTCAGTTACTCTATGCTCTAAAAAGGACTCTTAACTCCCCGTCTCGAAAACAGGTATAGAGACTTTTCACTGGGGAAGCAAAAGGGATTTTATTTCATTCACTGAACTGCAATTCCCCACACAAAAAACAGAACTCAGAGGTGCTCATCAAAATTAAAGAAAACCTTTATTAGGCCAGATAAAGATCCAAAATTCATAAGTAGAAATTTTTTGAGAGAAGTTAGTAGGAGGGCAACTGGCATGTGTTCTTCCTTGTACATTCTGTTTTTTAAAAACTCAACACCTTCCTTTCTGGTGCTTGTTTATGTCTTCCAATAAGGCCCTGCAATATGAGGCAGTTTAGTTCCCTGCAGAGATCTGAAGAGCTGTGTTTATTTTCCCACTAAAGCAGAGCAATGTAGGATTAAAAAAAACAAAGCTTCTAACTTGTTTCTAAGAATCCTCCACTGCTGTGCTTTAACAGAAATAAAGTAAAATGCGGTGTTTTTCAGTGCTCTACAGGCAACATTTTGGCCGAGAGAAAGAGAGATGCAGGAAAACACAGAGCTGGAATACTAAAAAAACAAGAGTCCCCTTGAGGGGACCCTGATCCAACTTGGGGGAGGGAGCAGTTACTAGCATTGTGCTTCAGTGCAGGGAGGGGGGAACCATCCCAAATCACCCCACTTTGCCTCATTATTCAGCCCCCGATACAGAGTCACTGCACACCCCTAATATATATTAATAGCAAATTCGGGTGCTGACTTCAGGCAACTATGTAGCCAAAACAGTGCTACTAGAAAAAAGAGCACCAAGGTTGAAAAGATTAGCAGGGTGGGGGGTGGGGATGAGGTGGCATGTCTGGCTGTTTGAAACACCATTTTCCATTTACTCTGCAAATGTTTGTTGCAGGTTCCATTATAAAAATAATACGAAGCTACACAATGAGTGTTTACGGAAAAAGGAGGGGTGTGTGTGTCTTACCTGCCGTTGTATCATAGAAGTCTTGAAGTCTTCCAGGTTTTTTCTCCAACTCTTCATACTCCAAGGCTTGAAGTATCATCTCACACTGGTCCAGCTCTTTCACAAATTTTGCTTCTGCAGTTGACTGGTGTTCATATTCCTAATTGGGGTGTGCAAGGTGGTAACCCACTTTACTGAGAAGGAAAAAATCACAGAAACTGCAACTGTATGCCCTGCTGTACAAGGGAAGCAGTTCATTTTTGAGCCCACTGGTCTAACCCATGTAAAGGATTTCTAGCCAAATATTGAGAACCAATACAATACAAGCAGCACCAGTTTCTGCTGAAGAGAGCATCAACCAAACCAATACCTTGCCAACAGGTTTCTCATAAGACCTGAATGATGGAATGCATTCACTGCAAAACACAGGAGTTTCCCACTGGTTAGACATGCTTGTCAAATACTTTCTTTTTCAAACCAGTTCTTGCTTTCTAATATGCCAGTCTCCTGTGGTGATCCATCTGCTTCCACTTTTGAGTTTTAACTGTTAAGTGCACACCAGCTTCTACTTTGAACTCAAATCTATATGGTTACAACCATTTTTTCTAATAACTGACACCCTGGATAGCTCAGTTGGTTAGAGTTTATCCTATGGCAGAAGTCATTGCAATAATACAAAATATGTTAAGTCTCCTCAGGCAAACCTTACTCCAAACCACTCCTAAGTCCAATGCAGCTCGCCATGGCGTTCAGCTGCATAACAGCCCCACTGGATTTTATAAAAAGAGGCAGGCAGCAAACTCAGAAAGCTTATTGTCTCCCTACCAGTAGTTCCCCCTGTAACATATCCATATATAGCTTGGTAGCCTGCTTTACACCAAGAATGCTTCCAAAAAACAGTCATTATATAGGTATATAATTGATGTTTAGTAGAGATAAATATGAAAAAATGAAAATATTTAAGCCATTTTAGATGTTTAAAACTTACTTCCCAGAGTTCATAAATTTCTTTTCTCAGCTCCTCGGACAGCAACCGGGTCAAATGTTTCATAGCTTCCTAGAAAAAAAAACAGAATCCTGCATTTTATTTGGTGTCACTCCATTATTGTTTCCCTGCTTTGGACAGAGATGAGCTGCACTCTCACACACCTTGGCAGTGAAAACCTGAAAGGATTAGCCAGATGGTCTTGGTGAATGGGGAAAGAATATGAGCACGCACACACACACACACCTCCCTCCAAAATGTAGTTCATCCCTCATCATCTTAAGTACTAACGAAAAGATGGAAATTATGCAAGCTATTAAGCAATCATGTGCTTCCCACAACAAAGCAAGTGAGATGTGTTTCGGAGCAATAATCTGGAAATTCAAGCACTATGCAGGATACCCTCTTGTCAGCTTCTTCCTGAGCAACTAAAGGAACATCAAAAGCTTCAGTTCTGTGGAAGAAGCTCCCATGCGAGCACTGCCTTTCCTGGAAACTGATGTAACTTAACACTGGTAGATGCATAAACTACACAATGGAGCCCTCCCTTCCCACATAGATTCAAAGTTTTCTTGGCAATTTGGGATGGGAAGCTGCAGCAGCTCCTACATGATATGGGAAGAGCAGCATCAGATTTAAGCGGTACAGGCGGTTCCCCTGTACAGGGAGCTGAGTCGAGATGGCACAAAATTGAGAAGATCCAATTGAGAAGGGTACCAAATTCTGTCCTCACTCACAGAGCCATATTACCAAATATTTCCAAAGACCGCCCCTGGGAAAGAATCCATAAGGTTGTTGGTTGCTAACTTTTCAGCCCAGGCTGGACACTCTTGTGAAAGCCACATGCCAGTGGTGTGTGGGGCCAAAGCCAAATGTGAATTTTATTTTTGCACAGTGGGCTGGTTTCTACACCCATTCACACACACCCTACGCATCATCCGGGCAAACAATAGCCATGATCAGAATTCAAGGGCACATTGCAGCCAGGCAAAAACACTCAGGTGTTTGGGGGAGAGGGAACGAGGACAGGTAGGGGTGCCCTGGGGAGAAGGCCTGTCAGGGAGGCCTGAAGAACTGCACTGACCCCCTTCCCAGCCTGAAATCCCCCACCCCTACTTTAAAAGCCCAGGAGCAGTGGGAGAGGAGGCAGCTACTATAGGCCTCCTTGTCCATTCTCCAATGCTCATTGCTCACTATAGCAAGCAGGAACACAGTCTTGCCCAGCAGACAGCTTGTTTTCAGCCCGTGTATAATTTATAAAGGGGCAAAGGAAGGAGCAACGGGTGACCTCTGGAGATCATCAAAAAGCACCAATGGATATGAATGACAAGGGTCCACTATGCAAATGACTGAACATAGGAAACGTCTGCCATGTTCACAGAATTGCACTGCCACAGATTGTGTGTGGTGCCCCTTACTTTAAATATTTCACACATAACAAGTTTATATCTCAGAGCCTTTTAGTATTTACTGTCCTTTGACATGTCAGCTACTGGCACAGAATGCAGATCAGTTTTCATGAGAGGTAGGAAGTTTTCAAATAAGTCACTTTCCATCTACTCTTCTCCTGATAGAAAAGACAGCTGAATGTCAGCTGATGACAGAGCCTATATGTTTGAATCTTCCTTTCTAGAAAGAAAGGCACTATGGAATCCCACAAACTAGACTGCTTTTCCTGTAAGAAATCATTTCTTGCAAAATACAGTACAAGATTGTGCCCTCTAGTCACCCTGTATCTGTTCAATTTCATTATTAGAGCCACAGAAACAATTTTGTCCTCAACTGGGTTGACAGAAAACATCAATGAACTTTAAAAAGGTGCAAGTTCAAATAACAGAAATCCCATGGAAGCTTTGTATCATGAGGCTGAACCCTGTGTGTCTTTCCAACTTCATTCTACATAGGAAAAACAAGCCAGCCGCTTTTCAAGAGAACAAACGCCACAAATCAGATGACAGAAATGTCGGCGGTTCGAATCCCCGTGATGGGGTGAGCTCCCGTTGCTCAGTCCCTGCTCCTGCCAACCTAGCAGTTCGAAAGCACGTCAAAGTGCAAGTAGATAAATAGGTACTGCTCCGACGGTAAGGTAAACGGTGTTTCCATGTGCTGCTCTGGTTCACCAGAAGCGGCTTAGTCTTGCTGGCCACATGACCACATATCCATGAAAGTTTACGGCTTAATATTTTTGTTACATCTTTAAGTTTCTGCAAGACTCTTTTGTTTTGAGGATCTTTCAGACTTTACAGACTAATCTTGCTCCTTTCTTTTTTAGAAGTACCATAGACCATCAAGCTACATGTGCCACCATACTGACCTCCTCTCGTCTGTGTTTCTCCTCTTTGGAAACATTGTCAGCAGGAGCAATGTCACCAACTATGCATTCAGCCATATCGTGAACCAGAGCTAACCGGATGCATCTGGGAAGCAGAAAATATTTAAAGACGTGATTATTAAAAGGCAACTACAAAAGATAGTATTGTATAACAATCTCTGCATCCTGTCAACTTATTCTGCAATTCATTTTGGTTAGTGCAATTATATTTATTTCCTTAAATATCTACATTAACCTTAAGTTTGGTTCCAATAAAAATCCAAAATAACAGTAGTGTAATATCCTATTAGGACCAAACATCAATTAAAATGTCACTGTCATACAAAGCTTCCAAATTCCCCCAAACTCTCTTCAAACTAGGTAAAGGTAAAGGGACCCCTGACCATTAGGTCCAGTCGTGACCGACTCTGGGGTTGCGGCGCTCATCTCGCATTATTGGCCGAGGGAGCCAGCGTACAGCTTCCAGGTCATGTGGCCAGCATGACAAAGCCGCTTCTGGCAAACCAGAGCAGCACACGGAAATGCCGTTTACCTTCCCGCTGTAGCAGTACCTATTTATCTACTTGCACTTTGACATGCTTTCGAACTGCTAGGTTGGCAGGAGCTGGGACCAGCAATGGGAGCTTACCCCATCGCAGGGATTTGAACTGCTGACCTTCTGATCACCAAGCACTAGGCTCTGTGGTTTAACCCACAGCGCCACCTGCGTTCAAGCTAGATGTAGCTAAAAATAGAGGAAAAGATGTTTCAGAGCCACAAATCTTTTCATCAGGCTCTGAAACATTTTTCTTGACTTCCTTCATCAGCAACAATAATAAAATGTCTAGCCTGAAGAAGAGTTCTCTGAATCAAAAGCTTGCTCACTACTTTCTGATGTTTTAATAGGTTATGATAAAACGGTATTTGGTGTAAGTAAATATACCAACCTGACAATTTCAGTAGTAAGCCTGGCAAAATAATTGTTATCACCAGTTAAACTCAGATTTAACTTTTGAATTTATTCTATTTTTAAACCTGTCTGGATTTACTTCAGTTATAATATTGCACAACTTTAGATTACATATTAATTTACCCAGCAGAAGTCCTTCAATCATATTGGTGAATGTGAATTCCACATTCCACCAAGAAAGAAACACATACTGGAAAGATGGCAAGGAGAGGGGAGGAATACATCCTTGGGCTTAGACCTGGGTTATAGCTATCCTTTATCTTGGGCAAGGCACTCTCTCAAATTTACACACACACATTTTTGAAAATTATATAATGGCCTAAATTTTCCATTATGTTATTTTAACATTGGCCTGAATTCAGCTGACTTGCCCAGCTAGCAGAAGCCCACATTCAGCACAACACTGAATTCCTCCTATTAATCCAAGATTATCAAATATTGTCAACCCTTTTTGACCCACCTAAATAATAGTTACAGGAGTTGATACAATCAAGCAGTATTAAAACAACACTTCTGTTTTTCTATTCATTGTGTAGTTTGGCAATATACAATACTGATGGTTCAGTGTTGCAAATAAATAAACCTGGATCCAATTAAAAGTAAAATAAGACAGTTGCAACTAACTTGATTCCATCAGGAATGGAACTTCAGTGCAGCTACTTTTCACTAAGCCACAATGTGCAGCCCCCCATATTCATTAAAGATGCCCACTGCTCTCAGTATACATACCTGTCTTTATTAAGTGCTTTATCTTCAGTTACCATAGCCATGATTGCCATCCTGTACATATGGTCTGAAACGCTCTCTGGATTTGCTACATTTCTGTATACCCAGCCCGTCCGTGGGACTCTCTAGGCAAAAAGAGTTTAAGCAATACTGTCAAGGGGGGGGGAGGGCAAACCCTTGCATGTATCTTCTTTTTTATACCCAACTGCCATGTAGAAAGGCAAGCTGCCATATTTAACAGACTGTTAGTCATGCTTACTAATATTGTTAAAAGACAAAAACATCATTCCAAGACAGTGTTCCTATAAGCACCTGTGCCCCAGAAATAAAATATTTACTTCCTAGTTCCCCAGGTGGATAGTTTTGTATACTGGGTGTGAAATGTTGAATTTTGATAGATCCTGCCTGTTTCCTGTTACGACTATCTTACTAAGCTTACTGCAAAGCTGAACTACTAACTGCAGTCTTTAGGTTCTTCAAGGCAACAGAGGCAATTTATTAGGCAATCCACAAACTGCCATTTCTTCTTGCTTCTTTCATAAGCCCTCTCTGCTCTTCGGCCTTTTATTACTTGTAAACTACCTCACTTTCATGGCCGGCCAACTTTTCCTCCAGTGTCCCTTGGCTTTACCACCATCCCCTTTCGTAATAGATTCCTTAGTATTTCTACGATATCCTGTCTCCGGGTCCCTAAACCAGAGTCAGAACATAGAAGTCCTACAGCCAGCTAAGAAGGTGACTAGACACAAACATTGTATGTGCCTTTGTACTAAGCAAGTCTAATCTGAGCAGAAGCACATGTTTATGATTGCAGGCTTATCCTAAAGGTAAAGGTAAAGGGGCCCCTGACCATTAGGTCCAGTCGTGACCGACTCTGGGGTTGCGTGCTCATCTCGCATTATTGGCCGAGGGAGCCGGCATACAGCTTTCAGGTCATGTGGCCAGCATGACAAAGCCGCTTCTGGCGAACCAGAGCAGCACACGGAAACGCCGTTTACCTTCCCGCTGTAGCGGGACCTATTTATCTACTTGCACTTTGATGTGCTTTCGAACTGCTAGGTTGGCAGGAGCAGGGACCGAGGAACGGGAACTCACCCTGTCGCGGGGATTCGAAACACCGAGGTTCTGATTGGCAAGCCCTAGGCTCTGTGGTTTAACCCGCAGCGCCACCCACGTCCCTAGGCTTATCCTACGCAGGTCTAATTGTACATCCCACTGAGCTCAACAGGATTTGTTGCAGGAAAAATCTGCAAACTGCAGTCCTAACCCTGCCTCGGCCCAGTATACCTGAAGGAGCATCTCCACCCCCATCATCCAGCTCTGAGGGCCTTCTGGCGATTCCCTCACTGCAAGAAGTGAAGCTACAGGGAGCCAGGCACATGGCCTTCTCAGCAGTGGCGCCCTCCCTGTGGAACACCCTCCCATCAGATGTCAAGGAAATAAACAACAACCTGACTTTTAGAAGATATCGGAAGGCAGCCCTGTTTAGGGAAGTTTTTAATGTTTGATATTTTACTGTATTTTTAATATTTTGTTGGAAGCAGCCCAGAGTGGTTGGGGAAACCCAGCCTGATGGGCGGGGTATAAATAATGAATTATTATTTCTATTACTATTATTATTATTATCCTTACTCAGAGGTAAGTCCTGCTGCATTCAATGGGGCTCACTCCCAGGTAAGTAGGATTTGCACTGCAGTTTTGTGTAGGAGCACCTTTGGGAGACGATACTGCGAAGATGGGCAAAACTGGTGCATTGACACCCCCCCCACACACACACACCCCAACCCCGCATTTGCTCCCGTCCACTCAGTCGGGGTCTCTGCTCACCTTCAGCTGCCCCACCAGCTTCAGAAACTGCAGCAAGCTTCCCATGGTTCTGGCTACGAGCGCAAGAGCCTGGAGGCGACAGGAGCTGCAGCCTCCCGCCTTCCTGCCCAAGAGTGGGTGGGGAGGAAGTGACGTCACCACAGGCTCGGCTTCCAGGTTCCTGCGCCACTCGGCTGCTCATTGGCCCCGCCCCCGAACGCCAGCCAACCTATGGACACGCACGCGTGAAAGCCTTGGTTGTGGGGAAGTGACGCCTCGTGAGGATGCGCGCGAGGCGTCCTCTGCACCTGTTCTGCCAGCTCGAGGCATTCGGAGGTCTCTTTGGCTTCTTCTCTTTAAGGATACAGGACGTTGTTTTCAAAAGCAGGAGCTTCGCTTCCCCTCGTCCCTCTCGAGGGTGGGAAGCAAAGCGGAGTCCGACGCAGCCGCCCCCACTTTCCTTCCTCCTCCTGGTTTCTGTAGATATTTCGTAGCACGTGGTTAAACCCTTGCCACTCCACAGCAAATACACCCATTGAAGCGAAGCATGCGCGTAATTTTGCTGAATTTCCAGGTGTGCTCAACGTGAAGCTGCTCGGGAGGAGGGGAAATCGTGTTGTTTCAGCCAAGGTTCTTGGCACGTGTAACCTAAGGTTACCAGATTTTTTTCAATGAATAGGGGGGGCTCATTACTACACGTTTGCGACGTTTATTCTGCAGCGATGGCAATGGCAGAGGGGTGGCCGCGGTCTCGACCTCAACAGCCACGTTTCCCCCCTTCCTCCGAGGCTTCTATCTGCTTTCTCCATGAGCCTGGGCAGCCCCTGAATTGTTGGTTCTTCGGTGGTGGTCAGGGGGGGGGGAGCGGTGCACAGTGGGTCAGGCATGGAAGGCAACTCCTACTTGCGTGCAAGCAGGAAGGGGCGCGGATCCCTCAGCTGGAAAGGGAGGCTTCACTATAACCACACACAAATAAGGACTGTAGCAGGGTATCTGTTTCACCGTGTATCTGAAGAAGGGTGCATGCACACGAAAGTTCATACCAATGACAAACTTAGTTGGTTTCTAAGGTGCTACTGGAAGGATTTTTTAAATTTCGTTTTACCGTTAAATAGTCATGATTTCTTACATAGGCACAGCGCCTCCTACAGTGATTAAAAAGGAACTGCCCGAACGCACCACATCACACACTCGGTAAAAAGGGGAAAAAAGTATTTAAATTTTTGCATTTTAGCCTGATATAAATATTGGATTGCCAGCCCTGCATTTAAAACGCCACTGCAATGTATACAATAGCCAGAAGAGGAAGAAAAAGTTGCCGCAAAAGGGAGAATTTTTATGCAGCACATTGCACTCCCATGTAGATACCCATCCAGATACAGACCGGGGCTGTTTCTGCTTAACAAATGGACAGCTACATGCGCATTGCAACGAGGCTACAATGTATTACGCGAAAGAAATTTGTTCTGTGGCATATTTAAGCCCTTTTCTCTTCAGTGAGTTTCCCCACCAACTTGCAAAGTAATGTTAATAGTACGCCAAGTATGTATTAGAACATTTAATTAGGAAACAAGCTCCGCCACAATTCAAGCCCCTTAAAAAACACACCCACCCATGTTGTAATTCAACGCACGCTTGGAAGACCATATAAAATAGGCAAAGGGTTTGGACAGATGGATTTTATTTCTATGCCACTTTTCATTCAAAAGATCCCAAAGCGGCTTACAAACAAATAACAGTAACATGGTAGAACATAATCTTACTGTGCATTAAAATACCCATATAAATAATGTATGTAGCATTAATTACGTGAATTAGGAATTACCTGAGCGCACAACACTCTTAAGTACTTTTGTTGTTGTTACATTTTAGCCTGACAAACAAAATCGAATATGCAGAGAATTAAAGTGTATTTTTACATTGCATTTTTACAAGATAGCAAACTAGCAAACTTCAAAAACAGTAATCAATAACAGCAGCAAAAGCGGGGGGTGGGGTGGAGGACGCCTTTAGCACTGTCTTATGCATGTAGGGGCCCGTGACCTGCCCAGAAGTTGCGGTTTTTACAGCAAAACCGGACTACCATTGCAACCGGCATAAGTTGCTGGAAAGGATAATTAACTACGAACACCCCGTGTCCCCCCCCCCCAAAAAAAATTGGGATCCCCTCCAAACCTATGCAAGCCTTGCTGTAAGGCAGGAAAGCTCCTTAACCAACCCATCGCCCACCCCCAGGGGGAGGTGTTGGCTGCCAGTCCTTCCTGCTGCTGCTGCCGCCTAGTGGAGCAACTGAGTCATTTTTGACTCTGTGGCGTTTTATACACCGACGTCCACAAGGGGGTCAGTCAGCTGTGCTGTGCTTGGAGCCCCGTTTTCTCGCGTTTTCTTCCCTGGAGGCCCCTCCCCCCAAAAAACACCTCCTTGGAGGCCCCACTGGGCTGCCTCTGCTGCCTGTTCCCCTCTGTCTCTCCTGCTGCTTATCAGCAGCAGAGCCAAGCAGCAGGGCACTGGGGGGTGCGGAGGTGGGGGAGGGTTGGCAGGCAGCCACAAATGTTAGGGCTTTCAAGGGTGATGCTTGGTTTTCCCAGAGGATTCTTCCCTTTGTGTTAACCCTCCCCCCCTTCTCGTTATTATTTATTGCATACATATCCCACCTTCATCTCCAAGGAGCTCAAGGTGGCTCCATGATCCTCTCCTCCTTCAATCCCCACAACAGCCCTGTGAGGTGGGCATAGGCTGAGAGGCAGTTCCCGGCCCAAGGTCACCCCAGTGAGCTTCATAGCCCAGAGGGGATTTCAACCCTGGTCTCTCTCATGTCCTGGAGACCCGCACTCTAACCACTGCATCGCACTGTTGTGTTTCCTCTGGCTTGTTCTCCCAAACCTCACCTAGAGGCAGGAGGTGATGAAGTAAAAGTGGCTTGGCCTCCTCCTCTCACACACACACCCTGGGGCAATTGCCGCTGCTCTTCCTCCTTCTCCCGTTGGCCGCAGGCGCAGATGCCCCGAGGAGGCAGGGACAGTGGCGCTGAGCAGAAGGGGAACAGGGACGGCTGCCCAGCACTAGGCGGGGAACAGGGAACAAGTGTATGCAGTGCCAGTTTTACTATAAGGACTGGTCAACTTCTGCCAGGTCATCGTCCCACATCAAAGCGCTCCTGTAGGTGCTGAGGTCATTCACAGAGCCTCTTTGCTACTGTAACCACTGCTCTGTAACCACCGCCTTTCCCATTCCCACAGGGCCCCATTTGCAACCCCTGCTAAGCTCACGAAGAAGGATTTTGCATGTTTAGGAGAAGGAAAGTGAGTGTCCCGGATTCTTTGGGGGGGAAATCTGGTAACCATAGTGTAAATAAATGAAACTTTGCTCTTTGAGCTTTGGGGTGCTGAAGTCCTCCTTGCGGTGGAGACAAAAGATGAAATACCACATATAGCCGGCAGGAGTCAGTGATTGCCTCATAGTCTCCCATCCAACTTTTTTGCCGTTGTTGATTCTGCTTAGCTGAATAAAGTACTAGTGGGTCACTGCCACCAGAGCTATACGTGGAACTCCGCTATCAGCTCGTCTTATCGTGTATTTGATTGCTTTTTTCTGTATAATAAATCGCCTTCTGGCAGCAAATGTTCACAAAACAATACTGGAATAATAATAATAATGATGATTTTATTATCTATACCGTTTCCTTGAATGGCAGCGTGAGTTTCCATTCGATTTAATTAACGAGCCTTGTTTGCTAGTGTGAGATCCCCAGGCACTCTCAGAAGTTAGCTCCCCCCCCCTCAGGTCCTGGGCACCCCCGTCCCCAAGGAAGCCGGAGGTCCGCCATCCCGCCCGCCCCCTGGGAGCAATCAAAGGGGGGGCGGACGGTGCAAATGAAGCCCCAATAGGCTAATAATACATTTTGCTCATCGGGCATTGGCCTGGACGGTGCATGAATGCTGCGGATGATTCACGGAAGGAGGCTGGCTCCCCTCAACCGTTCAACCGTTCAACCATTTAGCAAAAAAACAAAACAAAAGGGGATTGCGGTCCTTTAATACTACTCATCTGCTGTGCGGAACAAAGAGTTTCTACTAGGTATTTATGGGTTCGGGCCATTCTCCTTCACGACGGCAGGTGGCGCTCTTCGCCCACCGTCTGCTGCCTCGAAGCCGCTGGAGCTCTAGACGCCAAAGAAGTTCAGCGCTGTCCCTTGCGAACCGAATTGGCACAGCTGCACGTCAGCGCCTCTGTCTTTTTCTCTTTCTTTTTTGTAAAGCGACAATGTTAAAAACATAATTATCACCGTCTGTAATTTTCTATGTTTTTATTTCCTTCCGACCTCACTGTTTACAATTCTTTCTTCCGCCAACCGTGCTTGTATTGCTTAGGTTTTGCTGGCCTTTAGTCACAGTTGATTTTATTCGCTACTTTGCCCTGGCTTCTTGGCTGTTATTTTATTTTGTATTTTAACTGTCGTTTCTTTTGTGATCAAAGCCTTCTGAATTCAAAGGAAAGGCGGTGTATAAATATTTCAGATAAAAATAAATAAATGTGCCTGCAGCAGAGGATAGCATTTAATGCATCTGATGTTGTCCACAAAATCTTAAGCCACAATAAATTTGATAGTCTGTAAGGTGCCACAAAACTCTATATTTTCTTTTTGCCAACAGAACTATTCATTATCATGATGAATTCTGCCATGGATTGTTGCCTGCTTTAAAAGTATCAGGACCTTCGGCTATCAGGCAGAAGGAATATGATTTTTCTGTCTGGTCTTATGGGAGCATCAGCTAGATTCTAGTACTGTATATGTCATTTCATTTTACATTAGATTAGCTATCATGGAGATAGGAAAAGTTTGTGCCTCCTTCATGTCTGCTTTTTTTGTGCAAAAAAACCCACCATTGGCAATATAAAAACAATGAATACATATATATAACAAATGCACACAAACACATTCTGGTCTGCTTTACATGCCATACTGGCATTGCTTTCAAAATACAGTAGATATGCTGTGTAGTACTGGATTTCTGCAGGATAAATTTAATTTAATTACAGTGATCTGCTGAATAATTGCTTCTAATATGGATCCTCAAATATGATATCCATGTCTTAGGTTTGCTGAGCAAGAGAAAAAGATTTTGGGGTGAGCAAGCCAGTGAAACATTTTAAGTTCACATTATCTAGTACAGTACACTTCTGGAACAACTAGTCAATATTTTTTTCCTGTTAATGTTCCTTGTGCCCAAATTGAAAATAAAAACAAAAATCCTCAATAGAAGCTGATTTTTCAGTAATAAGTAAAACCAAAATAACACTCCACAGAATGTTGTTTTATAATTTAAAGAATACATTTGTTCTATTTCTTTGGTTGGTGGGGGGAAACTGGACAATGAGATCCAGAATCTCAAATGTATGTGCATATTTTCTAAAATGTTTTTGTATTTTCAAACACTTTTCAAGGTCAGTGGGGGGAAGGGGAACTAAATGACCCTGCTTCTCTGCAAGAGCAGTTTGTAGCATAACAAGTCTGTTATCCACTGGTTCAAAATGGCCCTGATATTTGACAGCCTCTGTTCTGACTTAAATAAAAATATCTTGACCAGTTCATCATAAATACTCAAGTATAGCCACATGAATGAACAGCAGTTTCTTTAAAAGGTGGTTTTGCTTATGGTTTATAGTGCTGCTATCCTTTCAGAAGTCTGGATGTTTTGAAATGCAAAGAACCCCCTTTTTTCATAGCAGAAGATCAAATAATTCTAAGCAGGCAGTGCTATAATCCATCTATTCAACTTGTCTCTTCTCATTTGGAAGGTCCTTCTCATGCAGGATTCCGTGGATTTTAAGCTGTCTTTTCTGAAAACTGCTTCAGGTCCCTTCCCCTCTCACCTAGAAATTGCATAAAGAGAAAGGTACATTTTCTTCCTTCTGCTGGTCATTACAAATTGCACCCTCTTTGTATAATGGAACAATGTAAACTCCACCTAGTCCCCAGAGTACCAAAAAAAATCAAAAATCAAAAACAAGAACACTCAAGTGTTCTGCTTGTTGCTCAAAGGATCTAGATGTCACTCTTTGTGAAATAGCAGCCGTTTTGCATTTCTTTCTTCCAGCACTTCCAGCTGTAACAAATTTCTCGAGACCCTTTCCTCCTTCCCCAATATTGCCACACAGTGACGGTTTGGAATTCTTCCTTTCCTCAGCCTCTTTGAGCTTTTAACCTTAATTCTTCAGCATTCTCCACCAGCAGTATATTTTTCATTGGCAACGTGAGGGTTAGTAATGATCCCATGCAACATACAGACTGATAGCATCTTTGCACAAACCTGATACTTGTTAGGGTAGCGCAAACTTTCAGCCACAAGAAATGGGACAATTTTCACTTTGATGGCTTACTTTAAAACGTTAGGGTTGCCATCGTATTGTTTTTTATTGGCCTTGTTCCAGGGCTTTTACCAGCAAGCAGTCACTTGGAGCGACTTCTCTGTGGCTCAGCTCAGGGACCGTAGTGCTCCTTGCTTCCACAGCTCAGGAGGTTTTATTGACTATGACCTCTAGGATAGTTTAGGAACTGGACAGTTCCTTAGAAACCAGCTTTTTGAGGCTTTTGCACAGATCTCTCTGGGGTGTGATTATCCTTTGGGTTTTTGAAGGGAAGGCTATTTTGCAAATCTGCTCAGTACAATTCAAGATGAACCCTGAAGCTCGTGAAAATGGACTCTGCTCTTATGTCAATACTTGCCTTTCTTATGAAGTTGCTATAGGAACAAGTAGAACTGTGATAGTATTTTGGGGGCAATGCTGGCATCGCCCTGAGCAAGAAATGGGCCTTGGCTTTTCTGTCCAAAAGAAGCTTTTCACTGACATAAACTCAAGAAGCACAATTCTACTTCTTGATCCTCATTTGTTTGCAGGGAGATTAGACTATGCCGTCTGTTTATTACCAAAAGTCTGAACTTTGGGGGAAGCAAGTTTGTTATGCAAGAGCTTCAAATCAACTATAGGTGCACAACTTGTGATTGAATCCCATCCAAAAATATTGGCAGTCTGGAAATGCCCATAATGAGATAAAAACTTTTAAAACAAAAGATGGTTTTTTCTCTGCGTCTTTTCCCAATTCAAATTTTAAAAGTACATTTTGAAAGCAAATAGTACCTTTTTAAAAGGGTGTGGCTGGAGGGTCATACTGGATCATCTGAAGATGGAGCTGGGGAGTAAAATCAATAAAAAGCTCTAAACCAAAATGAGTGCTGGCGTGATAAGGACAATGTTTGTTGGAACTCTTAGGTTGCAAGTGGCTGGCTAGATGAAAATCCTAGAAAGATGTGAAAATTCCTGAATGAGGAGGGAGTCATGCCTGGCTGCTGCCTAGCAGAGGCTGTTGACCTAGCCTTGTAAATTGTACTTGTAAGGTCATTTCCTTCCCCGATTAGATTTTTTTTTTTAAGCCACCAATGTGAGTATGTCAACATGGAGATTTCCTACTGTGCTGATTTTTTTCCTTTTAATGATAAATGACAAGCTGAGGATATACACAGATCCAGACATATCTCACCCTCAGTAAGATATGTGGATCCTAGAATCAAGGTTATTTAAAATATCCCTTGTGTAATCTGCTATGCCCTTCTGTTCAAGGAAAGGTTTTTGATGCAGTGGATGCCTCTACTAATGGAAGAAGAAGGGAAGCTCGTTCTGTGTATTCTAGAGTTGCCATATTTCAAGAAGTAAAAATCCGGACACGAAAAATTGTTGAGAATTGCCCAATAGCCTCGCTGCCACTGCTGAGGCCACCCACGCCAGAGCCAGAGCCAGAGCCTGGATCATCCATGCCAGAGCTGCCCATTCACAATTTTTTAAAACCCAAAAATCTAGGACATTTGCTTTAATCTGTAAAATTCCCCACAGGTGGGCATGTAGGACCCTCAAAAGAGGACATGTCCAGGAATTCCCAGACATATGGCAACCCTATTCACCCTTCCGTTGCAGCTCCCAGCACACACCCTGAAAATGGGCTTCAAAGGGTTGGGGGCCCCTCCAGAGCAATGTGAAAAGCAGCAAGGAGAAGAGAGAATAGGCAAAAATGGGTTCCTCTTCCTTTTCAGTTAGTTGGGGCTTCCAGTGGATCAAAGGCCCTTTTGTGACCTCAGGGATACCAGCTGCGTCCTACCTTGCCAACTGTGTACCCTGCAACATTTCTCTGATGAAAATAGGGATGTCCTAAGGAAAAGTGGGACATTCTGGGATCAAATCAGAAACCAGAACAGCTTCTGTAAATCTGGGGCTGTTCCTGGAGAACAGGGACACTTGGAGGGTCTGCAACTGACAGGCGAAGGGAACTTTCAGCGACATCCTAAAGAATCAACTACATGGGCTTAAATCCATATCTGGAGAATTAATTGCATTTGGGAATTACACATTCCCATTCCATACAGCAAGCTCCATGGTAAAGTATATGATGCTTCAGAGATGTGTTATCTCTGTGAGATGTGGCAGGGGAGGAAAGGGAGGGGAGGGGGAAGCCTAGATTGCCAGACAGTGTTTTGTGAGCATCTGTTACTTATAAAAACAAAACATTGTGTCCAGTTTGTAGAGAGCACTGCAGAACGTACTGTAATACCCCGTGCACAGAAAGCATATCTGCTTTTATTTCATGTGAGAATAATTCAGAACAACACTTTTATCAGCATTCATCAGCAATAAAACAGCAGTGCTTATGTGGCTTACAGTCAAGTACATGGTGTTATGATATATGCGCCCAGCAGCCAGCAGTGAATTGCCCGGAAATGTACCTCATGAATGTGTAAAAATCCATTCTAACTAAATATGATGGAAAGAAATCAGGGGCATGTGAATGGGCACTTTTGGTCATGAGCTGCTCTTCTGCTTTTCTAGATTTGAGATTCTTGGCTGTCACTTTTGTGAAGGAAAACCCTCTCATTCCAGAATGTGAGGAATATCACATGCTAAATTTATCATAAAGGCAAAGGGACCCCTGATCATTAGGTTCAGTCATGACCGACTCTGGGGTTGCGGCGCTCATCTCGCGTTATTGGCCGAGGGAGCTGGCGTACAGCTCCCAGGTCATGTGGCCAGCATGACCAAGCCACTTCTAGCGAACCAGAGCAGCGCATGGAAATGCCGTTTACTTTCCCACTGGAGCAGTAGGCTACCTATTTATCTACTTGCACTTGGATGTGCTTTCGAACTGCTAAGTTGGCAGGAGCAGGGACCAAGCAACGGGAGCTCATCCCATCGCGGGGATTTGAACCGCCAACCTTCTGATCGGCAAGCCCTAGGCTCTGTGGTTTAACCCACAGTGCCACTTGCATCCCACTAAATTTATCACAGTGACACTTAAAAAATCCACTTACCTTCTACAGTGTTCTTTAGAGCAACCTAACAGGAAGACGTAATCAGATTTTTGTCAAGTATATTCACAATGATCAAACAGGATGTATTAAAGACTGGTTATTAAATATGAATATATGGATGACTTTTAACATTGTTGCATATAATATATATATAATCCTAACCTTCATACTTGGGCCCTAGGTCTTGGCTGTTTTACGCTTATTCTACCTGTAAAAGTTTGGTTGGAACAGCATTCTTACAAATGAGGACTATTACAGTAGGTTGGGTATTAAGCACCCATTAACTTCCAGATAACCCTCTTATGAAACTTCAGAGCAATGGTAGCCACCGCTGGTAGTTCACTCCAGTCTCCAGGTGTTGTGAGCTACAACTCCCACCATCTCTCACTGTTGACCATGGTGGTTGGCGCTGGTGGGAATTGTAGTCTACAATTTGCAAAGAGCATCACATTAGCTGCCTCTACTTTAGAGTCTTTAGGTGTTCAGAGCAATCCCAAGAATGGTAAACAGCTGTGGCACACACACACATATACACAAAGGATAGCAGCAGCAGTTGACTGTGCTTGCCATGGTTTGAAGAAACCACCTTCCAATTATCAAGCAGTGGGTGCTTAGCTTTTGAACGGCTAGACTGTTTTCAAGCATTTCAATAGAGTTGTGCCCTGTTTTTGCCTAGCTCTTTCTGCCATCTCTCCTCCCTTCCCAACTACTCCAACTGGTGGGCATAACACATTTGGTAAGTGGTCATTAAAAAAAGAAAAAAGTTTCCTCAGTGTACCAAATTTTTCTTCCTATACACAAAGATCCCAGAATATATTTCAAGGCTCTTGGCAGACAAATGATTCCGCCAGACGGAATTTATATTTTGATAAACTGGCATGTAGATGTCTTGCATTACAGCGTACCTCATGTACTGACAAGTCACAGTGGTGACATTCAGAAGATTATGGCAATGCTTTAAGAATGATTCAACATGAATCATATCCATTGCTTGCACTTAACTTAACCAGGCAAATGCAAACAGTGACACAAAGCTCAAGCTGAAAAGCATTTGGTGGCATTCATAATTGCTTAAGATAATAAGAATTGGCTGACCTTTAGGCTAACTAGTGACCAGCAATCCAAGACATTATAAAATCTTCTCCATCTGACTTTGAGTAACCCAGCCTGTTTTTAAGCAGGGCTGGCTTTCTACAAATCATGTCAGTACGATTCCTCCTTCCTCAAAGCATCTTCTGGAACTTTTGTAAAAATTGCCAAACCAGACCTGACAGCTTAATGACAAGAGGCTGATGAGAGATGATGAGCATGTTGGTTAGATTATCTTAAATTAAAATAATTTCTGGGGAAAGTGTATCTTCTGACTCTATGGTTCCCTTCTAACTTGCTTTACTTGTTCCTTTGTAAAGAAATGGCTTATTATGACAACGATCCTAATGGAGTTCCATCAGCGTTTCATACTGGTAATACTCTGTGATTTAGGTTAACAAATGTGTTGATTCTATTTTAACTGACTGCCAAACTAGATGTGATCAGATTTCCCAGTGTCCTTTGCTTTGCTTCAGAGCAGCTGTGGGGTGTGTGGGTGTGTGATGATTTGAGAGGTCTACATTGGCTCCCAGTACGTTTCCGAGCACAATTCAAAGTGTTGGTGTTGACCTTTAAAGCCCTAAACGGCCTCGGTCCTGTATACCTGAAGGAGCGTCTCCACCCCCATCGTTCAGCCCGGACACTGAGATCCAGCGCAAAGGGCCTTCTGGCAGTTCCCTCACTGCGAGAAGCAAAGCTACAGGGAACCAGGCAGAGGGCCTTCTCGGTAGTGGCACCCGCCCTGTGGAATGCCCTCCCATCAGAGGTCAGAGAGATAAACAACTACCAGTACCTGACATTTAGAAAATACCTAAAGGCAGTCCTGTTTAGGGAAGCTTTTAATCTGTGATATTTTAATGTATTTTAATGTGTGTTGGAAGCCGCCCAGAGTGGCGGGGGGGGGAACCCGGCTAGATGGGCAGGGTATAAATAAATAAATAATAATAATAATAATAATAATAATAATTAAAGAAGTGCTCGGGAAGGAGGGTCCAACTTTAACCACTTTTACCATTTACGCAATTTACTGTGCTTCAGGATACTTGTTTATAGCTAAATATCAGTCTTCTGCGAGACCTATGAATTAAACAAAACAAAACAACCCACCCCGCCCCCCCCAATGAAAATGGATGCTGCCTCACCCACCACCAAAAAGCATGCCTCCATTTTCCCCATAGAAACCAGGGGCTGCATTATGCACAGACACATAAATGGCTGCATGCTACCCAGAACAAGAAAGGGGTAGTGAAGGGTGGGGAAGATGGGATTGAGCAAAGGGCCAGAGAACACAGCCCATAAATATTCCATCAAGGTGCAGACAGGAAACAGTGGGATACATATGAAAAATCTAAGACTAATACCCCCCCCCCCCAAATTGGGTGGTTGTGCACCAAAGATACAGATTTGAACCCCCCTCAGGGCCAGCTCTAGGTAGAGTCCCGGTGGCGCGGGGCGCCGGGCCGCTGTGCGATCTCCACCCCTCAGCGCCAGGGCGCCCGACCTGTTCAAGACTGCCCTGACCCCCCCCCCCTTTTGTGACATAACCCCTATCTGGAAGCACTCCAAACCAGACCCTCAAGCTGGGACTCATTCCAAGAGGGAGGACAGATAGGTATCTGCATTCTTCCTTAGCAGTCTGACTATTACTTAGTTATATTTAAATGCACTTATTCTTATGGGCTACAGCAAGATTCCGTCCTCTTGTTCCTTTCTGTTTTACTTTACTTTACTTGAGGGGACATGGGTGGCGCTGCCGATCAGAAGGTCGGCGGTTTGAATCCCCATGACAGCGTGAGCTCCCGTTGCTCTGTCCCAGTTCCTACCAACCTAGCAGTTCGAAAGCACGCCAGTGCAAGTAGAAGGTAAATGGTGTTTCCGTGTGCTCTGGCTTCCGTCATGGTGTCCTGTCGCACCAGAAGCGGTTTAGTCATGCTGGCCACATGACCCGGAAAGTGGTCTGCAAACAAACACTGGCTCCCTCGGCCTGAAAGCAAGATGAGCGCCGCAACCCCCTAGTCGCCTTTGACTGGACTTAACCGTCCAGGGGTCCTTTACCTTTTACCTTTACTTTAGCATATAGCATTACTTGCAAAACTTCCTCCATCAAATTAACAGTAACATGAAATGATTGTACTGTTGTATATGGAAAGGGTAGAAGAATCCAAGATTCAGATCCCTCTTCCACCATGAAGCACAAGTCATTCTCACCCTTCCTGAAACCTTAGGGACTCTCTGCCAGTCAGTGTTGACAATACTGAGCTAGATAGACCACCTCCGGTGTTTATGTTTCTTACCAACCTCATGCCATTGCTGTAAAGGAAAAAAAGGTTTCTTTCAAGTCCTTGGAAGAACGAGTGAAGAAAACAAATGCTACACATTCTATTATTTTGACCACAAGAATGATCCACAAAGCAGTTAAGTGGCTTGTGTGGATCAGTTTGATTCTTTTCATGCCAGTTTTCGGTGGTTAAAAAATAATATCAACATAAATGATAAGATAAAAATGTTCTGCTTTTTAGATGAAGCTGCCTAATGATTTACTTGGGAGGATAGTTCAGTACAGCTACTAATGTGAATACAGCGCTCTCTCTCTCTCGCTCTCGCTCTCGCTCTCTCTCTCTCTCGCTCTCTCTCTCTCTGTGTGTGTTAGAATAAAGTGATTACTATTTATTTCCCCCAGACATTAAGTATTGGGAGCATTATTTAAAAAAGACAAAACATGCACAATGCCAGGTGAGGCAAAAGAAAAAAGAAAAGAAGAAGAAGCAGAGTCCACAGACGTGCTCAGGTAACTAGGTTTGCTCTTATGACTGAAGGGGGGAAAATGTGATCAAAGTTATCGTCCTCCCCTGGTGTATGTGAATATAAACTAGGAAATGCATTGGAATATGTAACATGATTGCATTAGAAGTGGCACAGAGGTGCAAACATATCCTGTGACCTTGCTATCTGCGGGAGACTGGGATGCAATCCAGCATTTTTTATCCCTGTAGAAAAGAGGGAATGTGGCATCGTGTTCAGCTAATTTAGTAGAGTTCAACTAGAGTACAACTTAAAAGTCCTAAAATGGGGCACATAATCCTGTAGGCCATGTGAGAGGGATGGACTAGAGCTGTTCATATTCCTCCTGTGTTCCTCTCTTAGGCACAAAATTACTGCTAAGAATGGCTTTTTAATATAAAAATAAAAAGCGGGGGGGGGGGGGAGGAAAGAAAGCCCAACCTCCTTAACACAATAATGGATATATTTGGAAATCTTTTCATCCTTCTTTTGGAGCCAGTGTACGTCTCCAGCTCTTTACTACTTCGACTTGTAAGTATGGAACATATTGCCGTCCTAAGGAAAATCCTGACTTGTCACTACTTTGGCACCTTCTGAGTGGTCTCCTTGCACTGTACTGTATCTCAAAGTACTTTACAGAGCAATAAATTACAATACCAACAGCCATTATGACCTCAGTAAGATCCATGGGCAGCCAAGAACAGCTCCACTGTTACCATCAGTTAATTAGTTGTGCTATTCATTAAACAAGGGAGTGTGAGCCAGGAAGCTATCCATTTTCTGTTTGCTAAACTGAACAGTGTCCTAGAATGGCAAAAGAAGGAGAGAGAAAACCAGCCACATAAAGAGCCACTGCGAAAAGGAAGCTGGAAATCAAAGGCAATGTGCCTTGCACATACATGCCTACAGCACATTTGGGTGGCACAACCAAATATTTAGGAGAACACATGACAGGCCAAAAGTGTCTCTTTTTGGTTACAAAAGTAGCTCTCAGATTTTGTATTAGCTGCTCTAGCTGAACCAATGGAATTTTGCAAAATGGTCCGTTGGGTGCGACTGAAATGAGGTCTAAGTTAAGACTCCTGGTCAGCCATGGCATTAGAAACAGGGATGTCCAGATCTCACTTCAGTCTACTCACTGGATCAGTATGGCTTTCCTTTAGCCATTGAGTTTATATGTCTTTAGACCCAAGCCTGTGATTAAACAAAGGGGCACGATCATTTTGAGTCAAATATTTTGTCCTTCTGATGTTCTTAAGCCTTAAAAACAGCTTTTTCGAAAAGATAATGAAAGCTGCAAGACTCTCCACAACATACATGTGGACAGATGGCAGTAGAGTTCTCCATCCTCCGATTTTTTAGTTAAATATTATATCAAGACTCAGTATGACCAAAATGTAATCAAAATATTTGCTCATGATATTGAGGCTGCACAAGCCATTAAGTCCACCCACCTGCCCCTGTCTCTCTCCATCTTGACTACTTGCAAGGAAGCTTACCTTTATTTTGTTAAACAAATATTTTATGTAGCTATTCGATTTTCATTTATTTCAAATATTTATAGGCCACATTTCTGACAAAGTCCTATCAAGGCAGCCCTGCTTAACTGAAGGCTTTTGCGGAGTGAGATAGGGTTGCCTTGAGATCTGCATTTAATTTATTTGTTATTTGTAATGTTGGGGGGGGGGAAACAAGCCTCGCAGAAAGCATTTTATACCGTCCATATTTCACACTGGAGAACTCAGGGTTGTATCTTGTACAATTGATGTCAAGCTGTCATTCCTTTTCTCTTTCCAAAAGGATTCCTAGCTGGGTTTCTTGAGTGAGGAATCCCAGCCTTCGTCGAGAGCAAATCATTGCTGAAAGATCAGCAAGCCTTTATGTTGTCAAAACAAGACTGGTTGTAATTTTCTCTTTCTGTGTTTACAGAAAACAAGGTCTTCCTTCCTGCCCTCTTTCTGTCTCTTTCTGAAATACAGACAATATGCTACTAGAAAGCTGATATTCTTTTGTTAGCTTGTGTTGTAGTGTCTCTTCATATCCTGCCACATTCTCTCTTGCCTGGGTTCTGTGTGTATGTGTTTGTTTGCAACCCTTTCCTGCTCCTGTGAGACGTGTGAACTATATATGGCCTGGGAAATCTGTGGCACTGTTGGTATTTTTAAACTGCCTTGGCCTCCGGTCTGAACACTGCTGTGACGCAGATAACAAAATTTGCAGTTTCTCATGGGAACCCAGGGATACCCCAACAATTGCTTGTAGTACCTTAATGTGTGTGCATTTATTTGTCCTCAATAATACAAACCACACCGGCCCTCCTAATAAAAACTCTGCCCTGTTGACATCTTTAAAATCAACTATGTATGCACCTGAAGACTGGCTGGCGTCAAGCTGCTTCTTGGTCATGAGCATGTGAAAAGCTGCAGTTCTTTCATTTTGTCCCACCATTTTTTACACTGCTAAACTGGCAGGCTCTTTCTCTAAATGCAGTTTGGTCCAAATGGTGTAGCACTGACATCCAAAGGAAAGGTTCTGCTGTCTGCAGTGTCAAAAGGTTTGAAAAACAATTTTTTTTAGTTGTAATTTTCTATTTGTATATATGTTTGTTTGTGTGTTTGTATTAATGTAATGTAACTCCCGATGCCACTAGTGGGCAAACAATCTTGATTACTGTATATTCCTGCGTATAAGACTATTTTTTAACCCAGGGAAATCTTCTCAAAAGTCGGGGGTCATCTTATATGCCAGGTCGTATTTCTTATATGGTGAGTATATCCCAAACTCTTTATTTTAACTGGAAAAGTTGGGGGTCATTTTATATGCCCAGTCGTCTTATACGCCGGAATATACGGTACACATTTATTTAAAGACCAAACAAAACATTATAACATAGTGGGAGAGGCTGAGAATGGATTGCAAAGAAAGAAGCCCTTTACCATTATGCCCTGTATGAAATGCAACATTTCTGAAGAACGTGGCAACTATTGGAGAAGATGCTGAGCTGGATAAACAATAGCATGGTTCAATGTGGATTATTTTAAGACTGCTTCCATATGTAAGATTTCAAAATGCCATCTCATACAATGCCCCACTTTAATTAGAATTTACACAAAAAAAATTGGGGGGTGCAATTTGTGGTGTTTTTTTGGGGGGGTTGACAGCAGCCCCTTTTTCATGTTCTCTTCAAATGGCAGCACAAAATGTCATCTCTTGTCACAAACCGTTTCTGAAACTCAGCTCAGTTTCAGAAGTAGTTTGCCGCAAGGCAGGTGGGAAATAGCTGGCGTTTGAGAAACAGATGTCGAAAACTTCCCTGCTTTTGAAAAAATGGCCATGTCATTCTTTGGATCTTGAACAACTCCGGTAGTAATCTAGGGTGGTTGCTTTCCTTGTTCGCTGTGGGAACAATTACAGTATTTGAATATTGTTTTCCAGTCCCCTTTTAATTTATTTTCTCAAACTTAAGCTGACTAATGCAGTTCTATGCAGGTTTATTCAGAAGTAAGTACCTGTGTTTAATGCTGCATACTCCCTGTTAAGTACATTTAGATTGCTGTCGGGCAACTTCAGCTGTTGGGAAATCTGTGACCCTCCAGATGTTGTCCCATCAGTCCCAGTCACCATGGCAACAAGCAACATCTGGAAGGCCACAAGATCCACACCTGTGTTTAGAAACAGAGATGGTGAATTAAATGACCCAAATTTATATTTATTCATTTATTTATTAATTTGGTGTGTGTATGTTTACTTGTTTTTCTTCATTTTGCATGTTCTTGATTAAATAAAAATATATTTTAAATAATTTTTCAAGTAATACATTGTCCGTATAGATCTTCCTTCCACTGCTGGTCTTGGTTCTTGAATAAAGCATCACTGCAAAGAGGTTACTGTTTGAATTTTATTTGTGCATTTCAGTATTATTCTTTTTTAAAAAAGAAAGAAATAAAAAGAAAAAACTGTGAACATATTGTTTGGAGACAGCATCTGCTGGAAACACCCATACCCAAGAGCATTTTAAAACCTTTCTGCTCAACATACTGAGAGTCGTTGAAGGAAACTCCTGCATTGTTTGTAACAGGAGCATCATGAGAACCATTTTTCTTATGATACTTCAGTGTATTAAGAATTTTCCAAAAGTCTATGAAATGTCTTGAGTTTCTTAAGCCCATCTCTTCGCGAGAGAATAATGCCTCCTTTTATTTCAAAATATTGGAAGATGTATTTAGAAATAAAATCAAGAAACCCCCTTACATTAAGGGTACTGTGCAATGTCTGGTTATTAAGAAGCTTACTGTACTTTCCTTTAGCTACAGATAGGAATAATGGGTATGGTTCAGTTTGTGCTTCTCATAACTGTTTGCACCACACTCTAAGCCAGACCTTGGCTTAGCAAGACCACACAAACGTGTGGGCTGCTTTAGAGGAGCTTGCAGCTGCTTTGCTCTTCCACAGTCCTTTTGGAGGTGTGTAGGTAGTAGCTTCGGACTTTCGGGTGGCTGGCATGTCGCCTACTGTGCAAAGGCATGAATCACGTTTGAATGACCCGCCTACATTTGCCTCTGGCTCTGCACACCACTGGCATGTGCCCCTCAGAAGGTTGCTTGTGAGGGAATGTGGCCCTCAGGATGAAAAGCCCTGAAAGAAAGCACCAGGCACTTCAAAAATGCACCATCCAACTATGTCCAGATATCATCATCACTGAGCAGTTACTGAAGAAAGTGAGAAGATCTGTGCATCTGCTGACCACAACTACTGGGCATCATGGTAGGGCAAGCCTGTACAGTATAAGCAACTTGCAGTGGTATGAACTGGTTATGTAACTGAAAAGTGCAGGCTGCTAAGAAATTCTGGGCAAACACAAGACAATACAAACACAGGATTTAGTACTGCAGCCTTCTGAACTGGTTTTGTGTACAGATGTTTCTTATTGGGACTCAAGAAGGCTAGCAACTAAACACCTAAGCTACCTTCTTAGGATCACAGTGGAATAAGTTTGCAGGGTAGACCTCTGGTAAAGAAATGCTATTTAACATTAATGGTTAATATTAAGAGAGCTGAAACATGAGTCAGCTTGGCTTGGCTTCGTGCAATGTGGCACTGAAAAGGATCGAGGAATCCAGAGCTGAGGTTCTCCACCTTTGCATTATTTGAAGCATCATTCCATCAAGTACCTGTGATAAATCCAGTGATCGGACGATAAGCAAGAATATTACATGGTCATTTGATGAGTCCTCAAGTCATTCTTCTAGTGAAGGAGTTCAGAGCTCTAGCAGATGTTTAGCTTCACCCTAGGACTTCAGGGCATTGTGAGAACCAACATACACACCATACATTTAAAGCCCATTTTAAGCACATGCCTCCCTCTAAAGAATCCCGGGAACTGTAGTTTGCAGTTCCTGCACTAAACAAACAAGATTATTTGGGAGGTCATGTGCTTTAAATGTATGGTGTGCATGTGGTACTTGATGCATCATAACATCATGGAAATAATGAAAAACAAACCAAAAACCTTGAGTTGTATCACCCTTCAGACAACATTCAACAGATGAAATTTTTCACTACTGCACATGTGGGGTCCTAGAAGGGCCTTCCTAAATTGAATCCTGTACAATTCTACATGCCAGCAGCCATCAATGGTCATTTTTGGGTCATCATGAAGGCATTGTCTTCTGTCTGACTTGAAATAAAGCCAGATCAGTTGCAAATCCCATAATGATCATGCATCACATAGAGAAGTGCCACACTTCTATAGTTTACCCACAGCTGGAGAACTGCTGTACAAAATTATCTCCCATTCTGCTGCCTAAATTCCTTCATTTTTGTATCCATAAATTATCCATCTCTTATGCAGACCTCTGTCCTGGGTAACATTCCCATGGAATCTCAACTAGGAGCTGTCCTTTCATTTTCTTTTAAACTAAAGCTCTGCCCTGCCTCAAATAAGAGAAAACAGATACATCTTCGCTTGTGGAACACATGCTGCTTGGAACATGGCAGTCATTGGCCAATATTTACAGTTGGAAGTTAACAGCCAGTCATTTAACCCAGAAGCGACACTTAATTTTTGAATTTGTTGCTTAGTTGTTGATATTCTATTTAAAATAAAATAAAAGATCTACATCTTCTTAAAGGGTTTAGAAAACGACACAGCTACAGCACATATTGCACTTTGGTTTCTATGGCAACAGGTAAGGGGCATCAAGTATTGGCATCTTCCCAGCTTTCTGTGCTTCGCTGTAGCTGCATGCTGCTAGCCTGAGGGAACTGGTGGGAGGCTGTCCATCAGCCTCAGTGGTGGGGAAATGGTGCCACACACACAAAAAGGCACTGCCTCTGCTCCCATGTCGACCCATTGTGTGAGGCTTGCCTTTCAGACAGAGGAGTCCCCCTTTCCTGTTTGTTCAATGAATGGAGGAAGGCTGGTACTAGCAGACGTGACAGATGAATGAGGCAAAGGCCGAGCTAGAAGAAGAACTCAGTAGCTGAATCACGGTTGAACAACATGACTTGAGATAAATGACTTCCTCCACCAATGATGAGACAACAAGGCTGAACAGGAAGAGTGACAACATTATCCGTTCAGGAAAGAGCAGGCATTTATGGTGGTCATTTTCTTTTACCAAAATAGATGAAAGGAAGTAGATTGTGTTTTGGTGGGGTTTTAGAAGTCATTCATAGTTCATCATAGTTCACTTGGGTGTCCAGGTTGAAATCCCTGGCTTCAAATACCACTTCAATCAACGAAGCAAATGGAAGATCTTTGGACAGTAACTCCAACGTACTTTACAAGGTGGTTGTGAAGATAAAATAGGGGAAGCATGAGCAAAATACGAATGGAATAAATCAATACAAATTGATGCACTCTGATGCCCCACCTACAGACCCAGGCAAAATGTAATCACGTGAAGAGTTGGAACAAAACTAAATGATTTTCTTTTTAAGGGATTGAAATTCCCTTATTCTTATATCATCAAAATTAAATTACTATTTTTTTTTCAATTGTGTTTTGCATTCCAGTAGTAAGGCTATATGTTGAATTGCTGTCAGCTGTAATTCTATTTTGTTAATCTGAGACCTAGCTCTTCACTGCAAAGAGCACACAACTTCTGTGTATTCCTTACCCTTCCATCTGCCCTCTCTACTGGTTTCCAGGGTGAATAAGAGGTGCATTCAGATGCAGACATTATTGTATTAGTTTGTCTGGTTCTAATGTTAGTGCTTTTGTCCCACTTCCTGATGTTCATTTTATACTGCATTCCCTGTATTGTTATGGAACTGTGATCTTTTGATCAATATACTGCCATGTTGTGCTAAATTTCATTCGCACCAGTGGGCAGGGTAGGACACAGCAGCATAGCTATATGTCAGAATACTGCCCCCAATTTCATCACACAGCGTGATCCATGAAAATGGCAAGAAAATTGCAGCACAGAACTCACCCAACTTTCCAGGTTAATGGGGTTGCAAAATGATGTTTATCTGAAAGCAATTTGTTCTTGTCTCAGGATATCCTGCATCCAAGTTTCTACTTATACAAATATCTTGTGGACACGATGGACAAAAGTCTTATTGGGTAATGATTAGCCAAGATATTCAAACCCAGCCACTTTTTTTTTTAAAGACAAGTAGTACAACAATTTCCTAGGTTCACACATGAACGAACCACCAGTTTGATTTATAAAAGTAAAGAGTATTGTCTGATGTCTGCAGAAAAATTATAGGTGTTATGGAAGTTGGAGTTGTGATGACGGCAGCCTAATTTCCTGTTCTGTACACACTGGGGTTTTTTTTGGTCCCACTGTAATCTTCGGTTGAACAGGGTCTTCAAGTGTTTGAAGCACAACAAAAACCTGTTAACGGAGGCGATAGTGAGATGAGTGTGTGTACCATGGACAATGGTGCCTCTGTCATTCCACCTTCAACTGCCTGAAACAAGTGCTGTCTGTTTCCAGTGTTCCTTTCCTTTTTGCTTTTGATTTTTTGCGGCACGCACAGTTTAAGCAGTCATCAAGGAGAAAAGCAAGACAGAGCCAGGGGAAGCTGAGTAAAAGGAGAAAACAGTCCACCCCCTGCCTCCGCATTTGTTTGTACTCTCTTCTGAAATAAGAGAAAGGCGAAACTTATGGCAACTAAGCCTGGAGTCTGTCTAGAAAGAAGTGGATTGATTGGTGTGGTTTCTCTTCAGCCACAATGGTTAAGTGCGATGTACAGGCTGACTGGACTCGTGAACATTTTCGGCCTCTGGGCCTTCTGTAGAGGAGTGGAAAGGGCTCTACAAATTTTAGAATAAATCAAGCAAATGTACGCTGTGTAACTGTCAATGCAGAAATATTACAGTAAATTTGGTGATGTTTTTGCTGGGTGCTGTCTACTTTCACTGTGTTTCAATCAGGCCAAAGGAAAGGATGCAGCCCGACTTTTCCCACTGGTTGTTGCTGAAGCATCTCTCTCTTTAACAAAACAGCTGTGTTTCAAAATAAAAATAAATTTTGCCCTTTCAGATACAGGAAGTGGTAAAGGAAAAGGGAAGCAGCAGCCTTTTATGCCAGCAACTCCAAATTCCAAATCCTTGCCTGGCTTGGCCTCTCTCTCTCTCTCTCTCTCTCTCTCTCTCTCTCTCTCTCTCTCTCTCTCTCTCTCTCTCTCCCTCTCCCCCTCTCTCTCTCTCTCAAATTGACTGCTCTTTTGTGCAAATCTGGTATATAAAAAACTAATAATAATAAAATACCATAGGTAAAGAAATACCTGCGTTCATACCCATAATGGATTTTAGCTTTCCTGGTTCAAAGCAACAGACAGAGATGATGATTTTACCACTCTTATTTTCAAATCATATATATACTCTCTCTCTCTCTCTCTCTCTCTCTCTCTCTATATATATATATATATATATATATATATATATAGGATTTGTGTTTCCATTGAAACATAATAATTAAAGGTGCATGCACTTAGGTAATCTTTGCATGCCTGCAACATATTTCAGGTTACTTGGTTTGGAAAGACACAGAGACACATTTTTAAAATTATTTTTGACTGCTTTTTTATGCAAATCTGATCTAATGAAAAGCTTGCATATTGAAACACTTTTTAAAAATGTAATAAATACCCGCATGCATGCACACAGCAGACCACAAGATTCCAGAACTTATGGTGCGTAGGGAAGTAGTGTTTGAGGGGAGGGGACCACAACCCACCATGTGGCTATATCCCATCAAACACCAGCCACCAGCATAGATATGTAACGTTGAGATAGATTTCAGGGCCTTAATATTGAAGGCCTTCATGTGTAAATGAAGGTGCAAAATGTGTGCTGGAAACAGTGACTCAGAACATCAAAGCCAGGTCGCACAACAAAATGCACATCTACAGTAGCTCAAGAATACTACATGGACAATAGAACAGCTTTCAATAAAACAGAAGCTGGCCAGCTCTGCAAATCATTAATGGCAGGATGATAAAAAAATTAATCCCTTGAATAAGTTGTCTTTTCACTTTCATCTCCTCCTCTTGGGGTGAACTGTTCACTTTTTATTATACAACTGACAAAAATTGAGAGTGTTCAAGGATAAAGCAGCATGTACACATGCACACATAGAAACAAAAGCCATATGGCTGCAATTAGATCTATTGCTATGATATGTACACATTTGAGCAAATCACAGATCCCCCTCTCACATGAGCATCTTGTTATGCGGTAAATCACAGTCATTTACTGGAAGAGTTTAGAGAGCGAAGGACATATTAAACCAAATTTAGTCTAGATAAATCTCTGCTCTAATTAATGCCACCTGGGCAAAATGATTTCCATACTTAATCAATAATAGCACGGTAGTTAAGCAGGGACAGATAACATCTATCCTTCAAATTCCAATACAAAATGTATACATTAGAATGAAACATCTCTCCCTAGTGTTCTGGGATGGTGATTCTTCTCCTTCCCCTCCTCCTATTGGAGTTTTTGATAGGCACATGCTAGATTTTACCTCTGGGATTGGAAAAATCAAATTGAGGGCATCGTCAAACATCAAAGTACAGCAAGGTTTGTATATTATCAGCATGTGCAAATCTGTATGTAGAGACACCTTCAGTTTAAACAGAAATATAGTACATTCAATCATGGAGAGGAAGACTTTGACCAGGTGAATGATGGGCCTGCTTAGTCTGCTGACCAGGAGCCAACTGTTGATGGTCATCTGCAAGGCCCCTACTCTCCCTTCTTATGGTTCTTCATCTACCAGACTTGGGATTGGACAGCCCTTCAAATAGAAGATGCCTTCAAACAGAAGCCTCTCCTTTGTATAGTAGGATACATGGCCACTTACTAGAAATGACAACTGCATGTTTGCAGACAGTGTAGGCCACTGAATGCAGGTGGAATAGACTGTTTCTTTCAAGCCCTGACTTGAGGGTTCTTCTTCTGTTCTTATGGTGAGCAAGACTGTAGCCCAAATGTACAGACAAGGAGGCATAGGCCATCAAGAAGCAGTGCTCCCTTTTCAAAGCAGAAGAAATGTTGGAGGCAGGGCAGGGAAGGTATCTCCCTCCCGCTCCCCGCAAATGCTTTGGAAAGGCAAAGGTGCTTGAGTGAAAATTGAAAACAGACAACAAAATTTTGGCATAGTTGGTGGGGCGGAGGTGGGAGTTGACAACACAATGGTATGTGAGAGATGATATGAACAGGGAGCAGCCCTTGAAGAACTTCAAAATGAAAGCAAGTAATTTGTAAGTGGGTATTGTGTGTGGAATCAAGGGTGACAAGTGAAGAGATGACAAGACCAAGGTACTTTACTTAGAGCTCAAGGGGGGGAAATGCCTGGCAGAAGATTTGTATTTCATTCTAATTTAAATCAGGGGAGAGATTGCATTCTCCAGGCTACGGGAAAAATATGCTTTATTAAGGAGGAATACGATGATCTTGCTGGGAATCCTAGCCAGGTCTAGTTGTGGGTTTTGGTTCCTCCCAACACTTGTAACGAACCTTTACGTTTAACTCCCCAGTGAGAGATCTGCCCTTCCCCCAGAGAGAATATTATCTTGATCAAGGGCCAGTCCTACCATTAGGCAAAGTGAGGCAGTTGCCAAAGACAGCAGATGCTGGTGGGGTGGAGAGAGGGGAAGCAGCATCAAGGTGATGAAGGCCAGAGATTTGTGTGTCACACACTGAGCTCTTTAAGCTAGTTTGCTGCCTTCAGGTGCAGCGCTGGGCTATGTACACATTAGTAGCTTAAAACTCAGGCATGAAGTCTGACTTTGGATTGGTTTCAATGTCTTAGCTTAGTCTGCCTCACAGAGTTGTTTTGAAGAGTATGATGGAGCTGTGTATATCACAATGAGCTCCTCGGAAGAAGGGTGAGATAAAAAATATACAAGACTGAAAATCCTATGGGATGAGTCCTTATTATTTCCATTTTACAGATATCTATGCAAGTAATAAAAGAGTTGATGAAGAATAGTTAGAATGCATGTGCAATTAAAGCTACCTCCAATTTAGTTGTAAATATTATTTTGTTGTTCTTTCTGGATCGTAAGCACTAAAGCTACCATGCAGGATATTTTAAAATGTGCCTATGCAGTACTGTAAGTGATTATCTGAAACCAGTTACAAGTTGGATTTTAGAAAGTAACTAGAGGTTCCAGAGGGAAATGCTGAGCAGGACACATACTTCAGTCTTCCAGCCCTGACTGACTGAAAGTTTGCAACTGTGTGCTGCTTTCTGGTGCCATTTAAAACAACAGCTGAAACAATATTTTTTCCCTGCACATCTCAGAAGTCCTCTTGGTGTGCAAAGCCCCTGAGTTTGGTTTCCCCTCTTATTTTCCCATTCGCTCTGCACCTACACAGGGAGGACCCACTTTGGGCACAGAGCTATGGTAGTGTTAGCCTCAATACAGACATATTTTTTTTACACACTGGATTGTATCTGATTAAGTAATACTTAAAGTAGAGCCTCATTACTAAATGAAGTCCATTGATTTCAATGGATCAACTCTGAATATGACTTCATTTAATACAACCCATGGTATTTTTCTCCATTATGAAAATTTTCGATTTATTCAAACCCTTGCCTTTCTGTTCTTTAGCTAGACCTGTTACAAATATCCATTATTGCACTGTCATGCGATTGTATGCCCCCTATGAATGTGGGAGGAGGAAAGTCAATAATTTCATGGTGAATGATTTCCAAAATGTTCCATTTTCCCACCTTAAAAAGAGGTGGATGGGTTTCCTTTCTTTCCTTTATTTCGCTGGCAACATACCTTTCCCCCACCCCCACAATAATATATCTAGCAATGACATAATGCAGGGCTACATCATCATTTACCATTGTTCCGGTACCCTTTCTTGAAGACGAACTAAATAATGTCGACCAGATCACTCTTACCTACATGTGTTTGTTGACTTGCTTAAAGTGTTCATAAAGGGTTGGTGATATTGTGATTTGCTTTGCAGAAGCCATGCTGATTCTTCCACAGAAACGCCTATTCTTCTAAACGTTAATCGTTCTAGCTTGAATAACCTGGGGCAGAAGTTAGGCTAATGAGTCTGTAACATTTTTGTCTCCATGTGGATACTTTTTAAAAATTGATATGACACTGGCTTCCGTCCAATTCTCTGGTACCATGCATGTAAACGTAAAGGGACCCCTGACCATTAGGTCCAGTCATGACCGACTCTGGGGTTGCGGCGCTCATCTCGCGTTATTGGCCGAGGGAGACAGCGTACAGCTTCCAGGTCATGTGGCCAGCATGACAAAGCCGCTTCTGGTGAACCAGAGCAGCACACGGAAACGCCGTTTACCTTCCCGTTGTAGCGGTACCTATTTATCCATTTGCACTTTGACAAGCTTTCGAACTGCTAGGTTGGCAGGAGCTGGGACCGAGCAACAGGAGCTCACTCCGTTGCAGGGATTCGAACCGCCGACCTTCTGATCGGCAAGCCCTAAGCTCTGTGGTTTAACCCACAGTGCCACCCGCATCAATACAATGCATGTATTACATTGCAATTTAGCAATTTAGCAATGCATGTGTTCAAATTAGTTCTTTGAAAGTCATCCCTGAAAAACCAGGTTAGGTGTGGGTACAGTATCAGATTGACATTTTTTCCACTGTGAAAACTGGTGTAAAGGAAAGAGCTTGAAAAAGTCCTAGCAAATTCAGTGCTATTGCTGACTAAGATAAGCTCTCTTTAAGTTGGTGTTGTCTTGCTCCTTTTCCTCCCACTGTGTAATTTAAATGTTGTTGAGGCAGGCAATCGGAATAGGACTCCAACTGGTCATAAGAGGGAGACATTTCACAAGGGCTAGTGGAGCACAGAAAAGCAGAGCAAAAGGATCTTTTGGGGACTTTCAGGATTGTGGAGTTTGTTGTGCAGTATGAAAAAAAATGGTCTAGAAATGTTCTAATGAATCATCCTATTTAAAGAGTCTGACTGGTCACTCTGTTTCCTAGTCTGTATGTATTCAGACAGAAGAGGCATCACCCATGAAGTTTTGCAACATTTAAAAACAAAATACCATTCAGTAGAAAAGCTAGGGAGAACTTTTTTTGTAAGACAATCTGTAGTGCTTTAAGGAAACTCCAGTAAACAAATAAACAAAATGGAAAAGGCGGGGGGGGGAGCATGCACCGACAGCTGGACATTTTTACAGGAAAATATCATCCTGACCTTCCCTAGGTTAAAAGCTATCAATCAAGTTTAAATTTAGCTCCCACGCAGTCCCAGATGAACAGGAGGCAGTCAGGGCAAGGAAAGCTTAACGCCTGAGAATGTTTGTACTGTGTGGCAAGAAAAAAAAATTAAAAAGAGCCACCCAGGCTTAAAGTCAACAAAGGGCAGCCTGTAAAAACAAATGGGGCTGATGAGAATGGGGCTGCCACCAGAAAGCTCATTAGAGGCCAGATGCAGCCACTGGGGCCGTCTCTCGGCAGTTTCCTCATAGACAATTCCCCAGTTCCATTGATACCGCAGACCTTCTGACTCAACAGCTCTCCCTCCCCCCCGCCTGCCCCACAACCCACCAGTATAACGAAAGAGCCCAGTCACCAGTTCAGATACAATGCACAGCCCCGGCATGAGATCTCTCCCTTTCCTGAACTCCTCTTGTGGCGCACTAGGCTGCGGCTGAAGGCAAGAGGGATGAGAAAACAGGAAATGTCAATGTAATTGTCCAGGAAAGCAAGTGGCTGGGCGGAGTGGCGGGGAGGAAAGTCATTGTCCAGGTCACTCATCAAGCTTGGACATAATTGGTTCTGGACTTAGGAGCTCAGAACCATAGAAGCTCATTGGGCATCTGTGCACATATGTTCCAGGTCAGTGGCAGCAGTCTGCCCTAGGGGTGTGCGTTAAGTGTTTTGCATTTCATTCCTCAATTTGCTCACCTTATTAAAAACCTAGTTCACTGCATGATTCATTCAGGGGGGGGGGAATGCTTTTCATTCATTCATTCATTCATTCATTCATCACATTTGTTTAGTTTCATTTGCTTCACTGTTATTTCTCATTTTCCCTACTTCCTCCTTTTTTATTTGACCACTGCAAAGCTGATTTCAGTAACCATTTCCACTGGCCACTGCTTTATTTTTTTCTAGGATACTCTGCATGTTGCAATGTCCCAAAGTGCTGCAAAGAGTGGCAGCTCCCACTGGTGGCCACCGTGTCGTTCGCCCCCCCCCCAGATGTCTGGAAGTGATCCTAACATCCAAGACATTCTAAGGGGAGGTGACTGATCTTCACTATAAAAAGTGCTGCTGCACTGAGCTCTGCTAAACCCACTGACATTGTGCTGCATCCTTGAACTATTGTTTGCACATGAATCTGGAATGGCTATTGAATTATTTTCTATTTGTTGTTTGATATATTGCTATTTTTGACATCGTTGCGTTGTTTAGTTTTTTGGTGAGCTCATATTATAAAGCAAGCTGCAATAATTTTGTGTGTGTGTGTAAAAATGAATTATCCAAAATGTAAAAAAGGAAAGGTTAAAATTTTCCTGCATTGTTACTCTAACGAATATGGGGAAATCCTAGTCAGCATTATTCTTTTTTTACTTTTCCAGATGTATTTAAATAATAATAATAATTGTAGTCGAATGCTTGTGATGAAAAGCTGCATTGTTCTGGAATGCAGGGACAATTTTCTCAGAGAAACAATGCCAGAGAAAATCTTTGAAATGACTCAGTGATGCTTATTAGTAATGGTGAAGTAATGAGAGGTAACATGATTTCAGGGATGCAGTGGAATATTGTGTATCTTTTTGTGGCCTGCCTGAAAGCAGGGGGGTGAGCAAGCCTTTTTCTCTGAAGGGCTCAGGGATAATATGGGCTACATAATCTGAGTGGCAGGGGGCAGGGAAGCCGAAGCCAGTGGTGGATGGACTCAAAGCAAAAAGCAGCCTGGCCATCCTGTCTGTCTGTCTGTCTGTCTGTCTGTCTGTCTGTCTGTCTCTTCCCACTCAATAGGTTGCCAAGAGAAGGGCAGATCAGTCTTGCCAGAAGGTTTAAATGATGGCTTGCAGAGCCATGGAGCCCTCTACCAAATGATTCAACCAGACCAGAGCATGCATGTGACTGAATCTATCACGATTTATTCAAATCACAATGCTTACGTTCGGTAGGCTTTTCATATGGCAGACATCCATACCACATAATAACCATATTTTGCACCATTTGATCTTAAATGATTTATTTGTTGTTGCTAGACTGATCCCTTACTATAGAAAACTAAATAAAATAATGTTCAAAGTGGCTATAGTGAGTGCCGATTCACAGAATGTTGTTGGAAGGGACAAGTCACCATGCAGTGACTTTCCCTTTTTATTTTTATTTTGCAAATATGGGCTCATGTACATGCGTATAGATGGAGTACCCCTGCACATTAATGCATTCTGGCTGTGTGGGGGATGGGGAACTAGGTACACTGGCATTTAGGACTGAGGTCAACCAGTGTGATCCGACTTCTGCCTTGCACATTAGGGGAATGTGCAAGGCAGTGTGTCTGGGGGTTATCTGAACACCCCTTTTGATGTCTTGTCAGATAGATGAACTCCAAGAGCAGGGTCACTGGTGTGATCATGTTTCACACCTCCACAGCCCCGCATAATGGTATTACATAAGCTTTGAACAGTCTTCTGTGCAAGCAGAAAAACACCACTTGCCTTTGCTGATGTAGTACTTTCCTTAGGAAGCAAGCAGTAACTCAACACACATCTATGCATCTCTGGGCCTAGTTTATCATGCTCCTGAATCTTCTGGTGCCCATTCTAGCCTGTGCAGTAACTGAATGCCCATTTGTCTTGAGATGGCCTAAGGTTAGCTGGAAGCACGGAGGGGCAGGAACAGCCCCGAAAGCCTCACACTGGCTGGGAATGTCACCTGCTGCCTGGAGAAGGGCAGACCCCGCAGGCAGCAGAGGTCAGCTTCTCAAGTGGGATCAAACAAAAAATGACAGGCGTAGGCCTTGCCCATAAAAGGACCTCTTTGAGGTCAATAAAAAAGCAATTCATTTTCCCCCTGTCCCCGTTTAGACCCTTTGGAGCAGGCAAGTATGAGAAAAGGCCTGTGAACGGTTCTTGTTTGGAGCCTGGCCAACCAACCGAAGGACGCCCAGGCTTTTTTCACAGGACCTTTAGCTGCCACAGCTAACCCACAGCCAGCTTCAGCTGCAAATTCGTCTTCTGTGCTGCCTTCCAGGCTTTCGTCCGATCCACCTAACCCGCCCCCCCTTGCAACTCCTACCTCCCCCAGAGTTGTCTGCTCACCACATTGCACGCCTGTGCCAAAGCAGCTGTCTCTTTGCAGGCTAAAATAGTGAGAATCCAGGACAGGAAATGCACAAGACCCTCGCAGACAGGCAAGATGAAAAACTGACATTTTGTCACACGTCGCCTTCTTCCTGTAACTCGCCCTCTCCTCCCTCCCTCCCTTGCTTTTTAAGGAAAACTGTTTGCATCACATTTCGGTTAACCTTCATATTAACTTTTTAAATATATGTGTGTGTGTGTGTGCGTGGGTGAGAGAGCGATAGATCTCTATCTGACAGAAGAAGCATTGCTCTCCCTTTTCCAGTTCCCACGAAAAGCCTTCCATTGCAGTGAATGTATGACCATCCAACCAAACGAATGGGTGTGCTGAAAAGCGTAGCATATGAAAAATAATCAGGAAAGGTCAGGCTGTGGGCAACATACATTTATGACTGTGGGAAGCAGCAGAGGCTGTTTTCTTAATAAAAAAAATATCCAGCAGACACTATATATCTGTGCTTCTGTTCCATGGGTCTGTATATCTTCGTTGCACCCATGAAAACAGATATCTTGGTTTTTCTCCCCTCCAGTACTTAATGCAGTGTAACACTAAGTTAATTGATGTGACAAAATCCCTAAGGTAAAGGGACGTGGGTGGCACTGTGGTCTAAACCACTAAGCCTTTTGGGTTTGCTGATCAGAATGTCAGTGGTTTGAATCTGTGCGATAGAGTGAGCTCCCGTTGCTCTGTCCCAGCTCCTGTCAACCTAGCAGTTCGAAAGCACACCAGTGCAAGTAGACAAATAGGTACTGCTGTGGCAGGAAAGTAAACGGCGTTTCTGTGTGCTCTGGCTTCCGTCTTGTTCCATTGTGCCATAGTGATGATGGGCAACAGCACTCTGAATTAGCAACAGGTAACTGGGACCCAGCTCTGTATTCTAGTACAGAAAAAGGGAATTTGGATCTGAAAAGCCAATTAATATCCACACTGAAACAGTCAAGCCAGTTTTTACTCCCATCATCACACAACAGCTATGACCTAGGATTCAGTCCTCCTGTGAGATTATGGCACTGGTTCCTCCTTCCTTAGCCCTACCTCTGGAGTCTTTCAGAGCACCGACATTTTATGAATGAAAAGCTGGTATTTGAGCTCACTAGTGAAACGCAATTTTTTGCATGCCTGTGTCACGCAAACCTGGGATTTCTTAGGGGCCCTGGAGTTCTGACACACTCATGGAGCATCCCCACTGCAAGTGCTGTCCTGCCTTGTTTCTTTCCGTATGATTTTGTTCTTATGTAAGAACATAAGAAGACCCCTGTTGAGCCACACCAAAGGCTGGTCTCGTCCAGCATCCTGTTCCCACAGTGGCCAGTCAGAAGCCTTTTGGTGACTCCACAAGCTGAACCTGAAGACAAAAGCTCTCTCCTAAACTTGTTACCCACTGGAGATCTGGTGCATCTACTGAATGCACAGAGGGCTCTAGATTAGGACGATTCCCCCCTCCCCTGTCTATCCCATAGCTGCCAAGTACCCCGTTTTCCCCGGGAAACCCCTGTTTTTACTTACCTTTTCCCGGTGGTCCCCCGTATCACTTCGTCTCCCGTTTTTTTCCGTTATTTTCTCCTGCCGGCGGCCTTTTTTTTTCTTTCCGATTTGCCCTTCTATGGGCACCAAAAATGGCCACCGGCGGCTTCAAAAGTCGCATCTACGCATGTCTGGAAGTGCATAGAAGCGACTTCCGGGGTCGGCGGCAGCCATTTTTGGTGCCCATAGATGGGCGGAGCGATACTGGAAGTTGCGTCGACGCACTTCCTGACATGCGCACAAGCAACTTTCAAAGCCGGCGGCGGCCATTTTTGGTGCCCATAGAAGGGGAAAGCAACACCGGAAGTTACGTCGATGCAACTTCCGGTGTCACACAGCTACCGGTCCCATATTCTGCAGTCCGGGACTTGGAAGGTAAGGTCTATCCTGACATTATATCTGTTTCAGTATCTCTACAGCAATCTGTACAACTGCTGTAATAAGAAAACAACAAAACACCCAAGCACAACTGGAGCCTTAATCTGAAACATCTGTACTAGTGTAAAGCACCAGTGACGCTGCATGACATTTCTAGAATACCAACATAAATCCTTATTCTGTGATGTTGTTCTGGTGCGGCTTTGGGACGAGTTGCACAGTTACTGCTTAATTGCTGGTGATGCACAAAATTTGCATCAAGTGTCTCCACAAGCCAAATTCTCCCTTCCTAATCAAACTCTTTACTGAAAAACTAGCTCTGAGCAAACTGGAAGCTGTTCTCACTCTCTGTCTGGTATTATAATCCAGATGGGGAAAACAGTGAAAATCTGCTGAACGGGCCCCAAATATATTCAAGAGGCTTAGGACCCTCGTATCTATGGGACCGCCTCTCCCAGTATGCCCCGCAGAGGACATTAAGGTCCACAAATAATAACACACTGGAGATCCCAAGTCACAAGGTGGTTAGGCTGGCCTCGACCAGGACCAGGGCCTTCTCAGTACTGGCCCCAACCTGGTAGAACGCTCTGTCTTTTCATAGGGCCTGCAAGACAGAGCTGTTCCACTTGGCCTTTGGTCTGACCCTGGGGTTACCCTCCCCATATGTTTTATCTTATAATGGTTTTATCTTACTTGTAGATTTCTAATTTTAAAATTGAATTTTAACATAGTATTAATCTGCATTTTAATTGAATTGTTTCTTTTATACTTGCGTTGATATTTTTGCTGTTAGCCGCCCTGAGCCCGGTCTTGACTGGGAAGGGCGGGGTATAAATAAAATAATAATAATAACAATTATTATTATTATTATTATTATTATTATTATTATTATTATTATATTACAGGAAACCGTGATAAGGATGCCAACATCTCACGGGTCCTGTATTTTGTCCTGCAAATGTTGACACACTTCTTTGGAACTTCATAGTAAGCTAAAGCAAGCTCTTACACTCTGCCTCCCAGCTAGGATCGCAACAAGCTCTATTTTTAATTGTATTTTATAGGTTTTATATTAAAGTAATGAGCATGATCCATGGAAAAGTAAGTGCATTAAAATTACATGAATCTCACTAAGAGTACTGAACCTGAGCTTAAAATAGCCCCCACTGGAATGTATGGGAATGAACATTAACTCTGGCTGGATCGTGCCCCATCTTTGATAGCCAACAAAACAGCGTTGCTGAATGTTTTGTTAGACTCAGATTTTTGCTGTTTCAAAAGTATTTTGGTTCGCAATGAAAGGGTTTTTTTTTAATAAAAAAAAAGTGGTGATCTCTCATCCTATACACATCCAACCCTTACCAGCTCAGGGCAGGTAAAAATAACATATGTGATATACTTCTAAGCTAAATGTACAGTCTTAAAAAAGTTAAACTGATCCATTCCCAAAATATGATAATTTAAATGCATCTGTGCAGGTAATCAATGTTTAAACATATTAGATTGTCTTAGACCATACTGTTTTTAAAAGTATGTACAGTGGAACCTTGGTTTATGAATACCTCGGTTTACGAATTTTCGGTTTACGAACACCGCGGACCCATCTGGAACGGATTAATCCACTTTCCATTACTTTCAATGGGAAAGTTCGCTTCAGTTTATCAACGCTTCAGTTTATGAACAGACTTCCGGAACCAATTGTGTTCATAAACCGAGGTACCACTGTACTGTAAACTCATTGCCATTTTTTGGTCTCTGCAGATATTTATCATTCCACATAAGACATAATATGATGTGAGGTGCCAGTACGGCTGCTGAAATTCTCTGATGCTGGAAGCATGGGATCTATGAAGAATACTTAAGGGGCTAAAACATCAGTGTTTACAGTTTCCATCTGGATTGATGGAAATAATTCTAGAAGAGTTGAAAGTGGTTTGGGGATATAATACACGTGAGAGTATGGATTAGAGTAAATATATTCCAGCTATTGCATCTTGCAGGCCACATATTAAAATGGGAATGATGTGGGGAGACATTGTTGAATGACAGAAGATGAAAATGTGCCTACATCAAAGGGGCAATTATTTATTTGGGGTGTTTTCACACCTATGGCTACAATAAGGTCAAATTATTCCCAGGTGTAATTTGACACTAAACTCCTTGGATACCTTCTCATATTGTGCTCTGTTCATGTCAACTGGCAGTGCCGACACAATATGCACATTTCCTTAGGCCTGGGACCACCACAATTCAGTCAACGACTAGGATACACATCTAAAATTGATTAGATTGTGGTGTAGTGGCTAATGCTGAAATTCCTATTTAGCCATGAGCTCAGTGGATGACTCTGGTGCTTTCTCTATCTCCCTTTCCTACCTCACAGGGTTGTTGTGAGGATAAATGTATGATACATTTTAGATGTCTGGACTTATGGAATGCAATAATTTGTGTTTTTATTATTGTATCCTTGCTTTGATTTATACAGTATATATTAAGCAGTGTGTAGGAACTGAACGGTTTACAAAGAAATAAAAACCCTATATGAGTTGGGAATTAACGGGGCTCATTTGCTTCCTTTTCTGGCAGATAAACACTTCAGGAGGTTACAGGTAGGTAGCCGTGTTGGTCTGAGTCGAAACAAAATAAAAAAATTCCTTCAGTAGCACCTTAAAGACCAACTAAGTTTTTATTTTGGTATGAGCTTTTGTGTGCATGCGCATGCACACGAAAGCTCATACCAAAATAAAAACTTAATTGGTCTTTAAGGTGCTACTGAAGGAATTTTTTTATTTTACTTCAGGAGGTGTTGAAAATAATGAGGTACAGTGTGGATTGCAGGCAGTCTGGTCTGTAGAAGGGATTAGGACAGTAGCAAATGTTTTTTGGTGTTTGTTTCGTTTGTGGGTTGAGATTTATTTCAGAAAGGCAGCAGTAGGATATAGATAGGGAGCTGCTTACAAAGACACACAGTGGAAGATCTGAAGAATTCAAGGTTGGTGCAGGAGGAAGAAATTTATGCTTCCTGTCATAAAATCCTAAGAACTCTAAGAGAAAGAGCCTTGCTTCAGAGAATTTTGGCAAGTAGGGAAGAATCTAGATAGGACCAGCGGGATGAGGTTATCCTGCTTTATTTTCATTACCTCTTTTGCTCTTTGGGGATTGTTTTGCGTGCATTATAATAAATAATATAAGATATAAAAGATATGAAACAATTGATTAAAATACAGCTTAAAAACAAGATTAAATACGGTACAACATTAAAATGCAGCCTCATTTCAGTAGAAAATCAAATCAAAAACTGCTTGGGGAAGAAAATGTCAAGTCTTCACCAGGCCAATTATCCTTCACCAGGCCAATTATACGTCTTGCGAGGTACCACTGTATGGTTAGAGCTATCCAAATATACTTTAAATATCAAAATCAATGCAATATAGCCTTCAACTCTGGCAATGTCTTTGGGCTGCCTGGATGGAGGGTAGGATAGCCTACTAGACAAAGGTCAAGTTCACATTTGCTTCTGGCCCCGCCCACACACTGGAATAGGGTCCCTTGAAGGCTTTCCATAACGGAATGTGGCCTGTAGACTGTTCTTCACGCCTTACTTACAATGTTCACATACCTTTCCCCAGTGTCACGATGGCAATTGTTCCCATGCCGCAGATGAAATGAGCGTTAAAACTTCTGCCAGATTCCACAAGATTTCCAGAAGGGACTTTTACCTCATGTGAAAGATCACACAAAACATGAAAATGATCAGATAAAAAAACGATGGGGAAATGAACTAAAGTGCCATCTGTATGTAGCCTTGGAGTTGTGCTGTCAGCTATTTGACCTCTACCACAGGGTGCTTTCGGGGACCCAGGTGGCACTGTGGTTAAACCACTGAGCCTAGGGCTTGCTGATCAGAAGGTCAGCGGTTCGAATCCCTGTGACGGGGTGAGCTCCCGTTGCTTGGTCCCAGCTCCTGCCAACCTAGCAGTTCGAAAGCACGTCAAAATGCAAGTAGATAAATAGGAACCGCTACAGCGGGAAGGTAAACGGCGTTTCCATGTGCTGCTCTGGTTTGCCAAAAGTGTCTTTGTCATGCTGGCCACATGACCTGGAAGCTATACGCCGGCTCCCTCGGCCAATAATGCGAGATGCGAGAGTGCAACCCCAGAGTCAGTCACGACTGGACCTAATGGTCAGGGGTCCCTTTACCTTTACCTTTACAGGGTGCTTCAGCTCTGACGCAGCATCCTGGATTGGTGGTCAATGTCAGTGGAATCCCTCATTTGCACCATCCTGCCAGTCTTCTACTTTGAATGACGAGCCATAAAAGGCAGAAAGTGCTAAATTATTGGATTTTAGTCCTTTCCCCCTCCCAGTAAAGTAGATTAATACATGACTGGTTGAGTTTGAAAGCAAACATCAGAAGATGGGATTTAAATAAATAAATAAATAAATAAATGCCCACCCCCGCACACCCCAAACCCATTCCCTTTGCCTCTCAAAAATGCAGTCTTTAATTCATTCAGATAGAAATGGAATGCTCGTGCTAAGCCATCAAAATGTTCATAATTTCTTAAAGATGTTCTTTCATATGATGCAGAATCATCCAACCCAATAAGCCATTAACTTGCTTGTATGCTTTAAAAAGAAAAAGAAAAAATCTGAGCCAAACAAACTTCCCACTTCCTTTCCATTTGGTTTCTCTATGAATGAATCCTTTTCAGGGGAAATGTTAGAAAGATATTTTCAGATCCCTAGACAATATAGGATCAGACCACAGAATTAAAGTGTTTTCTTTGTCTTATGATAGCTTTCTTGTGTAGGTATTAAAACATGCTTGGATCAGATCAATAGTTTCCTTTGAATGCAGCTAGAGAGAATCAAATGCTTAAGCCAGCAATGCACTGCCATTATTATCATTTTTAGAAAGGAATTTAGATACTTCAGTGTTTAAAAAAGAATGCCCTGCAGTTTATTTAACATACAAATGCAAAACAATCAGGTCTGCATGTTAGGAGGAGTTAGATGCTGCTTGCCATTGGTGCACATAGAGGTAAAATAACATCGGTTTAAACTGGCCACTACTTGATTTAAGTACAGTAGATTAGGTTGAGAGGACTTTCTTTTAAAGCAACAATTCAATTTTGCATTTACCTTGCAGTGGAGTTGCATGTGGAACTGAGTTATGGAGAAAGTAAAGCTAGAATTGTCAACATGAGGTCAGCAGTCCCAAGAGCTTTGTTATTAGGCTGTAGAAGACAGCTGCCTATGAATGTCATATTATAGTGAGCCACAAACAGAAGATACTGTACTGAAGTGACAAGGACCGAAGAGCTCATAAAAATACTTTTAATAAACCAAATCCACTTGGCTCACACAGTTCAAAACATACTAGTATGAAGCTGGACTGTGGAGGAAAATTATGTCCCGATCTCAAAATACATAGACAGCACAGCATAACATTTAGATATTTCATCAGGTTAAATTGTTTGGCATGAGTTAAAGCTATGTAGATTCTTGTGCTCAGAACAGATGCCATTCACAAGTTGAATGGCAGTCCATAGTCAGCTTGATTTCTGCATAATAGAAATGCCAGTGCATATCCTCTGACTAGGGGCTGCTCATTCCAATCACCAACCACCCTGGCATCCCCCCCTCCCAGCACACACATTAACCCCCTGGAGCAGCCTTTCATTAACCCTTTCAGTTCCACAGCCTTTCTTTACACCCCTTCACCCCCAGGTCCATGCCTCCCTGCTCCTTTCCTGTACACACCACCCCCCATGGTAAACTTCTACATTTTCTTCTCCCCACATATTGCAACAACTAGGCACCCATTTCACCTTCTGCTCAGTTATGAAGCCAACATCCCCTTCTATTCTACAGACCCTTTCATGCCTCTGCTTTCATCCTTAACCCTATTCCCAGGCATTTTGCTCCCTCCATTTTTGCAACCCCATTTGCACACCCACTTCACCTTCGCTGCTACCTTTTCCCTCCAGCCCTCTCCTTACCTTTCTGCCATTTTCCTCTCAGTTCTTCCCACCTTTCTGCTGTTGTTTTAAGCCACCCAACTTTCCCGCTCTCGGGGTCTCTCATTTCTTGCTCCCATGCCATGTGTCCACTGTGGTTGTACCACCTGCCTTCTCATTTGCTCCCCTGCCCCAACCTGACTTCATGCAAATCCACTACAAATCCTCCAGTGGAGGCTGCACAATGACAGACTTAAGATTTTTATCTACATAGGAAGATAAAGCAGCAGCCATGCTCTGTATGCCAACAGAATTGCAGGGCTGGTGGTTCAAGTCAAAGAAGCGTAACAACTCGATTGCTAACTTCCTCTCCATAAAAGAAACATTGTTTCAAGCAAGCTGGCCTAATGATCAAGTTTACCACAGGAATGTGTTGGCAATTATAGCAATCAATGCAGAGCTTTTTTGTTTTGCTTTTGAAAAATTCCCTCCCCTCCCCCCCAGTTTGACTTATCTGATATCTACTTAGTGCTGAGGGGGATGCTGTTCCTGGGTTATTGCTGTTTTGGATATGGAAAAGGCAGTACTGGGGGCTTCCTTTTAATTATTAAAGGAATGGACTGCATTGCCTTTCACTGCCATATGCAACAAAAACACCCGTTTGCAAGATGCAGAGCTGGTGTGCTCACACAGTGCAATAGCATTGCAACAGCATTACAGTAGCATTGCCCCAAGGTATCTTGTGTTTCTGTGCATACTTCCTATACTGCAGTAGTGATGCGGCTATTGCCTAAAATGCACTTGCCTAGTAGATGCACCATCCAGCCATTATAGAATTGGTTAGGCAACTTGCCATGTGGATCAAGGGCCAATCCAACGCGATGCTGCCCTCAAGAAACTGAGCCTCTTGATTTAAACATGGGTCTCATGCTCCTTCTTCAGCATTCATGAAAAATACTGCCGCCTCACATCTGGTTCTTTCCTGTCATCACACTGGATGGCAGGGACTAGCACACCCATTCCTGTACAGAGCATCAAGGAAAACATTTAGGGGTGGCAGAGTTCTGACCAACTCATATTAAAAAAAATATTGTCTAGTGCATGGATTGCTCCAATATTTCTTTCCTGGTGTAGGAATGTTAGGACTAGGCAGCTAATTACCAATCTTCACCCTTTTCTCTCAATGCTGTTCAATCTGTAGATTAGAGATGGGGGAGCCTGTGGCTCTTGAGTCCAGATGTTGCTGAACAGCAACTCCCACCACCACCATCATCATCATTTATTACTTATACCCAGCTCGTCTGGCTGGGTCTCCCCAGCCACTCTGGGTGGCTCCCAATAGAATAGTAAAAACACGATAAAACATCAAGCATTAAAAACTTCCCTAAACAGGGCTGCCTTCAGTTGTTTTCTAAAAGTCAGGTAGTTGTTTATTTGCTTGACATTTGATGGGAGGGCGTTCCACAGGGCGGGTGCAACTACCGAGAAGGCCATCTCTAACCACTTGTCATGCTTCCTGAGGCTGATGAGAGTTGAAGCCCCAAAAATCTGAAGAGTCACACGTTCCCCATCCCTGGTACAGATAATTTCAATGTCCTTTTCTTCTGTCATTTGTGCATGTTATTGTATAATCAATAAATACATACCAGTCATCTGGTGCCAATAAGAACCATGCATAATGGCCCTATCCTTAAACGGCCTCAAAGGCACTTGGTAATGATCTCCCCCCCTGTAAATTGCTGGACACTTTGATGAAGTTCAGTCACAGCAGGCTTCTTTCATGAAGGAGTGCTTATGAAACAAGAACCCACGAATCTGTACAAGTTACAGTTCCAAATTTTGGTTGCAATGACATTTCCAGAATTGCAAAGGATTAACTGAAACTACTCACAAAGGTCAGCTGATTTGCAAGCAACCTGAATTTGCCATTCTTCTCACCAGTGATGATACTGCATACTGTGCCAAAAGATGGTGCCACCCCCCCCATCTCTGCCAAGCAGTTGCAAGATTCCCGGGGGTTCCAGGCACTCACCCAGGGTCTGTGTTCCTTTGGAAAATTGAAACACAGCAGAGACTGTCATAGCTGTAGACATATTTATTTTGTTTTATATATTCTGTAAGCCATCCAGAGTGGCTGGAGAAACCCAGCCAGATGGGCAGGATAATAAACAAACAAACAAACGAACAATAATGTTTATTCACCTATTTACACCTTCAATTTGCATGGAGGGAGTCCAGATCTTACAGCATGGTCATTTCAAGAGGGGCTTGCCCCCCCCCCCACAGCAGTGCAGCCCTGGAGCCAAAGGCATCTCTCCCATTCAGACTTCAGCCAGCCTGCCCAAGATGGACCCAAGTCTTTGTTCTAACCCTCCTCTTCCCAGCACGACTTGCTCTCAATTTCGAACCCACATCCCATCACCATGGCAACCTCTGTAGGCCCAGGCTCTCAGGTGGGCCACCAACACCTTTTGACATGTTAATGCCTCTAACCCAGGTGAGGCCTTGGCTTGGAAAGAAATCTTAGCCTGTACTTTTCCACTGGCTTCCAGTCTTCCCTTCCATACTCCAAATAATCAAAAGCCTACCATTTACTAATTTCTAGGGTTTAGGGAGTACCCACCAAATCCATAACAATACATTTGAAAATCTAACATATTTGAAGGGTATCATTTGTGGCTCATCTCACTTGCTTCTAAACATCTACTGCTCAGAAGTTCATTGTCCCTGTTAATAAAAAGACCCAGCAAGGTATTCTTGGAAGTTGCATATGGCATTTAAATGTGGAGCTAGCAAGCAGTTGCCTCTTGTCAGTACAATGTTCCTCTTGTCCTTTCTGGGCATACAGAAGTGAGCAACAGCCAACATTACTACTGTGTACCAAAAAAAGAGAGAGGAAGTAAATAAACGCGACACTGTAGAAATACAATGGAATGACAGTGCTGAATCTGTGGGGGTGAGGAAGGATTGGCAGGAGGTCTCCCAGAGACAAGAGATCTCGTCAGATGTTATTTGAATGTGTAGAGGGATGAAATCCTGGGGAGGGGAGGGAGAGAAAAATACCTGATTGTGTGGAAAGAACAGAAATGTCCCCAGGATTGAGAAGGCCCTCAGCAAGGAGCCTAATGTGGGGCCCCTCCTGTGTTAGTGGGCGTTCTTGGTGGTAGCAGCTGTGGTGAGCTGCAGCGGCAGCATTCCATTGAGTGCCAGGTGACTTCCAGTGGGAGGAAAGGGAGGGTCTGGGAGCTGCCATTTTCATTTCCCACAGTGCCCTCGTGGCACTACATCAGAGGCATTGAGGGAAAACAAAATGGTGGATCTCAGATCGTCCACAGGATCATCCAAATGCCACTTGCCACAATGCTTGGAATATATAATTGGTTGGGGTTCCAGGCAAACATATTTGGCTGCCTGAAGTGGAGCCCAATAGGTGTCTGAACTCAGTAGGGCCAACAATTTTAAAAAAATAATAATACAGAGGATGGCACAGAAAGGCCAAAGTGAATTTCCTGGGAGTGGGAAGCTTTGTCCCACATGATCTACTTCTGAAAGAGAAATATTCGTGTATTTTGCAATAATGCTGCAACCTGAAACATATTTTGCCTGAACTAAGATCTACAGTATTGATTTTGATGGTATTGAGTAAGCTTGTTTAAGGCGGCAGCCTCACTTTTCATTTCCAGTTTATGATTCAATTACCATTTGTATTTAGAAAACAATTCCTTTAAATCAAGTAAACACAAGGACCCATCAATTGGTGGTGGCGGGACTGAGATACAGTGTACTTGTCTGGGGAAAGTGCCCCCCCTTTTCCCAACACTTTTAAGCGTTGAAGTACTTATATAGGGAACTGAAAACTGCACCCTACCCTACGTTTTCTGTTTGCAACAGCCATACCATTCTCCAAATCCATATACAGTATAGTTGTCAAGAGCTCATAATTAAATATCCTTGCCATGAATCTAAAATGGTCAGGCCTCTTTTTAGGTTCAAGGAGGCTGCCTTCCTCTTTAATCTGCAGGAAGCTGGAAATCCCTTTCCCTTAAACAAGTGGAGTTGACAGCATTCACCCAAGAAGGCATGCTAAATCCAATAAGCTTTCTGTCTTCTTTAGTACCATCCTTACTGATATCAGTCCTATTTGGACAAGGACCTTCCAGATTTGTCTGAGAAAGATCACAGAGAGAAACACTAGAGATTACTTCCACCCCCTATCTAGATGGTCTTATCCGGAAATTTTTTGAATGCTACTGAATCTTTAATTAACTTCAAAAAGAGCCCAAGGTCTTTTGTCTCAGGTATGTAAACATGAAATCCACAGATTTGTCACTGTTTGGTACGGTGAAGCTTCAAACCATCAATTAGGAGAAGGAGGTTTGATAGAAGAATGCCCATCTTGACAACAGGAAAGAATGTTTTGCTAATTATAAACACACTGTGTAGAATTGTTTCCTTGATTTCTCCATCCCCAATTATATATTACATATCCGATGACTTGACAAAATAGCCCCTATTCATCCTTTAATGTTAACCTGATCCTGTGCTTTGCAAATTCTTTACTATGCCCATGAAATTCAGAAAGACATTTCTCTGGGTACTTTTGAACAGCTCTAAATTTGCATCTTTCATCCAAATCTTCTTTAAGAAGTGTTCTAGGCTATGCTAAGCCATTCAGTAGGCTTCCCCCCCCCACTACTAACCCCACAGTCCAGGGGTGGGCCACTGATGTCCTGGAGCCACAAGCTGCCCTCAGCCTCATTTCATGTAGGTTGGGAGAATGGGATGGAAGAGAATGGGAGAAAGGGAATGACAGAAAGAGAAATAGAGACAGTGGTTGGTCCTGCTCACCATTGGTTCTACCATACCCCTGCCCACTTTTGGCTCTGGCCCACCCACCACCATTATTTGGCCCCTTGACAGAAAAAAGGTCCCCCAAAGCAATTTCACCTTACTTCTGAAGTATAGCTGAAAACAAAACACTCCTAAAATGGGTGAAATGGCTGAGAAATAGACCACTATCTGAGTCAGCATAAAGCAACTTCCTACAACTGTGTGCTCTCCAGTCTATGGATTCTGCCACTGATATTCACCTCCAAGATATCATAGTCAAATCAGAAGCAGCTAAAAATATTAATCTTGTATTTTTTATTTTTAAAGTCCACAGTTTAGATTCTAGAGAGTCTTACTATTTAGTTGCTAGGTATTATTCAGTGTTGTGAAAATATCTAATTCCATACAGGAACATAATTGGACTACAGTATCTGAAGGAGGTTGATGTTTCTTAGAAGACAATGCAAGTCTGAGGCTGCAAATATATATCCTTCTTTCTTACCACCCCTGTTCCTCTCCATTACCCCACCAGCACCACCTTCTTTGTAAGAGTGGTTAACAAAAGTATAGCTTTCCATTTTGATCTAGAGCCTGGGATTCTGTGCCTATTGAGCGCAACCTTTTGCCTTATCTAAACCTTTCAGTGGTGGCCACTTGGGAGAAGACATGCAATGCCACAATGACTCCCAGACAGGAAAAAGCGGCCCCGGAGGAAAAGAGCATGCAGGTCTCGGCTTAAATGGATCTGACAGCTCTGCTCAGAGAAAGATGTTTATCCCTGTTTATGGACGTGTCCTTTCCCCCCTTTTATAATTCTCATGGCTGGTGTTACTTTTTACAGCATGCCTGACTGTCTGGGAAGGGAGCAAACTGGTCACATGCCTTTGAAAGCAATTGGGATGGGTGAGAAACAATCCCACCAAAGCTGCTCGTTTGCAGTGGGCTTGATTCCTTGCCATAACATTTCCATTATCCCCTATAAAGCATAATGCCCTGCGTCAGTGTTTATTGAAATCACTGTGTGCTTTTCCAATGGCTTCACTGGGAGCGGAACCAAGCGCTAATTGAGTTTGTGTGTGTGTGTGCATGCAAGTACATTAAACATGCACATGCATTTTTAGACATATAGCGGATGAAGATAAGAATGAAGGCAGGAATGTATTAGGTTAGCAAAAATAAAAATAAAAAATCAAATGTTATCCATCTCAATATAATTAGTCAAAAAGTTTATGGATCATTTATATTCATTGTCTTTCGGACGCACAAAGAGTATGTGCAGCCACTGTCTTTCTTTGGTGTTAAACACACCTAAATGCATTTTTGCATTTTTAACTGTATAAAATGTACCAGTATTTTATATCTTAAAATGTATCATATGGTAAGGGACTGAATCTCTGAACTGGTTTTTCTTCCCTTTTTAGTGAATCACCCTTTAACGTTTTAGAAATCCACATTAAGATTGTGAAGTATTATCCCATTTTATTACTCGAATTTAATAATAATAATAATAATAATAATAATAATAATAATAATAATGGCAGTCTCCAGCTTCAGTGTAAGGGTTTCTGCGTGTGCATCAAGACTCTATTTTCTCTTGTTCCTGCACTTGCATGCCTCCCGAATCCACTCCAGAGGGTTGTGGGAACCACTAGGACAGATTAAAACAGATTGGAATTCAGGTGGAGGAAAGGGAATTCTTTCAGGGTTCTAAAATACACAAGGGTGCTTTTTCAATATATGTAGAAATTCAGCCCCCAACCTGTGGAGGGAGGTGGTGCAGGAAGAGTGCTGAAGATATGCTGGAGGCAGTGTGACCAACATGCATATCTCCACTTTCTCCTTTGCACCATTGTGCCCACAGGGAGAGAGAGTAAGGCAGCTGAACAGGTGTTGGTATCCGAATTTCTTGATGGAGTACACCTCTGGGAGTAAAGTCAAACCCCTGTGTTAGCAGCACCAAAGTGACCTCTCTGGGCTACAAGCCTGGCCAGTGCGTGTGGAGGTCCTGGGCTGTCCAGCAACAGAAACGCCCCCCCCTGGCCTTGCTGAGGTGGGCCAAAAGAAAGCAGTCTGCAGAAGTTGCCAGAAGGAGGCATACAAGGTGCTACCCAACAGTCTTAGGAAAGCCACTCTGGATTTGTGTAAGGTTTACTCCTTAACCTTTTCTTCCCCTGAAGATATCCCACAAGGAAGCAGAGGTTTAGGATCAGAGTTTTCCTTCTCCTAGACGGCTACCTTCCCAGGTTGGCAAGTCCCACCTGCCCCTCACCTCCCTCTACAGCATGTGCAGAAACTGCATTCTTGACTGTTGTACCCACTATGGGTCTCATCCACTCAATCCGCCAGAGCCTGTCTTCGCATGCAGGGGAAGTCCCTAACTCATGGAGAGCTTGAGATCCATCGGCTACCCTCGCCTGGTTTAGCCGGCCAGTTGAAGCCGTTCCAGGGGTGTGGCCGTTATCACATGATGACAGCTTCTAGCAGAGCTGTAGCTATGGGGAGTCTAAACGGGGTTTTTGCCTCAGGTGAAGCCTCCAGAGGGGCGCCACTGAGGCTCCCAGCCTGTGTGTGTTTTGTCTTCAAATAACAAATTGGATCTTTGACCTGGGTGAAATAAAGCCTGGTTTCGCCCCTGCTTCTAGCAGCCACCGGTGAGACCTAAGCGCAGGGTGGGGTCCAAAGGTGGACAAACAACCATAGAAGCAGCACAATGTGTCCCTCACCAGAGGTACTACCCCAACACCCCACAGAGCTAGTAACAGCAGCCAACCGGTAGTGTAAAGAATGAACATACAGTATATATAGGCAACCAAAGCCTTAGCTTAATGTAGGCTGAAGCATATGCTGGGAAGAGATGTATGACTGTATAATAATGTATAATATTTTACATCTTTTATCTATATCTTTGGTGATGTTGATAGAAGAGTGAAATTTCTAGCTCAGCTTAATCGCAGAGAAGACACATGGGGTCTTCCATAATATTCTTTATCATTGTTTTTAAAGGTCTAACCTTCAATCCTCGCCAAGAGGATTTTAATATCTCATCAGAAGGAATCAGCATGTGATGGGATTTTCTGGAAACCAGAAATGATTCCAAGTATCGTGTTTATTAAAGCCATTTTTATTAACAATTACCTTCACTTCCTGTATACAATGAAGTTTTCTACAAGAGCCAAGTATTTCATCAAATACATATATAAAGTTTTGTATCAGAATGAATTCAGTGATGAACTGAGCTTGTGCTTACATCTTGAAAGCAGTAAGCATAGATTTATTTTGCATACACAAAACTATTGTTCTGTTCAAACAAAGGAAGACTCCCAAACTGCCACCTGCATCTATTTTTCCCAGGGAGATCTAAGGGAAAGAATAATGATGCTCACTTTTTGGAAAGGAAAGAGTTTGTTTTTATTTTCCCATTCTCAGAAGCTGGATTGAAGCTGACATGGTGATTCATACTGTCTTAAATCTTTCATTGGCTTCAGCCTTGAACTTCTTCCCATTCATTTTTTCCCCAAAGCTCAGAACAGCATTGCAGGGGCCTGTCACCAAACCAATTAGCAGCGTTATGGTTATTTGTTGTGCTGGGGTTGGTTATACTGGATTGAATGCTATGCTTTGAAGGAGTCAGATACTGTGGTGACAAAGAGATAAGAAGTCCATATTTTGAGAAAAAGCAGAGTCGAGTCTACATCTTAGGCAGCAGCAGCAGCAGCAACTCTAGTGCCAAAAAGAAGTCCAACATAGACCTCATAATGAGCCTTCTCTGCACTTCTTCCATGTTAGGCTTCAGGAAATTTCCCAGGCCAAGGAGCAAATAGAGTAAACCAGAGAAACCACTGAATAGCATATACTTCCCAACCAATTATAAGTTTAGCGCTATCTCTTTGCAGCAATAAACTAAGGTCCACCTAGCTCCATATTGTCAACACTGTTTGGCAGCCACTCTCCAGGATTGCAGCCTGCAGTCTTTTCCAACCTTGCCTGAGGATGCCAGAGGTTGATCATTTTGCATGCAGCATGTGTGCTCTGTCACTGAACTGCACCCCCTTCCTGATACATTGACATCATAAATATTCTGAATGAGAGAAGCCAAGTTGGGAAGAGGAGTCAATGGCCCGCCTCAAACTTATTACCTCTGACTTGTGGGAAGCTGCTGGAGGTGTTGAACATAAGCTTCGGAGCTAGGAGATCTCCAGATTCAGCTGCTGAGAGACAATGCCATTTGTGGATAAGTATGCAGACTCTTCAAGCATCTGGTGTATCGGAGAAGGAATGGCAGGGTCCATTTTGGTGCCTGCATGTAGTGAGGATACAATTCATTGAAGATTTCCATAGAACACAAACAACCCCCAGTTCAGTGCACTGTTAATCTAATGGCGCAGAGTCCCATAATCTCATACAGATCAAAGCCTGTGGGAGCAGTCCCTGTTAGCCAAACTGCAGCTGCACTCAGATCCTGTCTACACCCTTCCTGTTTCTTGTAGTGGCTTTACCTCTGTTCCCAGCAGGGTGATGATTAGCACTCCTCCATTCATTCCCTCCGTTCTCTGGGGAAGGAGTTGTACTAGCGCTTGCCTTGCTGTCTGCCTCGGCTGCTCATTGTTTCTTTTCGCAAGGTGCAGATAGTAGGCGAGACACTTCTTTGCTGCTTGTTAAGATAAGGCTCCGGAGTGGGTATATTTTGTTACATGCATATTCTGAAAATAGGGCTGATATTTGAACATATCAAAAGCTTACTTAGAGGAAAAAAAGCTTTTTCCTTTCTGGGTCTTGAAAATGCAAAAGGTTACGATCTCAATTACACTGCTGTAAAGTGAACTCCAAATATCATAGATTTGTTATAAATCCTATGCCATTTTTACAAAGATGGGTTTTTTGCTTATTACTCAAGTTACAGCAGGCATGGAGGATACTGATTATCTGAATCCATTTCAAACTGGTTCAGTCCTAGCTTTGGCGTGAAAATGACTTGATTTATGATCTCTGTTGGGAGAAAGTCGACGGTAGTCCAACCCTGTTGATCTCACAGCATATTTTACCATTGGCTGTGGTAGCATCCTGCGGCAGCTTGGCAACTTGTGGGCACTCTGCAGCTTCTGGTTCTGCTCCTGTTTTTATTTCCAAAGAGTAGCACTGGTCCTCGTGCTGGTCCCACCTATGGAAGGGCCCACCTATGGAAGGAGATACATTTGGTGGTGGCATGGGATGGAGCCTTCTCAGCAGTGGACTCCAACTATGGAAGATTGTCCCTTTGGCAGTCTGATCCTCCACCCCTCACTGATTACCTTTCATTATCAGCTGAAGGCATTTTTATACATCCAGGCTTCTGAGGAATAAGAATGAGAGCCATACCAGACATCAGAATGCTGTGAAATTAAAGAGTTGTTTGTTGTATATTATGTTTTAACTCTAGCCTAATTTTTTTTATTGCTGTTGATTTAAAGTTGTAAACTGTCTGTGGCTTGTTGACAAACGGCAAGAGAGAAATTAAACAAATTAATGAACAAAGAAACAAACAAGCAAACAAACAAATTATACCGCATTTTTACCAGCATAAGATCTCACGTAAAGAAACAGAAGACTGTGGTTTTCTGCTGGTTAACCACCAGAATGTTCTGGTACATATTTAACCTGCAGAGTTTCTACATTGCTATGAATCCATCACATCAGAGGTACACAATCATTATCTACTGCAAATGGAGATTGTCATGGGTGTGATAACACCATTTGTGCCCTCGCTGTATCAGTGGAGGGTGTGGGGACAGAGCTCAATGGCTGCATGCAATGGCCCAGATTCCATCCCAGGTTAAAAGATCTCATGGAGCCAATCTAGGAAAGACCTCTTCTTGAAGGCCATGCTAGACACAGTACTGACTGAAATGGCCTATTAGTCTGACACAGTAAAAGGTCATTCCTGATATCTTACTAAAATTTGCTGTAGAATTTCCTGCATAGGCCAGAATCATAGAACTGGAAGGGACCTTAGCCCAGTTGCCTGCTAATGACATCCAGCCTCCACATAAAGACCTCTGATGAATGATAGTCCACCATCTGTCTTAGCACCATCTAAAGTAATTGCAGCTCACCAGTCATATACTGTTTGATCATTCCTATGCATTCCATTTTTCCATTCCTATGCAGGCAGCGAAGTGAGAGGTTTTTTAAGCTTCTTGTTGACTGCCTTACGGTACTTGTTGGGCTGCTGTGTAGTCCATTGATGGGGAACTCACATGGGGGCATCTGTGTGGGCATCCTACAAAAGAGCCATCCAGATATATATTAAAGAACCAGGGAATTGTAGCCTAAGGAAGGACCATAACTTTGCATGTAGAAGGTCCCAGGTTCAATCCCTTGCATCTCTAGGAAGGGCTGGGAGAGAACCCAGCCTGAAACCATGGAGAGACATTGCCAGTTTGTGTAGGCAGTACTGACTGAGATGGACTAACAGTCTGACTCAATATAAAGCAGTCTCCTATTACTAGTCTTCAGTTATCCGCTTATTTATTAAAAATTTCTTGTTTGCATGCAGAGGTCCTCCAGCTAAGGAGATCAGGTAGTGTGGGCTGAGACATAGGTCAGGGCTGGTTAACACGTGACACTCCAGACTACAAATCCCAACACACATATCCCAGCCAATTGATGGGAGTTGTAGTCCAATACCATTTGGAGAGCCACACTGTAGCTAAGAGAGCTGCTGACCCTCATAATGGACAATAATGGCTTGGTGGACACATACCGGTAGTAGAAGGCAGCTGGTGTAAGTAAAGCAGCTTTCTAGGTTCCTAACCTGAAATACTTTCATATAGGAAATCCCAGATTCAGCCCTCTATTTTCTCCAGCTTTGTTTGTTGTTTGTTCAGTCAGTTTATTTGTTTGCCTTATTTGACCACCTTCCATTTTGTGCACGCATATAATTGTCCTTTCCCATTTCCTCTGTCTCTCCCATTTCCTCCTGTTTCCTCTCTCACCACCAATCTATATGGTGCAACATCTGTGGGCTCGTGGCTCCCCGCTTCCCGCCCTGTATTCTTGTAACTCAAAAATGGAACCACCAACAAGGTATGCAACAATGAGTAGGAAGGAGAATCTGTCTGATATTGTGTCCTGTGCAGGACAGCACATTGTTCAGCTGCACGCTGTCTGGATAAAGCTTGCCGTCAGGTGTGGGGAGTTGAGGCATGTGGTGGGAAGGGAGAACAGTTTTTTTTTTGCTGTTAATAAAGGAAATCAGCTTGTGTTCCCAAGAAAATAGTAATTGAAAAGTTTGAAAGGCACAAGAGATAAGACAGGACACTTCCGTCCTACTCACCGCTTTGCTTATTCCACTTAATTGCAGCATAAAAGGAAACAGAAAGATGGAGTAAGTAAATTAAATGGCCAGACCATCCCACAGTTTGTAAAGGACTCTGAATGGAAAAGATTATCCATTGTCTCCCAGCTCTTTGGACAGTGGCGGACCTTGCGGGTCTCACATTTCGGCAGCACCCTGTGTCTCTTGCCTTTTGCACTCTAGTCCAAATCTTAGTTGCGGCATCTCCTGTGGTGCCCCCAGTCTAATGTTGATATTGTGAAAGCATGGATAACTGGTCAAATCAGTTTCATATGATAGTATAAAGATGGTAAAATCAGTTTCATAAATGATACGATAAATGATCTCTCAACATGGGCATAGCCAAGGGGGTCTGGGGGAGCATTTCACACACACACACACACACACACACACACACACACACCAAGTAAATAAATAAAAATACTTAACTGACCAGTTGTGTTGCAGATGACTCAGTTCTGCCGCCCCTCCTAACATAAAGCTTGCCCCCCCCCCAAAAAAATAAATCCTGGCTAAGCCCATGTCTCTCAAGGATCACCCTTAAACCCTGGTTGTTTGCTCAATATGTCCAAGTGGTTGGACAAACTTACTGGTAGGACTCAGCTATACAGGTGCAAATAAAACATTTCAAGTGTGTTTTAAGTGCAATATACAATGTGACACTATTTGGTGATGACGAACCTTATAGAAAATTCAATGTATTTTTAAAAACACTTTAAAATACTTTTTATATGTTTGTGGGTTCCACCTTAGTATGGGGCCATAGTATCTTCTGTGGGGAGGCATTTCTAAGTTCACTGAATTTATTTCATAGAATCGAAGCCTAAATACAGCACCTGCTCATCCCTGCTATCTGATGTTCCGAAAGCTCAAGTTGAAATCCAAAGGGAGCTTTTCGCTGCTGACACAAGGGTGAAACAGAGATGATTAAGCTCTAGCATTTTGTCTTAGACACATAAGCAGGCACTCCGAAGCGCTCACTCCCTTTATCTCAAATCTTGACCCCGTTCTTCACCTTTGGATCGGCATGCCTGCGATTGCTGGAAAGTTATCTGTCACGGTAGGAATTTGCCCTCTGCCTCACATGCACCCATTTTACCAGCCACTTGCACACCGGACTGCAAGGCTAACACTTCAACACTCCTAAGTGGAGAACCTGAAAGGAGTTCAGTGTCTCCATCTCAGGCGAGGTGTAGCAGAGTCAAGTGGGAGGTCAAGAAGAACAAACTAGGTAAGGACCTCAGCAGGCATTTTGGCTCTGGCCAGCTCACAGGAGGCATGCTGTTAAGCAATGCAAAAAATAAACTATCCCTTGGAAAAAAAAAAGCGAAATTCAATGCTAGGAAATAGCCTTCACGCATGGGCACACAAGGGTAATTGCCATTTGGCAACAGCCTCAAAGGCTTTGTCATCTGCAGCCCTAGTAATGCTATCACCTGTAATGCACAATTGCCCATGGTTTATGTAAAGCATTGACATATACACTTTGTAAAAAGAAATGCCAAGGGCACAGACAAAATGCCCACCAGAGAGACCATAATGTTCACCCACTGACAATGGAGGTGGAACACAGTCGTTGGGCCTAGTAGACATTGGGCATGCAGAGTAAAGAGAGAGGGAGATAATTATGTTATGCAATGAGAAATCCTTGTGCTATGGAACATTCTGCTTAGTGCTATGTTGAATATCACCACATGTCTTCATTCTTTCCCCTCATCCTTTCCGAGCCCCTCATATCTTTGTTGCTGGAATCTTAGTTCAATTTAAAAAAACAAAACGTATAGTATTATTCAGATCTACAAGTGCCATAAAATGTATCCACGTTTTGCAGATTTTTAATCTCCTAGACCCCAGCGTTCTCAAAACTGTGGGGCACAAAGGGATCCCAAAGATTCATCAAACACCCCAAACCACTGACAGGTTCATGCATTCGGTGCCTAAACCCAAATTGACCATAGCTCACTGTCAGCACAAATGCAAAAAAAGTCTGAAAACAGTAAGTAGCTTTTTGGAGATCTGTATCTGCCGCCTGGAGCTGTTGGGAGTTGTAGTTCAAACCATCTGGAGGGCAACGGTTGGGGGAAGGTTGCTCTATAGAGATAATTCGCGCAAGTGGATCAATTCTGCACTTATGAGGGATACAACAGTCGGTTCTAATCTCCAGTAAAAATAAAGTAAGGAAGAAAATTCCTTCTTTTTTCCATTTTGTGATGATCATTCAGTCCAATGGTAGTTAAAACCGACAAGCCAAGGACTCCAGATAACATTGTCTCTCACATTCACCAACAAACCCACCCTGACAGACATCTCCATTTACACACTGCTGTAGATAATGGATTTTTGTTTGTTTGTCTGTAAAAAACAAAAAGCGGGGGGGGGGAGCGATCCCCTCCACATTGTACCATGATTTCACCAGTGTAGCCAATTAGAACATTACATTGGTCTTTAATAAATTTGTATAGGGTGTCTGGGAATCCTGAACAAAATTAATATAGCGATATCTGGAACACATTGTTTTGTGTTTTTATGTCTTATTCAATATGATGATGCTGATGATAAATTTGTATTCCATCCTTCAACCCTTGTTTCCCAGGGCAGTACAGAGCAATCTGAATTGTGGCCTGTAACTGTTTATGATGCATCTAAATTGGGTTTTTTTTTAAAAAAAACACGTTATTGTTATTTGCCAAAATGAAATCCAAAAGCGCATTCTCACTCTTGGATGGGTGTCAGTGGATGAATACATTGTCTATTAAATCTGGAAAACAACAACAATAATGATAATCAGTACTGGAAAAACCAACTTCTCCCATAATAACACAATATATAGTTACAGGATAGAAAACATTGAATTTTTATTCTGTGCCAAGTTCAACTTTTACCATGCTTTGGGGACCAAGGATGAGGAGAGTTATTAGTATATTGAGTATTTTTCCTGTACTTTTATTTTAGGGATGTTCTCCAGTTTCCCAAGAAGGACACAGCTAGGTAGGAAAGAACAGGAACTTAATTTATTTGATTTGATATGCTGCTTTCAAATAGTGTAGTGAAGTGCGTGCAAAAAAACTCTAAGTAATGGGAGGGAAAACATGATATCATTATGGAAAAGCTGTTGGAAATTACCAGTGGCTCTAATAAACACCTTTCCCCATCTTTTTTTTAAAAAAATTATCTCTTCATTGTTGCTGCACTTGAGCCAGAAAAGATTATACATTTTCCTTTCTAGCTCACTGTTCCATACTTTCTACAGCCTAAAACTCACTGCCAGAAGTCTGATCAAAGTCCTAAGACCTTTACAACACATTGATGGGCTTCATCCGCAGTTGAGAAGTAATCAACATACATAATTTATGTTGAAGTGTCTTTGGCTATAAGATCTTCATGGCAAATGCAACACTTGTATCTTAATTCTGGAATGACAATGGCAATGCCTTGTTTTCTTGTTTTTGCCTACGTCTGGAAATATCAGTACTGTATTCTAACATTGTTTTTGAGGTAGCCTAATGCTTACCATTTTTCCTGCAGCAGCAATATAATGTAAACCAGGGTCCCGAAAAACTGAACTCACACATATTAACGATAAACAGAAGAAGATGCCTTATACCACCAGACCATTGTTTCATCGAGCTCGGTATTGCCTACATGAATACTTCCCCAATCTGGTGTCTTCTACATGTTTTGGACCCATTAGCCAACATGGCCAATGGTTAGGGATGATGGATGTTGTGGTCCAAAATCCCAGGTTAGAATACACTAGCAACAGCTCTCCCGGGTTTGAGATCAGTGGGTGGGAGGTTGGATTTCTAGCCAGTGATTGTACTTTGTACCTACTGCATGCAAAGCATGTGTTCTGCCACTGAACTACAACCTGTCACTGGATCTGGTGCTAGCCCTACTCAGAGTAGACCCATTGAAAGTGGTCATGTTTATTCTTTTGAATGGGACTAGCACTGGGTGCAACCCATTATCTATACTTATTCATTCAAATAAAATTTTGTCTACTTCCATTCTGTTGACTTAATTTTTTAATTCATAAGAGGGTGTTTTTTTAAAAAAAAAATATATGAACAAACTTGGACATTATCCCTATAAATATCTATAAAATCTAGACTTTTACCTTATTTTTCATATTTGTGACCTTTTAAAGGTGCTTGACCATATTTCTTGAAATATGCACATTTTAAGGCATTTCCCACATATTTTTGTACATCAGCAAAAACTGCATTGCAGAGGCTGATGTTTGCACTAGGTTCTGCACGTTAGTTTAGGGTGTGTCATTTGGTTCACTTTGACATGCAGACTAAACAAAATCCTTGAATGCCCTAGCAGAATGATTTCTGTCCTTGAATTATGCATTCTGAGTGGGACAGGAACATTATAAAACTTCCTTGCACACTGGTGACAAGGCAACCATATGCCCCTGGGAAGAAGTTACACTGAGGAAGGAATACCTTTGGGCCAGCAGAACTGCTGGGTGTACCTGAGGATACAGTAGGTGAAAATTGGAAGTTAGAATTCTTTGCTGACTCGGGGTTTAGTCCCTGACAGCAGCATAATGTGATGCCTGCAAATGAAGTATTATAAGTTAAAACATTTGCAGCAGAGTCACTGGAGATGACTTCCGCTGCCTCCTTCTCTACCCCCACATGTACATTGGAGAACAGGATCCTAGTGAATACTGCAACCACTCATGGCACATCACTGACTTTCGGGGTTGGTGTGCTGTGCAACAATCACAGAGAGTGCAATGAGATTGAGTGTTTGGGGGGGAGGCTCAGTTAATTTCATTGTACACAGGTTGTACATTGACAATAAAGGTATTATTTATTATTATTATTATTATTATTATTATTATTATTATTATTATTATTATCATCATCATCATCATCATCACCAGAAGACTCAGCAAGAGAACACAGGTCTCATGTATCAAAATGGATAGCATGGGGGTTACCTAACTCATTTTGTCTCCATCAAATTCAAGTTGAACGTGCTCAGAGTCAGCAGTTGTCTGAATGAGGGATAATGAACTGAAGCCAATTCAGACAAATCAGAATTTGCTGAGGATAGCTAGGTGGTGTCTGCATATTGATGACCCCGCACTCTAAAATATTTATTTAGATTTACTAATACCCCCACCTTTCAGATACATTACCAGGGCATCATACAAAAAATATTGAGAGCACCATAAAATAATTAATACATTAAAATCAGCTAAAACCACCAACTCTATAAAAGCAGTATCCAAATAAAAATAGATGAAGGAAAGTGAAAAAGCCTGTTATGGAGTCATTCAGACACAGCCATGCATTGACTGCTACTTCCATGCACAGCTATGTGGGAGCATGATCAGTGTGCAATGCTGCTTTGGAGGCAGAAGTTCAGCTTTCAGGGATGTTGTGATTTTGCATATCAGCATTGCCATGCGATTGCCATGTTAGCTTTTTCGTTTCTTCATCTATATTTGTGTTGTTGACTTCATGAGCACGGGATTGTGAATATGTGACAGGAGAGAGCCAGCAGTATATAACACTGAGCAAAAACAGGATTTGCACAAGAGTATGTAGCCTAATGAGTACAAACTCAAATCTGGCAGGTCTTCCCCACGTGAAGCAGTTACTGAGACCTCCCTACAGCTGCCCAAGTCCCTTGCTCTCTAGGGTTACCCCCCAAGCAATCTGAGACTGTGCCTGCATGAAGCTAACTTCTCTTTTGGCTTCCTCATGCCTCTCCTGGTTCTGGGAGAGCTTGTTGCAGCAGGAGGGGGAGACACATGTGCCTCTTCACCAGCTAGACTCATCTCTGCCTTTTGGCCTCCCTCCTTCTCCTGTTTCTGCTTCTGCCTCCAAGTCTGGACTGCTCTGCTGCAGACTCTCTCTGCTCACTGTTGCCTCTTCAGCTTCCAACACCTTCTCCTTATTTTCTCCCTCTTCTCCTTCTGACCACTCATCATCGTCCCACCGCCAATCCCCTGGCTCTGAATCTTCTTCCCTTGCAGGTTCCCCAGCTGGTTCCTCCCACCATTCTTCTGCATCCAGCCAATATGCTTGCACTGATATGCTTACCCGTGTATAGCAGCCACTCAGCATACCAGGACCATAAGATTGCCTTGCCCACCTGATTTGCTTTAAAAATGGCGGCTTGAGGTGGCTCACAGAAACGGAATGTATGCTGCTGCAGTGTGAAGACCCATTAATTTTAATAGCACTTTGGGAGACTTGGTTTTTTTCAGATCCTCAGTAGCAGAAGCCACAAGAGACTGCTGTTCTGGAGTTCTTCGAAAAACAAGCCCCAGTAGCCATTTGGAATTGTTTGTTTTCAATTCAAAACACAAACATTTGAGAAGAACTCGTGCCAGATACGTGCCCTGCTCCCACTTTTTCTCATCTCTGCTCTCCATTCAGAATAGATTCCAGCATGACTTTTTTTTTTTTACTTCACACAAAAATATCTGGTTTGAATTGGGAATAGAAGTTTGCACAATAACCACTGGGCCTTGTTGTGGCTCAAGAATAAAACTCAAACAGAGACTGCAGCTGTCTCAGTACGGTCTGCTCAATGTAAAGAAGAATGAAAGGGGTTCAAAGTTAGGGGTTGAGCTGCCCCAGCACATTGCTCTTGTAGTGGGCGACTTCTTCCCTACATGGATTTCATTATCCTTGCGGTGAATGGCCATCTGCATCATCTGAAACTAGCTCATATTTGCAAACCACCTTGGGTGGCACTTATGTATCACTAAAAAAAGAGGATTTGCACCATTGGGTTTACCATAATTTCCCTTTCCAGGGATGTCAATTGGAAAAAGAAATGACGGCCTGTATGGACTCCTTGGCAGACATTGGTTTCCCCATACAATGCAGAGCCAGAACTAGGTGTCTTAGGGCCCCAGGAAACACAACGCAAAACATAACCCACACACCCCACACGCACCCTGAGCCAACCTGGTATATTTTAAAATGTAAAATAGCACAATGGTTGTAATTAAATGTACATAGCATTTCAATTATGGTAACATTATGACAGCAATTATCGGCAAATCAGAATAAAAGGAAAAGCAGTACCCAAATCAAGCTCATGTGCATATCTACATTTACTAAAAACAACCCATGTACTGTATATGCTTGCTTCTGCTGCCGTTTCTGAACACATTTACATTTACCTTGAGAATGAGTAAGGATAATGTATTTTTAATAATAATTAAAAAATGAGCATCTGAAACAACATGCCTGTGTGGATGGCTGTCTCCCAACTATAATATTTTAAAAAGGAATAAGGAAGGAAAGATGCTGTAGTGACCAGCATTAGCCCCATTGTGTCCTGGCCTGCCTAAGCTGATTTTGGCATGCCTATGGAAGTTGGAAGAAGAGTCCATTGAGGAGCAACATAGGAAGCTGCCTTATAGCACGTCAGATCCCTGGTCCATTTAGCTCAGGGCTGTCTATACTGCCTGGCAGGAGGGTTTCAGGCAGGGGATAGTCCAGGCATCCCCACACTGTGGCCCTCCAGATGTTTTGGCCTACAACTCCCATGATCCCTAGCTAACAGGACCAGTGGTCGGGGAAGATGGGAACTGTAGCCTAAAACATCTGGAGGGCCGAAGTTTGGGGATGCCTGGGATAGTCCTACATGAAGATGTTGGGGACTGAACCTGGGAACTTCTGCATGCAATGCAGTTGCTCTGCCACTGAGCTTTTTTTAAATGAGAGGGAAAAGACTTCCAGTGCTGGTATAGTTTGCCACCCTTCTCATGGGCCTGAAGAGATTGGAGGATTCCTGTGGATCCAAGACACTCCTACCACTGATGGCAAAGGGACACCGACAGTAGACAATTCTGCCACCATCCAGGGAGGACTCCCAGCAGCAGGCCTCCATTTCTAAGGTGGATCTTCCTCTCAGCCTATGAAAGGAGGGAGTCCACAATATCCTATGGCTCCTGGGACTCCCAACAGGGACCACAGGACTGCACCCTAAGTGAAGGTAAGCTAAGATGAAGCAGAAAAGTAGTTCTAGGTATGCTTTCAAATGTAGGCGTGCTTGCAATTTCAATGCCGGCACATATTTATTAAGTTAATAGTTAACTAGGTTTACTACTTTTGTAACATTCAATTAAGCTTACAGGAGGAAATGTATAGCAATGTGCTAATATCATGTTCCCTAATGACAGGCTTACTGTTGGAGACATGTGTCTATTATTCTTATTCTTCCAGCATGCAGCTTTAGGAAGGAGGTGGGTTGGACCTGCATTGTAAATAAAAGCCATCTGCTTGTTTTGTGTATGCCTGGCACAAGCTCAAAAACAAGCTATAATTTGGACCAGGAAGAAGCTGGAAGCAAAAGCAACTTATTACCTGGAAGTTAAGTAAGCCCTGGTTGTGGATAGGGCAGTGGGTCTTTTATCTTCCAATCTGGTACAATTATGGCACGAGCCTGATGCTCAAAAGCTATATTCCCTTAATGAAGGGCAAAGCAAGGTCTAGTCAATGAAGCCTAATTCCACTCCCCGCCCACCAAACATTGTTTGATGAATGTCTTCACAACATTTTCACAATGAATAATTTCCTCAGCAGAATTGATGCATGTGAGTTGATGCCAGCAAAGTCACTGTTGTTTCCCTAGAGACCAATAGAAGAAAAAGGGGAAAGGTTAATCAGATATAAGATGTGGTTTTTTTGACACTTCTTTTTACATTGGCATCCTTATAGCCTTAGCATCCTTGAGTGTGACTCAAAGCACTATTTATGAGGAGAATCAGATCCATCTTCTTGTTCCTCCACCCACATTCTTTTTGGAGAGACTAAAGCTCGCCATACCCAGATGACTCGAGTTAGTGTTCTGGCCTGAACGGCGGCAAAACTACCACAAACACCACTTAACTATGCCAAAGAAATTATATTAGGGCCAACTGGCATTTAAAATAGCTTAAGTTTACTTGTTTTCAGTAATTACTTCAAGGTTTCTCAAAACCATGTTAAAGGTGCTGGACAAATCAAAAATACTGTTAGATTAACATCTCTAAAATTGCAAATGTAAAAAGAAGAAGATAGAAAATCAACTTGGCATCTAGACTCAGCTTGGCACTTGGAGCCACACAGGACCCATATTTTCCATGGAAGAAAGAGAAAATGTTTGTGGGTGAAAACAAAGAGATGGCGGGTGAAATCATAAAATGTTGTGTCAAAACCGTTCTTACTGTTTCATTCCACACCCACCCACCCTGCCGGGCTGATGCTAGAATATCTTTGAAACTTGCCGTTCTCTCAGTTTCCCAAGTATTTCATATTTTTCTTTAAATTAAGCCCTTTAAAGCACACAACGCCTGAAATGGCACCAGATGATTGATTGAAAAGGACTGGAGAGTTTTTTAATTTTAATATTTCATAATTTTAAAACCACTCTACATTCCATGAATACCTGAATTACGGACAGAAATAAAACATAAACACAACCAATCACAAAACAGTATTAAAAATAAAAACCAGCAATAATTAAAAATAGCAGTTATAAAAAGGCTGATTTTTGAAGGCTTGTGAGAAAAGTTTTCAACAAACAATGAAAACATACCGATGACAGGTTATGTTTCTTCATTCCTATGGGAAGAGACTGTCAGAGAACCGGTGCAACAACACCCAATACACATGCATGAGTCCCAGCGTACTTTACCATAGGGGTATGTGACACCATCAACAGATCTTTATCCACTGATCTAAGTGAGTAGGTGGATGGGATGTAGGGGCAAGAGAAAGATTCTCAGATACCGTGGTCCAGAACCATGTAGGGCTTTATAAACCATCAAGTCAAAATGGGGCTTAGTAGCTGCATGGGGTAGGAACGGGAAGGTCTAAGGCAGGCATCCCCAAACTTCGGCCCTCCAGATGTTTTGGACTACAGTTCCCATCATCCCTGACCACTGGCCCTCTTAGCTAGGGATCATGGGAGTTGTGGGCCAAAACATCTGGAGGGCCGCAGTTTGGGGATGCCTGGTCTAAGGGGTTACCATGGAGGGAGGGGCTGAGAAGTGAGAGGAACAAGCAGGATGCCAGAGCCTCCCTTGTATGAAATAAGTTAAAAAGGGGAACAGGTTCCTAAATGAATACGAGACACCAAAATCTCTGCCCCACCCACAACACTTTATATTTTGAAAGCTTATGCAATGCCTATGTACAATTTTTCAACGATGTTATAGAACAGGCTTGGGGAGCCTATGACCTTCCGGATGTTGCTGGACTACAACTCCCATCGTTCATGACCATTCACTCTGATGGCAAATGGGAGTTCAGAAACATCTGTTGGACCTCAGGTTTCCTATCACTCTTATAGAAGGACACAGGTGGAGGTGGAGGGTAATCAGAGATGGGTTATTTGCAACACGGGAAATGCTTGCCATATTTTGCTCACAAAGAAAATTGTATGACGTTCTAAAGTTATAACGAAATAACTTTTATAATTATTCACTGAACCGCAGAACAAAATATTGAATCTACCCCAGCAAACTCTTTAAAAGAAGCCAAGTTTAAATTTAGCCCAGCGGTATGTGAACTTGAAGCACAGAATAGTTTTTACCCGCTGGGTTTAGTGACACCCGCTTTACAGATGTAAAGAACTTGATATAAGGAGAGTCCAACGCCACCAAGACGACTGATCACTGAAGTCTAGAGAAAGGTTCCTTGCCTGGACTTTCTTAGAGGGCAAACGGGAGAGGAGTAAAAATGTCACTAGTGTTGTAACACTCAAGCAACCATCAGGTGTTTTTGCCAGGAAAGAGAGAGAACATGAAGTGATGTGCTGAAATGTGGACCAGTTCTGAACCTGCATTATTTTTATTGCGTTCTTAGACAGCGTGCTTTGAGGAGAGTGAGAGAAACAAAGTGTAGCGGTAGGGGGAGAAAAATCAGAACAGCAGAATTTTGCTACCCCATGAACTGAAATTTATAGTATGAATGCCCCAAGTTATTTGGCTTCCCTGAAAGTGTGTTGCATTGCCAGAAAGCTTTATTGCAAAGCAAAAAGGAACCCAACTTTAAAGGTCAAAACACCCAAACCTACATCCAACCTTGCTATTTATCAAATTCTCATTGTTGTAAGAGGTGGTTTTTTTTGTGTGTGCTAACATTCAACTTCCACACAACCATGAAGTTAATGTGAATCATTAAAAGTCTGCGCCGTGCCATTTGTTTCCTTTGATAAAGTATCTTGCTCACATCTTTCAGCTAAACAGCCTTTGCCCAGTTCCTGTGGGCAAGTGCAAATGTCAGCGACCAACAGAGATAGGGCTTGAACAGCTTTCCTGGGCTTTGGGGTGGTAGACACAGAGGCGGACAGAAATGGCAGGCTGCCGTCAGCCATTAGTGGACAGGTTTGAGATCGATAGGCCGTGGTAGTAAAAACAATTTTCGTGTGTTCTGATGCAGGGGATTACAATATCATATGCTCCAACATTTTTCAGGTGAAAATAGGGATGTATTATTCTATATCAAGAAGCTTTCCCCACATTTAATCTCACTGCACACATATATGTCATATACACATCTACATTAATCCTCTTGAGTCAATTACAACCTCTCAGTCTCACCTACCTCACAGGATTGTTGTAAAGAAAAAAATATGTGCGAGGGAAGGGATCGTGTACAACACCTTCAACAGATAAATGGAATGAAATAACATTTTAGCTGTAAGCTGTCTTGAGTTCCTGTCAGGGGAAAATGCGAAATATACTAACCACAACAAAAGCAACAATGGAAACTGTGAGAATGATCAGAAACATACCAGAGAAAACCCTATTGAACTCAGTGGGACTTAAAAGGTAAAGGGACCCCTGACCATTAGGTCCAGTCGTGACCGACTCTGGGGTTGCGGCGCTCATCTTGCGTTATTGGCCGAGGGAGCCAGCGTACAGCTTCCAGGTCATGTGGCCAGCATGACAAAGCCGCTTCTGGCGAACCAGAACAGCACACGGAAACGCCATTTACCTTCCCGCTTGGAGCGGTACCTATTTATCTAACTGCACTTCAACGTGCTTTCAAACTGCTAGGTTGGCAGGAGTTGGGACTGAGCAACGGGAGCTCACCCCGTCACAGGGATTCAAACCGCCGACCTGATCAGCAAGCCCTAGGCTCTGTGGTTTAACCCACAGCGCCACCTGCATCCCAAAAATTTATCATAGTAACACTTAAAAAAACACTTAACTTCTACAATGTTCTTTAGAGCAACCTAACAGGAAGACTTAATCAGATTTTTGTCAAGTATATTCACAATGATCAAACAGGATGTATTAAAGGCTGGTTATTAAATATGAATATATTGTTGACTTTAATATATATAATCCTAACCTTCATACTTGGGCCCTAGGTCCTGGCTGTTTTACACTTCCTCCCTGCTCTCGCATACTATTCCCTTCTCCCATTTCAGAGTATCTGTTTGGGTCGCATGCTCAGTCAGCTGAACAATGGCACTTTGCTTTTTAGCTCAAGTTCTGGCGAGTGCATGCAAAATCACAACACACGTAATGTAAATTCTGTACGTTAGAGACAGAATCACGAAAGCGCAATTTTGAGCAAGATCCAGTTGGCAACTGTGAGGTGTCCCAGCTCACAGTGACTGCTCCAGAAATGAACAACTATTTTCTCCTGCAGACTTTCCAATCCACTTAGAACATTTTCAGGACACTTAGCAAGCCACTTCTTCTTTGGCCCAGTTTCCACTGGTGAAATTAAGGTGCCTTGCAGTAATTTTATTCTACACAATGTAATTTTACTAGGTTTTATTTTTAAATGCTGTTCCACTAGTCCTTCAGATTGGGTGGAGTTGCAATCCAGATTCATGAATGAATGTGATGAAATCATATCATTAAGGTATCCATGTACAACAATGAGCCATCCAAACGAAGGTACTCTTTTGCATTGGGATGTATAGGCTTTGATATGCCTTCTCCATAATTTTCTTTTAATTTTTTTTAAAAAAATTAAGTCATTTGGTGGTACTGCAGGGGCGGGGTCTGCTATTCTGTGACAGAATGCCTAAGTATATGAATAAATATCATACGAGCTTGCCAAGTCTAGCCACAGTCCAACGCCAGCAAGAAAGCTAATAAATCTCTTCCACGGCCACCCAGAGACACACAGTCTAGCACTCACCTACTGAACGGGTACACTGCACACTTCTAATCTGCCTTCCTGCAGGAACAGTCCCCTGGTGCCAATATGAAATCATACTGTGTCACGTTCCAGGGCTACGTAGCAGCCTTTCTGGGAGCACTTTCTCTTGAATTACAACCTGCGGTCAGTCGGACATAATGGAGAATAGCTTGTAGGAGCTGAATGGGAAAGTCTGACAGAAATAAAACATAGTCCTGAGAATGGCAGGAAAAGCCTCTATTATTCCGCTTCGTTCTATCTGCTGTGAGGCCATGCGGCGCCTGGAGCCTGTCTGCCTTTAACTCGCTTCCCTGGATTTCCGAGTCATAGCCACAGCTCCTGCTCAACGCCAGATATTTCACTCTGGAGACGTGCTACACTTCCTGATATAGGATGCACTTGCATGTATCCCAGTGACCTTAAACACTAATAAAGGAGTCATAATATGACCTAGACAGGCCTTGAAAGCCAATTGTAATGTGAGTGATTGATGGCATTGAGGGGGTGAGGAGGGGAGCTTGGCGGAAGTATTCAGTTGCCTAAATTTGTCCAGGAGCCTTGATACTGTGATCTTTTTATTACCGTGGGCAAGAGATTTCAAAACACACTTGGAACGTCTCTCTCCCTGTTAGCAATAGCTAATCGTAGAACATTAGGGGATTGAACAAAGCAATCGCAAAGAAATAGTGGCAAGCGTTTGGTCAAAGCGAACTGGTTCTGGGTCTCTTCTCCTATGCATGCTGGGGGAATTAGGAATGGCTTTTTAAAATGCCTTTCATAACAAGACATTGTGCACTTTACAGCTAGGAAATCTCTTCCTGCTATTCATCTGTATTCCTCAACTACAATATAAAATAAGCACATCAGAAATTAGGACTCTACGTTTTTTTTTTTTAAAAAAAAGCTATTGTAAAAAAAAGTTCTACTCTGGTCAAGCTGCAGTAGTGTATCCAGTTCTGGGTGCCGCATTTTAAGAAGGTGGTGAACGAAGGCATGTCCAGAGGAGGGTTGCCAGGTTAGTGAGGTATTTGGACACTCGAGCCCTATGAGAAATGGCTGAAAGAGCTGCTGGGTAGGTCCAGCCTGCAGAAGAGAAGATTAAGACCACATATTGTGTCCTCCCTCAGTGTTGTGTCCTTCCTCAGTGTTGCAGTGAGACCTGGCAACCAAACCCTGTGTTGTGGGTGGGTACGATTGGATAGCCACAACACCCTATTGGTAGGTCCCTCGATGCAGGGTTCAATCAGGCCAATGGGGCGCTGTCTAAATGGATCGAGGGACCTATATATACCCATGCACGTGACCCTGAGCTTCCTCTTTGGTCTGTGCATTGGAACACACGCCCACCTCTCTCTATATTTAGGGCTTGCGTGCTTGACCTTGCTATGCCACCGTGTGTCGTCTGTCATTGGGACAGGGGCACGGCAGGAATTTTCTCCACTTGGCTGATTGGCTGGTGCCATTTGGGTTTCGCCTCCCGCGTAGCAAATCGTCACAACTTGTAAGGTTGCAGATAAGCTCTGGTTCAGGTGATAGGGATGGAGCAGCATTCTCACCATCCCTATGTGAAGGGTATTCTGTTAAAGGAATCCAGGGACTCTATGGTTTGGTCAACCCTGTGAGGGGGTTGTGCCCGTGCCTGAGTCCAGGGGGTGGACATAGCATGTCCCCGGCTTTCCGCCCATCCTAGGCTGACCTACGGTAGAGCCCTGGGTCAGCGCTACCTGCAACGGTGCAGGGAACTAGTCGAACCAGAGCCTATGCAACCACTAACTTGCTGAAATCAATAAAGTTGTAGCCTAAATTCTGCCAAAAAACAAACCAAAATTTGAGTCTTGTCTGAATTTATTTAAGGGGAAGGTTTAAAGGTCTTAACATGCAATTAAACCCTCCATTTAAAGCACTATGGTACCACTTTAAACAGTTATGGCTTCCCCAAAAGAATCCTGGGAGCTGTGGTTTGTTAAGGATGCTCAAAGTTGTCAGGAGTCCCTTGCTCCCCTCACAGAGCTACATTTCTCAGGGTGGTTTAACAGCCCATCCCTTTTCCCCAGAAACTCTGAGAATTGTAGCTCTGTTAGGGGAAAGTGAAGGATAATTTGAATGATTTTTTTTCTAAAAGTTAATGCAGTGTGCAGACGGCTCAGAACTGAACTAGGTACTGTGAACACAGTACACCAATTAATCCTGAACTCAGTGTTAAATTTACACACAAGCAGAGTAAGATAGTTTAGGGCCTCGAGTTATGGGGGTCTCTTAACTACAAAAGGAAAAACGACTACATTTCATGTTTTGCATTGTTACATAATGGTACACTTTTCCTGTTTGTTAACACTATGGGGTATCTTGAACTTGACATCACTTAGGGCTTCCATATTTCTTAACCCATCTCTGCGTGAACTCAAAGCTATATGTGATTGATGTAGGGACATGCTCTGGTCCTTACTTGAAGAATAGTGCCAATTGAAATCTATTCTCCACAAAGCTCCATACTACAGGTATGTGCAAATTTTAGCCAGTCTCTGAGATTGGTTTGCCATTTGATTCATGGGCTTTGTCTGCCAAGAAGAACACAGCTACATCAGTATCCAGCAGATGCCCAACAGACCTAGAATTTGCCCCATGGCAGACCTTGTCCTTTGTAAACATTTCAATGTGGCTCAATGAATATTGTTAAGACTCGGATCAGGAAAGATGGAATTTTAAATCTCCTAGTGTTGCCCAAGTGCATATTCTTGGGCAAATCACTTGTACCGCCCCGGTTTCCTCCAGTGATATAAAACAAGCCTCAAAGGTTATTCATCCAAATAACTGTTAATATGTTTACAAGGAGAAATGCAGAAAATGAATGGAAAGAAAGAGTTGCCTTGTGAGTGAATGAGATAAAGACCCCAGAGTACTTTGTACATAAAAGACCCTGTTGCAATTAGCAATGATGTGGCTGGGATAAAAGCCTTGTTTTTGTTTAATGCAGGTATATCTGGTCTCTGCCATTTTCAGCGGGCCTTTGCGAGTCTGCCCTAATCTGGGCTTTCTGCCACTGTTTTAGTCCACAGTTGATAAAACGGGCAGCAAGACTGAAGCACCCTCTAGAAAAATATCACCACACCAGTCCAAATGCCTGAGATTTGCATAGCACGGAAAGGGTTAGTTTTTATGAAGACTCATAGAAAGAAAAACAGACAGCCTAAGAACAGCCTTGCGTTGGGAGGAGGGTTAGAAAACGAGGCTGTTGCTGTTGTTTTCATTGTGTGCACTCTAATCAGGGAGAGTAAGAACAATAGTGCATGTAATGCTGATTTTGGAACGGGTCCATGCAGCTTTTCCCAGGCTAGACAGCCTTGGGAACCACTGATAGTGTGGCACACCAGGGGCACAGCCTTCACCACCAAGCACAGGGCAGGGCAGCCTTTTCTGTGGATAAAATATGTGAGGGATGACAAGAATCTTCCCACCATGGGAAGTGGCGAGGATGTCGAAAAATGGTTTTTAAATAATAATAATAAAAAGATAGGGGGAAAGCCGAGAACAGCGCAAAACTGCAGGACACTTCAAACCTGACCTTTTCCCTACATGGAGAGTTCTTCAGCATTAGAAGCAGCACGCGGCAGCATGGACCATCACACATGTTTATAGCTGCATGCGCACGTTCTGGGGGGCCCACCAGCTCTCCTGTGCATGGGCAGGCGGTGAAATCACAGGCATGACCCACTGCCAACGAGGAGGAGGAAAACACCGTGTGCACAACACACCATTTTCCTACACAGAAGGAGGCAAAAAAACAAAACAAAAAAAACAGTCAAGTTAGAACTAAGCACAGTTTTGTGTTCGTCTGCGTAATTTTCCACCAGCCAACAATTCCTGACAGGGTGGGAAATATTTATTTACTGGACTTCCCTCCCTCTTCCCCCCCCCCTTTTCATTTGTTTGTTTGCTTCCCTTTCTTATATGCCCCGTCCCCCCCCCTCCACACTTTGAAGGCAAGATGAAAGGACCCTTGTGGCTGTTGCTGGCAGAGAGAGCAGTGTGGGGTGGGGTGGGGGGGAGCCTGACTGAAGTGTGCTTTAGTTTAAGATGCCATATTTTTCTCCTAAGGGAGGGAGGAAGCAGCAACAACACAAAAAAGGAGTTAGTCAGCTAAACATACACATGCACACCCCAGTGCATTACTCTCCACTGAGAAACACATTGTATAAATAGCCAGGGATGAAACATGTTCCTAATTTTTCATAGCTTTTGTTTTCAAGGACAGAGGGCTTACGGGTAGCTAAGATGTGGGGTCCCCCCATGAAGTGGTAGCTGATGGGGAGGTTTTCATGATTTATAAAACAGGGAAACCTGTCACAAAAGATTATGATGAGATCTGACAGAAGCTGCAATGCAGGAGTGGGGAATCACAGAATTGTAGAGCTGGAAGGGACTCTATGGATCATCTAGTCCAAACTGCTGCAATGCAGGAATATGCAGCTGTCCCATACGGGAATCGAACCTGCAACCTTGGCATTATCAGCATCATGCTCTGGCCAACTGAGCTATGCAGGCCCTCAGGCTTGGGTGGCACATGTGGCCCTTGAAGCCTCTTTATGTGGCCCTTATAAGGTTACCAGAGGTGTATCCTATAACACAATTCCCTGCATTATGGCTTGTCCATTAATTTTAGAGATTTATCCTATCTGAAAATGCAAAGACCTGTTGTTTCGTCTTTTAAAATATGTCTGCACTGAAGTTACCACATTGCTATTTGGTGTGTGGTGCTGATTCACACTTTAGGATAGCATGCTGAACGCATTAATCTGCTCATCTGTTCCTTAACTAGGCTCCTATATCCTAATCTCTTCCTGTTTCCAAACACAGTTAGTTTATTCTGGGTCAGCTAAACTGTCCCGCGGGATGCACAGCCAGAGTTTCTGGTTTTTATTATCTGCCTAGGTCCCCAATTTACTTTTTAAATCTCCCATGGGAATTTTGCAGCAACACATTCCAAGCCCTGATTTTACTTGCTTATTTTTGTACTGTATCCCGCTGCTCGGCAAGACCTAAATTTGTGCAAAGTATAGTCAAGAAAAGGAAAATAAGCACAGCATGAGAGTGCAACAGCTATACTTTCTGGGAAATGACTGCACCTGCCCTGTTCTATAGTTTTTTATTAGTATTATTATTTCTGATCATGGAGGTGACTGATCTTCTACTTGTGGCAGCCTGCAGTCCCACTGATATTAGGCAGGGGTGTAGGAAGAGGGGGGCGATGGGAGCGTGCCACCCCCAGCAGCGCAATCCCGGTAGTGTGCCATTGCGGCTGTCCCTGCCCCCAGAACATGCGCCATGCCCCCAGAAAATGTGCCATGCCCCTGCAGGCGGCGGACCACGCCCCCAGAACACGTGCCACACCCATGTGGGGGGTGCACCATGCCCCCAGAATGTGTACCCCGCCCCGCCTGCTCTCCCCCCCCCCGGTGCCGGAGCATGAAGCAACGTCACTGCCATTAGGTCCCTAACTCAGCATTGCTGTCAGTGTCTGCCATCATTTGGACCCTCCAGTGGTGCTACAACCATCCCTTCACTCCATCCTGTTGGATGAGAACAGGGCCACAGGCACTCCCCCAGACAGCAGTCCCTGCGGGGGTCACCCTATATGTGATGTAAGTCTCAGGAACCCCTGCCTGGACTGACCACACATCACTTCCTAAGGGCGGGCTGGAAGTATTTTGATTGCCCCATGCCCAAGCCAAACCTCTTTCATCTGTATTCAATAAAGTTATGGCCTGTTTTGACCCCCAAACCAGCCTCATTGGTCTCTTATTTGCATGGGTTGGGGTATGGGAACCCGATGCCTGGTCCTGCAAGGGCTAAAGGCAGTACTGTGGGGAGGCAGAGTCCACCGGCCAGCCCTACTATGACTACGAGGACCCCCTTAAGCCCTTTTGCAGTGCTGTATGTCGTAACATTTGCTTCTTTTGTAACCAAGTAAAATGGTCAGTGATGCTATGCTATATTTATTTATATGAAAATATTTATACACCACACTTTTGCAAAACTACAAGCTGGTGTACACCATTAAAAAAACACAATAACAATAAAACATCGGCAAAAAACCCAAACAAACCCTCAGTCACAACCTCAGTAAAAACATCCATAAATACTGGTTGGTGAAAGAAAGTTCTCATTTTCAAAGACCTGTCTAAATAATACAGTTCTGAGGCAATATCTAATAGAAGGCAGTGATTATTCCTGCTGAACTTTTATTGGCAGGGAGTTCCCTGGGCGGCAGCAGGCCATACTAAAGGCTAAGCCCTTTGAAAAGGCTGATTGAACCTTAGGTGCATGGGAAACAACAGGAAGAGCCCCATCACAGGATCCACGGTCCAGTATACCTGAAGGAGCGTCTCCACCTCCATCATTCTGCCTGGACACTGAGGTCCAGCACCGAGGGCCTTCTGGCGGTTCCCTCATTGCGAGAAGCCAAGTTGCAGGGAACTAGGCAGAGGGCCTTCTCAGTGGTGGCGCCTGCCCTGTGGAACGCCCTCCCAACAGATGTTAAAAAGGAAAACAACTACCAGACTTTTAGGAGACATCTGAAAGCAGCCCTATTCAGGGAGGCTTTTAATGTTTAATAGATTATTGTGTTTTATTTTTCTGTTGGAAGCCACCCAGAGTGGCTGGGGAGACCCGACCAGATGGGCGGGGTATAAATAAATTATTATTATTATTATTATTATTATTATTATTATTATTATTATTATCATCATCATCATCATCATCATCATCTCAGTTATCCAGGTGGAGAAAAAGGGATCAGATGATGGACCTTAAGGTGCACTGAGCCAAACTTGTTGAATTAATGCAAGGTCTTTAAATCTGGCGTAAAAGGAAATTGGCAGCCAGTGCAATTCTCTCAGCAGAGGAGCAGCATATTGCTGATATGAACCAGTCTGGCCACTTAATTGTGCACTAGTTGCAGTTTCTGAACCAGACAAAAGGGAAGCCCCATATACACTGCATTATGGGAATAAAGCCTTGAGGGTACCAGTGCATGGACCACGGTGGCCAGGCAATTGCAGTCTAGGAATGGTTGCAGCTATCTTACCAGCCAGAACTGGTAGGTTTTGGTATTTCGTCCAGGTTAGCAAAACCTGGCAAGTGGCATAAACTCAGTACTGTATCCTCCGGCCTGTGCCTAAATATGGAACTGCGACCTAGGAATTCCTTGTCTACTGGATCTGATCACTTTGCCAAATCCCACTTTTATACCCAGTGAAATGTTTCAGCATCACATCACATGCATAGCTGCCAAGTTATCCCTTTTTAAAAGGGATTTCCCCTCATGCTGAATAGGCTTCCTCGCGAGAAAAGGGAAAACTTGGCAGCTATGATCACATGTCTTCTCTGAAACATCCATCTTCTGCTATGTTCCCTCTCCAAACTTGAGTAGCTCTTTTTCAAGCTCAGTAAAATTCAACATCACTTTTCTATTTTTAGGTGGGGGGAAAAAACCTAAGCTTTCTTTTCCAATGGTATTTCTCAACATTTTGCAGTAGGCCAGGGGTCCCCAAACTACGGCCCCCGGGCCGGATGCGGCCCAATCGGCCTTCCAATCCGGCCCGCGACGACTCCCGCCGCCCGCTGCCGCCGCCCGCTCTCACGGCGCGCGGCGCAGCGACGATCTAAAAAATCGGCAAAAAATCGCCGAAAATCCTTTGTGCGCATGCGTATGGGCCTCTCCCGACCCGGAAGAGGTCATTTCTGGTGCACTTCCGGGTCGGGGGAGGCCCATACGCATGCGCACAAGCGATTTTTGGCGATTTTTTCCCGCCCGTGTGCGTGTGCGCATGCGCACGGGCGCGCACGCGCACGGGCGCGCACTCCCCCGCCCTCCGGCCCGCTGCGCGCGCACTCCCCTGCCCTCCGGCCCACCGCGCGGTCGGCGCGGCGGGCACCGGCCCGCCGCGCAGAAAGTCTGGGGACCCCTGCAGTAGGCTAACCCTCTGTAAACAACAAGAATGAATGAAAAATGAAAAATGACTCTGGTGTGTTTGCTTGTGAGAGGTGGTTGCATTGTTATTGTTGCATTGTTATTGTTGCATTGCATTGTTATTGTTGCTAGTGCTGTATAGATTTGATAGCTGTTCTTGCAACATGTGTAGCATGAACAGATTATGGATCATGCCTTCATTGCTAATTTATTGATTTGTGTTTGTCTCTGGTTAAGTTGCTTGTAAGTATAGCTGACGTACAGTAATGATTGGCTGAAAGACTGCAGTTAAAAAGAAAAGAGGTTTGCCTGACTGTGTGTTTCTATCACTTTCTTCATCTCAGGCTATCACACGGTGATTGAGTTACAGTTCAGTGAAAGAGGCTGTGGGAATGAATCTGCCAAACAGGAAACCATCTTAGCAGCAGCCTCTACAGGAGCTTCAGTGTCAAATACTGAAGTTCCCTATTCTATAAACTGAGAACAGGTACAAAATATTTTTTAAAAAACCAGTAGGAAACTGACTATAAAATCACCATTAAAAGGCAATGGAAATGCTAAAAGAGGGAAGAGAATCTAAAAGCAATTACACCTCATTGATTTGACAGTTTCTTCATTTCCGATAGAAATCAGTGGGATTTAAAAGAGGAAAACCTTGGCTTAATTGAGCCCACAGGCAGCTGAATTATATTCAAGTCAATTCGTGATCCATCATTAGTGAACACAGCAATTTATCCTCCATGAATTTATCTAATCCCTTTTTACAGCTGTCCACTGCCCAAGTTGGTGGCCATAATTACTTCTTGTGGTAACAAATTCTATAGCTTAACTATGCACAGTTTGAAGAAGTGCGGGCACACTACTTCGACATACTGAAGATCTAATGGAAGAGATATACAGATCTTTTCTTTCTGGGCAGAAGTGGGTATGTGAACTCAGTTATCTGACTTCTCCTTGGTGTGCTGAGAATGCAAATGAATCTATTTGTTTATGTAGATTCTACTGAAGGATAAACAAGATGATTAAAAAGAGGCCTTCTCCAAGAGGTCATAAACTTGGGTGGAATGGGCAAGGCATTCCCTGAGGACCCAAGACATGTAGGCATACAAAACAAAACAAAATTAGGCACCTAAAATTATGCCTGGAGGACCATAACAACTTTTGAAGCATTCATGTAATGTGTGAGTGGAAGGGCTGAAAGATGGTTTCTTGACCCTCCATGTCATCGAAATTATTGGGTAGATAATTTTATTCTCTGTTCTTGGCTCTCTCTTTTTTACTTTTGCCTGTGTTAAAAATTTGAGGAGAGCAAAAAAAGTGGGAAGGAAGGAAGGAAGGAAAAAGTTTCAAATGCAGCCAGTTCCTTCCTGCACTCATTCTACAGCCTTCTGCAATGAAGGATAAATGAATGAAAGCTAAACTGTGTTCATCCTTCTTTTTAAAAGGTTGATTGCCTTGATGAAGTTCTAGTTGCACTTAGAAAATACGTGAAATTAAGTTGTACAAAAATGTGGATGGTTATAAGAGGCACATCCCACTAAAAGCAATGCAGTATGAACAGATGACATTCCCTTCTGGATACTTCCAGATGCATATCTTATTAACTCCCACAAGAAATCTGGGTTGGAGTGGATGTCCAGGGAAGCCTACAACCAAATGTAGCAATCCTAAGCAGTAGGTACAGTTGTTAAAGTGGAAACTGCAAAATGACTCACCTTGACTTGAGCACTCAAAACCATGCAGCAACAGGTCAGCCGTGGTAGCCACAGCTAAGGCACTGCTTTTTAAAAATAACGTTTGGTCTTCAACAAAGAAAAGTATATCCAAATATAGACAACGTATTTGCTTCTTGTTCCAACACCTGAGCCCCCAGCAACTGAAAAAGTGACTTCCTATGATCTCATTTGTTTCAGTTTAATGTGAACTAAAAGCTCCCTCTCACAATTTCTACTTTTCACCTACCCTGTATTGCATTTGTGTGTCTCTCCTCTTCATGCTTACTCTTTCTCAACTTGAACTCTCCCACTGCTACCAAGAAGCTCCATTCATACCAGACTGACCATATGCCTGTAGCTTGCAGTAGCAGAAGTAAATGACAAGAGGTTGCATGTTTGGCCTAAAATATCCCTTCACATGATGCTGCCTTTTGGAATGAGCCTTTAAAAACAAATAGAAGAATGAATGAATAAAACACCTCCTCCACATTTCCTGGTTTTTCTTAAACAAAGCACATTTGCGAGAATCTGCTTAGTGCTGTTGGTGCACATACTTTCAGAGGAAAATGTTCCTCTGCTTAACTTTGATGTAATGAAAAGAAAGACAGCGGCCACAGTGGGGGTGGATGGTTGGGTGAGGGGGGAGATCAGCAACAACTGTGGTGTAATCCTCCAGGGAGAATCATGAGTAAGATTCTTAAAGCTAATCTTTCCATATGTCCTCAGTCACAAGCAAACACAGTAAGACATAATTACAACCATTCCTGTTGAGCTATAAAGTCCTGGAAAATATTAATTCACCAAAACAAAAAACAAAAAAAGGCCTAGTAAATTGACAGTGGTTGTCTTTACTGGATTTCAGTTCAGGATTCTCTGTCAAGTGCTCCACCCTTTGTGTAGGAGATTGCTCATGCCCCAATAAACCAGTTGGTCTCAAAGGTGCCACCATGGCACATTTTGTCTTCTTGCTGTGAATGTACTGCCAGTTTATGCAATCAGCAGAAAAGTCACTTTTCTCAGGCTGGAGATACAGGAAGTATATTTCAAGAGTTTCATAGGGGCTCAGTTCACGTATACAAGCCTGGTGGACAAAACCAGCACATAGGTTGGCAAACTACAGGTGGCCCCTTACAAACCCACTCCACCCCAATAGGAAATGCTTTTAAGAAAGACTAAAAAGAAGAAGAAGAAGAAGGCAAAAGAGCACAGAGTTTCTCAAAAGGAGGCTAGGCTAGAATCCTCAGCTCTGACATTTAGTTTTCTGCTTGCAGGAAGTCTTGAGGTGGTAGAGTCCAAAGACATTTTGCCACCAATCAAGTGGGAAAGTCTTCCCTGTGGCTTCTCCTGCACATTATTTTTTTTTTGGGGGGGGGGTATTTTATATACATTTATTTTCAACAACATAGCTGGATGAAACCCTAATGTCGCACCCTAATTTTCATAGGATAGGTTGATATTATGTACTTCTGTGTACCCAATCAGCCATCTAGAATGTATGTACCGTTTTAGTGCTTCATTAAGCAGTTTTGTGAACTCCAGATAGTGGGATTGAGGATCACAGATACTGAGTACAATTCCCAGTGCAGTTGCTTTGAGATAAAAATATGTGGCACAGCAATTTATGGCAACAGAGGTGGTAGGGAGTATGGAGAGGGGCAGCAAGGAACAGGAGACAAGAGTTGTGCAAAGGTCTGATCCTGAATGTTCCTGTGCACAATACACATTCTGATCCTGAATGTTCCTGTGCACAATACACATGCCATGCTGGGGATGAAAACATTTGAGTCTCTGGGAAGATTTGTTTATTATTTTATTTATTAAATATACAACCTCTCTTTTCTCCAACAAGGCACCAAACAAGTGATAGAACAATAAAGCAATTCCAATGCAGATTAGACTGGAAAGATCTCAACTTAAAAGGATTTGTTGGAAGTGAAAGGTGTTCAGTAGGTACTGAAAGGACAATGGAGCCTGCCCAATATTCAAGGGGAGGAAATTCCAAAGGGTAGGTGCCACAAAACCCAAAGCCTAATTCCTATATTATATGAAACAAATTTCCTGATAGCATAGTAGGAGGCCCACACCTGCAAAACACAGTGATTGACGCGAACTATAAGGGGTGAGACAATCTTTCATGTATCCTGGTCTTGAGCTGTATAAGGCTTTAGACACCAAAATCAGGACTTTTAGCCTGATTGCTATTTATGGCAGCAGCATATGCAAATACTGGCCTAGTTATGGTGTTACTATGTATATATAAATAAACCATGGTTTAGCAAACCATGAATGGTAAATCAACAATAAGCCTTGCCTTCCACTCATGCTTTGTTTGGAGAGAAACAAAATTAGGACAGGGCTGGTCCAAGACATTTTACTGCCTGAAGCAAAGGACAAGATGGCACACACACACACACACACACACACACACACACACACCCACACACACACCCAGTTCAAAAAGATTGTAGTTGCAAGCAGAGCAGTAGACATAGTGGGGACTGAGGAAATGGAATCCAAAGAAGAGAAGGTCAGTGACATCAAACCTTATAGATAGAGTCACATTACTTTGCACAATGTGAAAGCAACTGGAAATGATGTAATTCCTTCAGGTTAGTCTCAGAAGAATAGCAGAATGTGGTGGTTTCATAGATGGTAGTTTTGTGTGACCAGGAGACATCATCTTGCTAAAGCAGCTCTCCTATGTCTCTCCCTACCACCACCCTGGTCTAATCTTCAGGGAACATATTCATCTCCTGGCCTGTCACTTTCTGGTGACTCTCATTCAACTCCTCATACCCCAATCACATGCTTACTCAAAAGTAAGCCCCATTGTGTTTAATGGGGCTTACTTCCAGCTAAGCGTGCAGGGGGTTGCAACCTCAGTCTTACCAGTTCTACAACATCCAGCTTTACTTAATAAAACGTGGCGGGATTAAGATCAAACATTTCGTGGTCCTTCTGTACCATCCTGTTTCAAAGGGAAACAGAGAAGCGAAATGAAAGAGGCACTACTTTGACATCAGTCCTTGGCATGCAAGGGTACGCTTCGCTCTACAGTATGTATATATATATATATATATATATATATATATATATATATATATGAATATGACAGCATATTTTCAATTCTTCATAAAAAGCACAAAAGCAAAAACAGATGACAGAGAACCATCGTCACTGAGATACTACAAATAAGTAAACAAGCTCTGTACCGTTGCTATTTTCTTTTAATGAGAGCAGTCCTGGGAGGCCCTGGCGCCTCTTTGGTGCTCATAGCTAGGGCTTATAAGAGAGAGAGAGAGAGAGAGAGAGAGAGAGAGAGAGAGAGAGAGAGAGAGAGAGAGAGAAGGACAGGGAGGGAGGGTTCTCCCTTCCCCTTCCCAAGCCTAATTACATGGCAAGGCTGGCCCCCTCCTAGAGGAATCTAGTCCATGGTGGGGGTCTTGCCTTTGAAAATGCCTATGGTTGTCACCACGGCAAAATATGAAAACCCTTTATTATATGGAGCCTGGTATTAGGCTCTTAAGCAGTCTGCTGTCAGAAGAAGCATGGCAATTTTCCAGCAGCATATGTAGCTGCAATGACAAGACAGAAGGGCACACAGCCCCTTCCAGAATCAATAAATATTTCTCAATATTATTAATGTACTCTACTACTTCATTAAAGGTGTTTGAAAGTTTAAGTTTTGGCTGTAGCAGGCTTGAAACTAAGTAAGCACACAACACAACAACAACAACAACAACAACAACAATACTTTGTCAAGAGAAACATCAAAATTGTAATACGGAACAGTATTCGTCATATCCGCGCCCAGAGAATTTATTCCAGACCTGTTAACTTTCACTACTAACATTTTAGGATAGTCATGTGTTGATGAGTGGTTAGTTGTGTGTGAGCAAACCATGACGTTATGGGGAATGCTGAACACCAGATGCCTGCACAAGATGCTTAATGCAACAAATCATTTACAAAGCATTTGGAAAACAAACACAAAGCTCATTTTCGAAAACAAGAGCATGTTGCCTCCCGCACATGAGAAAGTGATCACAGCAGCCGGCGCCTCCTCCACCACCACCCATGTCACTTACCACCACCACCAAGTTGGGATGACTGCAAACACACACAAGGGGGGTGGGGCGGGGAAACCAGCCTTGTGTTTTGTCATCGTATATTCTGTGGCTAGCAGGTGTAAACCAAGTTGCGGGTGGGTGGGGGGAATCTTTTCAAGCAGAAGCTTCTGTTACAGCATATCTTCAAATGTTGAGGTAGATATCCAACAATACAGAGATTGTCCACAAGAAATCATTTCGTATCAGTGCCGGCCACTACCAACGTTCACCACCACTACTCAGTTGACCAGATGTATGATAAATTGTCAACATAACAGAACTTCTACTGTAAAATATCTGCATACTAGCCCTGTTCAGGCATTCGTTTCCCTTGCATTTTAACAACTGGGGGGGGAGGGGGCTGCTGCTGACAAGCTTTGCCCTCCTCCAGCACATCACAGTCCCATTTTCACAGCTGTCCACAGACTGAAGGGCGTTATTCTGAACCTCTACTCCTGCTTTAGAACCATGATTATGCAGCATTCTAAATCCCAAGGTGCAGGGAGGGCGTCTCTATGAGTAGACAAGGCTGCCCACTTCAGCAGAACTCCCTTTGGCTAAATCTCTGACACACCAGAGGGGACAAGGCTTGCCAGCATATCCCTCATATGATTGTGGTCAAGCCTGAATTGGGAAGGTGGACAGGTAGATAGATGGACAGACTTTGCCTGAAGAGAGACCTTTCAATGACAACTGTAGTTCAAGCTTACTTTCTTAGGGCTACTACCGTAACTGTTAAAAGTACTTTTGGACAGACGTGTTTAGAAAATATTCTAAATAAGGAGTTGGATTCTAGTGTGTGTATGTATGTATGTATGTATGTATGTATGTATGTATGTATGTATGGGACGTGGGTGGCGCTGTGGGTTAAACCACAGAGCCAAGGGCTTGCCGATCGGAAGGTCGGCGGTTCGAATCCCCGCAATGAGGTGAGCTCCCATTGCTCGGTCCCAGCTCCTAGCAGTTCAAAAGCACATCAAAGTGCAAGTAGATAATTAGGTACCACTACAGCGGGAAGGTAAACGGCATTTCTATGTGCTGCTCTGGAGCCAGAAGCGGCTTTGTCATGCTGGCCACATGACCTGGAAGCTGTACGCCGGCTCCCTTGGCCAATAATGTGAGATGGGCGCTGCAACCCCAGAGTCGGTCACGACTGGACCTAATGGTCAGGGGTCCCTTTACCTTTTTATGGATGCATATGTATGTATGTACATCAGGCATCCCCAAACTGCGGCCCTCCAGATGTTTTGGCCTACAACTCCCATGATCCCTAGCTAACAGGACCAGTGGTTGGGGAAGATGGGAATTGTAGTCCAAAACATCTGGAGGGCCGAAGTCTGGGGATGCCTGATGTACATGCTGCTATTCCTCAACCACTGCTTCTGTGCAATCTTTGTTAATATTGATGGAGCATGCATCGTTTACAGGCAAGCTCCCTTGACCAGAATGGGGACTGTGCTAAAGGGGTGCTTGGTGGACTGTGTTTGTGGGCTGCAGGATTAAACCAGTATGTTTCACAAGACAGAAAGGGAAGACTGAAGAAAACCATACCCTTACCAGAGTCATATTTATTGGAGCTGGACTTTTGAAAATGCTCCACTTCAGTAAGAGGCACAGGGAAACAATTATCCAACTGCCTCATATTCAACAGAAGAAAGGAGGAAAAGGCAAACATTAAGAACAGATTGTGTCTTCTTTTTGCCTCAAGAATGCACTGCTTCAAATATAAATATTTTTGGTCATATCATGGTTTGTGGCATTTCATCTGTAGTGTTTAAAGGGAGCTTATTTCAATATATATATATATATATACACATACACAAAGGTTAACTTCCTGTCCGTAAAATAAGAATTTTACATTAGTGGTATTAGGAACACCAAAGTTAACAAAGGAACCAGCCCCTCAAATATAGCAGGCTCTTGGGTTTTTGGAGACTAAAGCTTTACTGCCATAAACACAAAAGGGGCATTCATAAGATCATTTGAAGCCAGATCTGCAACCTGCAGAAAGCGAACAACTGAATGACGAAGCACAATGGACAGTGCCCCAGCTCAACATCACAACCTGTTGCACTGTGCCTTTGTCAGAAATTAATCCAAGATGTTGTGAGGCAGCTCTGCTGAACTCCTCATGGGCTGGGCAACAGCACCGGGAATAGATTCTACCATCATGACATAAGAATATAGGGAGAGACATGTTGCAGCAGATCTATCTAACCTAGTATTCTGTTCTTATGGAAGCAAATTCCATAGTTTAAATATGCAGTATATGAAGAACTGCTTCCCTTTGTTTGTCCCAAATCTCACACCCTTCAACTTCCTTGAATGACCCCAGGTTCTAGGATCATGAAAAAGGAGAAAAATATCTTCCTGCCTACTTTCTTCATGCTGTGTATAATTTTATAACCTAATAATAATAAATTATTATTATTATTATTATTATTATTATTATTATTATTATTATTATTTATACCCTACCCATCTGGCTGGGTTTCCCCAGCCACTCTGGGCGGCTTCCAACAGAAGTCCAACAGAGAGGACTGTCTCGTAGACCCGCAGATTGTCCAAGATTGTCAGCTTGCATCAAGGTTCAAGCGGCAGGACACTGGGTCCCAGAGCACGACACGGCTGGCACTCTTCAAAGCCACTCTCATAGCCGGAACTATCTGTTTGGTAAAATAATTAGATTTGGACAATAAACAGACATAGTCTGGACCGAAGAAGACTCAGACTTCAAAGAGATTCTCATTATGGTGTTTGGATTACAAAGGTGATCAGTACATTCTTTTTTTCTTCTCAATACATACAATTGTTTTTCTATGCCAAGCCTCATTAAGAATATATATATATATATATATATATATATATATATATATATATATATAAGTACAGATGGACTCCTATTCATAATTGAGTATTCAGTTGTGCAGCTTTACTTAGACTTGAAAGACTTGATAAAGATAAAAGAAGAAACAAAATGGCGCTTGTTAATATGACACAGCACAGAAAAATGAGAGTTCCTCCCTTTTTCAAGGGAAGTGAGAGATGCTTGCTGGCTGACTTTGTATTGATTTGAGACAATAACAGTATGCTTAACATCAAACGACAGGCTTGGACAACAGCCCAGATTGAAATAACTTAACAACATGGGAGTTGCTGCGTCATTAAACTCTAAACAATAGACTTGGACAACAGCCCTGATTGGAAGATTGGAATGAAGTTGGGAAAAGCTGCGCTAGCAATTAGACAGTTGGAAAAACTACAGTTACAAATAAAGCTGTATTTGATGGATGAAAGGATATATGATTTCTGACATGATTGAGAATCGCATAGCCAGGGACGGAGAACTTTAAAGCGTTAAGATCGGAAAGTGGAAAATATGAGAACAACAAAAAGAAGACAGGAACGAATATATTGGAGATATACTTCAAGAGGTCCATACTATGGAGAGCCCGGAAAAATTAATAATGAATAATTTGGACTGTAATTTGGTTTTTTAGTTTAGTTTATTGTTTTTAATTGGAATATGGTTATGGGTATGTTAACTGGCTGTTTTTATTGGAAAATTAATAAAAATGATTAAAAAATAAATAAATGAAAGTGAACAACATTCACAGGTACACTGATGCAATCATGTGTATACCACATGTGTTTCCAATGTTTACAGTTGTGTTGCAACTGACATGCAGCATAACAAGGCAAGCTCGCTAGACTTGTCTTTCACAGGAAACTGCCACAGTAACATTGCTGACTACAAAATTCACCGGACATTTATAGGTAGCGCCTTTAAACTGGATGAAGAGCTGATTTTATTTTCTTGTAAAGAACATTATTCATAAGTATTCCTCCACAGATAATCTGCTAGACTCACCCATACTGTTACTTTATCTATACTGTATATTACCAGGAAAAAACAACATAGGAGCATGACACAGGAAAAGCACTCCTCATGCACCTTCAGTAATGTATAGACCAGGCCAAGGAAGGAAAAAATAGAGTGATGTAAGCTTAAAGGTTTATAAGAGTTATAGCAGCTTCAGATATAAAGCACTACTGTACCTTCCCTTCACTCTGCTTCTATTTGCACTTTGCCTTCCAACACACCAATCTTTTAAGACTGTTTAAACATTCTGGATTCAAACCAGTTCTAAATGTGTTTGACTTCACAGCTCCTTTGAAAGGCTGCAGATCTCCTGTTAACAATTCTCACTACATTCACAAACAAAAGTACAGTAGAGCTTGCCAGGATTGTAAGAGATGCCATGACAATTGAACAGGTTTCAGTGATGTTTACCTTTCTCAGGCAGTACAGATGACGTTTTGGAATATAAAATGTACTTTCTCTGTAATATGAAGTGTCTTTATTCCAGATTTGTCCCTTTTCTTTGCTCATCAAGCTTTTTACTTATTTCTGAAAGCTATAATGATCCCACTCAAATTCCATTTTTCCTCATCTGTGCCCTTCTCATATTTCCCCTGTCTCTTCTCTTCCCTGGAATTGAAGAAAGGATGGCCAAATATGGTGGCCAGATCAAACATGCTTCTTGTCTATGGACTTCATCATACAATTTCAGGCAACGTATTAAGGGTAGTATGGCATTTTTAAAACAAACAAATCGTCAAATCCAAAGAGACCGACACAAGATAACTAGTTGAATTTTGTTTGTAGGGGTGAGTCAGATCCTATAGTCCAGATTATAGAAAGATATCCACGGTTGTCCAACTCATCCAATGCCCCTTAAAAGAGCTTTCTGTTAAATCAATGGAGGTTTCAACTTTCTGCTAGAAGATGGTTAACCTGTGAGGAGTTTGAGGGGAAAGAGACACATAAGAAGGAATGAAAAAGTTCCCAAATTGTGCCCTTAGGAGCGGCAGTACAGTAAGCAAGGACTGCAGGCTTTCTCTGAAAATCCCAAAAGGGGGGGGGATTTGAGGTGGTTTAAAAATTATTAAGGAGTTGGGGCCTGAATAGCCATTTTGGAAGACTGGACTGCAACAATTCTTTCAATGCAGTGATTATTCCTACCACTTTACAGTGAAGAAGTTAGGCCTCCCCTTAGAAACACAGAAGAAACTGTTCATGAAAATGTTAACTTTGTTGAAAATGCATGAAAAAGCCATTGTTCTTATGGGCCATAACTAAGTGCCTCTTAACAATGTCACTACAGTATTGCTCATTTTCAGCTTCTGATGTTGACAAGGCCATGGTGACCTAGGGTCATCTGCTGAGTACACACCGGTCATGCATGTTCAAGCAAGATGCCTACAGGCTGTTTTGAATAATTCAGGTTTTCCTATCATTTTTCCCCCTTCACGGTGCTTTTCTCATTCCACTGAGCCTCACAGGCACAAGCCATCTCCTGAGTCACAATTGATAATCTACATCAGGGTTTCCCTGAGATTAGAAAATTGCTACTGGAGTCCCCAGGCCAAATCTTACTCCCCGAAATGTACAAACCCCCATGATAGTTGCATTACCAGATGCAACAGTGCTTAGTGTTTTTAGGTGCTTAGTGTTTTTAAGTGTCAGGTGTAACTTCAGCCTGAACACAGCAGAGTTTGTGCAGGTTTTTCCAGAAGCTTCTGGCGGTAACTTAAATGACTAGACATCTGGACGCAGAATAAACTATATACAGGATTTATTAAAAGAAAAGAAAATCCAGAGTTTCTATGTACAACTTTAGAACTCAAAAACAAAGTAAAATAAATCCTTTCCTCTCTGTCTCTCTCACTCACTCACTCACAACTGATACAGCACCTCTCCTCCTACACTGACTACACTCACCACACCACGTCCTGTGCTAGCTTTCACTGATAACAGGTCTCTGTGCTGATCATCAACCAATGAGAGCACAGTTACTATGGCAGAAGTAGACCTTGGCTTTCTGCCCAGTGTTAATTGCTTGTCCTTGAGTTGATTGTGTGAAGAAGCAATCTGGTGGTTTCTCATGCTACCAATTTTGCAAAACCTGAACAACATATGGAAGGAGGAACTATGTGAGCACAAATCCAGTGTCCTGATGTGGATCTTGTGGATCATCATTCTTACATTCTGTCAAATGTACTTTTTAAATGTTTCTTTTCTTCATAGGCTTAAGGGGAAATGTTGTTAGACTCAGATGGCAAAAATAGCCAAGACACTAGATTTATGTTTGTGAGATCTTCAGTTGCATCGGATCCCAGCAGAGGAGAGGAGCGGCGATGCAAACACTGCCTCCCCTCCTCTCTGCCACTTCCACCCCCAAGTCAGGCCAGACCCAGGAGTGCAGCAGCGACCAGCTGGTGCCTGCACCCTCCTCCTCCCTCTCGGCCAACCGAGGGGCAGCCCTAAGGAGAAGGAAATGCAGCCGCCGCTGCCCCAGCCCCAAACGCTGAGTTGGGTGCGGCTTCCCTCAATGAAGGAACCTGTCATGGGGGCGCCTGGTTGCAGCCCCTTCAAAAAGAATGCGCCAGGGCTAAGGTCCCCCCAGCACACACACCCCACTACACCACTGGCTTGACTTCACCGCTGAAGGCGCACTCTTCCATTGTCTCCCGAGACAGAGGCCAGCCTTTCTTGTAAACAAGTTATACTATATAAACCGAGACAGTATTTTTTGAGGGTAATAAATGACAAATAGTTCGCTTATCCTATGAAATTAGTTACTAGACTATCTTTTGTAAAGGTGAGGAGCTCCGGAAGTTCCACTGAAAGGCAGTATACAAATCTTTTAAATAAATAAGCTTACCCATGATTACCCAAATGAAAGTGAGGGATGATATATCAGAAGTATAATATGCTACATATGGGTTGTACATTTGGCACACAGTATTTTATGTTGCTCCAGAGGGCAGGGCCCAATGCAATGTGTTCATTTAATTGGTTACATACAACTCAATACAATTAAACTATGTACAGTGGAACCTCGGTTTATGAACACCTCGGTTTACGAATTTTTGGTTTACGAACGCTGCGGACCCGTCTGGAACGGATTAATCCACTTTCCATTACTTTCAATGGGAAAGTTCACTTCAGTTTATGAACGCTTCAGTTTAAGTACTCCGCGGACCCATCTGGAACAGATTGATCCACTTTCCATTACTTTCAATGGGAAAGTTCGCTTCAGTTTATGAACGCTTCAGTTTATGAACAGACTTCCATAACCAATTGTGTTCATAAACCGAGGTACCACTGTACTGTAATACGTAAGCATTAAATCGGAGGGATATTCTGAGATCACCCTATACGCCCCCCAAGGCCTGTGTAAAAGGATGCCTCTTGACCTGACATCAAAATGAGTACAAGTCTGATGTCAGGTCAAGATGCACCATTTACTCAGGCCTTGGGTGCTGTAGGATGATATTAGACTCTTTCAGGTGGTTCGCAGTTTAGTGGAACCACCAGCTCAATCGGGGCCCAGCACGGGCCACATGATCTCCTGCAACGATTTTGCAAAGTTTTTTGCAGATAAAGTCGCTCAGATTCAGGAAGAGGTAGACTCCACCATGGGCGCAGGGCCGGGGCGGGGGAGTGCCGGAGGTCTGTCTAGTCCAGTTGCGTGGGATCAATTCCAATCTGTTAACTCCGAGGATGTGGACAGGCTGCTTGGACGAGTAAAACCAACCACCTGTCTCCTTGAGTGTTTAAAAAAGCTAGTTATAAGTTATAAAAGCTAGCCGGGAAGGGCTGGGCGATGGGCTTTGTGGGTTGGTGAATGCTTCTGTCCATGAGGAAGCCTTCCCAGACCCGCTGAAAGAGGTGGTTATTAAACCGCTTCTTTAAAAACCATCTTTAGATGCTGCCAATATGAACTATCGCCCAGACTCAAATCTTCCATTCTTGGGCAAGGTGATTGAGCGAGTGGTTGCTGAACAACTCCAGGCATGCCTGGAAGAAGCGGACCATTTGGATCCCTTCCAGTCGGGATTCAGGCCTCATCATGGGACTGAAACTGCCTTGGTCACACTGGTTGATGATCTCCTGAATGGGGTAACTGTGCCCCTGAAGGACCAGGTGCACAGCCTGGGAGTCATTTTGGCCTCACAGCTGTCCATGGAGGCGCAGGTCAATTCTGTGTCCAGGGCAGCTGTCTATCAGCTCCATCTGGTATGCAGGCTGAGACCCTACCTGCCTGCAGACTGTCTCGCCAGAGTGGTGCATGCTCTAGTTATCTCTCGCTTGGACTACTGCAGAATGCGGCAGCTAGACTGGTGACTGGGAGCGGCCGCTGAGACCACATAACACCGGTCTTGAAAGAACTACATTGGCTCCCAGTATGTTTCTGGGCACAGTTCAAAGTGTTGGTGCTGACCTTTAAAGCCCTAAATGGCCTCGGTCCAGTATACCTGAAGGAGCGTCTCCACCTCCATCGTTCTGCAAATGCTACAAATGCTTATAAATTTAAGGAAAGCATTCATACCACACTAGATCACAAGTCACCTTGTGTGAAGAAGTTCTGACTGACACGTAGAGAGTTGCACAACCAATGGGGCTTGATTACAGGACAATTGTTTCAAGAATGAAACGATAGTGTGACTGTGTTATCACATACTGAATTCAGTACAGGTCCACCCAGTGCTATTTTGCTAGAAAAAGAGGGGCTGCAATGGTGCCCACCTGAGAGGTTCTGGAACTGAGTTACAGCTGAAATAAAGCCCTGGGTTCACCCAAACCACATTTACAATTTGTGTGTGTGTTGTGCAAATACAACTCACTCATGCATCACTGGAGCAAATTAAAGCAGAATAATATATGTGTTTCTATGCTGGTTGCTTTTTATAACATATGACCAAAACGGTTAAGAAAACATAAATTATTACAATGTCATGCAAGGAAAGTATTCGGGTCAAATCTTTATTGGTCTTTATTGACCTAAGTCCGAAGCAAATAAGCTATTCCAAAAAAGAAAGAAAGAAAAGAAAGGTGTGAAATACATAAAATGAACCAATAAAAATGTTCCATACACAAATACTGTACTGAACCAAAACATCCAGATTAAATATATCGATACAAAAATCTAACAACTCTAAAAACCCTTTCAAACAAATCAAATTTGCTTGGCCCTCCTGAATCACCCCAGCAGCAAACCACATTAAAATGGTATTCTTCTGGTCAATATATTAAAATGTCAGCAACATCCCTAGAGAGCTAATGGAGAGGGTTGGTATTACACTCAACATACATTCCAGAATTGTTACATTAATCCTTCATTACAGTCGTCCACATCAGATTTTAGGAGTCTGCTGGTGGTTTCAAAACATATGGATTGTACACTGCAGGTACTGTAGGCCTGCAATATTTTAGTGCTAAATTTTGGCAGGAACAGGGCTGCTGGGACTTCCCTTAAAAAGCCGTAGGAAATCCATACTGGTCCTGTGGTTGATTTAGCAAAGCTCTTGGTATTGTTGTTATTTTACACAAAAGTAGTTAAAACAAACATATTTCTGGCAGTCAAAACCCAAGTAAAATCCCAGGTTCTTAAGCGACCAATGTGGATGTTTGCTGTTTATATGCATATCTCTGCATAAAAGTACCATAACACATTAAAATGGGGATTTTTAGCATGTTGAAGACATTTGGAAACCAGTATGAAAGTGTTATTTCCCAAAGCGGACAGTCATAAGTGCTGTCAGAAACGTATTTTCCAGATATGTGGAGTTTTCATATCGCTGGTAGCAGTACAATGATAATGATTAATATAGTATATAAGAGTGGGAGGAATATAAACATGGTAACTAAAGACTTTAAAACTAAGCATTCAGAAGCAAAATCAAATCTAGAGTAAGGATGCCTGGACAATATTAATTGTTTCTGGACCCAACTCCCATCCTGTAATTTACCTGGGAATAAGCCCTATTGAATCCAAAAGGAGTTATTCTACAACAGTCAGCCTAAGTGAGAAATCTCCACTGAAGGAGCATAAAAGTTTCACACACACAAACACACTCCTCTTCCACAGTCCTTCCCATACCCTCCAAAAAGTCTCCGATGAAAATAGGGATGTCCTATTCAGTAGTAGTAGTAGTAGTAGTAGTAGTAGTAGTAATTTTATTTATACCCTACCCTTCTGACTGGGTTTCTCCAGCCACTCTAGGGAAGCTTCCAACATATATAAAAACATAATAAAACATCAAACATTAAAAAAAACCTTCCCTTAACAGGACTGCCTTCTAAAGATGTCTTCTAAAGGCTGTATAGTTAATCTACTTGTCTCAGTGAGTTGCATTTAACTCCATACCCTCCAACATTTCTCCAATGAAAATAGGCACACCCTAAGGAAAAGTGGGACAATTCCAGGATCAAATCATAAACTGGGATAGGTTCTGTAAATCTGGGACTGTCCCTGGAAAATAGGGACACTTGGAGGGTCTGCCTTTCTTTAATCTTCTGTCAGCCAATTAGCCAGATGTGACCCACCACCCGAACCTCCCTCCCTCTGACTCAGTTTCCCCTTCCTTCTTCCTAACGCCCCTCGAGCTTCTTCACAGTACTGCAAATGCCCTTTAACCTCAGCCCCTTCCACCTCCTCTCCAGCCTTCTAGCTGACCCCCAACATCACTGTAGGCCTAAAACTGCCACATGCACATGCTTCCCTCCCTCTAATTCCTCCCCTTTACTCCAAGACAGTTCCACCCTGCCCCTCCCCAATTCATTCTCTTTCCCTCTTTCCTTCTCACCAAAGGACGAAAACTGTCACATTAACCTGCCCACGCTTGTTTCTCTCCGCAACCCCATTATCAAAAGGTTTCCTTAGAGCAGCTTCATGCCACCCCTGCTTTTAGAACCTTTGAAAACAGCCAATTAAAACAGAGCGACGACGCTCTTATATTCTTATAATATGCGATGCAGATATATGTTCCTGATCTCAAACGACAAACTGCTGAAAATATGGATCATGCATGTGCTGAAATATTGTCCGTGTTGGTCACTAGATTAGAGAAAATGTAGGCAAATGCAAAAATAAAAGCAAGAGCCTTTTATTTGAAATGCTTGAAGCGAAGAGCCTGTGGATGAGGAGGGAGGGGGAGAGAAAGGTCTCTGAAAACCAGATCCTTCAGAATTGTCCCACAGAACCTGCTCATCCTTCTTGCCTATTTCCACCATATTCCTTTCATGTCATTTCTGTCTAATACAAGTGGGGAGACTGATCAAACACATTCTGCTCATACCACTGAAGCCACAGACTCAGCATCCCAGCTGTATTCCTAACCTCACAAATTCACAGCGAAACCATCTCCAATGTTTCAAAAGCATTGCTACTTTCATGAAGAAGACAAAGAGAGGCAGTGGGAGCTCCTTAATTAACTTGACTTATTTCTGCACATTTTCTTTTACTAGACATGTCTCCTTCTTTGTTAGCCGTCTGGCGTTTAATATGAGAATAGAAAAGAAACAGTTTCCCCATATTGTGGAAATTCAGTACATTATTTTGTTGCTTATTTTTCCTGTCAAAGTTTTGGCAGTTGCAGAAGAAGTCTGAGCTCAACTACTCAAATGGAGAGAAGGGAATTTAATGTGAAGTTTTGTCAAAAATAAATTTTTAATCCAAAGCATTTATTTTCTATGCTGAATGCACTTAATAGGTTGCATCCTACTTAGGTAGAGAGTACAACAAGAAAGGCAGGCGTGGCAGATTTTATTTATTTATTTAAAAAACACCACTCCATCTCCAACAATCTTATTTAAGGCAATGCAGCAAAAGTCTGCCAATTTAGAAAGTTCTTCCATGACTGATTGGAAAGTGCAACATTAGCTGTCATTTGAACTTCCAAGGGCAAGGCAATCTAGGTTTGGCCACTGAAAAGGCCCTGTTACACCATTTTCAGGTGTAATCCAGTTACATACCAGCAAATTCAAGTTGCCACAGTTTCAGTTGATTTGGTGTTCATGTACAACAAATCTACTTCTTCTCCCAAAACTGGGCTTTTTGAGATGAGGAAAGTGACAAGGAAACACTCTGGGAAGTGTTGGATAATGATTACTTTATGCAACAACAAATATACCCAAAAGAATGCTCAACAGCCCACATCACTTAACCTCCCCACAAACTTTGTGCCAACAAAATAAAAAAATTCCTTCCAGTAGCATCTTAGAGACCAACTAAGTTTGTCATTGGTATGATCTTTTGTGTGCATGCACACTTCTTCAGATACACACCAGATCAGGATGAATGCACAATAAGCAGGTCATCCGGAAGTGATCTTGCAGTGTCCCATCTACTAAGAGCCTGAACTTCCATGTAAGAAAAAAGTGTGCTCTGGCCCTGTACCCTTACTGAAGTGATAGGAAGCTCTTTTGAACACAGGGGTACAGCTTTTGAAAAACCAGAGAGGAAGCAAAGTCACTACTAGTCTCTTGTACCTCATCTTAAATGTCTGCAGAGCATGTCGCTTCTAGCACAAGAGCAGCCTAGTAACTGCTGAGAGCTGTACAGGCAAGTGGGTTGGAGCTGTTCAGCTCTGCCTTGCTGACACACAAACAAAATGCTCCATGAGTGCTATTTAATTGGCCATAGCTGTTACAAATGGAGAGATGTGCCACCAATGGCATAGTACAACTCACAGCAATTGTGTTAGGGGTTCCCCCCCACACACGTCCAGATCTTCCTTTCTAAAGCAGGAAGACAGCCCTTGTGTAGAATTTGTTGAATTAACTGATGTCTCTCAGCCAACATGATTCTTTTTTCATCCTTAATTCTAAGTGATATCCAGTTCATGTGGTTTGTGTTGCTGAGAGATTTGTTCTGATGAAAGTTACACGAATCAAAGGAAAATTCCAGGGGATTATCTATGCAGCACAGTTCAGTCCATAAATTACTCCTTATTGGATTCTGCTGCTCATGATAACTTTACTTGGGCCTGAGCCCTACTTCTCAATCATTCAGTTGAACAAAGATCACAGATTCTACCCACAAAAAGTGACTGGCCCAAGTGCCTTTTTTGACTAACTAATTACCGTTATTGATTTTCAATATGGAATTCATCACGTTGATGCCATTGACTGTTGTTGTTTTTAATGCATTCCTGCCTTAGAATAACATTGTGCTGTAATTAATGATCCACATTCTGTTTTCCAGAAATAAAGAGAGGGAAATTGTATCATTTTTATTTATATGCTCTTTTACGGGCGAAATCCACACTGAAATGTTGGTGAACTTTCCTGAAGATTTTTAAAAGCAAACTTCACCCATTGCTGCAGAAATGTGGAGAACTTAATTTAAGACTGGAAAAACAAGAAACTAGGAAAGCTGAAGCTAATTAGATTTGCCCATCCCTACTCAAGAGCAAGCACTTTGTGTCCTAATAAAAGTTGGAAGCAGGATGAACAATAGCCTTTGCATTCCCCCCCCATCACTGCTACACTAGGCTTATCCACACTTCCCCTTGTCCAGCTGCTTCCCTGCCCCCCCCCCCGGGAAACTGTTCTTTAGTACTCAATCGGCGCAAACAGCAATTCAGGTTTTCTGCAGCTTGCTAATTCTTCCAATCTATCGCTAAGGAGCAGGTTTTTCCCATGGAAAGGAGAGGGGCATGGGGAAGACTACTTGCACCTGTGCCTTCCACCTGTGGAAGAGCCCACTGTGGAGAAACTGCACTGCGTGTGAAACTTGTGTTTCTTTTGCGCTCTGCCTCTGACCAAAGACGTATTCTTGCTGAAATGTGGTCAATCAAACATGGTTCTTACTTGCACTTCACTACTTCCCTTCCTAGACTGTGTGACTACATTCAGTTCCAGCTTAGAATAGGGATTAGGGAGAAATTTGATTCAGCTTGCATTTAAAGGTGACCCTACTTAATCGACGCTTTCTGAAACAATATGGAAACCTAAACACAGCCAGCCTCCAAAGCAAGCCACCTTTAATTCATGAAGCTGGCTTGTTTTCATTAATGGTGTTTCAGATCAACTTGTTTCAAGCTCAGTAGACTGTGGTCCATCTGAAACTCACATGACAGTTTATGATCTCCTTACAGCCATGCCGCGGGGGAGGGAAAGAGCATACTGTACAAGCCTGGTGGAGAGGCTAGGCTCCTTCTTGTGGCATTAAACTGTTGTTTGCTATTACGTCTGAACACACTCATTGTGAGCAGTTAATTGACACCTAGCTCTTTTAAATTGTGCTACGAAGAAGTTTATAGTGGATTCCTAGTCTCCCCTTGTTTCAGTTAATTGTTGGTGTATCCACAGTGACCTGTAACACTTCAACCACTGTGAGAACATCTTTTGTTTTTCGTCTCCAGCCGAGTCTTGGCAATCAAACAGCAGGTTGGGTCCTACATACAAAGGCACCTCCGTATATGCCAGTGACCCTTCCCCTCACTCCTTCACTCGCTCTTTGACCCAGGCCCTCAGACTGTTTAACACACATCACTGCATTGTAGGAGGTGAAGACAGGCATCACTCATTCTTTATTGTACTGAATAATGAAGTAGGTCACAAAAGAAGCTGTGGCAAACTCCTTCTCTTTCAGGACACTTAAGCAAGCACCCCAGGGCCTATATGTGTTTCCCTCTGCAGCAAACAGACTATTTTTATTTTTAATTATTTTGCAGCATTACACAGTCTTAAGCATGCTTACTCACATACTCAGACGTTAAGCCCAATTCAGTTCAATGGGACTTACTTCCTAGTGAGTGTAGTCAGGACTGCAGCCTTAGTAGACTTTTAAAGGCAGCCATATTCTTTCTTTTTTTAATTACCCTCCAATCTTTTCTGCACTCTTTGTAATATACAGACTGTATTATTAACAGACTTGAAACAGGTCTGACTTTTGCAACCAATGAATTTAAAGGCAAACTAACAAGAAGCATAGCTGCCAAGTTTTCCCTTTTCTCGCGAGGAAGCCTATTCAGCATAAGGGAAAATCCCTTTAAAAAAGGGATAACTTGGCAGCTATGACAAGAAGACGTCCCATCCTGATGACATCATCCCGCTGCCCATTTAAAAGTAGCACTAAAAAGATACTGCCTTAGGAACAAGGCCTGCTGGGTCAGTTGCAGCAGCTGTAGCCAAGGAAGACCATCAGCAAAGAAAGATCAGCTGGCCTCATCTTCTGAAATCTGATGTTCTGAAATCACAGGGTATTGCTGCTGGAGAGAAGGGGCAGCCTTATTTGGTTTCACTGCTTTTTATGCATACATATATATTACACCTTTTAAAGAGGCCAAACAGATGTGAACACGGTGATATTTACTGCAATTGCTGACATCGTCCTATTAGTATTCAATAGGTTTTTACATAAAGCACACAACTGCAATCTGAGCTGTATTGATGGAACATAATAGGCATAATTCCACAAAATTCATATGAAATGGCTTTTGCATAAATGTCCTTGTAGATATTCCCTTATATCTGCAACTTAGAATCATAGAGTTGGAAGAGACCACAAGGGCCATCCGGTCCAACCCCCTGCCAAGCAGGAAACACCATCAAAGCATTCTTGACATATGCCTGTCAAGCCTCTGCTTAAAGACCTCCAAAGAAGGAGACTCCACCACACTCCTTGGCAGCAAATTCCACTGTCGGAACAGCTCTTACTGTCAGGAAGTTCCTCCTAATGTTTAGGTGGAATCTTCTTTCTTGTAGTTTGAATCCATTGCTCCATGTCCGCTTCTCTGGAGCAGCAGAAAACAACCTTTCTCCCTCCTCTACCGTATATGACATCCTTTTATATATTTATAAAAGGATATACATCTCTATATATCTTATTAGGTGGTTGTACACTCCTGGAAGCAAGATTTCTTTTAAATAATTATAAGAATGCGTAGGCTTCCCTCACTCCTGAGGAACTGTACGCACTTCTACATGAATGCATTTGAAAGGAAAGAATTCCAAGCACATTCTTCAGCCATGGAGTGAACCTGGCTTTCTCCCAGCTTTGCAACTAAAATGCCAAACAGTGGTGTATTAGCATTGGGGTAGATTTTGACTCTGGAGTTTTATTTATTTATTTATTTATTTATTTATTTATTTATTTATTTATTTATTTATACATACCCTGCCCATCTGGCTGGGTTTCCCCAGCCACTCTGGGCAGCTTACAACAGAAAAATGAGATAAAATAATCTATTAAACATTAAAAGCCTCCCTAAACAGGGCTGCTTTCAGATGCCTTCTAAAATCTGGTAGCTGTTTTTCACTTTGACATCTGATGGGAGGGCGTTCCACAGGGCAGGCGCCACCACCGAGAAGGCCCTCTGCCTGGTTCCCTGCAACTTGGCTTCTCGCAACGAGGGAACCGTCAGAAGGCCCTCGGTACTGGACCTCAGTGTCCAGGCAGAATGATGGGGGTGGAGACGCTCCTTCAGGTATACTGGACCAAGGCCATTTAGGGCTTTAAAGGTCAGCACCAACACTTTGAACTGTGCTCGGAAACGTACTGGGAGCCAATGTAGATCTTTCAAGACCAGTGTTATGTGGTCTCGGCGGCCGCTCCCAGTCACCAGTCTAGCTGCCACATTCTGGATTAGTTGTAGTTTCTGGGTCACCTTCAAAGGTAGCCCCACATAGAGCGCATTGCAGTAGTCCAAGCGGGAGATAACCAGAGCATGCACCACTCTGGCGAGACAGTCTGCAGGCAGGTAGGGTCTCAGCCTGCATACCAGATGGAGCTGATAGACAGCTGCCCTGGACCCAGAATTGACCTGTGCCTCCATGGACAGCTGTGAGTCCAGAATGACTCCCAGGCTGCGCACCTGGTCCTTCAGGGGCACAGTTACCCCATTCAGGGCCAGGGAATCCTCCACACCTGCCCGCCTCCTGTCCCCCACAAACAGTACTTCTGTCTTGTCAGGATTCAACCTCAATCCGTTAGCCGCCATCCATCCTCCAACCGCCTCCAGGCACTCACACAGGACCTTCACCACCTTCACTGGCTCTGATTTGAAAGAGAGGTAGAGCTGGGTATCATCCGCATACTGATGAACACCCAGCCCAAACCCCCTGATGATCTCTCCCAGCGGCTGCATGTAGATGTTAAAGTTACACACACACACACACACACACACACACACACACACACACACACACTGTCTAGGAGGCCATGTATATTGCTTCATCTGTGCAGCACCCACAATTAAACACCACTGCATGCTGTACAGCTGCTTCTACAATTCAGATATGTTCAAGCAAAAGTACGGAAAAAAAGTGTCAGTAAAAAAAGTTATGCACAAAAGGTGTTAAACCCTGATTAAAACAAAGAAAGAAATGTTCTGGGCATGTTCAGCTTCCCATTTTAAACACGCTGACACCACAACTCCATCCTAACTATGGGAATAAAAATGAGTTTGCTCCTGCTACCCTGATGCTAAACACATTTACTTGGAAATAAGCAACATTTAGTCATAGAATCCTATATAATAATGTCCAAGTTGTCCCTGCGTCCAGTTGTCCCGTGTGTCCCTGGGGTACTGCGCATGGGCCCCAGGGACACAGGGATTGGACAGCAGAGACGACGTACACACACGCGCACACGCTCTCCCCCACCCCACCCCTCTGCCAACTGCCACTCCCGGCCGGACAAGCGTCTCAGTGTGCTTGCGCTAAAGAGCGAGGAGGAGGAGGAGGCTGCTTTAGCCCCCTTCCCCCCCCCCTACGACCAGCAGACCAAGGGGCTCAGTACCTTGGATGCCGGTCTGGTGGGACATGACGGCAAGCAGCCGCCAGGAACTGCCGCCTCTCGGGCCGGGGGCAAAGGCAGGAAGCAGCGCCGGGGAAAGAGAGCCGCAACTCAGCGCCTCGCTTGCCTTCGCCCTGGCGGAGCCTCCTTCGGGCCAGGCAGCGGCGCCAGGACTCGGGCCGGAGACACCGGGGAAGTGGCAGAGACACCAGGAAAGCAGCAGAGCCACCGCTGCCATGTGCAGCTGAGGACGCGGCGGGCATCGAGCCGAGGGGGCCGCCGGGGAGGCCGCCTCGAGCTCCGGGCTCCTTCCTTCCTCCTCCTCCTCCTCCTCCAGCAGCAGCAGCAGGAGCGCGACAATGGTGGGACCCCCTCCTCCTATCTCCCGGCAGCTCCGGCCGCCCCTCGCGGCTCCTCACGGGCGTCGCCATAGCCTCTGGCTGGCTGCTGGAAGAGGAGGAGTAGGCTCGCTGGCCCTGGGATCCACCCACCGCCGCCTCCTTTCCGCCCCTTGGCTGCCTGAGCCCCGACACCTCTCCTTTTCCTAGCGGTGCCCATGGTGTCCTGGTCGAGGAGGTGGCGTCGCGGCCACGGCTTCTGCCGAGACACGCGCTCTAGCGCCCGTTTTTAAACGGGCTGAATTCCACTAGTTATATACATATAAGAGAGAGAGAGTAAAAATAACAAAAAGACCATCTGTGACCATTTACATGCCTGGCTGGCTCCCCCTACATAGAAGAAGAAGAAGAAGAAGAAGAAGAAGAAGAAGAAGAAGAAGAAGAAGAAGAAGAAGAAGAAGAAGAAGAAGAAGAAGAAGAAGAAGAAGAAGAAGAAGAAGAAGAAGAAGAAGAAGAAGAAGAAGAAAGGATGCTGTGATGTGGTGACCAGACCAAAGCTTGGTGGGCCCTGGAAATAATGCCCATTCCAGCCTAAGAGCTGATGCTGGCCCTGTTGGCTGCTGCCTCAATAACCTGCTGCTCTCTGGGTGGTCACCTGCAAGGGGAGCGGGAGTTTAGCTGCTGGCAACCCTGGTGACAAATGTGCACCAATGGTGGCTTGTTAATTGGGGGGGGGGAGAGAGACTATGGTATTCTCCTGACAGCAGCAATACTGTGCTTGTCATCATGGGAATGGAGCATGGTGAGGTTTTGGCGAGGTTGGTGGATTTCCAAGTGGTCTTTTTCTTTTCTGGAGATCACTCATAGCCTAGTAAGATTGTCTTCCATGAACACGGTCTTAGCAGTCTCACAGACCCCTCTTGACATCGTGATTTGGTCAGAAAGTTGCCCCAGCAGACCGTATCTTACCTGAATGTTACTATCACTGTACAAAGCTTTTATATAAGGTATAAGCGTCTTTGATGACATTGTCTGATCTATATCGGAAGCTACTGCAGTCAAACAGCTGAGCAGATAATAACAACCACTACATGAAACAATTGAGAAAGCACATTCATTGAGAAATATCACAGCCAAACAGAAAGTTGATTTCAGCATTGATAGATACATCTGTCTCTTTAAAAGTTTGAGCAGATAGCTTTATTTAAAAATGTGTGCTGAAATCTGATCATAGAATCATATAATTATGGAGTTGGAAGCAACCCGAGGCTCATCTAGTCCAACCTCCTACAATGCAGGAATCTCAACTAAGTCATACTGTACTTAATAGATGGCCAGGTACTCCAAGTGTGGTCTGACCAAGGCAGAATAGAGTGGTACTATGACATCCCTTGATCTGGATACGGTAGTATACTTCTGATGATGTGGCCTAGAGTAGCATTAGCTTTCTTTGCTGCTGCATCACACTGTTGATTCATGCTAAGCTTGTGGTCTGCCAAGACTCCTAGATCCTTTTCACATGTACTACTGGCAAGCCAGGTGTTCCCCATCTTATATGTGTGCAGCTGGTTATTCCTGCCTGCCAATATTCTTCGCTGTTGTTGTATACATTCATAAAACAAGCTTTTCTGTTTTGTTCTTGGAAGGACAAGAAAGCATTTTGTAAAACCTCCAGTATTATCATCAAAGCTTCACTCCTTCAGCCCATGAACCATCTTTATGTGCCAATTAAAAAAGCAGAAACAAGAATACTAGAACTGGCCTAACCTCTCCTCCTATCAGCAACAGAAGGACTACTGTTAAAGGATAGTAACAGCCAAGCTACTGTAAACTGTTCCTCTCACCCTTTGGGTGTCAAAATCAAAAGAGCTTTGTCTAATGCTTGGAATCCACCTATCAAGAAAACAAAATCCCCACTGATTGTGTGTGTGTTTGGGTGTGTTTTTTTTAACTCACCGGCAAGAAGCCGATTGACTAAGAAGCATTCAATAAAATGTCACACCCCAAATCTGGCACCCTGCATTAACTCTGTTGCACACTCACAGACTGAAATGTTGCATGCCTGTGTGGGGTTGGTGGAGATTTTTTTTGAAAGGTGACTCTGAGGCGAAAGGTCAGTGAGGAAACACTCATGAGCTCCTTTACTAATACTGTAAAGCTAGGAGCATTCTGGATTGCGCTCAAGCCTGCAAGCAAAACTCCGTAATTAGATATTTTGCTTTAGGACAGAGCTTTCCAAACTGTGTGTCGTGACACGTTAGTGCATCGGCTACAGTATGTAGGTGTTGCACAAACTCCCCCTGTGCTCCTTCTAGGGATGGAAAGGGGTTAGTTTAATCTCCAGTTTGCTAGTAAAACAGAATTGCTCTGTCGCGAAATGATGCATGTCTAAAAAGTGTGCCACCGACACAAAAAGTTTGGAAAGCTCTGCTTTAGGAGGATTGGACTACTAAGTTTGCAGATGACACCAAATTGGGAGGGGTGGCTAATACCCCAGAGGACAGGATCACACTTCAAAATGACCTTAACAGATTAGACAACTGGGCCAAAGCAAACAAGATGAATTTTAACAGGGAGAATCTTTCCCAACATCAGGGTCTTTTCCAGGGAGTCTTCTCTTCTCATGAGATGGCCAAAGTATTGGAGCCTCAGCTTCAGGATCTGTCCTTCCAGTGAGCACTCAGGGCTGATTTCCTTCAGAATGGATAGGTTTGATCTTCTTGCAGTCCATGAGACTCTCAAGAGTCTCCTCCAGCACCATAATTCAAAAGCATAAATTCTTCAGTGACCAGCCTTCTTTATGGTTCAGCTCTCACTTCCATACATCACTACCATTTAAGCCGGCTTCTTTGATTTTCAGTAAACCTTTCATTTTGGTGCGATTAGCCAGTTATGAGAGGCTTCCTTGCTTCAGTGAAATGCCTGCCTAATTTATTTGAATGTACAATTGACACAGGTGGCACTGTGGTCTAAACCACTGAGCCTAGGGCTTGCCGATCGGAAGGTTGGTGGTTCGAATCCCCGCAATGGGGTGAACTCCCATTGCTGGGTCCCAGCTCCTGCCAACCTAGCAGTTTGAAAGCACGTCAAAGTGCAAGTAGATAAATAGGTACCACTCCGGCAGGAAGGTAAACGGTGTTTCCGTGTGCTGCTCTGGTTTCGCCAGAAGCTGCTTAGTCATGCTGGCTACATGACCCGGAAAAACTGTCTGTGGACAAACGTCGGTTCCCTCAGCCAGTAAAGTGAGATCAGCGGTGCAACCCCAGTCGTTCGCGACTGGACTTAACTGTCAGGAGTCCTTTACCTTTACTTTTAAAATTGACACTAATCATATACAGTAACTGATTTGCTCCAAGGGAGGAAAGTGTAACGCTTGCCACAACACTTTGTTTCATGACTAGTCTGGTTCTGTTAGCTACTTGTACCCCATTGGTCCCAATATAAACACTGTTTGGATTATTTTATTTTATTTAAGATTAACTGATACATTGTCTTATACACTTAAGTGTATATTTGATAAATAATGATAAATAAGTTGAGCAATGCATGGGTGTCAACTAGCACGTTCATAGAATACATATTTAACCACAGTATTTAGGTAACAGAATATCACATTTTGTATTTTCTCTATTTTTACCATCACCAATCCCCATAGCTGTGGGGCATAATTTATTCTGCCATTTTCCTTTGTTAATTCACAAGATCTTAAGTCTTACTTCTTGTGACTGCAAGGGTCCCACAATCATTCCAGCATTTTTTTTGAATGATAAAGTAAATAAAAATATACAGGATCCGACATGAACTATGACTATTTACATTATAGGGCTGGACCAACAGCTATTGTGAATGTTCTAATACAGTAGTATTTTCAGGAAAAGGTGATGTAATTCATTGATATGAACTACACACAGATTTTTTAGCTCATAGCGATGAATTCCTCCTTAAGAATAAGGGTAAGTATTGCCCACCCCCAAAAGCAAAGGCAGTACTGTTAGCTATCAAACAAACATAGTTTTAGTGAGTCTGGGCTGGGGGGGGGAGAAGAGATAGACAGAAAAATGTATTTAAAGTGACTTGGGAGAGCAGTATTTAAACTTCAGTCTAGGGATCTGATTTTGATTCAGAACTGTGACACTCTTCATTTCCATGCTGTTTTGTTTTATTATATTTAAAGAAGGAAAGGCTTTGGGAGGGGGGTTGGTTCATTTTTCTGGCAGAACTCCACAAAAGCTTGTTTTTCCTCCTAATTATTTCACTGGAGTTTTGTTTATTTGCTTGTTTGGGAATAGTCCGTGGTACAGATACTAATATAACCACTGCTGTGTTGGTATTTGAAATAATTAAGTATGAAGGACACATTCTAAATCAACGCTGTCATCTCCCCACTAGCTTTCCATCCTCATTCAACATATTTAAGTGAAGTATCCAATGTGACTATACAAAGTAATCAAAGAAGAAAGGGATTTCCATTTTTGTCTAACCAGGGGGACTTTGTATACTAAATAAATACAATTAACTATTGCAACAGCTGCAATTCAAAACACTACCCCCAGTTACATATTTAAAGCCTAATTCAAAACTGAGCTAAGACATAATCATACTGAATTTTTTTAAAAGCCAACCGGTACCTGAATCCTCACCATATTTCCCCCTATCCTGTGCACACAATCCTCCAATACAGTGTCTGTATTAAATATTTTCTCATTCCCTTCAGTGGTTGATTTCAGAGCCATAAATGGAAAGGGACATACTTTAAAAAAGCTGCCAACTCATGGACAAACTAGGCTTGGTAACTGCGATTATGTGTGATCGAATGCTTTATTTTTCCTTTACTAAATAGCAGACACAGATGTGTGATAAGAAATAGGAATATGCTGTGCAGGAAGAGATTTTGCAACACTTTGCATACCCAAACTCCCCCCGCCCCGCCCCCATGAGAATCTCTAAGCTGCTATTTGTCACAGTACAAGAAAAAAAAGCTTTTTTAAAGTCAATTTTAAAAGGCAGTTGTGTTAAGTAGACAACAGGTCAATTCTTTAAGCACCATTGTAGTCATATCTTCATCTGATAGTGTTTGATATTGGTCAATTAAGCTTCATGCCAACTGCTACTTTATGGGTTCTTCACATGACTATCATCTTCAGTTTACCTCCTTGGCACAATTGCTTTTCAGCAACTTCTCCTCCATCTATACATATCCATTGCATGCTTCCAGGGTCAATAATTCTTTCTCAGTAATTTGGACCTGAGGTTATTTCACCTGATGCCACACACTATGTGGCCTATAGTAAATCCCCACCCCCACCCCGAAAACTGAAGAAATGATGCTAGAGAGACCTGAGTGTGGAATGATTAAAAAAACAAACAAACTTAAATTCTATGTGGTTCTTCATTACAGCTCATTTCAAAATGCCCGTTGCCCTATGTTTCATTTTTTTGTTGCTGCTTCCAAGAATTCACTGCTTCTTTCTATCCATGCACCCACTCCCAGAACACTTTTCTTCCAGCTATCATTTCATTACATTCATCCGTTCATACTTTTTAATGCTTTACTGCAACATAATATAAAGATTTGAAAGGGAAATTGTTCATACTGGAATCATAGCTGCCAAGTTATCCCTTTTTTTAAAGGGATTTTCCCTTATGCTGAATAGGCTTCCTCGCGAGAAAAGGGAAAACTTGGCAGCTATGACTGGAATGGTGAAATTTGTTGCTGAAATTTGAGACCTCCGGGTATAGGGCGGTATACAAATTCAATTAAAGTAATAATAATAATAATACTATCGCCCATATATGAATGGAGGTTTGCTTTACTTTCTGAGGGCTGTATCAAACTAAGTTACAGTATACTCATTGAGTAAACGGCATTTCCGTGCGCTGCTCTGGTTTCGGTGTTCCCTTGCGCCAGAAACGTCTTAGTCATGCTGGCCACATGACCTGGAAGCTGTCTGCGGACAACCCCCGAGATGTCCGTGACTGGATCTAATGGTCAGGGGTACCTTTACCTTTACCACTGGATACAACCATGGGCCTTTTGATATCATGCTGGCCACTGACTTGGTTGTGGAAGCAGACAATGACGGTTTCTAAAATTCTGTTTGCAAAATGGAATGTTGGTTATTCCCCGTATTGTACTGGTTCCTATCTCCTTTAAGCCGCAGATCAACTGTAGATACCATGCCAATGTTTACCGGCTCTACCAGTACTCATATCTCAATCGGACCCAATTAAATCCTCAAGGAGGAGAAGCAGAGCCCAAGTAGGATCTATATCAGCCCCGATTACAAATGGAAATCCTTGGAGTCTCCCTATCTCGTGAGGCGTAGCTCGACACTTCTTATTCAGATGACACCTGTCCCAAGGGGAGACTCCACTACCCCTTGTTGGAACCCCTAGGCTAGATCCTTTATCACCTCAGGATATGCATATTTGTGCAATACACGGTTATGAACTGCCTTTTTCTTATTTACTAATTTTGTGCGTAGCTTCTTAGTCAAGCAATTAAACAAGACTCAGGTTTCGTTCCAACTGAGGTACTAAACTTGCATTTGGGCTCTATGTATCTCTCCAGACTGACTTTTCCATAAAAATACAGTAATAATAATAATTTCTCTACACAACTAACTACACATTGCTCAGAAACTCTGGTGATTAAGCAGTATATAAATGGATGAAATGAATAAATTAATAATAGATAATGGCGCTGTGGTTAAACCACTGAGCCTAGGGCTTGCTGATCAGAAGGTTGGCGGTTCGAATCCCTGTGACGGGGTGAGCTCCCGTTGCTTGGTCCCAGCTCCTGCCAACCTAGCAGTTCGAAAGCACGTCAAAATGCAAGTAGATAAATAGGAACCGCTACAGCGGGAAGGTAAACGGCGTTTCCATGTGCTGCTCTGGTTTGCCAGAAGCGGCTTTGTCATGCTGGCCACATGACCTGGAAGCTATACGCCGGCTCCCTCGGCCAATAATGCGAGATGAGCGCGCAACCCCAGAGTCGGTCACGACTGGACCTAATGGTCAGGGGTCCCTTTACCTTTACCTAATCCCTAAGAAGGATTCTGGACTTGCCCTCAAAGTTTACTACTTCAACAACAGCTGAAGTATAACTTTAGATGGCATAACTCAGTGGTATAACACATACCCAAAAATATACATTTTAAAGAAGTTAGCTCTTTCAATTATTTAATAAAATATTGTATGAGAAATGATTTAGAAAATGAATGAAGGTAACAGTACTATCTCCCATTAATTGCATAAGTTTAGGAAATTAGGCCTGCCATGACTTTATCTGGAATTTAGTACAATAGTTCGGTCACATTTATAACTGAATATGAACTGTGGCCAAACAAGAAAATGTAATGGTATGACTCCCTGTTTAAAGAAAGTTCACACATGTCAAACTGGCTTACCCCTTCAAAAGCTTGCCATTACCCCTCCCCACCGCACATAACCTCCCACCTTGAATTCTACCGATGTAAGTGTTTAAAATATGTATGTAATATGGCTTAAATCCAAGTATTTTGGTTTCTGGACAAGTTATGAAATTTGGCGGCCACTCTAATCCTAAGCACACGTAGTTTCCATTAATTTTCTTGGAATCTAAAGCCAAATATAGCTATTTGGAAGCAGTTGCTGCTTATCCCAGCTTCCAAGCAGATATGTTTAGGCTACAACAATCTTATATGGGTCATAACTCAGTCCTAGCAATATTTGTTCAGAAGCAATCCCCATTTATTTCAATTCTAAGTAAGAAGTATTTTGTTCCAAGTAAGAATGCTTAGGATTTCAGCCTTAGATTAACTGTGCATAACTCCTGAACTCATCAGACTATGCTAGAAAAAAAAGTGAAGAACCCTTGAATCATAAACAAATTGATAAAATCTAGTGCTGAAATGTTTGGTGGAGTTTGTAAATTTAAGACAGTTTGCTTCTCAACAAATGTAATCAAATATTCAGGGACATTACTGTTACATACCACAATCCTATACACATCTTCTTAACACTACATAAAAAGTGTAATGTGAATTCCAATCTCCCCCTCCCCCGATATACCATGGGTGTCTTTAGATCTAAAAGAGGCAACTAACAGTAGACTTCATGTGTTGGAGTTAGGATACTTGCGATTGTATCATATTTATTAATTAATCTAAAAGCAACTGAAGAAGCAATATGGAAATAATAAAATCTAATATAGTTAAGATTTAATACTCATTTAAATAACCATTAGAATCATGCCTAATGTTACTTTCTGGCCATTTTAATATATATACTGAAAAACAAAAGTGAAATTGTGACCATTTATATTTCGATTTTTTAAAAAATTCCAGAATTCTGGATTGCTTTCTAACTAAAGTACAACTCCCACCAAAATACTCCCTTCAGGAGAGAGAGAGAGAGAGAGGGAGGGAGGTTTTTTTGTTTGTGCAGGGGTGTCTAGTTCTTAAATCAGTCCATTGTGGGGAATGTGTTTTTTTTAAAAAAAACAAATCCCTGAGAACTCCTGCTTGTTTTTGCTGAGGGGGGAAGGAGAGCTGTTGCTTTTGTTGTGTCTGAGTAGCCGTGCAGTTTTTAGTAACTCTGCAAACATGAGCATGAGAAGGATGTCCCTGTAGAGGCAATGAGGCATGAAATCCCAGTTCCTTTACGCAGTAACAACAGCCACATGAAAGAGCAACATGCAACATGTCACTATATATAATTACACAGCCCCCGGGCGTTGGTGAAAAAAAGGCTGTGTTTGTAACTTATTTGATGCACATACCCACCATCTCTCGCTTTTAATTTATTGCACTCAATTTTTAAGAACTTTTAATTCATTTCACACACTGTATTTTTCCAGTAACAACTTGCACGCGCAACCAACCGCGCATGCACAAACCACTTTCTAATTTGCACGTCCAATCCTCCTCCACTTTCCCTAACCGTACACCATAGTGCCTGGCATTTAACACACACACATTTGCCGTGGGGCGTTTCTCCCTTTACAATTTTTCACATATGTGTACACGATAGAGCACGGTGTGAATATACCCTTTGCCAGGACACGCCAACTCATTTTCACACAGCTAAAAGTTTGCAAGCCCCACTCCACCCCCTATTCTTTCTCCCCGGCGGGGTTCCTTGCTCGGTACCTTTTGGCGCGCGCGCGTACACACACAGAAACACACAGAAAGCCTGGGTGGGATTTGTTTCATGTTAAACCTATGGCGCATGTTAATTTCTCGCGCCTCCACGCCAGCACCTCTGGTAAGAGAAACCAGAACCCGACAGGAAAGCTCTGCAAAGGCGCGCGCCGCCGTGCAAAGGAGCCGAACGTGGAACCAACCGAGGCTTGTTTTGCCTCAGCGCACGGGCGCCAAAAGAGCAGGCGCCCGGCGCGCGCGCGCTCTGCCTACCCGGCGCTCTCTGTTGATTGGCAGGAAATGGCTACCGCTAACCTATCGGAAAAGCCCTTCGAAAAGTCGCCCCCGGGCTTTTAGAGGTCTGCACTGCACCTAACATACCGGACACACACGCCCCGGGGCGCCCAAGGTGAAGCGTCTCAAGCCTGCAGCACTTCTCTGCACGCTTGCTCGAGAGGGCCAGTGGACGTAGGGCTTACTTCTAAGTAGACCCGCCGCAGGAGGCCAGAGTGCTGTTGCGCGCCTCACATCCTGCTTCCCACTGGCATCAGGTTGGCCACTGTGACTAGATGGGTCAGTGGCCTGATCCAGCAGGCTCTTCTTACGTTCTTTGATCGCTTGGAGGTATTGCAACTTCGGCTACGCTACGCCCATAACCCGCCATTACGAGTCTTTAAAGTCCCAACATTTTAAGAGCACGCAAATATGTAGGAGAGGCGGAATATTTCGCATCCTCCAAGGGGCCCGGGAAGGCGCGTGTGCGGTTAACCCGCATTCTTTCACATCCCTGAAAGGCCAAAGCAGAGCCCAGTAAGCTTCGCGAGACTGATTTGAACGACGTCTCGTGGTGCGGCCTAAAGGCATGCTAGGCTCAGGGGGCTGCCCTGATGGAGATCAGCAGGTCTGAGATCGGTCAGTTCGCGGACGGGTCACTGCCCGGGAGCCCCCAATACGCTGCCTTGGGCCCCGTATTGGAAGGGAGGGGAGACGATAAATGGAGGAAAATAAACAAGCTGCCCCTAGTTGCTTACTTAGAAAACACGAGCATGAACGCTCGGCCTTGAGCCTGAAAGTGCCTTCGCAAGAAGTTCTCATTGGTATACTTTTGTCGGGAAGAAGCACAAACCTAGGTAGGCTATTTCATATTCCTGCGAAAAAACGGGGATGTTTCCTAACTTCCTTCTAAACGGAACGGTAAGAAACGTTTCATCTGTATTTAATTCTGGGGAATTATGAAGGGGGGCAAAGAATTATCTTGGCACTGAAGGGGGCAGGGAAGAGAGAAAAATAGAAAAGGAGCATTAAAAAAAATGCCCCGAGGTGTTCAGAGAATGAAGGGCACTAACAGCGGCTCGGTTTTCTGTCCGCTCCTAAATGCAAATGCTCATCTGCAAGCGCTCGTTTGTCGTCGCGGGACGCATTTCCATTTAGGATGGTGGCCAAAATCCAGTTGCTACTGTTCCTCCTCGGCCTTCACGCTCCCAACTAGAACACCCTGTTGTTGCTCAGGTCTGCGGGCTTCTTATTATGTCCCCCCGCGTGGCCGCGCAGCGCCTCCAAGAGCATCCAGCAACGAAGCGGCCTCTGCTGGGGGTGGACGGGGCCTTGTCGGGCGCGCAGGAGACCGTGGGGGAAAGGGCACCGCCCTTGCGGGGAGAGGCCTGGCGGATGACAGACAGGCCGGGGGACAGCGCGAGGCAGGTTGCATTTCAAAAGGCATCCGAGCGGGAGGCCGCCCCGCCGCCGCCGCCAGCAGCACGGGCGGGTGACCAAAGGCAGCCCTCGCCCTCCACCCGCTCCTCTTTCGCGTCTTGTGCCCGCCTGCCTCCTCCTTTCTCCTCCAGTCTCTGCGTCTGACATTCATTGTAAAGTCCCGTCCACCCTCCAAGGCCGATGTATCCCAATGTAGATCTTTATTCTGCCAGTGCCATTGTTCCTGGTATCGATCTTAACTCCTCCAATTCTTCCGTGGCGGGGAAGGGAGGTGCCATTTCGTGGTTGCCTCAGGTGCCAAAACGTCTTGAGCTGGCCCTGCTCCAACCACATTTCACGCGGTTGCCTTGTGAACTGGAAGGCAGAACAGGCGCCCATAGGCCAACAGAGATACAGTGAGAAGCAAGGAAACCCCCACTCCCATGAACCCTAATCCCAAGGATCCCAGCTTTCTTTTCTTTTTTAAAGGAAGGTTTGGGCATTCATAGAACTTGAGGTAGGAAGCCAAGAGTACAGTCACTAATTTATTTATTTTTGTGGAGGGAGCAGGGAGGTAAGAAACCAACCAACCTTTCCTTTCCCCTGAAAAATTTCTGCAGATGTTCATGGCCAGAGGACACACTCAAAGTGACATACGTCAACAAATGGGAGCGGGAGTCCTGGTTTAAATACTCTGTCAAACTAAAGCAAACGCTGCCTGCAGAGTTTGTTGTGGCGACCTCATTTTAATAGGCCACAAGCATGTTTGTAAGCAGAACGCGGCCTCTCCTGTTGTGCAAGGATTTTTCTTCTAAAGTGTGTCTTTATGGTGTTACATGCTATATCTCGAGCTGCAAGAAAATTTCCAGGCGTTCAATCCGCTCAACCACTTTTGATTCCTACCTTCTAGAACCATTCCAAAAGAGCCCAGGATGGCAAACAAGTGATAAAGCGATAAAGACATCCTAAAGCATATTTGAGGCATATTTTAAAGAACCCTGTAAGTGTCGCTGCTAATTATTCCTAAAGTGACCTCTCTTCCCACTCTCCGCTTTCAGTCTGCAAAGGAGAAAGAGGCGCCGTGTTCTTGGTTCTCATTGCACATGGGAAGAAGTGTGGAAAGAGAGTGATACCTAAGGGGGAAATCCTACACCTGTTGACAAAAATCTTTCTTCCTCATCCGTAGACGGTACCCAGACGACCAAAGAGTAGTTTCCCCTACAAGCAGTCCTTCCTCATAGTTTCTCCCTTTGTTTTATAAATAGGACAATGCTCGCTCCCTCCACCCGGATCTTTTCCTAAAGCTCTCTTGTGTTCCCCTGCAGTATATACGGCGGTGCAAATTATTTCTATCCGTCAAACTTTTTTTCCCTCTGGAACTTTTTCCAGTGTTGGGTCAGATTTGAGAAGTGTAAAGGCTGCGTGCCCGGACCATAGCTGCCAAGTTTTCCCTTTTCTCGCGAGGAAGCCTATTCAGCATAAGAGAAAATCCCTTAAAATAAGGGATAACTTGGCAGCTATGGCCCGGACTGACATTATTCACGCATGCATCTGCGCTTGTTTATGTGGGTTTTATGAATCCCTTTTGCAGTCTGTGGCTTGCTTCGCTGGCTGCGAAGCCACCTAGCAGAAACACACTTTGATCAGTTTCTGCCCGAGCTATCCCCGTGCAGCCCAGCTCCGCGGAGCTGAAGGTGTCTCCCGGCCAGCTCCAGCCACCCTCCCGCCCTCTCTCCTCCCCGTCTCCCTTGCGCGCTCGAGGTGCTCCGGGCTTTCCCACGCTTCCAAGACGCCCAGGAGTGTTTGGCGCCGGGACTGCTGCCGCGCTTCAGCCAATGAAGAAGCGGGCAGAAGCGCCGGGGAAGGAGGCCTGTCACTCACTCCTCCGCTGCCCCAATCCAGAGGGCTCAGCCAGAGGAGGAGGGGCATGGCTTCGCCCCTCCTGTGGGCGGGCTCTTGTGCTCGAGGCTGAGCTGCAGCGTGGGAAAGAGCTTCAGAAATCCATTCAGTTCGCTGGCGCCGGCTGGGGAGGGATAGGCGGGCTTTAATCCGGAGTCACTGTCCAAAAAGGGAAACCGCAGACCTGAGTTGTTCTTGTTTATCTCCTGATTTGGAAGCTGGACTCTTTCCTTGGGCCACAATGAAGCGGCCTTGTGAGGAAACTACCTCAGACAGCGATATGGACGAGACTATAGACGTAGGGAGTGAAAATAATTACTCTGGGTAAGGACGAAGTTTGTTTGTTCCAGGTTTTTTTATTATTATTATTTGCAACAAGAACAAAAAATCTGGACCGTGCCTCCTCTTTTTCTGTGGGTTGGGGTGGAAGAGAAGGATGGGGAGCCAGATCAAAGGCACTCCCACCCATGTTGGACAATTGTTTCTTGGCGCCCCTTTTTTACTTCTGTGCAGTGTTGGATATTCTGGCATCAGAGGGGCAGTTAAGCAATTTTAGATCTGGACTTGATGGTTTTGTGGAAGGGAGTGGGGTAAGGGTGCTATTTCACTGTTAATATGTATTAGACCAGGCAGATTTTTTGGCCTATAACTCCCATGATCCCTAGCTAACAGGACCAGTGGTCAGGGAGATGGGAATTGTAGTCCAAAACATCTGGAGGGCCGAAGTTTGGGGATGTCTGTATTAGACAATTTGCTTCAAAAACGTGGCAATGCAGCCCTATTAAGCTTTGTGGCCCTGCTACTTACTCATTTTGCTGACGAGGATCTTGGGCTTCTGAAGTCCTGCCCTGATGAATGGCACCCCATTTTGTTAGGTTCTAATAGAAAGTAGGGGGTCTTATTTTCTACCCTACTCGGACGTCACACTTCTTTCCCCCAGCTATCTACTTTCCCCTTCACTAACTGGCATCCTCTGTTGTAAAAATTTCTCTTGGGGATGTGTATAAGAGCGTAAGTTTGGGCAGGGAAAAGACATAGCAACAGTAGTAGACTACTGTACTTTTACCACAGTCAGCCATATAGTCTAGTCAATATACATCTTTTGGAACTGTTCTTTAGTGCTAGATGTTAAGCAAAAAGGGGAGTGTGGGGGGATGGAGTATCATATTTTGTGTCCTGTAGGCTGTTGACAATTAACATGTGTTGAGTAGTAGCAGTACTGAACTAGTACCATAGATTCTGTGTAAAGTGGAGCTGCAGCCGCTTGCAAGACTAGGCATTGGGGTGGGAGGCATCCCTTGAAATACTTGAACCAGTCTTATACTGTAATACTAATCCTGTGTTGGTAGAATCTTTCTAGGTGTGTACTGTTGTAGGTCATTGTCAGAAAAGGCAAATCCAGTGTAACTCACCTCCCAGCAAATGACCTGGGTTTGCCTGCTAGGAAGGATGGGGTTGTTTAACATGGACACTAAGTTTCCTATACCTTCATAAATTCTTCAGTTCTGCAGATCACTGCCTTCCCACACTTCCTTTCCCATCAATCTGGATTTTCTCATAACAAGGGATACTCCAAACATCTGGATTAAGAGAGGAGAAAGTGTGGAAGACATTGATTTAGAAGGGAATTTCTTCTGGACAATGAATAATTAATGGCGGTACAGCATAGCTGTCAAGCTTGCCCTCCTTTTCTCACGAGGAAGCCTATTCAGCATAAGGGAATTTCCCTTTAAAAAAGGGAGAACTTGACAGCTATGAGGTACAGGGCTATTCACATTAAACAGCAGTATGGATGAACCCTAGATAAGAAGAGAGATTGATTAGAATGCTATAGAAATCAAATGGGGGAGGCACAGTTGCTTCAGAATAATAGGTGGAGCTGGAGCATTGTTAAGATAAGTAGAGCAAGGTATGCTTCATTTCATCTGCTTGTGTAACCATCCTCAAGGCCTTGAGATGTTTGTGGTGAGAGTGTTTGAAGAAAGGGTGCTTGCTATCAAAGCAAAACAAGATACAATATTCACAAGAGGGCTGTCAACCAACTGAATTATATTAGTTGATTAATCAGCTAAAGAAATTTGAATTTTACCAAGTATCAATATAGAGTCGTTGGGGTTTGTTTGTAATTCTGAAGAAAGTAGAAAACAACTGAATAAGTAACACTGCAATACTAGCTCTACTTACCTCGGAGTAAGTGGCACCTACTCAGTAGGGGACTTGCTTCTAAGTAGACATGGCTTGGCTTGCACTGTTAATAAACAAAAATTCTGCCTAATTTGTAGGCTGCCCTTAATATTTAATTTCATGAAACAATGCAGAGCCAAAGCTAAAACAAAGTTAGGCATGTTTAACTCCCAATTATTTCAGTGGCATGCTTAAATCTCTGATTTAAAACTGGGTAGTATCCACTTCTAGTCTTACTCAGTAACATGTTCATTGATTTTAATGGGTTCCTTCTGAATATCACTTCCTTGGATATTGCCCAGTGAGACTACAAAAAAAGGGAAAAGAATTGATTACCTGCACACTGCAGTAGTTTTTGATAGCATTTTGGTAACAGAGATGCTGTAAAAAGATAGCAGTAAAATTACTGTTTCAGTCAGTGATTCCCTTTGTCTTTTAAAATGCTGTTCTCTTGGGTTTGCTGAGACATGCCATGATTTGGGAGTTTAAAGAGGCATTATCCACATGATGCAATAAATCCAATTGCCTTTTATAATCCGTTTTAAATTAACCTGTTTCAGGGTATCTACACAGTAGTATTTAATGTTAGCCAGTTGGGTTTATATAGGCTGTGCACAGTGCTATTTTTTCTAGAAAAAGAGATGCTGCAGCTCACCATGAACTTCCACCATGTTCACTTGAGAGATGCTAGAACTGAGCTCCCATGAGCTTCAGCTGGAAAAACCGCCCTGGCTGTAGTAGTTCAGTCCCAATCCCAATCAAGATGGTTAGTGTAGATTAGCTGTACAATTAAATCTGAATTTCATGGAAATATTGTGTAAATTTTAAACCTTAAACCCAATTAGTGTTATGCCACAAGTCACTTACTCTAGGGTAGTATCAACGGAGAAAATTTAATTCCAATTAATGTCATTATCTGAGTGAAGCAAAAAATGTAGCTGGATAAATGCAGAGGAGGAAATACTAATAGGTTAACTTTAGGTTCTAGGGCCTGTAGTATGTCCGAAATGAGCATCTAAATATATGGGGTGTCAGTAAAAAAAAAGGTTTCCTCTTTGTTGAGGTCCAGATGATATGTTTGTCATATACAATTGCAATTGGTTGTTATAAAAGAAAAGGAAATAATCTATTCAGGATGAAGTAAAAAATGGCTTACATAGTAATCAGTGGGACATGCAGCTATTTAACACTGACTGGATTCTCTCAAGAATTTTAAAATATTTAATCTGGAGTTATCTAAAGCAATGTGATTGACAGATGAGGATCATTGATGGACTGCCTTAGATTCAAAGCAGTCTAGTTCAGGCATAGGCAAACTCGGCCCTCCAGATGTTTTGGGACTACAACTCCCATCATCCCTAGCTAACAGGACCAGTGGTCAGGGATGATGGGAGTTGTAGTCCCAAAACATCTGGAGGGCCGAGTTTGCCTATGCCTGGTCTAGTGGTTCAAGCGACTGCCAACTAAAAGAGGCTGTAATTGAGGTTATCCTTCTGAGATGAATGGAGATTGCACAACAGAGGTGCTTGAAAGTTTTGTTGAAGCCTGGGCACTCTGCTTTTCAAATCCTAATCAAGTTTGTTAGAATATGAAGCATTTTACAATCCAACATGTGTAGGGTTAGGGTTACAATCCAACATGTGGGAAATCTCATTGATCTTGGTGGAATTTTTGTATTTCCGAGTGATGACCATTTTTTGGTTAATGTTGTTTTTTGTACACAGATGTGAGTTTAGTCAAAATACATGTGCCTTGCATCAGCTGTGAATATTTCTTGTGTGTGTGCTCGGCAAAATACATGGAAGTGAGCCTAATCCTTTTCAGACTGCTGCTTCTATATCCTTTGCTTGATAAAGTAATTTCTGCCAAGCATAGGCAAGTCAGAGGCACGTCCTTTTTGTATTTAAGTATCTATTTCTGATGTATTGGAAGCAGTAGGCTTGAGTGCGTTCAATATCAGACACTTAATCAGTAGTTTTTTTGAGTACATGGTTAATACATTTTAACTCCAGGTCACCCAGTCAGGTTGAACTCAAGACGGTGGAATATTTTGGGAGGACTGTTTTATTTTTTAAAGGAACTTCTTGGTGGGCAAAACTAAAGGGGATGGTGTGATGGGGCTGAAGAGTGGTAGTGAAAGTTTTCTTCTGGCTACTTCCATATTTTACTGAGCACTTGAAACAGGAATAGGGAACCCATGCCTTTTAAAATGTTGTTGGACCTATCATCTCTTAACCATTGGCCATCCTGATTGGGGCCAATGGGAGTTGGGTGTCCAACAATATAGAGAGAACCTCAAGTTATTAAATGACTATTTTTAAAATTTCTATACTGTCCATCATCCGAGGATCACAGGGCGGTTTCCCTCGTGTTGGTGGGAGGAGGGAGGGATTAGACCCAGGGCTGGCCCTATGATGAGGCAAAGTGAGGCAGCTGCCTCGGGTGGCTATGCTGAGGTACGGGGAGGAGACAGCAGTGAGTTCCATGTGGCTTGCCCTGACACCCCTACGCTAGCCTGCTGCCCTCAAGTGTAGTGGAAGAGACAGTCCTTTTGCCAGTACAGCTGAAAACAAAGAAGTTGTACAAAATAGGACAGAGTAAAATAATACTTGCTTAGGAATAATTGCCCTTCATTTTCAGCATTTGTAAAGTAAGATTTTGTAATTGGAGTAAGATTCAACTTCCAGTCGAATTAGCTCCTGTGTGTATGTTGGCGGAGGACACCACCTTTTCCTTCGCCTCGGGCGGAAAAATGTCTTGAGCTGGCTCTGTTTAGACCTCTGCAACAAACAACACAATAGGATGCTGTACCTGACATGCCTTTTCAACTGTTCCTCAGGCACAGTGCCAGTTCAGTGATCCGATCAAATTCGCCTACGACAACATCTCAGATCATGGCCAGGAAAAAGCGAAGAGGGGTAAGGGTTTCCCTTATTTTTTTAATGTAACAATTGCATTTGTTTCTGCTGTTTTTGCTTTCTATGCACCTTAACTTTTATATCAATTTATTGCTTTGTTTTGGCAATAGATCATAGAAAAAAGGCGCCGTGATCGCATAAATAACAGTCTATCCGAACTGAGGCGGCTTGTGCCAACAGCATTTGAAAAACAAGTAAGCATAAATATTCTGTATCTCAACTCATCTGGTCATGTTGGGTCTTTCATAAAGCTCATTAAAAATAAGGCTGGATGTGTTCTGATCTGGCACAGAGCAGGCACTTCAATAAAATGCTTTGTTGTGGCAAAACTATTAAAAGCAAAATTCTCCACAAGGCTGAAAAACATTTCCATTCTCTGGTTTGCTGTTCCCTTAAGGGCAATAGTGTTCGTGTTGTCTCTGTTCTTTCTATGCATTCCAGTAGTGGTTTTGTTTTGCTGTTTTTAAAAGTGCTTTATTCCTTACAGGTTTTTTTAAAAAAACCCACACATGTCAAATAACCTCCTGCATAAATCTTTTAACCGCATTGTATTTGCATCCCTCTCCTTTTTTATTCTTTTTTATTTAATTCTAAATTTAATTCGTAAAATAACCTGATTGTTTCAGATCCTTAATTAGCTGGCTATTTAATAAAGTCTCTCAAATATATATTTAAATTCCTAAAAAGAAGCTGTTCAGATATAACAGTTATTCCTAGTGTTACAGTTCTTTGAAGCGGTCCAAGTTGGAATACAGTATTTTAAATGTAAGTTTTTGCAGGTTGGATCACATGAGGAGAGGTGAACAATTTTTATTTCCTATATATAAAAAGTTATTTATTCCATTCTTAAGCTGCCCAACATCTATGGAGATCCCAGGTTGGTTTATACAATAAATCTATTAAAAATAAAATTAGCATTCTTCTTGCAGAATTGTCCCAGCCAAAACTTTGTGTTGGACATGTTCTGATGTAATGTGTCGGCACACTCATTATAATTACTGGTCTTTCTATATAGTGTTTTATTTATTTTGGGTATTTTTATCTTACTTTCGCAAAAAAGAAAGTGAAACATGTGCAGAACCGCATTATTAATTGTAAATTTGTGGTTCCTGAGAACAGCACAGATAGGTTTTGTCAATATTGCTAAGCGTAACATACTTCAAAAGATTTCCACTGACTTTTTAGAATCATAGAACTATATGGGATGAAAGGAACCTTAGTCTTCTGTGGAATTATTCAAGGTGATGTGAAGCTGTGTTGCATGCGCAGGAGAATAATTAAATCACTTCAGTCACGAGCTTGTAAGAGTTGGAGGAACACAAGTGTTGTAATTGGATCATTTCTAAATTTGAAAACAGAACCTCTCAATTAAGCCCCTTCAACAATAACAAAAGTTTGGAGGGTTTTTAGTACCGGTATCTCATTACTGACTTGTAACCAGTTGTGATGCCTTGATTTTGGGAGAGAAGTCTGCAGAAAGGTGCTTCTCTTGGTGCTGAAGATGCAATAGGTCCAAAATTGAGAAATGTAATTGCAACCTCGAAATTGCAATCATTATGATTTACAGTGGAGTCCTGTACATAAATATCTACTTGGAAGTCGGCCCCACTGAGTTAAACGGGATTTATTCCCTGATGAGTGCTCATAGAATTACAACCTTAGTGTGGAGCAGAGTCATTGAAATCTAAGGGAATACAGTGCATTTTCTATGGGGTAAGTATTTTGAACATAGGCTCTGGAATAGAATGCTTGCGCGGAAGAAAGCATGAGATGAGTATCATGTTATAAAACACAATGAAACCTATACGAAATCAACTTACATGAGTTAACTTTGAAACTCTGAGAGAATATTTGTTTATGTATTTGAGTAATTATTCTCTGTCCTTCATCAAGTTTCTAGGATGGCTGGAAATACATAATATTAAAAACTGAAACTACATGGTTCCCATTCATACCACTTAGTCCGGAATAATATGACTATAATATTATAATAATTGTATTATTTGCACCCCACCCATCTGACTGTGTTTTTTTTGGGGGGGGGGATAAACATAAACAAAAAAATAGACTAAACAAAAATGATTTCTAAATACTGTACTATTGTTAACAGGAAGACTTTCATGTGAGGCTATGTAACAGTGTCAGATCATTACAATTCCTGTACGCAAGAGGACAAGAGGGTCCTTAGTGCAGCTCTCAAATGAAAGAGGAAGGTGTATTTCTGCCTCTAGGGGGCGCTGCCATTGGCACTAGGGAAGGAAGAAGGTTTCAGGGCCTTCTTTGTGGAAGGGTAGAGGTCATTTCAAACTGGGCAACCCTTAGGGCCATGATAACTATAGTGATGACAAATACGAAGAAGTGGAAACTGACAGCAATAGCTGAGAAAACAGAGCTGATTAAATTTCATGTACATTGAGTTGGTTTCCCCCCTGCTTTTTTCCTCATTCTTTTTATGGAAATTAGTGCTTTATGTCTGCTTGACACAGGAGGACTGGAGGAGATGTAATATTTTTCTTTGTTTTGTTGTTTTCTTTTCTTTTTATTGTTTTTTGCCTGCTCCTCATAAACTGGCATAAGCAAAGAAGTTTCTTACAGGTCAGATTCCTTACAGTTCAGCAGCTTGTAGCTCAGTTTGTAAACATTTTTTTAAAAAATAAATTCAATTTGGGATTCTTGTCTGAATAAACTGTACTTTATAATAAACCAGACATGATAATTTTATGGCAAACCATAATACATTTTATGTTCCTAAAGTAACAAAGTGACTTTCAAACTGTAAATGGTTGAAAGTACACACACACACACATCTATATATATTCCTAAAATATTCCACACATGTATATATATTTACCCAAAGTGGGGGGGAAACATTTCCCCCGTGGCTTCAAATTTTCTGGAAATTTTACATCTCCAGTAATGAAATGTTCTATTAAGGGAGCCATCCCACATTGGAAGAAAACAAGGACTTTTATTTTAGGCCATATGTAGATCTCCTTATTCTTGCAACTCCTCATATCTCAGGGTAGGGAAAGTTGATGTGTTTCATATATGGTGTAGTAGATGGTATATACTATGCACAGACTATGCCTTTAATGCAGATACAAGCAGATGAAAAAAAAAGACTTAGCAGGCAAAACACCATTCCTGCTATCCACACTATACCTTCAGCAACTTGCAAAATGACCTTTTCAGCAGACTTTGGCAGCATGGGAGCATGGAGGTGTCATGAGCTAGTCAGAGAAAGTGGGACAAGGGACAACAGTTGCTTGTCCCATTGCATTGTTTACTTCTTGAAAACCACAAACATTATAAAGGCTTCTAAAGCTCCTGGAAATTACCCAACATCGGGCAGCTATTACTCAGCTCTTGCTAAAAATGTTTGTATTGGGTCTATGGAAAAGATTAGCACTGAGGAAAGTACTAGTTGTAATACAGGGGAAAGATAAGGACGGGGGAAGGAAAACAAAGGAAAGCAAAGCAATCTAAGATAACCCGGGTCATATAAAATCTAAAAATGCCAAGGCTTACTGTGTATATTACGTTTTTAAAAATAATAGATAATATGGGGAAAGGGCCATTGGAATAAACTTTCATACAGTCTGCCAGGCCACGTGTTGTTATTGCTGTCTAGTCTTGATCAAATGGCTTTAAAAGAAAAAGAAAATAGCATTAGTATTCAGGTTTTTTGTAGCCCAAGTCATTCTGAGAAAAGCTACACATCCATTCTCTTTACTTGAATATTCTTCAGCAGACTTCTATGATTGCTACATACTGTATATACATTCAGTTGGCTCTTCAAAGGGAAAGGTGATCATTTCTGCTTAAACTTTTTTTAAAAAGACATACCCCAGTCTTTCAATTGATTGATTCTCAAAGTGTCTTACAATACAACACTTGCACTCACAAGCTTGTACCCTGGGCCAGCACATGTTTCTCTTTGGTTCCCCTGTTGGATCAGAGCAGGGGTAGGCAACCTAAGGCCCGCAGGCCGGATGCGGCCCAATCCCCTTCTCAATCCGGCCCACAGACGGGCCGGGAATCAGTGTGTTTTTACATGAGTAGAATCTGTGCTTTTATTTAAAATGCATCTCTGGGTTATTTGTGGGCCATAGGAATTAGTTCCCCCCCCCAAAAAAAATAGCCCTTCCTACAACATGGTCTGAGGGACGGTGGACCGACCCACGGCTGAAAAAAGTTGCTGACCCCTGGATCAGAGGGTTCTTCCTCATAGGGAAGCAAGCTCTTTGCAATTTCTTCTTCAATTGAGAATGGGTTGGGCTAGACTGTTCTTCCCTTTGCCATGATGCTCTTCCTGGGAGGCCAAGAGTGCCACTTGGTCCCTTGGCTGATGGCAGAAACCAGAGGGTGCTTCCAACAAAAATAAATAAATAACTTAGTCGCTAAGCAGAAACCACAAGCTTTTCATTTGAAGGCATATAGCAGTCTTAGAAATTTATTGAAGAATATTTAAATTGTGTATGAAGTTCCAGCAATAAAGATAATGGATAAGAGTGTTACAGAGCCTGAATATGTCTAGAGCAATTTTGAGTGCACAAATTGCTTCACAGTTGTTTGCTCATTTATTCTGAGGACTATCCTGGGAGTTAGTTAGGCTGAGAGAGAAAGTGACTTTTGGAAGTTGGTTGCTCAGTAAGATGCACAGACTTGGACTTCTCGTGTTCAAGCACAGCACTCGGTGGCTTGACTCACAGCTGAATGTGTGAATAGGTGCTATTGAAAAGCAATGTGCTTTGAGGTAATGCAAGATGAAATGTAGGTTGTCTTTGCCTTGGTAGAACTGGGATGGCCATAGCAAGTCTTGGATGGAGCTCTGAACATAACTGCGCACTGTAGGGGTAGACCCATGATTTTACACCTAATCACATGGGAGAGCAAATGGGACATATGTGTAGAGGGTGCTGAACCCCATTCTTCCCACAATTATCCCCCCCCCCTTTCCAAGGTTACTTTCCTGCCAGCTGGCTTCATATGTTAGAAATGAGCGCAAGATAGATAAAGTGACTTGAAGGGGGGTCAGGCTGTGGGGAGATAAGCAGCAGGCCCTGGAATACTTCAAGTCCCTTCCACTGATTCACTCACCCCTTTTTGTTGTTGTTTAGTCGTTTAGTCGTGTCCGACTCTTCGTGACCCCATGGACCAGAGCATGCCAGGCACTCCTGTCTTCCACTGCCTCCTGCAGTTTGGTGAAACTCATGTTTGTAGCTTCAAGAACACTGTCCAGCCATCTCATCCTCTGTTGTTCCCTTCTCCTTGTGCCCTCCATCTTTACCAACATCAGGGTCTTTTCCAGGGAGTCTTCTCTTCTCATGAGGTGGCCAAAGTATTGGAGCCTCAGCTTCAGGATCTGTTCTTCCAGTGAGCACTCAGGGCTGATTTCCTTCAGAATGGCTTCAGAATTCCTTCAGAATAAATTTGGCTGACCCACTCCTTTGCTTTCTATGTGATTGAGGCAGACTGGAGTCTAAACAAGCTGGCCTCTGCCAGCATTGGATGTAGCTTGGTGCTTTGTTATGTAACTCAAGTGTTTCATTTTGGTGGCACTGGAATTCAATGTTGCTCTAAGTGGGGAATGAGCATAAGAACAAGCTCATGCAATGGGACTTCCCCCTCCCCCCCCATATGTGCCCCTAAACTGATTTTCGGATTTTCCCAAGATTTAGGGGGCACAGGAAAGAGGAGGAAGTTCCACCATGGGAGTGGATCTTGTTTCACACATGCAACAACTTACTTAAATCCCACCAAAAGCTTCCGAAAGGGAAAGGGCAGATAAGGGCAGTTCTGAAGGTTTTTGGTATGGTTCCTGTTGAAATGGAGAAAGGGTGTTTGCGTGTTTAGACCTTTAAACCTCTCCCTATAAATAAATTCAGACAAGACTCAAATTTTGGTTTGGTTTGTGGCAGAATTTAGGCCACAACTTTATTGATTACATCAGGTGAGTGGTTGTATAGGCTCTGGTTTGACTAGCTCCCTGCACCGTGGGAGGTTGCGCAGACCCAGGGCACCAGCATAGGTCAGCCTAGGGTGAACACCTGGATAGGCGGAAAGCTGGGCACAACCTATGTCCACCACCAAATGTCCCTCTGGACTCAGGCATGGGCAAAAACCCCTCACAGGGTTGGCCAAACCATTGAGTCCCTGGATTCCTTTAACGGAATACCCTTCACATAGGGATTATCTAGGTCCATTTCAATCTGGTTTCAGGTCTGGCTGTAGGACAGATACCGTCTTTTTCATCTTGGTGGATGGCTTATGCTGGAAATTGGACAGGGGGAGTGTGTCCCTGTTGGTTTTGATGGTCCTTTCAGCAGCTTAACCATATCCGTCTGTGCCACCTTGCTGGGATGGGACTTGGAGGCACTGTTTTACAGGGGCTCCATTCCTTCCTGGAGGGGCAAACCCAGAACTCAACTAGTTTGGTAAAGAAAAAGTGTTTTATATGCGTTGTATATGCAATATAACTGTGACACCAATGCTAATCAACATTTACAATGAAACCTCTGGGAGAGGTCATCCAGAGTTTTTTTGGGTTTTTTTGTGTCACCAGTGTGCTGATGAAACGTAGTTCTGTCCCTCCTTTCCACGTAAATCCAGGGAAGCTGTATCGGTTCTAAACCAGTGTCTGCCATCACTAATGGACTGGATGGATGAGGGTGAACAAATTGAAATGTAATCCAGATAAGGTGCTCTTGGCAAGTTGGAAGACAGAACAGAGAACTGGGTTTCAGCCTGTGCTGGATGAGTAACACTCCCCCTGAAGATGCCGTTTCACAGTTTGGGTGTGTTCCTGGATTCAGCCGATTGCAGCCAGACTGCTGGCTAGAGCTGCTTATAGGAAGCATAAAACCTCCTTGTTCCAATAGCTCCACTGGTCTGTTTCAGACACAATTCAAAGTGCTGGTTATAAGCCCTATGTGTCTTTTTCACAGGCTATCTGCAGGACTGTATTTTCCCATACGAACCTGCCCCAGCTCTAAGATCTTCTCTTAGTTATACCACTCATAGGACAGGGCCTTCTTGGTGGTGGCTCCCAGACTTTGGCACTCCATCTCTAGTGGGGCTAGACTGGCTCCCTCCTTGTTTTGCTTTTGTCACCAGGTGAAGACTATTTTATTCCAGTAGGCCTTTGGAAACTGACTGCTTTTAAGGAAAGGGTTTTTAATAGTGCTGCGCTGTTTTTAGTATCTGTATTTTAATAGGGTTTTTTACATTGTTTTAATTTGATTATTAAAGTTCAATTACTTTTTAACTTTTTTTTAGCTTTTATCTTTCTGTGTTTTATTCAGGCTTCTTTTAATATGTGTAATGTGACTTGAGTCCCGGTTCTGGTGGGGAAAGGCAATGTGTAAAATAAATAAATAATATTGATTTTTTTTAAAAAAAAAAATTGCTGCTTTGAAAGTTGTGAATGTGTATATCTACTATACATGTTTTCCTTGTTTGCACTATTCTATGCTTCATAGAAAATGTGTGCTCAGTTTATGCCATGCTAGAAACTGTGATATTGTACTTGTGTGCATAAATAAAAGTGTGGGATACAGATGCTGGGTAGAAGAATTAAACTGAGAATGCTCTAATGGTTGGGAAAATTGAAACCATAAGATGGAGCTCAAAAGAGGGTATACCAAATCAAAGCACGCAATACTTTTAAGCCTTTATTGTTTGTGCCTCTTATCTCAAAGGGATCTGCCAAATTAGAAAAAGCAGAAATCCTGCAAATGACAGTGGATCATTTGAAGATGCTCCAGGCGACAGGCGGGAAAGGTAAGGAATTGATTTTTGTACTGTTTCTAATATTAGCAGGGGGAAATCTCAGCAAACGCTCCCTTTGACAAGCTGGGATAGGCAGTTCTAGATTAAAGGACTGGAAATCAATGCTAAAGGCAGGGTTGAACTCGTGGGAAAGAACTACGGGGACAAAAGAACCACTTGACCCTGGGCTTGTGTTTGCTTTCATAACACTGTGGGAGAGTAAAGGCTTCATTCACAGGCAGCCCAGTCAGAGATTTGTTTGGGGTTTCCAAAGAGCACTGAAATCGGCACAAGGGAGACAAAACAAATACCCCAAACATCCAAACATAAACAAGGAGGGCTGCGGCAACAATTGCGCTGCATGAAAAACCTAAGTTAAAATTCATTATGCAGCTGCTATACCACGGGAAGTGGATCCAGGGGAAACTTTCCTTATTGTTTATGTATTGCCCTTTGTTCTAGAAAGAATGTTTTCCATGCAAAATTAGGCTGTGCCATTCATTCACCAGGACAGCATCTAAGCTTGGATCTTCTGTTGGATTGTTAAGAGGAAACCCAATACCACTAGAAAAAAAGCTATCCACAATCACTGCTTATTTTGTGTGCCTGCATGTTTGCAATGTGGAATTGGGAATGTGGCTTTCGAAGAGAATAATGTCTCTTTTCTTATCTCGTTTTTTGAAAAAGAAAAGAAAAGCAAGCTGCTTTGGTTTAGAGAATTTTTGAAAATCTAGTTGCACTGCACACTAGAAATTCAGAAGCCAAACATCTGGAAGTCTAGAAAGTTAATTTAAAATATTTTAGTGGGTTACTTTATTTTTGTTGTTTTGTAAATGGAAATTGATAAAGTGAACAGGAAGTTGTGAACACTGGTAAATATGTAATCGCTAGGACTTTAGTGCTAGAAATTGTGTAGCTCAGATCTTTCCACAGTATTTCCCATTCACTGGTGGCCTTACCCAAGCCACTATATCTCGTATTCAGTCCCATTCGCCAATCAATCGGAAGTATACCTTACAGTATGACCATCTGAATTCCTCTGCAAATGTATGTGAAGGGTTTTGAGCATCCTCAAGCTCTGTATAAATTAGAGGTGAATAACCTGCGGCCTTCTAGATATCGTTGGATATCAGCTCTGTTCAGTGTGGTTCATGGCCGGGGTGATAGGAGTTGCAGTACATCCACAACTTGGAAGGCCACAGTCGTCTTCTTCTTCTTCTTCTTCTTCTTCTTCTTCTTCTTCTTCTTCTTCTTCTTCTTCTTCTTCTTCTTCTTCTTCTTCTTCTTCTTCTTCATAGTAGCAGTTGTTGTTGTTTTATTTGTTCCCCATTCCTGTAATAAATCAAGGTTAGGGAACCCCATTATCCCTGACAATTGGCCATGCTGGCTGGGAATCCAACATCTGGAGAGCTACCAGTTCCCCATCCCTGGTATAAACACATTAGAATTAGCATTAGTGTTAGTATTAAGATGAGAATTCTTTATTAGGGGAATGGGCCAAGCAGAAGTTACGCTCTCCCAATTGAAGCACCATTTTCATGCCCCCCACCCACCAACCTACAGTTGTACCTCGGAAGTCGAACACCTTTAAACTTGAATGTTTCGGCTCCCGAATGATTGCAAACCGGAAGTGATTGTTACGGTTTTTGAACATTTTTCGGAAGCCAAATGTCCAGCGCGGCTTCCAATTGGCTGCAGGAAGCCATGCCTTGGTTCTCGAACCGTTTCGGGAGTCGAATGGACTCCTGGAATGGATTAAATTTGAGAACCAAGGTACAACTGTATTTTACAGGGAGGTTGTTGGAACATTAACAACTTTCCCCCTCCTTTCTTGCCTGTTCCCCCTGCTACCCTATTTCAGATTGTCTCTGGAGACCAAAGTACTCCACATCAAATAAAAGATGCATTCTTAGTATCCCTGTAACAATTTGCACACCTTAATACCGGTATGTGTGCAAAACAAACTCCTTCTGTGCTGTACTTGATTTTAAAAAGAATTTGGGAGGTTACTGAACCTTAAGAACTGGTGTTTTCAAAAATGACGCTGGGAATGTTTGTTTGAAGGGGGGAATATTTGTATATTTGGTCAGTGTGGACAACAGCCACTTTTTCCTTTGGAAAGATAAATGGTTATCTTTGATTAACTACTGGTAATGTGTCTTCCTGTTCCTACTAATACACACATGGTCTTAAATATTCACATTACTAGTAGTCCTTCACCATGATTGACATTTCCAAGCTGCACTCCTCTAAAATACAAAGCAGTTGTGTCATGGGCCTCAAAAGCTTTACAACATCCTTTTTGAGACTCTCTGACCAGAGTTTTTATTTCAAATTTTATTTCAAATTTTGTCATGCAAAATAATTTGGTATAAAGGCATTATAATATGGGCAGTTTTATTATCTGTCCCTTTCCTAATGATTCCTAATGCAGGATCCACCCCTTTACACAGCTGCTGCATTCTGGGTCCTCGACAGCTTTAATAAAATGAGATCCTCTTTTTTTCACCCAGCCAGAGAAGACCTTGTTGTTGTTGTTAAAATAATAATAATAATGGCAAGCACCAGTTGTATGGAGGAGCAAATCCACAATATTGAAATATTGCAGATATTGTATTTAAATGTCACTGTAAAAGGAACAGGATTTCTAAGGCAGACCTCTTAATATTCAGCTAATTACCGGTATTATGTGCCTATGTATGTGACATATGCAGGCATTGTTCAGCAATATGGTGGATAAACATGCACTGGAAGTTAAGTCTTTTTAATCCTTTTCCTATTGTTGAAAATGTGTTTGTGTTTGAAGAGTCTCAGACACTGATGGTCTTGATTCTTTCTCACTGTCATTTCTGGTTGCAAGTTGACTTTAGCACATTTCAGTTCCATCAGGGAGCACATGCATAATACAAAAGCCGTTTGAAAAAAATGTTCTGGGAGCCTTAAAGAGAAAGAGCTAGAATATTATAGAACCACCATTTCAAGAAAGACCAAAAGAAAAGGGGGAAAAACACACAGAGAAATCCCATTGGATCGCTAAATTCATTTCTTGCTTTCTGTGTTCCAGGTTACTTTGACGCTCATGCTCTCGCCATGGATTTCATTAGCATTGGGTTTCGAGAATGCTTAACTGAAGTTGCAAGATACCTGAGTTCAGTGGAAGGCCTGGACACATCTGACCCTCTAAGAGTTAGACTAGTCTCTCATCTCAGTTCATGTGCTTCTCAGAGGGAAGCTGCAGCAATGACCTCGACCATGGCACATCACCACCACCCTTTGCATCCGCACCACTGGGCGGCAGCTTTCCACCATCTCCCTGCGGCTTTACTGCAACAGAATGGACTCCACACTTCTGACATCTCCCCTTGCAGACTCTCGACAGCATCAGAAGTGCCTCCCCATGGATCTGCTCTTCTCACGGCCACTTTTGCGCATGCCGATTCTACGCTTAGAGTGCCCTCTGCCGGCAGCGTTGCTCCCTGCGTCCCGCCACTTTCTACCTCTCTTCTCTCACTCTCGGCCACCGTACATGCCGCAGCGGCAGCGGCAGCTCAGAGCTTCCCGCTCTCTTTTGCTGGGGCATTCCCAATGCTGCCACCTAGTGCAGCGGCAGCAGTGGCTGCTGCAACAGCAATCAGCCCACCGTTGTCCGTATCAGCATCTGCCAGCCCACAGCAAGCCAGTGGGAACGGAAGCAATAAACCCTACCGACCTTGGGGGACTGAAGTTGGAGCTTTCTAAATAAATAAATAAATAAATAAATCTACGCAAGCCTTTCTGGGCCATTTTGCAGTTGCAATAGAAAGTCTTTCACACAAAGACTGCTAACAGGTCTAGTAGCCCTTTGGATTCCCAAAAGACGGGTGGGAAATAGTAAGACGTATTCTGCCTTAATATTGGTCAAAATGAACAGGAGGTGTTCCTTGTTCACCAGACTGGACCACAATGATCTTCAAGAACGATGACCCCCGTAGGCATTTCCTGAGAAATGTATAGAGTGTAGAATTAATCCTCTTGCCATGCATTTTTATTTGTTAAAGGGGCGCTGGATTTATACCTAAAGAAGCCTACCTGAAAGATGAACGCTAAGTTTAAAATGCGCAAGTGCCTGATCTCTTCCAAATGTGTGTGGGGTGTGTGTGTGTGCATGTGTATGTGTTTTCCTTTACAAGGCAAATAATAAAAGTCCAAGTATTACAATAATACTGGAGAGAAGAGTACAGCGATCCAGTTTAGGGATACCATTCTTGAACAAAATGTATACCCTAAGGCTGTATTCCCTTGACATGAGCAGGATCTAAGCAACCTAACTCTGCAGGATTGCAAACTATGGAATAGCCAAGCAGGTAATTGAGGATGTATACGCCAAATTTAATCTAATCTAATTCACTTTCTTTGTGCAGACTTGTCAGATGGTGACATGCATGATATTGACAGATGCACTGATCTTTCCAGTGCTTGGTCTTGCAAGACTTCAACCATCCTGGCACTAGGTGGCATAAAATTACAGCCAAGTGTGTTACATGTACATGTGTGAACACCAGGATAAATCTGACTTATTTGATTCCCTTTGCAAGCGAAAATACCGCATCCTCCAGGTGGGATGCAAGTCCTCTTCATAGTCAGCTGTTGGGAATTGGCATGAATGATTAGCTGTAATGCAAGCAACAGGATCCTTTGGGTTGTCTTTCTCCATTGCCCGTGTTTTTGTATCTGTTCAGTTCTCAGCCCAAACAAAAGTGTTGGGAGTGTAAGTTATGTTCTTACTACCCGGACAAGCAGTGCTACGAAAATGCTTTGCTTTTTTAAAATTTTTATTACAGCAACATGAAATAACAAGTATTTTAATTCATTGACTCAAGAGCTAGAAAGTTTGTTGTTGGGGGTGGGTCGGGGAAGCAAGTTAAATAAAAGCACAGCATGTATTATTATGCACTTCATTTCTCTGCTGTGTGGAGAAAGCAATAAGCAGTGAGAATGTTAAACATTATGCAAAATATACTTTTAAAATATTTGTTTTAAAAATACTGTTCCTAGTCAGGGGTGGGGTGGGAAAATTGTGCATTATTTTGTTAACCTTTTTTTTTCTATGCAAAAGTCTTTAAGTATCACTAATTAAATGAAGTCTTTTTTTGACTGACTTCTGGTTTGTTTTGGTGTGCCCGCTGGAAGTGAAAGGTCTGAATGTGAGGTAGAAGTTCAGATCAGCCCAGAAGGAGAAACTTCCTGCACTTGCTGGTCTGTGTGTGCTTGTGCACAAGCACAGTACTAATCTATTCTACAACTCTGAGTGTGCAATGTGTTCTCTCAGTTTCTGCATAACTTGAGTGTACCCCATGTTTGGGGAAATCATGCTACTGAAAAGGTCTACAGTTGAATGTCCAAACCTAAGAGTGACTGACTTTGGAAGGCTAAGCTAGACACAATGTTCTGCACATGACTGCTTAGCTTTTGTTGGTTAAGTAGCAGTTGCAGGGGAGCTGATCTAGATTGGGGGCTGCAGGATGGGGGGGATCATCGAGCTGGATAATCCTGCTACCGTGCTGACTGTGACCCTTGCTTCCCCAATTACTTCTACTTGCCCCCAGGACGAAAGCTACCAATGGTACTAATGTTAGTTTTCCTCTAGGGACAAATCTCCTCCCCTTCAAGCTCTGCCCCCATGCCTGCTATTTAATTAACATAAACCAAGCACATGAGGTACAACCATACACATAACATTTAGGCTGGCCTTATATTGATTCAAAGTGTTTGGTGATAAGTGATAAATAAGATAGACAACTGCAGTCATTCTCCCCAGTCCTCATCCAAACCATGGTTTTAGTTTCCAAAAGGGATACCTAGGATAAAACAAAAAAGATGGCTATTTAGGGTTGGCCTTTCTCATTTCCCCTGTCTTAGGTTTTTTTTACATACATTTCCACATCACTTTGCATTTTAAAAAAAAGTCCTCATGAAAATTCATCAGTGCCTCAGTGCAAATTTCTCCTACTATACGCATTTTTGTATGGATTTCTGAAAAGCGGTTTCCCCTAGTATGATGCATTTTCGTATGTTATTTTCATTAATACATGCATTTTTGTGCACAATATTTGGTTGGAGAACTGCATTGCAAAGTGTGAATTTTGATCGACGGCTGTGTCTTGGGTTCAGCTACTTCAGAAAGCGAGGCTTGTCTTTAAATGCAAACTTTAAATCCAATTTCTCTCTGCCTCCCACCTCACAATCCCTACTTGAAATATTCACATTTTATATTAGCACGGGAACAAACAGATTAAAAGGTATTGTCTGTGTTGCAATTCTAAGAACCCTCCTTAGAGGGTCCCTGCTGTCTCCTTGGCAGTTTGCAAAGACACAGAAAACAAAAATGGTTACCCCATTGGCCCCAACATGAACAATCCACAACAAAGTGAGCACACAGTTCCTGTCTTGGATTGGCACTCTGCTTCTTAGCTCAGTTAATAAATTATCTGGGAGGGGCCAAGAACATCACCTCTGCACTTCTCCTAGATGGCCTTCACATAACAACAGGGTTTTGTTTTTTAAGTAAAACTAGGCACTATACTGTATTTTGTGTTTATCTCACACAGCATTTCATTGATTTCATCTCTTACATTTTACTTTGAATACAGCAACAAAGTTTAAGCTATAACTTCACATATACACTTCTGAACTATGGCTCAGGTTCTGCCCCATTCAAAGGTACTCAGGTACTGTAGACCAGAGTTGGGGAACCTGTGGCCCTGCTGATGTCATTGGATTTCAGTTCCCATCAGCCCCAGCCAGCATGGCCAATGGGCAAGAATTATGGGAGTTGTGGTCCAATATCTAGAGGATATTGCCTGAACTGAAAGTGAGCGTATGTCAGCAGAGAATGAAGTGTGTGCATGTCGGCCAGAAAATGCTAGTGAAAAGCTTTGCTTGCATGCTGGGGCTGGATAGGACTTGTACTGTAATAAGAAAGATGCTGAATTAACAAAGCAGGAATGAGTTGAGCCCTTTCAAATAAAACCTGCTTTTCGTAGACCTTGTGCCCATGTTGCTGTCGGGGAGCAAAGTGATGGGGTTCACATGGGAATGACAATCTAGTAGCTCAAAGGGACATAAGTGCTACTCCATAAGTACTCTGTCATTACAGAACTGGTTTGGCTGTAGTGATATGCTGTGTAGGAAAAAATGGTCAAAGCTATATATATTTTTCTGTACAGCACTATCAAAACAAAAGAGAAAGGGATAAAATCTAGAAATGTTCTAAACCTTTTAGATCCCGTTTAAACCATGTACAGTAATGTTTTCCAAATAATTTACTTCAAATGCTAAGCTTAAGAACAGCTGTATTAAGACACTGAGAAACAATTCAGCATCATGATGCTTTTAAAAATAGATGCACAATACGCCCTTTACCTAGCTGCTTTTAAGGAGGGGCAAAGAAATTACAAGGCTCTCGAGCAAATCAGATGCAAATATATTTATTGGGTTAAGCCACAAACACTGATCTTCACAGATTAAATACTGTGGCCAGTAATAATGAAGGAAAAGCATATTTGGCTACTCCTTTAAGTGCCACTTTGTTTTCCTTCAGGACCTGGTAAACCTGCAAGAATGAGTCACGATAGTAAATCACTATTCAACCACAATGTGCTTTTCTAAGAGAATGAGGATTACGACAGTCAGTGCCTGCTGCCCACTGACAATCATGGGAACCGACCTCAGTAATAAATCCAGGCATTATCTGGCTCAATACTGACCAGTTCTCACGCCACAACAACTCTTTTGATGTGACCGTCAAAAGCCAAGGATGCCCAAAAGCAGTAGCAGAATTAAAAGCAAAAGCCACACGCGCACACACACAAATAGAAATAATTTAGCAGAAATATGTAAAGCCTGCTTCCCAGGCAGTCTTTCTCACTGCGTGGACCATTCTGTTCTGTGCCAAAGACTTCACAGATGTAAAGAGAATGAAAATGTTGCCATATTTGTGCACATAATATTTACTAATATTGAGTATGATCCAACCAGGAGTTAAGTGCTGTTATGTCTCATTGATTCTAGGAGGAGAGATTTAAGCCTAAGTGGGGGAAAACTGAAAAACACACAATGGGACTTGTGAAACTTAATGCCAGCTGGATCTTGCTCAATGTTTGCCCATAATATAGACAGACTACAGTATTATTTATTTTCAGCTCCACCTTTCATGTGTACACACAGCCAGAGGAAAAAGCCTAGCATACGAAGCAACCCTTATTCAGGGATTGTAGCATAGCTATCACGCTGAGAACATTTCTTGCCAGGTGTTCTGGAAACAAGGGAGATAGTGCCTTCGTAGAAGCTCAGGAGGCAAATTCTTGCCAGCTAGCCTTTCGCATAGGCACTCTCCTGTATGACACGTGTTTTATATGCTGCAATGCCCTCACACAAAGGGGAAATAGCAAGGTTACATGTGCAAGTCATGCCAGTGCACCTATTGGAGTTGCCCCCAGCAGATGTGCATTCAGTACTAGTGCAAAAAGAGGCTGATACATGTACCCATCGTTCCTGACAGGTTATATGGGGCAAAGACATACACACAGAAGCTCCTTTCCAGAGTAGTGCTTGCTTGTGGCGAGGGCCCTCTAAGCATAGCTGCCAAGTTTTCCCTTTTCTCATGAGGAAGCCTATTCAGCATAAGGGAATTTCCCTTAAAAAAGGGGATAACTTGGCAGCTATGCCTCTAAGACACTGAATTAACACATGAGAGTATTCATGCAAACAGCCTACAGATCTAAGTGAATATATTAGCTGTACAGAACATTTTGTTTTCTTCGTGCATTGATGAATTGCTTTCCCTGAGGCACCCCAAAGCGATTTACAATATATGAGATGTGTAAGAATTACCTGATATTTTTCCTGCAGGTGGCAACAAGCTATTAGAACTCCAAACTGTTTCAGTG